>NC_068922.1:6250000-6875000 GCF_023091745.1 Budorcas taxicolor
ACAATTATATGTTCATCATGCGCTTTGTTCAAATTAAATTGCCAGTTATCTGTCAAGCCAAACAGGGGTGACCATCCCTCCTGACACGTAATTGTGGGTTAGTGTTTTCTAACTTTGTCTGAAGTAAATATAATAGTAAAAAAAGAAGTGACTGAATAATGATTACTTATCAGGTTATCCATCATTAAGCTAAATATAAAAACATTGGTAAAATGTTTACAATTTTGCCATTCTCAACAATATGAAACAGGTATTAAATTTAAAATTATTTACATAACATGAGTTTCCTTCGTATTTAAAATTTTGAGGACTATTTTTCAACTTGCCTAAAATTGATGGCCCGTATAAAATTCCAAACAACCATTAAATGGTCTACTAAAGTAAAAAAATTGACAACACTTTTATAAAAATTACCCCATCACTCAAGATAAACATGAGACAATTTAACAGTCAGATTCATTAATTATACTGTCAAATTTAAAAATTGAAAACCAAGTATACTTTATTTTAGGTATTCAACTCTATTAAAAAAATCAGAGAATTCAGATTGCAGACTAGAAGATACAGGTAAATTTTTAAAGAATGAGAAGATGCATAAGATGTTTAACATGAATGATCATCCTTACTGATTTAAGTTAGTGTGATGGACACATGAGTGCCTAATAATGCCTTTATATTCCAGATGCTGTTCACATCACCCTGCCTTGGCATTCCTTTAGCTCAAATACATTCATTCACCCACTTAGTTGTAAACAAAACATTAATTGAGCACCTAGTATATGCCAGACACTGTTTTAGGTATGGCATAGACATCAAATGCAATACACCAATGTTCTTATTCTTAAAAAAAAAAAAAAAAAAAGGCTTTATAATTAAAAGCGCAGTGGTATGGTTATATATGTTCAGTTGTGTTAAATGTATTTTGACTAGTTAATAAAGCAAGAGAGGGGTTATGAAGCATCAGAGATACCCAGAAAAACCCTTTTTGAGAAGGTAACTTTTAAAGAAAACAGAAACAATGAAGGCTGCAAGGCATAGCTCTATCTAGAGAAGAAGCATGCTGGGCAAGAGAAAGAGCAAAGGCAAAGCCTGTGAGTAGGGAATATTTGTGATGTGCTCCAGGAACAGTGAGAAGGTCAATATGGCTTGAATGTAAATGAAAGAAGGGGGATAAGGTCAGATAAGTAACGGGAAAGGGCAGTTAATACAAAGTCTTAGAGGTTAGAAAGGACTTCTATTTTGTTCTGAGTAAACCACGAACACCCTCTGGATGATTTCGAGCAGAATTGTGATGCGGTCTAACTTGATGTTTCCCTAGATCACCATGACTGCTGTGAGCAGGGAGATCAGTTCAGTTCAGTTCAGTTCATTCGCTCAGTCATGTCTGACTCTTTGCAACCTCATGAATCGCAGCACGCCAGACCTCCCTGTCCATCACCAACTCCCGGAGTTCACTCAGACTAACGTCCATCGAGTCAGTGATGCCATCCAGCCATCTCATCCTCTGTCGTCCCCTTCTCCTCCTGCCCCCAATCTCTTCCAGCATCAGAGTCTTTTCCAATGAGTCAGCTCTTCCCATGAGGTGGCCAAAGTACTGGAGTTTCAGCTTTAGCATCATTCCTGCCAAAGAAATCCCAGGGCTGATCTCCTTCAGAATGGACTGGTTGGATCTCTTTGCAGTCCAAGGGATTCTCAAGAGTCTTCTCCAACACCACAGTTCAAAAGCACCAATTCTTTGGCGCTCAGCTTTCTTCACAGTCCAACTCTCACAACCATACATGACTACTGGAAAAAACCACAGCCTTGACTACACGGACCTTAGTTGGCAAAGTAATGTCTCTGTTTTTCAATATGCTATCTAGGTTGGTCATAACTTTTCTTCCAAGGAGTAAGCGTCTTTTAATTTCATGGCTGCAATCACCATCTGCAGTGATTTTGGAGCCCCCCAAAATAAAGTCTGACACTGTTTACACTGTTTTCCCATCTATTTCCCATGAAGTGATGGGACCAGATGCCATGATCTTAATTTTCTGAATGTTCAGTTTTAAGCCAACTTTTTCACTCTCCTCTTTTACTTTCATCAAGAGGCTTTTTAGTTCCTCTTCACTTTCTGCCATAAGGGTGGTGTCATCTGCATATCTGAGGTTATTGATTTTTCTCCCGGCAATCTTGATTCCAGCTTGTGTTTCTTCCAGTCCAGCGTTTCTGCATGTAAGTTAAATAAGCAGGGTGACAATATACAGCCTTGACATACTCCTTTTCCTATTTGGAACCAGTCTGCTGTTCCATGTCCAGTTATAACTGTTGCTTCCTGACCTGCATATAGGTTTCTCAAGAGGCAGGTCAGGTGGTCTGGGATTCCCATCTCTCTCAGAATTTTCCACAGTGTTTTGTGATCCACACAGTCAAAGGCTTTAGCATAGTCAATAAAGCAGAAATAAATGTTTTTCTGGAATTCTCTTGCTTTTTCCATGATCCAGCGGATGTTGGCAATTTGATCTCTGGTTCCTCTGCCTTTTCTAAAACCAGCTTGAACATCAGGAAGTTCACGGTTCACATATTGCTGAAGCCTGGCTTGGAGAATTTTGAGCATTACTTTACTAGCATGTGAGATGAGTGCAATTGTGTGGTAGTATGAGCATTCTTTGGCATTGCCTTTCTTTGGGATTGGAATGAAAACTGACCTTTTCCAGTCCTGTGGCCACTGCTGAGTTTTCCAAATTTGCTGGCATATTGAGTGCAGCACTTTCACAGCATCATCTTTCAGGATTTGAAATAGCTCAACTGGAATTCCATCACCTCTACCTGCTTTGTTCATGCCTTTAAACATGCCTATAAAATTTGGCATGTTTATATAACTGCATACTTTTAATAAACACAAGTATATGTTGCAGGGCAATTTTAGGAGTTGGGGCAAACGTGTGCAGATTTTGGTCTTGATACTTTGTAGCTAAATTTGGCCAAGTCATTTAACTTCATTAGGATTTCAATTTTCTTATTTTGAAAAATGTGAATAAAACCAATCCACACCCCATCCCCAAGGATGGACATGGCCTCACATGATAAGACAGAGAAATCATATCTCATCATATCTGGCAAGGAATCCTTGAATCCCTGCTGTTCCTTCTCACTCATTCAGAAGGCGGGTTGGTGTGTTTTTTTTCCCACTCGTCCTTCAAAGGATCTCATCTGAGCTAAGCCCAGTGCCAGGTTATCGTCCTGTGATATCTGTTTGCAGTCTGTCTTCACCTGCCCCAAGTCCTCAGGACCCTCTCAGTGTCTCCAAAAAAGGAAAAAACAAATTACCCCCATGGCAACTGTATTAGAGAGAAATAGAACACTTCCTGAGTCTTCCCAAAAGAAAAGCCGGCAGTGTCCACATTTGCTTCTTACCCACCCTCCCCTTGTGGCTGTTCTGAGAAGTCCTGGCTGCAGGCGGCAGCTCCAGCCACCCTCACAGGGTCTCTGCCTGGCTTCTTTTGTGCTCCTTCCTGTGTGTGTGTGTGTGTTTTTAACTAACACTCCAAACACTTATTAAAGTGTTTCTTTCCAACAAATGTAATTCTCTGGTGAAAGGGGCTCTAATTAAAAAAAAAAAAAAAAGAGAGAGAGAGAGAGAGAAATCCTTATTATTGGTAAGAAAGCAAGCAGAGGGGCGGGTGAATTTAATACAAAACAGCTTCCTTGGCTAGGGAGGAAAACTCTTTCTACCAGTAATTTGTGATCTGGAGCTCCTCTTGCTTTTAGGGTCTAAATAACTGTGTAAACTTCATTTGTTTCATTTGGAACATGGCTCTCATTTCCTATCAGGAGGAAAAGTAGAGAAACTCCCCCTGCAAGTTCATCCCCCCATCACCTATCAGCCTCACGGGAACAAGCACCCTGCTTGTTTGTCTCTGCCCAGGCCCTTCACCTTGGAAACTGCATCTTAATTATAGCCTTTAAAGGGCTGCTTCACTCCAGGATCAATATGTCTGACAAAAAGCGAGCTCAGCTGAAAGCTCATTAATTCACATCTGACTAACTCAGGATTTGTGATTATTTTGGCAGGGGCTGAGCTAGTTTACCTCTGCTATTGCTGCTTACAAAGGTTTGGTCTGGCCAATTAATTGGGAAGAACAGAATTGCCAGTGAAGTATTTAGAAGTATCTATTTGCATGGAGATAACAGGCGGATTGTAGCTTCCAGATTGCTAAATTCCAACTAGGCAACCCCAGTTAACCACTATTTTGTATTAGCATTCTGGCCTCACAAACTGCAAAGTGTACTGCCTCAAAAAGTATATACAGATCCACTAATTTTATTGCCTTGTAGCTGATGCCTTTCCAGTAGTCATGTATGGGTGTGAGAGTTGGACTATAAAGAAAGCTGAGTGCCAAAGAATTGATGCTTTTGAACTGTTGTATTGGAGAAGACTCTTGAGAGTCCCCTGGACTGCAAGGAGATCCAACCAGTCCATCCTAAAGGAAATCAGTCCTGAATACTTTGGCCTACCTGATGTGAAGAGCTGACTTATTTGAAAAGACCCTGATGCTAGGAAAGATTGGAGGCGAGAGGAGAAGGGGATGACAGAGGATGAGATGGCTGGATGGCATCACCGACTTGATGGACTTGAGTTTGAATAAGCTCCAGGAGTTGGTGATGGGCAGAGAGGCCTGGAGTGCTGTAGTCCATGGGGTTGCAAAGAGTGGGGCACAACTGAGCTGAATTGAACTGAAATGTGTTGATGTATTTGGTATATCATATCACATCCTCTATCCTGCCTGATTTCAGGTGCAACTGCAGTGGACATGTCCACGTGGAGCTAACCCAGCTCTGAAGGCAACATCCACTCTCCAGCAAGGGGTGTGCACGGCCTCTCCCCTTTTTGCTCACGGTCTCCTCTGAACCCTTAGGAAGGGCAGGACAGAAGGTTAGGATGTTAATACCTGTGGGGATGATGCTCCAACAGTGGAGGGGCTGGATCTATTTTTGGACACTTGGGGAGCCCTTCTTAAGCTTCTCAGAAGTCCTGGCAGGAGTGAGTCCCTCTGGCTGACAGCAGGGACCTTGATCATTGTGTTTATGTTGGCCTGTCTAACTCCCCTTCTTCATATTATCACTTTTCAAATAAACTACTTGGCTCCAGTCACCTTTGGGGGAAACTTAAAATAAGGCATCCACTACTTCAAAACTATGCATGAAGTTATATATTTGAGATGCTTGTTCTTTCCTTTCTAAATGCATTCCTCTCCTGTGCTTCATGGGTTTCAGTTCAGTTTAGTTCAGTTTAGTTCAGTTGCAAAGTCATGTCCAACCCTTTGCTACCTCATGGACAGCAGCACGCCAGGCCTCCTTGTCCATCACCAACTCCTGGAGCTTACTCAAACTCATGTCCATTGAGTCAGTGATGCCATCCAACCATCTCATCCTCTGTTGTCCCCCTTTCCTCCTGCCTTCAATCTTTCCTAGCATCAGGGTCTTTTCAAATGAGTCAGCTCTTCACATCAGGTGGCCAAAGTATTGGAGTTTCAGCTTCAAAATCAGTCCTTCTAAGGAACACCCAGACTGATCTCCTTTAGAATGGACTGGTTGGATCTCCTTGTAGTCCAAGGGACTCTCAAGAGTCTTCTCCAACACCACAGTTCAAAAGCATCAATTCTTTGGCACTCAGCTTTATTTATGGTCCAACTCACATTCATACATGACTATAGGAAAAACCATAGCCTTGACTAGATGGGCCTTTGTTGGCAAAGTAATGTCTCTGCTTTTTAATATGCTGTCTAGGTTGGTCATAACTTTTCTCCCAAGGAGCAAGCATCTTTTAATTTAATGGCTGCAGTCACCATTTGTGGTGAATTGGAGCCCCCCAAAATAAAGTCTGTCACTGTTTCCACTGTTTCCCCATCTATTTCCCATGAAGTGATGGGACCAGATGCCAAGATCTTAGTTTTCTGAATGTTCAGTTTTAAGCCAACTTTTTCACTCTCCTCTTTCACTTTCATCAAGAAGCCTTTTAGTTCTTCACTTTCTGCCATAAGGGTGGTGTCATCTGCATATCTGAGGTTATTGATATTTCTCCCAGCAATCTTGATTCCAGCTTGTGCTTCTTCCAGTCCAGCATTTCTCATGATGTACTCTGCATAGAAGTTAAATAAGCAGGGAGACAATATACAGCCTTGACATATTCTTTTCCCTATTAGTAACCACTCTGTTGTTCCATGTCCAGTTCTAACTGTTGCTTCCTGACCTGCATATAGGTTTCTCAAGAGAGAGGTCAGGCGGTTTGGTATTCCCATCTCTTTAAGAATTTTCCAGAGTTTGTGGTGGTTCACACAGTGAAAGGCTTTGGCATAGTCAATAAAGAAGAAATAGATATTTTCTAGATCTCCCTTGCTTTTTTGATGATCCAGCAGATTTTGGCAATTGGTTCTTTGATTCCTCTGTCTTTTCTAAAACCAGCTTGAACATCTGTAAGTTCACAGATCACATACTGCTGAAGCCTGGCTTGGAGAATTTTGAGTTACTTTACTAGCATGGGACTTCCCTGGTGGCTCAGATGGTAAAGCATCTGCCTACAGTGTGGGATACCCAAGTTCGATCCCTGGGTTGGGAAGATCCTCTGGAAGAGGAAATGGCAACCCACTCCAGTATCTTTGCCTGGAAAATCCCATGGATGGAGGAGTCTGGTAGGCTATAGCACATGGGGTCACAAAGAGTTGGACATAACTGAGTGACAGTATTCTTGCCTTGAGAACCCCATGAACAGTATGAAAAGGCAAACGATAGGATACTGAAAGAGGAACTCCCCAGGTCAGTAGGTGCCCAATATGCTACGGGATATCAGTGGAGAAATAACTCAAGAAAGAATGAAGCCAACGGATGGAGCTAAAGCAAAAACAATACCCAGTTGTGGATGCGACTGGTGATAGAAGCAAGGTCTGATGCTGTAAAGAGCGATATTGCACAGGCACCTGGAATGTCAGGTCCATGAATCAAGGCAAATTGGAAGTGGTCAAACAAGAGATGACAAGAGTGAACGTTGACATTCTAGGAATCAGCAGACTAAAATGGACTGGAATGGGTGAATTTAACTCAGATGACCATTATATCTACTACTGTGGGCAGGAACCCCTCAAAAGAAATGGAGTAGCCATCATGGTTAACAAAAGAGTCCGAAATGCACTACTTGGATACAATCTCAAAAACGACAGAATAATCTGTTTGCCAAGTCTATGTCCCAACCAGTAATGCTGAAGAAACTGAAGTTGAATGGTTCTATGAAGACCTACAAGCCCTTTTAGAACTAACGCCCAAAAAAAGATGTCCTTCTCATTATAGTGGACTGGAATGCAAAAGTAGGAAGTCAAGAAATACCTGGAGTAACAGGCAAATTTGGCCTTGGAATGTGGAATGAAGCAGGGAAAAGACTAATAGAGTTTTGCCAAGAGAATGCACTGATCATAGCAAACACATTCTTCCAACAACACAAGAGAAGACTCTACACATGGACATCACCAGATGATCAACACCGAAATGAGATTGATTATATTCTTTGCAGCCAAAGATAGAGAAGCTCTATACAGTCAACAAAAACAAGACCAGAAGCTGACTCACTCAGATCATGAATACTTTATTGCCAAATTCAGACTTAAATTGAAGAAAGTAGGGAAAACCACTAGACCATTCAGGTATGACCTAAATCAAATCCCTTATGATTATACAGTGGAAGTGAGACATAGGCTTAAGGGACTAGATCTGATAGATAGAATGCCTGATGAACTATGGACTGATGTTTGTGACACTGTACAGGAGACAGGGATCAAGACCATCCCCATGGAAAGGAAATGCAAACAAGCAAAATGGCTGTCTGGGGTGGCCTTACAAATAGCTGTGAAGAGAAGCGAAAAGCAAAGAGAAAAGGAAAGATATAAGCATCTGAATGAAGAGTTCCAAAGAAGAGCAAGTAGAGATAAGAAAGCCTTCTTCAGCGATCAATGCAAAGAAATAGAGGAAAAGAACAGAATGGGAAAACCTAGAGATCTCTTTAAGAAAATTAGAGATACCAAGGAAACATTTCATGCAAAGATGGGCTCGATAAAGGACAGAAATGGTATGGACCTAACAAAAGCAGAAGATATTAAGAAGAGATGGCAAGAATACACAGAACAACTGCACAAAAAAGATCTTCATGACCCAGATAAGCACGATGATGTGATTACTCACCTAGAGCCAAACATCCTGGAATGTGAAGTTAAGTGGGCCTTAGAAAGCATCACTATGAACAAAGCTAGTGGAGGCAATGGAATTCCAGTTAAGCTATTTCAAATCTTGAAAGATGTTATGATGAAAGTGCTACAACTGAATATGCCAGCAAATTTGGAAAACTCAGCAGTGGCCACAGGACTGGAAAATGTCAGTTTTCATTCCAATCCCAAAGAAAGGCAATGCCAAAGAATACTCAAACTAACACACAAATGCAGTCATCTCATGCGCTAGTAAAGTAATGCTCAAAATTCTCCAAGCCAGGCTTCAGCAATACGTGAAAGGTGAACTTCCTGATGTTCAAGCTGGTTTTAGCAAAGGCAGAGGAACCAGAGATCAAATAGCTGACATGCACTGGATCATTGAAAAAGTGAGAGAGTTCCAGGAAAAACATCTATTTCTGCTTTCTTGACTATGCCAAAGCCTTTGACTGTGTAGATCACAATAAAATGTGGAAAATTTCTGAAAGAGATGGGAATAGCAGACCA
Source organism: Budorcas taxicolor (assembly GCF_023091745.1). Lineage (NCBI taxonomy): Eukaryota > Metazoa > Chordata > Mammalia > Artiodactyla > Bovidae > Budorcas > Budorcas taxicolor. The sequence continues at coordinate 6,258,733 of NC_068922.1, forward strand.
CCTGACCTGCCTCTTAGTCAGGTCAGGAAGCAAGAGTGGAACTGGACATGGAACAACAGACTGGTTCCAAATAGGAAAAGGAGTACATCAAGGCTGTATTGGTCACCCTGTTTATTTAACTTATATGCAGAGTATGTCATGACAAACACTGGGCTGGAAGAATCGCAAGCTGGAATCAAGATTGCAGGGAGAATTATCAGTAACCTCAGATATGCAGATGATACCACACTTACAGCAGAAAGTGAAGAGGAACTAAAGAGCCTTTTGATGAAAGTAAAAGAGGAAAGTGAAAAAGTTGGCTTAAAGCTCAACATTCAGAAAAGGAAGATCATGGCATCTGGTCCCATCACTTCATGGGAAATAGATGGGGAAACAGTGGAAACAGTGTCAGACTTTATTTTTGGGGGCTCCAAAATCACTGCAGATGGTGACTGCAGCCATAAAATTAAAGACGCTTATTCCTTGGAAGAAAAATTATGACCAACCTAGAGAGCATATTGTAAAGCAGAGACATTACTTTGCCGACTAAGGTCCATCTAGTCAAGGCTATGGTTTTTCCTGTGGTCATGTATGGATGTGAGAGTTGGACTGTGAAGAAGGCTGAGGGCCAAAGAATTGATGCTTTTGAACTGTGGTGTTGGAGAAGACTCTTGAGAGTCCCTTGGACTGCAAGGAGATCCAACCAGTCCATTCTGAAGGAGATCAGCCCTGGGATTTCTTTGGCAGGAATGATGCTAAAGCTGAAACTCCAGTACTTTGGCCACCTCATGTGAAGAGTTGACTTATTGGAAAAGACTCTGATGCTGGGAGGGATTGGGGGCAGGAGGAAGCGGAAGATAGGATGAGATGGCTGGATGGCATCACTGACTCGATGGCCATGTGTCTGAGTGAACTCCGGGAGTTGGTGATGGACAAGGAGGCCTGGTGTGCTGTGATTCACGGGGTTTCAAAGAGTCAGACACGAGTGAGCGACTGGACTGAACTGAGTGACTTTATGTCAGTTCACTTTACTAACATGTGCTATGAGTGCAATTGTGTGGTAGTTTGAGCATTCTTTGACATTACTTTTCTTTGGGATTGGAATGAAAACTGACATTTTCTGTCTTGTGGCCACTGCTGAGTTTTCCAGATTTGCTGGTATATTAGTGCAGCACTTTCACAACATCATCTTTTAGGATTTGAAACAGCTCAACTAGAATTCCATCATCTCCACTAGCTTTGATCACAGTGATGCTTGCTAAGGCCCACTCCACTTCATATTCCAGGCTGTCAGGCTCTAGGTTAGTGATCACACCATCATGATTATCTGGGTCGTGAAGATCTTTTTTGTATAATTCTGTATATTCTTGGCACCTCTTCTTAATATCTTCTGCTTCTGCTGGTCCATACCATTTTGGTCCTTTATTAAGCCCATCTTTTCATGATATATTCCTTTAGTATCTCTAATTTTCTTGAAGATAACTCTAGTTTTCCCCCTTCTATTGTTTTCCTCTATTTCTTTGCATTGATCATTGAGGAAGGCTTTCATTTTAAAAAAAATTATTTTATATGTTTATTTTTAAATTTTACTTTATTTTACTTTACAATACTGTATTGGTTTTGCATACATCAACATGAATCTGCCACGGGTGTACATGCGTTCCCAATCCTGAACCCCCTTCCCATAATTCACCACATTAACAAATTGAAAAATAAAAACCATATGATTATCTCAATAGATGCAGAGAAGGCCTTTGACAAAATTCAACATCCATTTATGATAAAAACTCTCCAGAAAGCAGGAATAGAAGGAACATACCTCAACATAATAAAAGCTATATATGACAAACACACAGCAAACATTATCCTCAATGGTGAAAAATTGAAAGCATTTCCCCTAAAGTCAGGAACAAGACAAGGGTGCCCACTTTCACCGCTACTATTCAACATAGTTTTGGAAGTTTTGGCCACAGCAATCAGAGCAGAAAAAGAAATAAAAGGAATCCAAATTGGAAAAGAAGAAGTAAAACTCTCACTGTTTGCAGATGACATGATCCTCTACATGGAAAACCCTAAAGACTCCACCAGAAAATTACTAGAGCTAATCAATGAATATAGTAAAGTTGCAGGATATAAAATCAACACACAGAAATCCCTTGCATTCCTATACACTAATAATGAGAAAGTAGAAAAAGAAATTAAGCAAACAATTCCATTCACCATTGCAACGAAAAGAATAAAATACTTAGGAATATATCTACCTAAAGAAACTAAAGACCTATATATAGAAAACTATAAAACACTGATGAAAGAAATCAAAGAGGACACTAATAGATGGAGAAATATACCATGTTCATGGATCAAAAGAATCAATATAGTGAAAATGAGTATACTACCCAAAGCAATTGACAAATTCAATGCAATCCCTATTAAGCTACCAGCCATATTTTTCACAGAACTAAAACAAATAATTTCAAGATTTGTATGGAAATACAAAAAACCTCGAATAGCCAAAGCAATCTTGAGAAAGAAGAATGGAACTGGAGGAATCAACTTGCCTGACTTCAGGCTCTACTACAAAGCCACAGTCATCAAGACAGTATGGTACTGGCACAAAGACAGAAATATCAATCAATGGAACAAAATAGAAAGCCCAGAGATAAGTCCACACACATATGGGACACCTTATCTTTGACAAAGGAGGCAAGAATATACAATGGAGTAAAGACAATCTCTTTAACACGTGGTGCTGGGAAAACTGGTCAACCACTTGTAAAAGAATGAAACTAGATCACTTTCTAACACCATACACAAAAACAAACTCAAAATGGATTAAAGATCTAAATGTAAGACCAGAAACTATAAAACTCCTAGAGGAGAATATAGGCAAAACACTCTCTGACATAAATCACAGCAGGATCCTCTATGATCCACCTCCCAGAATACTGGAAATAAAAGCAAAAATAAACAAATGGGATCTAATTAAAATTAAAAGCTTCTGCACAACAAAGGAAAATATAAGCAAAGTGAAAAAACAGCCTTCTGAATGGGAGAAAAGAATAGCAAATGAAGCAACTGACAAACAACTAATCTCAAAAATATACAAGCAGCTTATGCAGCTCAATTCCAGAAAAATAAACGACCCAATCAAAAAATGGGCCAAAGAACTAAATAGACATTTCTCCAAAGAGGAAGACTTTCTTAACTCTCCTTGCTAGTCCTTGGAATTTTGCATTCTAATGGGAGCAGTGACCCTACAAGGGATTGACCCAGACTTGCCCATGAGTGTCCAGGAGTCTACAACAAAGATGTGGGTCAGTGATGGCCTGTTACAGGGTTGGGGACACTGAATGTAGCAGTGTGTGCATGGGACATTTTATTTTTTATTTTTATTTATTTTTTTTTTTTAGCCTAGCAGGATTTTTTTTTTTTTTAAGTTTTTTATTTTTTTAATTTTAAAATCTTTAATTCTTACATGTGTTCCCAAACATGAACCCCTCTCCCACCTCCCTCCCCATAACATCTCTGTGGGTCATCCCCATGCACCAGCCCCAAGCATGCTGTATCCTGCGTCAGACATAGACTAGCGATTCAATTCTTACATGATAGTATACATGATAGAATGCCATTCTCCCATATCATCCCACCCTCTCCCTCTCCCTCTGAGTCCAAAAGTCCGTTATACACAGCTGCGTCTTTTTTCCTGTCTTGCATACAGGGTCGTCATTGCCATCTTTCTAAATTCCATATATATGTGTTAGTATACTGTATTGGTGTTTTTCTTTCTGGCTTACTTCACTCTGTATAATCGGCTCCAGTTTCATCCATCTTATCAGAACTGATTCAAATGAATTCTTTTTAATGGCTGAGTAATACTCCATTGTGTATATGTACCACAGCTTTCTTATCCATTCATCTGCTGATGGGCATCTAGGTTGTTTCCATGTCCTGGCTACTATAAACAGTGCTGCGATGAACATTGGGGTACATGTGTCTCTTTCAGTTCTGGTTTCCTCGGTGTGTATGCCCAGCAGTGGGAGGAGGCCGCCATTATCTTCATTACCTCCTTTTTGGCCCCAGGTAAACAACAGGGAGGGAACACAGCCCTGCCCATCAACAGAAAATTGGATTAAAGGTTTACTGAGCATGGGCCCGCCCTTCAGAACAAGACCCAGTTTCCCTCTTATTCAGTCTCTCCCTTCAGGAAGGGTACATAAGCCTCTTATTTTCTCCATCAGAGGCCAGACAGACTGAAAACTACAATCACAGGAAACTAACCAATCTGATTACATGGATCACAACATTGTCTGACTCAATAAAACTATAAGCCATGCCATGTAGGGCCACCCAAGATGGATGGATCATGTTGGAGAGTTCTGACAAAACGTGGTCCACTGGAGAAGGGAATGGCAAACCACTTTAGTATTCTTGCCCTGAGAACCTGTGAACAGTATGTAAAGGCAAAAAGATGGGACACTGAAAGGTGAACTCCCCAGGTCAGTAGGTGCCTAATATGCTACTGGAGATCAGTGGAGAAATAACTACAGAGAGAATGAAGAGATGGAGCCAAGGCAGAAACAACACCCAATTGTGGATGTGACTGGTGCTGGAAGTAAAGTCCAATGTTATAAAGAGCAAAGTTGCATAGGAACCTTGTATGTTAGGTCCATGAATCAAGGCAAATTGGAAGTGGTCAAACAAGAGATGGCAAGAGTGAACACTGGCATTTTAGGAATTGATGAACTGAAATGGACTGGAATGGGTGAATTTAACTCAGATGACCGTTATATCTACTACTGTGGGCAAGAATCCCTTAGAAGAAATGGAGCAGCCATCATAGTCAACAAGAGTCCGAAATGCAGTACTTGGAGGCAATCTCAAAAACAACAGGATGATCTCTGTTCATTTCCAAGGCAAACCATTCAATATCACAGTAATCCAAGTCTATGCCCCAACCAGGAATTCTGAAGAAGCTGAGTTGAACAGATCTGTGAAGACCTACAAGACCTACTAGAACTAACACCTAAAAAAGATATCCTTTTCACTATAGGGGACTGGGATGCAAAAGTAGGAAGTCAAGAAATACCTGGTGTAACAGGCAAATTTGGCCTTGGAATACAGAATGAAGCAGGGCAAAGGCTAACAGAGTTCCAGGGTCCAGCCCCAGTGGATCCAGGGTAAGTCGAAGAGGGGACGGAGTCAGCGTCCTAAGAAAGAACTATTTAATTAGAAAAGAGAGATTAGGAAAAAATAGTGTAGCAGGAAAATTAGTGGAGAAAAGAAGCTGAATAACTTGGTTTATGTGGAAAACCAATAAAACTCCGAGAAAAGGAGTTTGCACCACCTACGAAGGCCACCGGCGCCTGCTTGAATAGCGGAGGGTGCCCCGCCTTGGGCTCTCTATCACGTGGGTCTTAGAAGCCAGGGCAAAATTAGTAGGCTTGGTGAGCCTCCACATTCCAGATGGGAATTCAGCCAGAAAAGAAGAGAATGAGAAAAGACCACACAGGGGAAACCAGTCTTCCCAGGAACTGGTCCGTTTCTGGTCCTTTTCTTTATTTTCCAGATCCACTTTTATACTTTTAATTATACATAGAGATAAATGTAAGAAACAGAGTCACACAGGCTCAGCTGCTCCGACCCTTATCTAAAGACAGTGTTCTCAGTATATCTTTGTTTTTACAAGGGTCTTACATTTGTTTACAATATGTTCTGATCTGGAGACCAATCAACATTTTATGGCCCCACCTTACTTTCGATTGGTAAAAGTTAGTTAATCAGAAAACTTGTTTCCCCTTAAGATCTACTTAGCCTTAAGATAGTGATAAAGTTACATTCTTACATAGCAAGGACACAATGATTTATAACAAAGAAAGAGGAGTACAGTAATCTATAACAAAGAGAAAATTCATTAACTCAGAAGTCTAGTATTGCTAACATCAAAACTACTATATTTCCTTTTCTACATTCCAATCACATTGATTAACATACTCCCAGATGCCTAAGGATATGGAGGCCTGGTGGCAGTCATTAGCTAAGCAATGAAACCCTTCACCAACATAATTTCTAACTAACTCACTAGTACTATACTAATAGTTTTCTAACTTCTCAAAAGAATCTGTTTTTAGAAAGTTTAAAGCATCTTGTGCCTCACAGTTGGGAGGCTGTAAACAATCACATGTGGCCAGATAATCCTGTCAGGCAGGCTAGAGAGCCATCAGAGGAGTTTTTGGACTGAAACAGCTCAGGAGATTTATTAACTGGAGCCCTAAGTTAACTCCTTTACAGAGAGAGGTGGTGGGGGATAGCCCCCCGTAATGTCAGAAGTATAGGTGAAAGGCATAATGCAGCAAGGCAGGAAAACTCTGGTTTTGGGGGCAAATGCACGAGCAGATTCAGTGAGGCTCCCTTAAGGCTCAACTCACCTTTGCCTGTCGGCCTCCTTAACCTCATGACATTTGCCACGGCGGGGGGGGGGGTGGGGGGGGTGGGGGGGTGGGGGTGCGGGGGGGCGGTGGGGTGGGGGGCTCCTCTTGCTAGCTCCTGGCAACAGAGTTTTGCCAAGAGAACGCACTCGTCATAGTAAACCCCCTCTTCCAGCAACACAAGAGAAGACTCTACACATGGACATCACCAGATGGTCAACACCAAAATAAGATTGATTATGTTATTTGCAGCCAAAGAGGGAGTAGCTCTATACACTCAGCAAAAACAAGACCGGGAGCCGACTGTGGCTCAGATCATGAACACCTTACTGCCAAATTCAGACTTAAACTGAATAAAGTAGGGAAAACCACTAGATCATTCAGGTATGACCTAAATCAAATCCCTTATAATTATATAGTGGAAGTGACAAATAGATTCAAGGGATTAGATCTGATAGAGTGCCTGATGAACTATGGATGGAGGTTTGTGACATTGTACAGGAGACGGGGATCAAGAACATCTCCAAGAAAAAGAAATGCAAAATGGCAAAATGGTTGTCTGCGGAAGCCTTTCAAGTTGCTGAGAAAAGAAGAGACGCAAAAGGCAAAGGAAAAAAGGAACTGTATACCCATTTGAATGCAGAGTTCCAAAGAATAGCAAGGAGAGATAAGAAAACCTTCCTCAGTGGTCAACTCATAGGTTTAGGACTGTTTTTTGACAATGATATCAAAAGAGCAATGTTGACCTTCTTTTCCCTTTTCTACGTTTAAGGCACTCCTTTCTTTCTCCCTGGTGCCCTTTGCTTGGGTTCCCACAGTCCCCTCCTCAGTCCTCTAGCCAGTTCTCATCTATTTGTCTGCCTTTTCCTTTTCTCCAATATCAGCTTAAATTACCCCCGTCGACTTTATCATCTTTCCAGTGTTCTGTTTCTTAGTAAAAGTGAACATGCTCAGACAGTAAAGAATCTTCCTACAATGCAGAAAGCCCAGGTTTGGTCCCTGAGTTGGGAAGATCTCCTGGAGAAGGGAATGGATACCAATCCAGTATTCTAGCCTGGAAAATTCCATGGATGAAGGAGCCTGGCAGGCTAGAGTCCATGGGGTCACAAAAAGTTGGATACAACTGAGCAGCTAACACTCCACATTGTCTGTTATTAACACAATCTTTATGAACTAATATGGTAGATGGATCCCTATCAAAAGGACTCACTTCTTTTTATGTGATTCTGAGGCTAGAATTGTGTGGTTTCAATACTTTGGCCACCTGATGTAAAGAACTGACTCACTAGAAAAGACCCTGATGCTGAGAAATATTGAAGGCAGGAGGAGAAAGGAATGACAGAGGATGAAATGGTTGGATGGCATCACTGCCTCAGTGGACATGAGTCTGAGAGAGTTCTGGGAGTTGGTGATGGACAGGGAGGGCTGGCATGCTGCAGTCCATGGGGTTACAAATAGTTGAACACGACTGAGTGACTGAACTGAACTCTAGGAACTTGGGGTCTTTCCATTATTTCTCAAACCATGTGCAAATCTGAGCAGATGTAGATGCCAGAAATGCTCCTGCCTTCTTGAGGCTTATTTGTCTCAGCGTTTGAAACATCGCCATCACATTCTTCTTTGAACTCCTTAGATCTTCCTCCTTTATGTTTTGGATCTCCTCATCTTCCTACTCTTCAATTCACTGTCACTCTCAGTATGATCCAGTGACTGGTAACATATGTAACACTTAGGAGTCTTCTAGAAATGAAGACTCTCTGTCCCACTGGATCCCAGAATTTGCAATTTTCAAAGCCCCTTGGGTGATTCATATGGACATTAAAATTTGATCCATATTGCAAGGGTTGGCAGTTTCCTCGGTTTCCAAAGCTGTTTCTAGTTCTTGGTTTCTGCACTCTCAGGACATGTCTTTCTCAGAGCAGCTGCTGCTGTCTAGGAATTGAGGACTACAGCAGCCTATTTCCAGCTCTCCCCAGCTCATTTTCTTTTGAGCAGCTCTTCAATTGCCCACTGAGTATCCACATCCAGGTGTCTTACAGGGAGCCCAACTGAAGATACAGAAGTACAAACACCTCAGTGAGGCTGGTGCAGGGGGTGAGCCTAGCCAGTATCTAGGCTGTCTAGGGCTAACCTACATGCTGATATCAGTCAGGACCAATTTCAAACTAGTTCAGATGATTATTTGTTGCTGTGGGGAGAAAAAGAATCATTTCTTCTTTCCTTGAATTCAGAGCCTAGGAACTTTTTATTTAAAAAAAATAAATGAGTTTCTTAACTCCCACCTAGTCCTTTCAAAACAGCAACAACAACATCACAACAACAGCAACCTTATATAAGACTGGAGGAAATTTCCTCTTCAGGGCCAATGAAGCTATGCCCCTGCTGCTGGGGATATTTGTAGCCACACACGTTACTGGAAATTATTCTAGGCTGAAGTAGGAGGCTGATTTCCTCAAAGGTGTGTCCCCTCCCAGGAAGTGGCCTGTGGCCAATGACGAGATGACAAAGAGAAACAGAAGTCCAGTCCACTCATCTCAATCTAGAACGACCCTAAGGGGCTCCTTCTGGCTCTCGTAGGACCAGCTGAGGACTCAACTGCAGCCGTGTTGTGGATCAGACTTCCCCTCCTCCCAGTACTGCCATCCTCTCCCCCACAGGTCTATCTCCCTAGGGAGCTTCCCAGTTCAGAGGCTGTGTCCAGGGAGCCCAACCTATGACTCTGTTGCTCCCTCACCCCTCCCTGCAGTACTCAGTCCATCAGTATCCATCCGGCTGCTTAAACTGGGCAACTGGGAGTGATTTTTGACTCTTCTCTCCATTTCAGGCCACATACTAGGATGTCACCATTGCAGTGATTCCTCCTTTCCATCTTTATGACTCTTGCCCTTGTAAAAGCTTTCTATCTGTTATCTGGATAATTGCAACAGCCTTATAGCTTAATTCCTCGCTACAACCATGGTAATGTTTCTAGAATTTATTTTTTTAATGATGATATCATTTATAATTCTTCAGTAGCTTCCCATCCCCTCAGCAAAAAATCCAAACATCTAAAGACACCCTATGACTCCTGCTCGGTTCATTCCACACCAGGCTTACCTCTTGGAGGAGTTGTTTCATTGCGCTGCTGCAGGTTGTCAGATTCTCTCTGTCGAAGTGCCCTCTTTGATACCAAGGTTGTGTTTTTCTATTCCAGTATCCCTACTGCCTTATTCAAGGTGTGAAATCTTGTAGGCCCTTGACTGAAAGTTTCCTGTGGGCATCTATTCAATTTCTCTTTGTGGGTTATTCTTCTCATATCACCCTTTCTAAATTCATGAAGTGAAATGATTTTGGTGTTTGCTTATGTATCGCACCTGTTGGGTATTTTTACTTCTTAAGAAAAACCATTTACACTTGATGGCATGATGGTCCATGAGGAATTTGCTGGGGTGACCAAGTAACCAGGATTTACAGCACTCTACTGATGTGATTCTTTTTACGCATCCTGTAAATTTTAGTTATAGCTACACTTGTCTGTGGCCAGTGTGGACAAGCTGGCTCCTTTTTGTAATTTCATAGTTACAATAAGGTCACAAATCTCAAGCTGCCCTTCCCCCACCCCCCCCCCCACCCCCCACAGCCTATTGCCCGAAGCCATACAATAGGCTTTCAACAGAAAATGTCAGTGTTAATAGACAGTCCCTCTAAATAAGCCAAGCAGTGCTATTTCAAAGTTATGTGATATCCATCCCCATCTTTTGCCTAAAGGCTCAGGACTGAAAATTTGTGAGGATTTTCTCTATGACCAAGTGACCACATCTTTTCATATCTGTAGGGCAAGTGTGCAGATATGAGAATCAGATATTAGTTCCATCTGTATGCCTCATCCAGACAGTCACTAGTCTTGGAGAAGAGCCATACAACCATACATGGAGATGTGATCAGTCTTCTTAGATGTAGCAGACATCTTTTATGTTACTACTGTGTATCTCACCCAATGATTCAATCTATGCTTGACCTAAAATTATTCTTGGAGATTGTGGTTTTTAAAAAATAAGCATTGTATTTTAGAACAGCCCTATATATTACAAGAAAAGTATTTTCCTTTTGTATCTTGGACACAAAATTGCTTTTGGTTGTTCTCTTTAACTGCTCAACTGAAAAATAATGTGTTCCCAAAATATACTTACTAAATGAACAAATGTCTTTAGTGACTGCACAATGCCTCAAATCATATATAAGGTGAGGGCAAAAACTTTTGGTTCTGTATATTAATTGATTTTGTACTGTGCTTGTTGAACAGATGATTTTGAAAGTCAAAAGTGAGTTTGATCATTATTACCACTTTTGTGAAAATGTTGCCGTGGCAAAGAAAAAGAAATACCCAATGGCCAAGTTGGGAAATGAGAACTTAGATCAATATAATTTCCTGTCTCCCTGTAAAGCAGTATTGAGATGGTGTGTTTTATCTCTACCTTAAGAAGTACTGAAAATAAGTAATACAACTTAGCTCCTTATTCCAGAAAGACTTCTTCCAGGAAGATAAGAGTGTAAGCAACAGAAGTTACTTAAATGTCCTGACCAACATAGTGCTTGTCAAGTGTCTCCTCCAGACCCTCACTGGTTTTGCTGAACCATCCAAAGCTATTACATCATACACTCTGTCCAGACCCAATCAGTTCTGCATCTTCCTAGTGAAAGTGAAAGTTTCTCAGTCATGTCCGACTCTCTGTAACCCCATGGACTATACAGTCTATGGAATCCTCCAGGCCAGAATACTGGAGTGGGTAGCCGTTCCCTCCTCCAGGGGATCTTCCCAACCCAGGGATCGAACCCAGGTCTCTTGCACTGCAGGCAGATCTTTACCATCTGAGCTACTAGGGAAGCCTGCATTTTCCAAACCACTTCAAAACTGACCCACTGAAACCTAAGACACCATTCATATAGTCCCTCTCTTTTTCCCATTTGAGACACTAAGTCTTGTAAAGTTGATATTCTACTTTCCTGCAATACGTCTAGTAATCTTAGCTTCCTCTGATTGGTAAGTTCTTCTAATCATCTTTTGGGGAAAAGATAGTTGGCAAAAGGGGCTGAAAAGGAAACTGAATGCACTACTTTGGGGAGTTTTTAATATAGTTTACATTGTAGAATCTAATATGGCTCTTACATTAAAAATATTTATACTTAAATCATCTCCAGTAACAGAAAACTTTCTAAGATAATTTTTTGTTATTTCTTCCTTAGATAAATTCATCACAAAGTTCTCTCTTATTTCAGCTAAATTCCATCTCCTTTGTAAATTAACCTCTGAAAAGCTCATGACACGCTTGTGAAAAAAAAATCTGATTTGTGCTTTTTTGTGTGCACTTTCCAGAAACACAATTGCGATAATTCTTCACTTGAGAAACTTAAAGAGGGTGGGAACTTACAACCATTCATTCTCATATATTTTTTTTAAAAGGCCTCAATTTGACAACAAAACACTTTTAACAAAAATCTAAGGAAATGTTTAGTGATGAGATTTATTACCAAATATCTAAATTCTAGTGACAGCCATTTAAAAAAATTGAATTCATCATAAATTAAGTAAGCAAGCTACAGTCGGTGACTGGGAAAATCTGTCCCATGTCTCCACTTACTTTTTCTCCTGTCACCTCTTTCCAAAGACACCACACAGAGAGTTTGGAAGGTGTTTTTTATGTCAGTGAATAATGATGTGGGCTGATGAGATGGTGAGTAAATTGCTTTTCTCAAGCTAGGTAAATTGAATTATGCCTTTGATCAATAGTGTCTGCATTTCTTTTTTCTTTTACTGTGGTAACATATATATATATATATATATATATATATATATATATATATATATATATATATATCATAAAATTCTGTATCTGCATTTCTAAGTCACACTCACTTTTTAAAACTACTTAGCTAATCTGGACTTGACCAATGTCTGGCCACTCTGGGTCATTGTCAAGAGTGGCCGCAGTGAAGCTGATCAGAAGGAAATCTGGGGAGGGACAAGCAGAATCACCGTTTTACTCTTTGCATACTCCAGTTTGCATGACCTGCCCACCTCCTTAATGTGCATCACCCATCTGCCATAGCCAGACCTCTTGGTGTTTTCACTCAGAGACTTCGGCCAGGGCATTATTTGCCTGGGGGGAATGGCTACTGCTCTTCAGTCACTAAGCCCTGATTGACTCTTTGCAACCCTGTGGACTGTAACCCACCAGACTCTAGGGAGTTCTGCAGGTAAGAATACTGCAGTGGGTTGCCATTTCCTTCTCTAGTAGGGGAATAGGAGAAGGGCTGATACAGAGGATTTCAAATTATATTCCATGAAGAACTGGTCTTTCAAGCAGGGACCGTGTGTGAGCACGTCTTAGACCGTGAGAGTTACTTCCACCAAAGAAGTGCTGTATTTTTATTCTAACACAGAAGTGTTAATGAAGAAAGTTTTGTTTTTAATAAAAGGCAAAAGTGTTCTTAATGAAATGTTTAGAAGCTACCAATCTGTTTCCATACTATAGTAAATAACACCCAATTCCATTTAAGCCTTTTCCTATCCAAATTCATGGACACCATCAAGTCTGTCTGCAGATCTAGGTGGTTCACAGATCCCAGGCTGATCCCCCCGTCTTAGATCCATAGTTGACTGTTACCTGCCGAGAATCTTCCTCAGTTCATGTTGCCTGCCCTGTAATCCTACATGATGCCATGTTTCATGCCTTTGGGCTGTTTCTCCCAGGGCTTCATCTACCTGTTGGGTCACTGTCACAGTGTGGTCCCTGTGGTCCTCTCCTGATGGCCTTCTACTATCTATGGAGTCAGATGTCATATCCTCAGCAAGTCTCCCCTGACTGCTCTATCTAAATAGCAACTCCCCCCATCCAATCACTCTCTTTCCTTCCGCCCAACTTTACTTGTCTTTACAATTGCACTGAACTCTCTAAAATGTGTATTAAGTGATGCAATTGTTTGTTGAAACTCTCTTGCACTAGAATAGAAACCCCACCAATGCAGAGAAAGTGTATGTCTTTCAGCTGTATCCTCAGTGCCAGACCATTCAATGGCTCTTAGTCATATACAGAAAACCTGCGATCCTCCTTCACAACTTCCTAGACTGTTTGTTCTCTCATTGGCCACAGTGTGGGTTATTCATGCTCCATGTCATGCCAGGTCCTTCTTGTAAAGATCCCATTACAAAGCCATGGGGAGTTCAGCCTCTTTCCCTTAGAGAAAAGGAAATTCTGACCCACACACTCTCCTGCTTTGCTTTTTATCATGGATGGCGGGGCTCTGTTCAGTAAGTAGACTCCTATTCACCTTATGCAAATAGAGTGATGAAAACAAGAGCTTTGTTACGTTGTTAAAAGAATGTCTGGTTCTGTTCACTGCCTTAGCATCCTACAGTTACCAATTAAGGGGAGAAAAGGCCCCTCCGATCTGAAATCCTGGGTCTCTACTGTGCCCCAGTCTCCTACAGCATTGTACTTAAATTGCCCAGAAATAATTTTTAAATATTTCAATTTCTTACTCATGTCAAGTCAAAACACACTTAAACTCCTATTTTAGACAGAAAAATGTCTTTTCTTTCTTCTCTAGTTCTAAAATTACATCACTTCACCAAAATGCCTCTAAATTCTTTATCCACAAAACTCCACAGACACTCAAGTTACATGGAAGCTTCTCTTTCTTCCATTCCCTAAATCACTCTGACTCACCTCCCAAGTATAACCCCAGCCTGACTTACACCTATCAATTACTTTTTTTCTCTATCATCTATCTACCTACCTACCTACCTATCTCTCCGTCATCTATCTGAACATGACTACTGGAAAAACCATAGCTTTGACTACACAGACCTTTGCCTGCAAGGTGATGTCCCTGCTTTTCAATATGCTGTCATAGCTTTCCTTCCAAGAAGCAAGCATCTTTTAATTTCAGGGCTGCAGTCACCATCTACAGTGATTTTGGAGCCCAAGGAAATAAAATCTGTCACTGCTTCCACTTTTCCCCTTCTATTTGTCATGAAGTGATGGGACAAGATGCCATGATCTTTGTTTTTTGAATGTTGAATTTGAAAGTCAGCTTTTTCACTGTCCTCTATCACCTTCATCAAGAGGCTGTTTCATTCCTCTCTGCTTTCTGCCTTTACAGTGGTACATCTGCATGTCTAAGGTTGTTGATATTTTTCCCCACAATCTTGATTCCAGCTTATGAATCATCCTGCCTGGCATTTCACATGATGTACTCTGCATCGATGTTAAATAAGCAGGGTGACAATATATAGCCTGGATGTACTCCTTTCCCAATTTTGAAACAATCTGTTTTTCCATGTCCAGTTCTAACTATTGTTTCTTGGCCTGCATGCAGATTTCTCAGGAGTCAGCTAAGGTGGTCTGGTATTCCCATCTCTTTAAGAATTTTCCACAGCTTGTTGTGATCCACATAGTCAAAGGCTTTAGCATAATCAAAGAAGCAGAAGTGGATGTTTCCTGGAATTCCTTTGCTTTCTCATGATCCAACAAATGTTGGCAATTTGGCCTCTGGTTCTCCTGCCTTTTCTAAACCCAGCTTGTACATCTGGAAGTTCTTGGTTCATGTACTGCTGAAGTCTAGCTTGAAGGATTTTGAGCATAACCTTATTAGCATGTGAAATGAATGCAACTGAATAACAATGAAAATTTATCTATCCATCCATCCATTTATCCATCCTTCCATGTATCTATTATCTATTAGTTATAAACCACTCAGTAGTTTAAAACAATCATTTTCTAGTCCAAAATATCTGTTCCCACATATTTGTTAGCTATAAGGAAAAAACTGTAACTTTAAAATGGAGAAATCAGAAAGAAACCACCTTGATCAGTAGATTAGGGTGAGCAGCCAACTTCAAATGCTGCACTTTCTGATATATTGAAGGGAAAAGGGTTTAACACCATTCATAAAGTGCAAAATCTCAGCCAAACTCAAACTGAGGGACTTTTTGCAAAATAACTGACCAGTCCTCTTCAAAGGGGTCCAAGTCATGAAAGAAAAGGAATGACTGAGGAACCACTATAGATTAGAGGAGACTGAGAATACATAAACCAAACGCAATGTGGAATGTTGGACAGGATACTGAAACATAAAAAAAGACATAAGTGAAAGAAATGGGTGGAATTTGGTAGGTCTCCAGCTGATAGTGTCAATTTCCTGGCTCTGCTCAGTGCAGCATGGTGACATACAATGATAAGATTAGAGGAAGCTCAGTAAGGAGTCTATGGACACTTTCTTTACTATTTTGGCAACTTTTGTACAAATATAAAATTAATTCAAAATTAAAAGTTAAAGACATGAGGTGATGTATTGCATTTCACGCTTTGGTTGTTGTCCTGGGTGATTCCTCTGTCTCACCTGGGCTCACAGGTGCAGTGGCATTGATCTGGTGGCTTGGCTACATGCTAGCTCATCTGGAACAGGGAACCACTGAGAATTTCTCAACGTGGAATACTTCATCCAGGGCTGCTTCTTAATATTGAGGTCTCAGGAAATACTTTCCAGTTGCCAAAGGCTTAAGCTATAAGCCTCCAATTTCCTACCCTTGGCATTGTACATCAATTCTACTTCATACTGCAGGTCAAGCAAGTCCTGAGTGCAGACCAGGTTCAAAGGATAGCAAAATAGACTTCACCTATAGAAAAAAGACCCTCCTCAGTGGCTCAGTCACATTTCAAAGGGCTGTGCACACAGGATACCCAAGGGCCTGATGAACACCTGGGCACCTCCCTCCACACTGCAGTCACACCTGCCTCATTACATGTAATCCTTGGGCAGTATGGGCATTCTCCTGCCCCAAATCATCTTTCTTCATGCAAACATTCTCATGGAATAAAAGTAATCCCATTTATCATACATCTCACTGGAGAATATATTGTATGTGTGTATATGCAGCTATGGGTGGCTTGTGTTTTGCGCTTTTAGGTTTCTTTTATTTTGTGGAAGCAAACTTGATTTTCTCACCATTAGTTAAATTCTGCATTGATTATAACACAGATAGTTCCAAGATGTGTAAGGATGAGGGCTGGGTTGGAGGGCAGGGAGTGACAGGTTTACTATTTCACTGTCCTATTCACCAAAGATAACTCCAGAGAGAGGATCGCTGAGTTTTCACCAAAACATTTATACATTTAAATGGCCCAGTCTCCCTTGCTTCCTTAGGGTTTTGTTGTGTTACATTCAGAAAATGTTTTGCTTTAAAAAAAAAAAAAAAAAAAACAATATTGTCATATAGTTGATTTACAATGTTTTGGTAATTTCAGGTATACAGCAAAGTGGATTAGTTATATTGATACCTATATTTATTGTTCTGTTGTTGTTGTTTTTTAAAGATTCTTTTTCTGTATAGGCCACTACAGAGTACTAAGCAGAGTTTTCAGTGCTATATAACAGAGTCTTAATAGTTGTCTATTTTATCTGTAGTAGTATGTATATGTTAATCCAAATCTTCCAATTTATCCCTCTCCCCCCATCCTCTGATGACCCCAAGTTTGTTTTCTACACCCATGATTCTACTTCTGTTTTGTAAATAATTTCATTTGTACCCTATTTTTTAGATTTGACATATAAGCAGCAATATTATATGATTATTTCTCCTTCTCTGTCCAACTTACTTCACTGAGTATGACAATCTTTAGGTCCATCTTGTTTTACTGCAAATGGCATTATTTTGCTCTTTTTATGGCCAAGTAATATTCCACAGTGTATGTGTGCCACTTTTTCTTTATCCATTCCTCTGTTGATGGATGTTCAGGTTGCTTCTGTGCCTGTCTGCTAAGCTGCTTCCATTGTGTTTGACTCTGCAACTCCATGGACTATAGTCCACCAGACTCCTCTGTCCATGGGATTCTCCAGGCAAGAATACTGGAGTGGGTTGCCATGCCCTCCTCCAGGGGATCTTCCTGACCCAGGGATCAAAACCTAGTTTCCTGAGTCTCCTGCATTGCAGGTGGGGGTTCTTTACCCACTGAGACACCTGGGAACTATGTCCTGGCTATTGTAAATAGCACTGCAATGAACACTGGGCACAAAAACAGAAATATAGATCAATGGAACAGAATTGAATGATCAGAGATAAATCCATGCATCTATGGTCACTTAATCCATGGCAAAGGAGGCAAGATTATACAATGAAGAAAAGATAGTCTCTTCAATAAGTGGTGCTGGGAAAACTGGACAGCTGTATGTAAAAAGAATGAAATTAAAACACTCCCTAAAACTGTATGCAAAAATAAACTCAAAATGGATTAAAGACCTACATGTAAGGTCGGATGCTATAAGGAAAACATAAATAGTACAGTCTTTGACATAAATCACAGAAAGATCTTTTTTGATCCTTCTCCCAGAGTAATGAAAATAAAAATAAACAAATGGGATCTAATTAAACTTTAAAGCTTTTGCACAGCAAAGGAAATCATAAACAAAACAAAACTCTTCAGAATGAGAGAAAATACTTGCAAATGAAGTGACAGATAAGGGATTAATCTCCAAAATATACAAACAGCACATGCGGCTCAATATAAAAATTAAAAAAGCAAATAATTCAATCAAAAAAAAAAACATGGAAAATCTAAATAAACATTTTTCCAAAGAAAAAATAGAGATGGTCAAAGATCACATGAAAAGATGCTCAACAACACTAACTATTGCTGTTGTTTACTTGCTAAGTCATGCCTGACTCTTTGACCCCATGGAATGCAGGCAGCTTGATTCCTCTGTCCATGGGAATTCCAGGCAAAAACACTAGAGTGGGTTGCCATTTCCTTCTCCAGGGGATCTTTCTTACTCAGGGACTGAACCTGGATCTCCTGCATTGGCAGGCAAATTCTTTACTGCTGAGCCACCAGAGAATATTTACCCATTGTTGGAAAAGTGCAAATCAAAACTACAGTGAAGGATCACCTCTCATCAATCAGAATGGCTATCATAATAAAATCTACTAACAAGTACTGAAGAGGGGTGGATAAAAGGGAGCTCTCCTACATTGTTGGTGGGAATTTAAATTGGTGTAGCCACTATGGAGAAAAATATTGAGGTTCCCTAAAAAACTAAAAATATAGTTACCATGTGATCCTGTAATCCCACTCCTGGGCATATATACCCAGAGGAAACCGTAATTCAAAAAGAAAATATTTTGCTTTAAGTAAAGTCATATGGTGGGTAAAAATCAACTAGTAACTGAACACGAAAATGGAAATCAATAGTTTTCTATAGAACAAGGAGGAAATAAAAAATTGGAAAGAGAACTCATTATCTATGTTCAGAGTAATCAGAGTTTAGAAGGAAATCTACCATTGGTTAAATAGACAAGGGCAAATGATGTGTCTCACAGAGGACTGTTAATTGTGATTTGACACATAAAGGGGTATTATACTCCAATTATGAGCCCTTATGGAAAACAGCAACAACATACACTTTATTTTAATTGAAATTGGTGTTCAAATAGAAAATAAAAGTGAATTATATCAAAAGACCTGAATTTTTGGTCTGTCTGAGCCCAATAACAAGGCTAATGCGTTTTCCCTTATCACTGTATGTTTTGATGTTACTTAAAAACAGACTCTGTCTGACCTTACTTCCATGTAAATAGAATAGCAATTTCCACTTCGGTCTAAGTCTCGCCAAGAGTTAATCCATCAGGAATGTCCTGCCTCATCTGTCTTCCAGACCCAGAATGACAAAAAGTAGAGTCACAGACAACCGATGAGATCCCAAGCAAATCTGTGCTCTTCAATACTTTTAAAACTTTGAAATCAGGATAACCTTTCCAAGGAGAAGCACCACTCATTTTAAATTGTGTTAATATTTTTCCAAGATACCACACTTCATTTATGTCCTTCACCTGAAAAACTGAAACCCTTTGAAACAGGAAATGAAAAAAGCCCTCTGCTTTCAGTCCAGGAGCTGGGGGATGGGGATCTTGTCATATCTTCTAGCTGCTCATACACTGAAAAGTCACAATGTACAGATGTTAAATAATGTGCTTGTGGATATAACAGAGGAAGGGAGGGTGGGGTGAACTGAGGAAGTATCATTTACATATATGCACTACCATGTGTAAAATGGGCTTTCCAGGTGACAGGAGTGGTAAAGAATTCACCTGCCAATGCAGGCAGATGTAAGAGATGTGTAAGTTTGATCCCTGGGTTGG
This sequence comes from Budorcas taxicolor, assembly GCF_023091745.1. Classification (NCBI taxonomy): domain Eukaryota; kingdom Metazoa; phylum Chordata; class Mammalia; order Artiodactyla; family Bovidae; genus Budorcas; species Budorcas taxicolor. Next base: position 6,278,311 of record NC_068922.1, read on the forward strand.
GACGATCCCCTGGAGGAGGTCATGGCAACCAACTCTAGTATTCTTGCCTGGAGAATCCCCATGAACAGAGGAGCCCGGAGGGCTACAGTCCTTTTAGGATTGCAGAGTCAGACATGACTGAAGCGACTTAGCATTCATGCATGAATGTGTAAAATAGCTAGTGAAAATTTGCTGTATAACACAGGGAGCTCAGCTAGGTGCTCTGTGATGACATAGAGGGCTGGGGTTTGGGGTGGAAAAGAGGTTCAAGAGGGAGGGGATATATGTTTATGCATAGCTGATTCACGTTGTTGTACAGCAGAAACTAACACAACAGTGAAAAATAATTATATTCCAATTAAAAAAAGATGTAGGTGATTTTTATGAGATAAAACTTTCCATGGCTGGGTGTATAGATTTGGACATTATATAAATGTATGTGTGTGTGTGTATTACCATTAAGGAAAATAAATAAATCAACACAATGAAAAGTTGCTATCAACAAAGTATGGGGAGATTGAAGGACTAGTCTTTGACCAACTAGAAATAAGAGAATTGTCAAGTGGAAACAACAGAGAATTTAGACTAGAAGACCTAGGTCAACCACTTCTTTTTATAACCTGAGAGTTTTTATTTCATTGAGCCTTATTTCCGCTTCTGTAAAAGTAGGGATAAAATGTTGTTATTTATATTTTATTAGAAAGGCCAAAAATAAATGAAATAGATTTCTATTCTCATATTGAACCTTGAATAACATTAGAAGCTTTTCCTTTTGCCATTAGGGCTCTGTAGTTTACCTCTATGCAATTCTAGAGTCTCACATTTTATTTTTCATTCTTTGGTGGAGCCTGCCTTCAGTGTGAGAAATTAAGACTTTCTTGAATCACAGGAAAGGTTTTATAGACAAAGCATGACTAAAAACTAAAGTGACAAACCTACATTTACACCGGAAGTTTACCATAGAAAGCACAGTTCTCTTGGAGAACTAGACACAGATTTTGGTGAACTGCCAACCTTTGACAACTTGAAAATTTTAATTTCAGAGTACAGTACCCATCTGTAGCCTGGTCTTTCAATAAACATTTATTGAGTGCCTACAGTGTGCCTGAAGCTGTATCTAAAAAAATTCGTGATTAGAATACAATCAATGAATGATAATAGTCACTGAGTCGTGTCCGATTCTGTGACCACATGGACTGTAGTCCACCAGGTTCCTTTGTCCATGAGATTTTCCAGGCAAGAATACTGGAATGGGTTGCTATTCCCTTCTCCAGGGGATCTTCCCAACTCAGGGAAGGAACCCAGGTCTCCTGCATTGCAGGCAAATTCTTTACAACTTAAGCTACCAGGGAAGCCCAGAAGACAATGAAATTGACTTCTAACTGGATCAGTTTAATCAAAAGTCATCTCCAGATTAAGAGGAAACTAACATAAAACCAGTATTCTTACCTGGAGACTCCCCATGGACAGAGGAGCCTGTGGGCAACAGTCCATTGGGTCGGAAAGAGTCTGACACAACTGAAGCAACAGTATGCATGCACCCACCCAATGGGCATCACCAATCACTGGTTCCAAGATGATCAGATCACAAACTCTCAGTTCAGCTGAGTCAATCAGTTGTGTCCGACCCTTTGCAACCCCATGGACTGCAGCACGCCAGGCCTCCCTGTCCATCACCAACTCTCACAGTGTGCTCAAACTCATGTCCATTGAGTCGGTGATGTCATCCAATCATCTCATTCTCTGTCATCCCCTTCTCCTCCCACCTTCAATCTTTCCCAACATCAAGATCTTTTCAAACGAGTCAGCTCTTTGCATCAGGTGGCCAAAGTATTGGAGTTTCAGCTTCAACATCAGTCCTTCCAATGAATATTCAGGACTGATTTCCTTTAGGATGGACTGGTTGGATCTCCCTGCAGTCCAAGGGACTCTCAAAACTCTTCTCCAACACCACAGTTTAAAAACATCAATTCTTCAGTGCTCAGATTTCTTTATAGTCCAAATTTCATATCCATACATGACTACTGGAAAAACTATAACTTTGACTAGATGGACCTTTGTGGGCAAAGTAACATCTCTGCTTTTTAATATGCTATCTAGGTTGGTTATAACTTTTCTCCCAAGGAGCAAGCATCTTTTAATTTCATGGCTGGAGTCACCATCTGCAGTGATTCTGGAGCCCAAAAAAATAAAGTCACTGTTTCATTGTTTCCCCATCTATTTGCCATGAAGTGATGGGACCAGATGCCATGATCTTTGTTTTCTGAATGTTGAGTTTTAAGTCAACTTTTTAACTCTTCTCTTTAACTTTCATCAAGAGGCTTTTTAGTTCTTTTTCACTTTCTGCCATAAGGGTAGTGTCATCTGCATACCTGAGGTTATTCATATTTCTCCCAGAAATCTTGATTCCAGCTTCTGCTTCATCCATCTCAACGTTTCTCATAATGTACTCTGCATATAAGTGAAATAAGTAGGGTGACAATATACAGCCTTGACGTAATTCTTTCCCTCTTTGGAACCAGTCTGTTGTTCCATGTCCAGTTCTAACTGTTGATTCCTGACCTGCATATAAATTTCTCAAGAGGCAGGTCAGGTGGTTTGGTATTCTCATCTCTTTTTGAGAATTTTCCACAGTTTGTAGTGATCCACATAGTCAAAGGCTTTGGCATAGTCAACAAAGCAAAAGTAGATGTTTTTCTGGAACTCTCTTGCTTTTTCCACGATTCAGTGGATGTTAGCAATTTGATCTCTGGTTCCTCTGCCTTTTCTAAAGCAACTTGAACATCTGGAAGTTCACAGTTCATTTATTGTTGAAGTCTGGCTTGGAGAATTTTGAGCATTACTTTGCTGGCTTGTGAGATGAGTGCAATTGTGCAGTAGCTTAAACACTGTTTGGCATTGCCTTTCTTTGGGATTGGAATGAAAACTGACTTTTTCCAGTTCTGTGGCCACTGCTGAGTTTTGCATATTTGCTGGCATATTGAGTACAGCACTTTCACAGCATCATCTTTCAGGATTTGAAATAGCTCAACTGGAATTCCATCACCTCCACTAAGTTTGTTTGAAGTGATGCTTCCTAAGGCCCACTTGACTTCACATTCCAGGATGTCTGGCTCTAGGTGAGTGATCACACCACCACGACTATCTGGGTCATGAAGATCTTTTTTGTACAGTTCTTCTGTATACTCTTGCCACCTCTTCTTTATATCTCCTGTTTCTGTTATGTCCATATCATTTCTGTCCTTTATTGAGCCCATCTTTGCATGGAATGTTCCTTTGGTGTTTCTAATTTTCTTGAAATGATCTCTAGTCTTTTCCCATTCTGTTTTTTTCCTCTATCTTTGCATTGATTACTGAGGAAAGCTTTCTTTTCTCTCCTTGCTATTCTTTGGAACTCTGCATTCAAATGTGTATATCTTTCCTTTTCTCCTTTGCCTTTTGCTTCTCTTCTTTTCACAGCTATTTGTAAGGCCTCCTCGGCAAACATTTTGCCTTTTTGTATTTCTTTTTCTTGGGGATGGTCTTTTTTTTTTTATTTAAATTTATTTTTTTAATTGGAGGCTAATTACTTTAAAATATTGTATTGGTTTTGCCATACATCAACATGAATCTGCCACAGGTGTACACGTGTTCCCCATCCTGAACCCCCCTCCCACCACCCTCCCCATCCCATCCCTCTGAGTCATCCCAGTGCACCAGCCCCAAGCATCCTGTATCCTGCATTGAACCTGGACTGGCGATTCATTTCTTATATGATATTTTACATATTTCAATGCCATTCTCCCAAATCATCCCACCCTCTCCCTCTCCCACAGAGTCCAAAAGACTGTTCTTGATCCCTGCCTTCTGTATAATGTCACAAACCTCTGTCCATAGTTCTCCAGGCACTCTATCAGATCTAATCCCTTGAATCTATTTGTCATTTTCACTGCGTAATCATAAGGGATTTGATTTAGGCCATACCTGAATGGTTTAGTGGTTTTCCCTAGTTTCTTCAATTTCAGCCTGAATTTGGCCATAAGGAGTTCATGATCTGCACCACAGTCAGCGCCTGGTCTTGTTTTTGCTGAGTATATAGAGCTTCTCCATCTTTGGCTGCAAAGAATATAATCAATCTGATTTCAGTGTCAACCATCGGTGATGTCCATGTGTTGTTGGAAGGGGGTGTTTGCTATGACCAGTGCATTCTCTTCACAAAGGTCTATTAGCCTTTGCCCTGTTTCATTCTGTATTCTAAGGCCAAATTTGCCTGTTACTCCAGGTGTTTCTTGACTTCCTGCTTTTGGATTCTAGTCCCCTATAATGAAAAGGACATCTTTTGGGGGTGTTAGTTCTAGAAGGTTTTGTAGGTCTTCATAGAACTGTTCAACTTAGCTTCTTCAGCATTAGTGGTCAAGGCATAGACCTGGATTACTGTGATATTGAATGATTTGCCTTGGAAATGAACAGAGATCATTCTGTTGTTTTTGAGATTGCATCCAAGTACTGCACAAACTCTAAAGCACTTCAAACCCTTGATTGTCAGATTAGTGATTTGACTTGTGTGACGGCCGAAGCCTTCCCCCAAAGTGACACTACCCTGTAAACCCCTTTTGTTGTAAATCAGAATTTCCTAGCAAAAGCACAGCATCTTCAAACAGGCAGTGTGTTCTTTTGAGCTTTCATAGCCTTGTCAAGACTAGCACCTGTTCAGCCCACCCCCTACCATGGCTTCTCTGACCACAATATTTAGGTTTAGAAATGATGCTCTGTGTTACCAGATCACATTACTGGAGAAGTATGCAGGTGGATCTGTATGAAGTATCCTTAATTGACACAAAGAACTCTGTCATCCAAACAATACGAGGATTAGGTTTTGCCTTTCACTGGAGCATTTCCCTGTAGGAAATGAGTTTTGTCGGTCATTTTTGTCAAAGTCAGGGACAGCCACTTTGTCAGCCAGACCTAATTTATTTAGTGAGCAGCATGGCGTTGCCTTGTGACCACTGGAAAGACAAGCACTGTCTCTAAGCCTGCTCGCTCATTTCCCTCATCTGTGTGTTATTACACTGTCTTTGAGCAGCTCACTCTTTCAATTAGGGAGTTTTGGCGTAGACAGCAGCAGCCCGCTGGGGCTGTAGACAGGATTGGCGTACATCTTGGCATTGGGTCCATAGCAACTAATGAGCAAACATCCTTGGAGCAGATTCTACCAGGAGGGTATTAAGAGGAGTTCCTCTGTTTAACTGAAATCCTAATTTACTATTCAGCACTTTTCACACTATAACTTTCAGGTAATTTTTTTTTTTGTCATGAATTAAGTTGTAATTATTCTTTCAACAAATAGTTATGTAGAGAAGCCGCAGTGTCTACCTGTTTTAGTGCCATGTCCTGTACTAAACCTGGCAGTTGACCTCTTTAGTCCCACTTCCTTCTTATTCTTTGTTCGATAAAGGAATATACTGGACAATGGAGCCCATCACTCTCAAAGGCTGAGCTAACATTTATTAAGCTCTTCTGGGTGCCAAGTGTTGTGCCAAATCCCTCCAAAACACCACTCCAGTGAATTTTCTCAGTGGTCTATTATCTTTATTTTCCAAATTGGGGAGGGGGGGGGAATGGAACACCTGCTAAGTCCTGAGAAGATTAAGCACATGTGAATCTTGTTTCAGAAATCAGCTGGCAACATCCTATTCATGGTGCCAGAGAGAAAGAACACACTCAGTTTCAGATTCATATAGAAGGTTGTTCCCATTCTACCCCACATACTTCATTTTCCAAAAAAAATAAAAACTTGAGCATAGCCCTCCACCAGTTAAATAGTAATGCCCAGACTATGTGTTGACTTGGAGAGACAAAGCAATGGGAACTCTTGCCATATTTTGTTTCTCTGTGGTTCCAATAGCTCTAGGTTACTATAGTTATTTTTTGACCAAACTTCTTCCTCTTATGCTTTCATGAATTCCAACACTCTATTAGTTTTCTTGAGGTAGACACTGTCTTATTAATTTGCATTCCACTAGCTCCTAGTTGAAAGTCTGGCATATACTCTATGTACCATAAATATCTGGTGAAATGAACTTGAATGTATAAAACTTCTACCTGATTTGAGTGCTTAAAATTACTTAACATGGGGCAAGGACTTTCATTTTACAGTGAAAGATAAGGCTTAGAGGAAATGATTATCACAAAATTTAGGGTACGTGTTAACCTTTAAATGGAGGAGAGAACTCCCATGGGCAAGGGGCACACGAGGGAGTTTTGAAGTACCAGTTACATTTTATTTCTTGAATTGTGTAGTAGGTACACAAATGTTTAATTGCTATCATTCCTTAGCTTTTTGCAGACATTTTTCTGTATGCTTTATGAACCGTATGAAACATATGTGTATAAAAGTAATGAAACAAACAGAAAAGTGCTTAAAAATTTTAAGAAAAAATGACTCAAATTAAAATACACCTCAGTAAAGCAAAAACATGCCTTAAATTTCTGTGTCAATTCACATGATATTGGGCTGGCCTAAAAGCTCCTTTGGGATTTTCCATAACATCACCGCTTGAAAGCCAATTCTCAAGAGACAAGTTTGGTGGACAGGAAAGTTTTGTTTGTTCTGGATGCTGACAACCAGGGGGAAGAGGACTCATTTCCAAAATTCAACTCCCTGCTGCCCATCAGTGGGCAAAAACTTTCAAAGGGGGAGTGGAGAGGGGAATAGGTGGGAGGAGGGCTACATGCAGAGACAGTACAGTCAGCTCTGTCATCTGGAAAGTGGTCTGAACAGTGAGCATCATCTTGTTTTAAGCACAGTTAATCTTCAGTTCCAGGATTGGTTTGTTCCCATTTCTTTAAGGACAGTTCTTATGATCATGGCTATTTATGTCATCTCTACAGTCTGGTCATCACACAATTCTTCTTCCACCTGGTGAGGTTTCAGTATCTACAAGACAGCTCACAGGACATGGCTCAGGATATTATCTGTAGCCCTTGGAAGAGGAACTAAAAGTTCTTGACTTTGTTTAATGGTGAAGCTATTCTTATTGGGTCTTATCTGATTGCTTTCCTTTGCTTCTGTAGTTTCTCTCTTCTTTGATTATATATATTCCTTGGTTAAAGTTTTTCTACGGACAAAAAGCAGGCAGAGGACATTGCAGGAGGTGGTTTCTATTCTGGGAAGGCCCATAGAGTCTTGCTCTGTTTCACTAGTCACTTCACATGACACATTGAAAGATCTGTCTCCCCCTCACCAGGATAGCTGTTCTCTCCTCATAGTGGAAACAGGAGTTTATTGATGTTGTTCAGTCACTAAATTGTGTCCAACTCTTTGCAACCCCATGGACTGAAGCATACCAGTTTTCCCTATCTTTCACCATCTCCTGAAGTCTGCTCAAACTCATGTCCGTTGAGTCAGTGATGCCATCCAACCATCTCATCCTCTGTTGCCCCCTTCTCCTACCCTCCATCTTTCCTAGCATCAGGGTCTTTTCCAGTGAGTCAGTTCTTCTCATAACATGTCCATGGCCAAAGTCTTGTAGCTTCAGCTTCAGCGTCAGTCCTTCCAATGAATATTCAAGGTTGATTTCCCTGAGGATGGACTGGTAGGATCTCCTTGCTGTCCAAGGGACCCTCAAGAGTCTTCTCCAGCACAACAGTTTGAAAGCATTGATTCTTCAGCTCTCAACCTTCTTTATGGTCCAATTCTCACATCCACACAGAAAAAAGAGAATGGAAGTCAAATTTGAGTGGGAGGGGAGGTGATGCTGGATGAGGGCATTGTTGGTAGGTCTGTTGATTATGGTGCAAAGTCATAGATCTCCCAGATTTAACACTATGATGCCCAGATGCAGCTATAGTACTACTTAAAAAAAATTGTTAGAATATAATTGCTTTAAAATGTTGTGCGTGTTTCTGCTGTAATATGAAGTGAATCAACTGTATATATACATATATGCCCTCCCTTTTGGGCTTCTTTCCCACTACCCTCCACCCCACTCCTCCAGGTCATCACAGAGCACCAAGCTGACTCTCTGTGTTAAACAGCAACTTCCCACCAGCTCTCTATTTTGCACATGGGAGTTTACATGTATCAGCCCAAGTCTCCCAGTTCACCCCACCCTCACCCTGCCTTCTTGTGCCTACATGTCCGTTCTCTAGATCTGCATCTCATAGTACTATTGCAATAAAAGAAATGATAGGAAGTGAAATCTTGGCACGTTTCACACAAGAATTATTGATGTATTATTAATGTATCTATCACCTATAAAGGTTACTATATTTATGAATCAAATCTGGATCAGAGGATGCTAACTGGTATTACAAAATGGTTTATTAGTGAACTGCAGTGGCTTGACATTTGTCTTTTTGTTCTTCTGTATGAATTATTTTACATGACAGGCTGTGATTGTGCAGATCTGCACTCTGGAGCAAACCAAGGTAAAGAGCTGTCCTACAGTGATAAAATGTCCACCCCTATTTGCTAAATGAATTCTTTCTGGAAGCTGACATGTCTGGGTGGGATCATATTCTATTTGGAAAGTTAATAGTTAAGTATTTTTTTCACCAGTGGATCAAGACCCATGATTGGGGATATTATTTTCCTCTATATAGAGTTTGTTCTGTGTTCCCATGTTTAAATTCAGAAGGCCAATGAAATGGAAACATAGAATTAACCTGACTGCAGCAGAAAGCGTTCTGGAGTGAAAACCTCTCATTCTCGTGGTCGGTCTTAATGGGGAATCAAATGTGATTTGTGTTGTGTGCAGATGATTACTGATGGGTAATTATTTTAAAATATCTCGTTTCAAATCCTTTGCATGGCAATCAAGGAAGAATGTGAGAGGTTAGGCATTACACTACCAGAGTTATCAGTGGCATATAATTTCTTAATTATGCTGAAAAACGAAGAGCAAATACCTGCTGAAGGAGTTCCTGCATTTCCTTTGCGAAATGGAGTTGGAGAGCACACCAGCCCCTGAGCATTCTTAGAGAGACTCTATGGTTTACAAGTTGTGTGCAAAGATTCTTTCTTTCTTCTAATCACTGTGTGACTGAACCTCAGTTCCCTTATCTCTAAAATGGGAATATTGTCGAAAAGAAACCCTTTCTTCTCAGGGTTGATGTGTGAGTTACTTTAGGGAACAGTACAAACTATTCCTGTGATGTCTGACGTATCTGTAACACAGAACACTCAAAAAATGGTAGTGCTTGTTATGGCTGTTATTACTATCAGTATTAATACTATTCCTGATACTAGTTTTGATCAAAGCTGCAGCTGATTCAGGTGCAAATAAACTCAGTTGAGACGAATGTCACCTCATATTCATTTCATTTTAAAATTAAATCATGGACACAGAAGTGAAAACAAACATGGGTATTTAAGATAAGTATTTTATTTTAACTTTTGTACTATCTATTTATTTTTTGTTTGTTTGTTTTGGCTGTGCTGGGTCTTTATTGGGGGTTTGAACTTCTCTAGTTGTAGCACAAAAGCTTATTTGCTGAATAAGCACAAATGCTTATTTCCATCCCTGACCTAAACCCCCTGCATTGGGAGCAGAGAATCTTAGCCTCTGGACCACCAGGAAAGTCCCAGAGATGAGTATTTTAAAGATGATGACAGAGGGTCTCTCACCACTTTTCCCTGTGAGGATCTCTTATTTGATGTGAGCTAACTTGCTTTTCAGCTTTTCTTTAGGGCAGTGCATACTGTTTGAATGTGGCAGTTACCTTAAATTAAACTAACATATTTGCTTACAAATTTCAATCCTGCATCCTCTAATTTTGTGGGGAAAATATGTACTGTTTTGATCTATTATGAAGGCTTGTCAAGAACAGATGAAGGGTTGAGATTTGTGACTATACGTGTTAATTTCTTCTGAAAATGAAAAGCATACGTCACCACTTTGCATCCTTTCTTAACTGTCCCCACAGAACCAGGATTCTGCAGGAGGCCTTCATCTCTCAGTGATGTTGATCTCCAGCTTTTTGGAGTCAAATTTACGGGCAGGGACAAGACAGAGGAATTTATGTACACGGTCCTATTGCTCTCTTTGATTAGTAGGGTGGGGAGTAGAGCTAATAAAAAACAGGTGTTTTATTTCATAAGGAGAACACAGTCTGGAACACATTTTTAGCTGATTATACAATCTCTCTTTCATGCCCTTCCATCCCAGAAGACTGCGTGAAGCTCAGTGTGGACAAAGTGGCCTCTGTCAGCTGTTCTGTCTCCAGACTATGAGACTCTGTAGTCTCACACGGTAAACACCTGGTGTTTGAGGCCACCAGGTCATCACAAGACTGTCACCATTGACAGTCTGCAAAAGCAGCCATGCTCACTCTCCTCCCCTGGAAGAAAACCTTCACATCTCAGAGTAGCTGGTAATAAACTGTTGCTATAAAAACAAGGGGAGCAAATTTGAGAGAGGGATTGGTGGTGTTGTCCACAACAAACTGGAGAGGAACTCATGATTTCTTATGGAAAAAATAGTTGAGCCCCGAAGAATGGTCCTTATCATGATTTTTGACAATGTGAAAGTCATTCTTTGTTGGTAACATAGTTTCAGATTGTATGCTGCTCTGAAAAATATGCCAAATATTATTTAATTCAATTAAAGCTGAGGAAAATAAATGGACATTTAGCAACATGTAAGAGAAAATCATGCATAGAAAATTGAACTTCAACTGGTTCAATAAAATACATTATGGTATAGATTTTTTAGAAGATTTATATATTTTTATAATTTGGCTGTGGTGGATCTTCATTGCTGTGTAGGCTTTCTCTGGCTGCAGTGAGTGAGGGCTGCTCTCCGCTGTGGCATGCACGCCTCTCATTGTGGTGCTTCTCTGGTTGTGGAGCACAGACACTAGTTGAGAGGGCTTTAGCAGCTGCAGCACATGGGCTTAGTTTCTTCCTGGCATGTGGTATTCTCCCAGACCAGTGTTCAGACCCTGCAATGCAATATGGATTCTTAACCCCTGGACCACCAGGGAAGCCCTGGTAGAGACATTTTAAATAATAAGGAACCACTCCAGCAGGCTTGCCTGAGAATCCTGTGGACAGAGGGACCTGGTGGGCTGCTGTCCATAGGGTAGCACAGAGTCGAGCATGACTGAAGTGACTTCACTATGATGGCAGCCCACCAGGCTCTTCCATCCATGGAATCCCAGGCAAGAATACTGGAGTGGGTTGCTATTTCCTTCTCCAATGCATGCGTGCATGTTAAGTCACTTCAGTCGACTTAGCAGCAGCAGCAGGACATTATTTAGGAACACTGAGCTCCAGGATCAATTATCTAGAAATTAAGCTCAGGAAGGATGACAACATATTAGTACATATGCCTCCAGGGGGAAATACCTTATGCTTTATATGTACATTGCAATTATGGCTTCAGTCAGAAAGTGGTTCTTTGGTGACTTCAAACATACGTACTGGATCAAGAAGACTTTTGGAAACAGGTAACTACTGTACATTTATTGCATCCTAAGCATCTTTAGCTCTTAAAAAAAGAAAATAGTTTTGGATTTAAATGACTCTTACAACTTCTATTTAAAGTAAAAGTTCAAATGTTTTGAGAAAGTTTGATAACATTTTTCAGTGGTGTTTGGAAAGATATTTGTTCATTTATTCCAGATGCAGGAATCTGACCCATTTTTTTTCCCTCTCAATTTTCTTCTGTTTTGACATCATCTTGTAGAGGTCAAGGTCAACATAAAGGGCAAAGTAATCCTCTGTATCTACTGCAACTCTGAAAATTGAAGGTAGTTGGAAATGTATTGGTTTTGAGTGCTACAAAAGAACCATAACATGTACACCCACCCTCATATCTACTGAAGGAGAAAGATGAATATGTGAGTCCTTGAATATATGAGTCCTTGGTGCAAAATGAGCAGGCACAATGACTTCACCCCCTTCTGGTTAATGTCTCTTTTTCATTTCTAGGTTGAATCAAGCAGGATTGCAAAGTTCATTGCTTCAATTTTTGCAAGGTCTCCAGGGCTGTGGGTAATCAGGAAGTACCAGCCACTCCTGGAGACACGATGTTAAGTTGGATTTGCCCCCATAGATCTTGTCAGGCGACAGGTTCTTCTGTGAGACATACATGACACTCATGATACTACCCTTCAACAAAGACTGATTCACGATGGTAGGGGCAGGTGGCTTATCAGCATGAACGTGACCATGATTCTCTGAAGCCTTGGAAGAATGAACACTCATGGCTTTGCATAGGATCTTGCAGTAGGATGTATGTGTGATGGCACTTTGTACCTCTTTCTTCAGCAAAGAGTTTATGCTCTTGCTGTGTGGGCAGCACCATAATTCCTTTTTCCTGTTCTCTGATAAGAACAATGTATATAGAATTGCCTAGGTGCATGCCAAAGGAAACTTCATTACCCACTTATGGTCTAACACTTGTGTCTTTAGTTAGACTTTTCCTCCTCTTGGCTGCATGGATCCATTTTGCATGTATAATAGTCCTTTAAGTTCCTGTTCCTCAAGTGGCTCCATTAGGAATTTAGAACTTCAGCCCTGGTGAGATCTTCAAGGGAGAGGAAGAGAAGAGGAGGTTATGGTGAGAAGCACTGCATAGATTAGTGCACAGAATTGGTTCAAATTGTAGCACTAGGCTTACTACCAGGGTGACCTGGGGCTACTGGCTTGACCAGCAGAGGTGTCATAGGAATTACCTTTCATAAGAATCTGAGAATAAAATGCCTTCCTCTCTATAATTCCAAAGGAGATGAGGACTATGAGAACTCAGAACAGTCAATATTTGTCTTAGTGAGTACACTTAATGGATCTCCACTTTTTCCCTTTCTTGCTTCTCCTGCCATATGTCATTCCTGTCTTCAATCCTAGAATTGGATTTAAGAAATAACATGACATTTTCTGCTTAGCTCAGAAAATGTGTCACCCTTTCATTATATATGGGCTTACCATTTTCATCTCTCTCATAATCTGTTTTCTCAGTGGCCAGCTGCTCCATTATTCTTGCCTAGAAAATCCCATGGACAGAGGAGCCTGATGGGCTGCTGTCCATGGGGTCACACAGAGTTCGACATGACTGAAGTGACTTAGCATGCATGCCTACATTAGAGAAGGGAATGGCAACCCACTCCAGTATTCTTGCCTGGAGAATCCCAAGAATGGAGTAGCCTGGTGGGCTGCCATCTATGGTGTCACACAGAGTTGGATACGACTGAAGAGACTTAGCGGCAGCAGCTACAGTTCAGCTCAGTTCAGTTGCTCAGTCCTTCTCATCTTTGCAACCTCATGGATTGGAGCTTGTTCAAACTCAAGTCCATCAAGTCAGTGATGCTATCCAACCATCTCATCCTCTGTCATCCTGTTTTCTGCCTGCCTTCAATTTTCCCAGCATCGTGTCTTTTCCAATGAGTCAGTTCTTTGCATCGGGTGGCCAAAGTATTGGAGCTTCAGATTCAGCATCAGTCCTTCCAATGAATATTCAGAACTGATTTACTTTAGGGTAGACTTGTTTTAACTCCTTGCAGTTCAAGGGACTCTCAAGAGTCTTCTCCAACACCACAGTTCAAAAGCATCAATTCTTTGCTTTCTTTATGGTCCAAAACTGACATCTGTACATGACTACTGGAAAAACTATAGCTTTGACTAGATGGACTTTCATCGCCAAAGTAATGTCTCTGCTTTTTAATATGCTGTCTAGGTTGGTCATATCTTCTCTTACAAGGAGCAAGCATCTTTTAATTTCATGGCTGCAGTCACCATCTGGAGTGATTTTGGAGCCCAAGAAAATAACGTCTATCACTGTTTCCATTGTTTCCACATTTATTTGCCATGAAGTAATGGGACCAGATGGCATGATCTTTGTTTTTTAATGTTGAGTTGAAGTCAGCTGTTTAACTCTCCTCTTTCACTTTCAAGAGGTTCTTTAGTTCCTCTTCACTTTTTGCCATAAAGGTGGTGTCCTCTGCATATATGGTGTTATTGATATTTCTCCTGGCAAATCTTGATTCCAGCTTGTGCTTCATCCAGTCCAGCATTTTGCATGATGTATTCTGCATATAAGTTAAATAAGCAAGGGGGCAATATACAGCCTTGACGTACTCCTTTCCCACTTTGGAACCAGTGCGTTGTTACATGTCTGGTTCTAACTGTTGCTTCTTGACTTGCTTACGGATTTCTCAGGAGGCAGGTAAGGTGGTCTGGTATTCCCCTCTCTTTAAGAATTTTCCACAGTTTGTTGTGATCCATGCAGTATAGTCAATAAAGCAGGAGTAAAAGTCAATAAAGCTTTTGTATAGTCAATAAAGCAGAAGTAAGTGTTATTCTGGAGTGCTCTTGCTTTTTTGATGATCCAATGGATGTTGGAATTTGATCTCTGGTTCCTCTGCCTTTTCTAAATCCAGCTTGAACATCAGGAACTTCTTGGTTGAAACCTATCTTGGAGAATTTTGAATATTATTTTGCTAGCGTGTGAGATGAGTACAGTTGTGCAGTCATTTGAATGTTCTTTGATATTGTCTTTCTTTGGGATTGGAATGAAAACTGACCTTTTCGCATCCTATGGCCACTGCTGAGTTTTCCAAATCTTCTGGCATATTGAGTGCAGCATGTTAATGGAATCTCTTTTAGGATTTGAAATAGCTCAACTGTAATTCCATCACCTCCACTAGCTTTGTTCATAGTGATGCTTCCTAAGGCCCACTTGACTTTGCATTCCAGGATGTCTGGCTCTAGGTGAGAAATCACACCTTTATGTTTTGCTGGGTCATGAAGATCTTTTTTGTATAGTTCTGTATATTCTTGGCACCTCTTCTTAATATCTTCTGCTTCTGTTAAGTCCATACCATTTCTGTCCTTTATTGAGCCCATCTTTGAATGGTATATTCCCTTAGTATCTCTAATTTTCTTGAAGAAATCTCTAGTCTTTCCCATTCTATTGTTTTCCTCTATTTCTTTGCATAGATCACTGAGGAAGGCTTTCTTATCTTTCCTTGCTATTTAGAACTCTGCACTCAAATGGGTATATCTTTCCTTTTCCCCTTTACATTTTGCTTCTCTTCTTTTCTCAGCTATTTCAAGACCTCCTCAGACAACCATTTTACCTTTCTTTTTCTTGGGGATGGTTTTTATCACTGCTCTTGTACAATGTCATGAACCTCCATTCGTGTTCTTCAGGCACTCTGTCTATCAGATCTAATCCCTTGAATCTGTTTGTCACTCCACTGTATAATCATAAGGTTATGATTTAGGTCATACCTGAATGGTCTAGTGGTTTTCCCGTCTTTCTTCAATTTCAGTCTGAATTTGACAGTAAGGAGTTCATGATCTGAGTTGTTTTTGCTGCCTGTGTGTGACTTCTCCATCTTCAGCTGCAAAGAATGTAATCAGTCTGATTTCAGTGTTGACCATCTGGTGATGTCCATGTGTAGAGTCATCTTTGTGTTGTTGGAAGAGGGTGTTTACTATGACTAGTGCATTCTTTTGGCAAAACTCTACTGGACTTTGCCCTGCTTCATTCTGTACTCCAAGACCAAACTTGCCTGTTACTCCAGGTATCTCTTGACTTCCTATTTTTGCAGTCCAGTCCCCTATGATGAAAAGGACAGCTTTTTTTGGTGTTAGATCTAGAAGGTCTTGTAGATCATCATAAAACCATTCAACTTCAGCTTCTTCAGCATTAATAGCCCTTAAGGGGAATTAAATGAAGGTAAGGTAGTGGGGAAATGGGAGAAACTCATCACTTCCTGTTTATATTTCCAGTGGGTAAAACTAATGGTCTTAAAACACATTAGAAATTGCCATTTGTTTCAGTTACTACACTAACAGTAAAGTGAAAGTGTTAGCCCCTCAGTTGTGTCCAACTCTTTGGACCCCATGGACTGTAGCCTGCTAGGTTCTGTCCATGGAATTCTCCAAGCAGAATATGGGAGTTGGTAGCCATTTCCTTCTCCAGGGAATCTTCCCAGTCCAGGGATTTAACCCAGGTCTCCTGCACTGCAGGTGGATTCTTTATCATCTGAGCCACTAGGGAGGCCCACACTACCAGTAAAGATTACCGTTAATAATACTATTGCATTTGCTTATATTGATACTACTAGTTTTAGAGTTTTGTGAGCACTTTGTGTCAGAAAGCATACCCAGCATTTCACATAGAAGCGAAGCTGAATGGTGGATCCAACTCTCCCTGGGAGGCAGCGTGCTGGAAACCTCCCTCTTTGGTGGCTTTCTTTTGCCTTTACCATTATCACTTCTTTTGTTGACATAAGAAAACTGAGGTTGAGCTCAGGAAGACAAGCATATCAAGGAAAATCTGGAAATTTTCTATTGGTTCATAAAAAGGCATAACTCATCAGAGCAATGGGTGGTGACTATGGACGGGGAGGTAGGCAAATCATGATCTTCAGAAGGAGAGAAACAATGACTAGAACCCAACTAGCCTTAGCAAACCCAGACACTGCTCTAGACCTAATGCCCTTTCTTGCTCTCAGCTGTTCCTTCTGCATTGTGACAAGTCATCGCAGTCATGCAGACAACTTGGAGTGTCCCTAGTTCTGTCATGTGGCAGAGAAGAACTTGAAGCTAAAACACTAGATGATTTAATCACAATGATTGGAGAGGGAAGATGACAAGCTCAGCTCATTGATGTGGTTAATACCCCAGGGATATTATGGTTTACTTAGAAATCTGGGATCTAGTGAATGGTTGTCTGCAAAAAAGGTGTGGATTTGCAAACAGCAAACTTATAGGCAGGATTTTTTTAAAATTATTATTGAAGTATAGTTTGTTTACAATATGCTAATTTCTGCTGTACTACAAAGTAATTTATATTTATCTTTCAGTTCAGTTCAGTTCAGTTCAGTCGCTCAGTCGTGTCCGACTCTTTGTGACCCCATGAATCGCAGCACGCCAGGTCCCTGTCCATGACCAACTCCCGGAGTTCACTCAGACTTGCGCCCATCGAGTCAGTGATGCCATCCAGCCATCTCATCCTCTGTCGTCCCCTTCTCCTCCTGCTCCCAATCCCTCCCAGCATCAGAGTCTATTCCAATAAGTCAACTCTTCGCATGAGGTGGCCAAAGTACTGGGGTTTCAGCTTTAGCATCATTCCTTCCAAAGAAATCCCAGGGTTGATCTCCTTCAGAATGGACTTGTTGGATCTCCTTGCAGTCCAAGGGACTATATACACACATATGTATGGGGGCTTCCCTGGTGGCTCAGATCATAAAGAATCTGCCTGCAATGCAGGAGACCTGTGAAGACCCCTGGAGAAGGGAATGTCTACTCACTCCAGGGTTTCTTGCCTAGAGAAACATGGATGGAGGAGCCTGGCAGGCATAGTCTATGGAGTCAAAAAGAGTCAGATATGACTGAGCGACTATCACTTCAATTTCATATATACATATGTATGCATATGTACATATATATACACATATATACATATAGATATATGCATTATTTTTTATATTCTTTTCCATTGTGGTTTATCACAGTATTTTCATTTTCAATTTTTAGCAGGGTATAGTTGGTTTACTATGTTGTGTTTGTTTCAGGTGTACAGCAAAGTGAATCTGTTGCACATATACATATACCACTTTTTTAGATTCTGTTCCTATATAGGCCACTACAGAGTACTAAACAGTGTGCTATACAGTAGGTCCTTATTAGCTACCCACTTTATATATAGTACTGTATGTGTGTCAACCTCAGCCTTCCAATTCATCCCTCCCTCGATCACAGGATATTGAATATAGCTCCTTGTGCTCTACAGTAGGACCTTGTTGTTTATTCTATATGTAATAGCTTGCACCCAGGCAGACTTTCAAAATACAACATTTGAAAACTGCTGTGTCCTTTCTATTTTGTGTTTGAGATATAAATCTGTTTTTATTTTCACTTATAAAATTTGGTGCTCTAAAAAGGAGAAGTGAACCCTGAAGCCATTCATTCATCTGCCAGCCTAGCCATATGGTAGCAGGGATCGTACCTTTTCAGTACAACCACAGAGACCAGCGTTATGTTTCATGGATTGTTGTAACTTTAGAGCAGGATTTTCAAACATCAGAATTCCCCCAAAAGCTTGTTGAAACTGATTCCTGGGTTCCTCTCCTAGAGAAGGTGATATGGTACATCTAGGATGATGCTTACGATTTTGCATTTAAAAACATTTTTAAAAATTGGCTGTGCTGTGCAGCTTATGGATCTTAGGTTCCCAAGCAAGAGTTAAACCCATGCCCTCAACAGTGACATTACAGAGTCCTAACCACTGAACCACCGGAGAATTCCCACAGTACTGTATTTTTAATGCGTTCCCATATAATGTTGATGTTGCAGGTCTTTGAACACAACCTGAGTAACACTGTCATAAAGTGTTACTGCACTGTGCAATTTTCATCTTCATCTTGTTCTGGGAGATTCCAGTCTCAGTTACACTGTATTGTTTGAGCAGAGAGACTAAGAAAATTGCACATCACATCCAAGCCCTCCTGGCCCCAGTAAGACCCTCTGGCAGTCTTTAGATGGTTGCTATTCTTAGAGTCCAAAGTCAATGTGACCTGAAAGGCAGGCACCCTTGGGAACTCTGAACAGGCTCACTCAACACCTCTGGGAGTAGCAGAGAAACGAAGTGTGTCAACTAAATCCTGAAAGTGGTTGGGTGTGTTTTGCAAGGAGCACAAGGCAACAAATGACAGGGCCGCTTGGTTTCATCCAATACAATTTCTTTCTGGTTTACAAGGTTAGTCATGCACACTGGGTAAATTAAAGCTTCAGAAGGTAAGGACATCTTTCAGATTTGGCTGGAAATTCTATCACACCCTAACTGATTCACAGCTCCATTCTGGGCCTGGCTCTGGCCCAGAAGTAAGTAAGTATTTATATAGAAATATTTAAGTTTTTATGGAAAGGTGGGGCAAGATAAAGGCAGATGGGCATGGAGGTCAGATACATTCTGAGTAAATACTTCAGGTTCTCTATTTCCTTATCTAAAAATAGCAATGCCAGTGATGTTTAGCTCACAGAGTTCTAGGAAGGATGGCAGATAAGCATGTCTAAAAAGAGTCAATGCAACATCTAGATAGCTTCTTTGGTAGCTTAGTGGTAAAGAATCCACCTGTCAATGCAGGAGACATGGGTTTAATCCCTGATCTGGGAAGATCCCCTGGAGAAGGAAATGGCAACCTACTCTGGTATTCTTGCCTGGGAAGTCCCATGGACAGAGGAGCCTGGCAGACTACACTCCATGGGGCTGAAAAGAGTCAGACACAAACTTAGTGACTGAGAAAGAACATGGCATCTAGAACATAGTAATGCTCAATTAACAGTTTTCTTTTTCTTATTTCTCTTGTGTCTCCTGCCTACAAAGTTGGAAGAATATGGAGACTGAAGGAAGAAAATAAATATTAGGTTTTTAGAAATATAAAAATGGTTGGTCTCCTGGCATAAGCTGAATTAGATTTGCTCTATTTTTTAAAGGTTAGTGGAACTCCAAGGACTGGCTTAGAAATCTAACAACTATTGGTGACAGAAAATCTATAAAATGGCATCATGTTCTGAAAGTAGAAGACATACCTTGGGTTTTAAAGATAACAGGTGGAATATAGATGGTAAATATTCATATAAAGCCTTTAGTAACTGACAGTGCACTATACCAGCATCTAAAATCAATGTTTAGATTCAAAATATACATAATTGAGTAATTATGTATATAATCATTCATATATACCCATATATGAGTCTGGCATAATGCAGGATACAGAAAGGCAGTGGATCTGGGGCTTGATTTTAATTTCTGCTCTGCCCCTAACCAGCCTTGTGACCTTGGGAAAGTCATTTGACCTCCTCCTAACACACACACATCACCATCATCCTCAAGGCTATACTTCATATGCTAAGTATCTCCATCTAGTGAAGCATTTCAAAGACAAATTCTGGGGGAAATAAAAGCTTTGACATTAAGGTGCTGATCTTTATAGCTGTAGGCAGCAACTCTGAAGACAGAATGTTGCTGAAAATCTCTAAAATTACCTCAAACTGAGGCTTCTCTGCTCACAGCAGGACATTAGCAGGAGGGTGGTCCCTAGATCTTCTCTGGAGGTTGGATCTCTACTATATTAGTGCCATGAAACTGAGGCTTTATCTGCCTGGTCAGTGCTATTTCCCCACTATTGGCACAGAGCCTGCCGTGTTGTTAAAACTCGTCATTTGTAGCCTGGCTGAGGAAAATGGATGAATGGCAAACAGTTGAGGCGATCCAGCCTCAAGAAGGCTGTCCCTGAGACTTTACACAAATCAAATGGTGAACATTTCTACCTTACCTGATTCTACTCAGACATAGCCCCAATTTCTGCCAGTGCCTGAAAGAGAATGACAATAATCATTCATGTATCCTTGTGGAAATACAACATAACATTCATACTTACCCAAGGTGTATTATCACACATATTTCATTTTGGAAAGATTGGAATGGAAAATTAGTAGCAGCACCAAGGTCTGATGAAAAATAGAGGCAGAGCATTTGAAGTCACGGAACATGAGACATGCTTTTCCACCACGATCAACTAAAAGTATGTAGTAGGGGTTGTAATGGAAGCCACATGAAGCCACACCGATGGCCACATTTTATCCAAAATGATACTTTAAAACTTGCTAATTCAGTCACTTTGCCTTTAAAATATAATCTGAGTACAAATTGTGTGCATGTTGTGATGCTAAATAGTGTGGTGATAGAGGATGCATAAGACTGTCTCTTCCAAAAGAACTGCACAGTCAGTTGGAGATGTAGACAAATGCACACAAATCTACACATGGAGGGTCTGATGGTGTCCATCCTAAGTAGAGAGAGGGCTGATAGTAAAGCTTTCTGAAATGAGCAGATAAACAATTAAGAGCCAGACTGACAGACGTGAAAGACTCAGTTCAGTTCAGTTCAGTTCAGCTCAGTCATGCAGTCATGTCCAACTCTTTGCGACCCCATGAACTGCAGCACGCCAGGCCTCCCTGTCCATCACCAACTCCTGGAGTTCACTCAGACTCACGTCCATCGAGTCAGTGATGCCATCCAGCCATCTCATCCTCTGTCGTCCCCTTCTCCTCCTGCCCCCAATCCCTCCCAGCATCAGAGTCTTTTCCAATGAGTCAAGTATCCACATGAGGTGGCCAAAGTGGTGGAGCTTCAGCTTTAGCATCATTCCTTCCAAAGAAATCCCAGGGCTGATCTCCTTCAGAATGGACTGGTTGGATCTCCTTTCAGTCCAACGGACTCTCAAGAGTCTTCTCCAACACCACAGTTCAAAAGCATCAATTCTTCGGTGCTCAGCTTCTTCACACTCCACCGCTCACATCCATACATGACCAGAGGAAAAACCATAGCCTTGACTAGATGGACATTTGTTGGCAAAGTAATGGCTCTGCTTTACAATATGCTATCTAGGTTGGTCATAACTTTCCTTCCAAGGAGTAAGCGTCTTTTAATTTTGTGGCTGCATTCACCATCTGCAGTGATCTTGGAGCCCCAAAAAATAAAGTCTGACACTGTTTCCACTGTTTCCCCATCTATTTCCCATGAAGTGATCAGACCGGATGCCATGATCTTCCTTTTCTGAATGTTGAGCTTTAAGCCAACATTTTCACTCTCCTCTTTCACTTTCATAAGAGGCTCTTTAGTTCTTCTCACTTTCTGCCGTAAGGGTGGTGTCATCTGCATATCTGAGGTTATTGATATTTCTCCCAGCAATCTTGATTCCAGCTTGTGCTTCTTCCAGCCCAGCGTTTCTCATGATGTACTCTGCATAGAAGTTAAATAAGCAGGGTGACAATATACAGCCTTGACATACTCCTTTTCCTATTTGGAACCAGTCTGTTGTTTCATGTCCAGTTCTAACTGTTGCTTCCTGACCTGCATATAGGTTTCTCAAGAGGCAGGTCAGGTGGTCTGGTATTTCCATCTCTCTCAGAATTTTCTACAATTTATTGTGATCCACACAGTCAAAGGCTTTGGCATAGTCAAGAAAGCAGAAATAGATGATGTTTTTCTGGAACTCTCTTGCATAGTCAAGAAAGCAGAAATAGGTGATGTTTTTCTGGAACTCTCCAGCGATGTTTGATCTCTGGTTCCTCTGCCTTTTCTAAAACCAGCTTGAACATCAGGAAGTTCAAGGTTCATGTATTCTCAAAGCCTGGCTTTGAGAATTTTGAGCATTACTTTACTAGCGTGTGAGATGAGTGCAATTGTGCGGTAGTTTGAGCAATCTTTGGCATTACCTTTCTTTGGGATTGGAATGAAAACTGACCTTTTCCAGTCCTGTGGCCACTGCTGAGTTTTCCAAATTTGTTGGCATATTGAGTGCAGCACTTTCACAGCATCATCCTTCAGGATTTGAAACAGCTGAACTGGAATTCCATCACCTCCACCAGCTTTGTTCGTAGTGATGCTTTCTAAGGCCCACATGACTTCACACTCCAGGATGTCTGGCTCTAGATGAAAGACTGGGGAGGCATAAAAGTATAATGATGAACCAAAGTATAGTTGAAGAAAGTGAAAGAAAAGAGTGAAAAAGTTGGCTTAAAGCTCAACATTCAGAAAACTAAGATCATGGCATCCGGTCCCATCACTTCATGGCAAATAGATGGGGAAACAGTGGCTGACTTTATTTTTCTGAGCTCCAAGATCACTGCAGATGGTGATTGCAGCCATGAAATTAAAAGGCACTTACTCCTTGAAAGAAAAGTTATGACCAACCTAGAGAGCATATTAAAAAGCAGAGACATTACTTTGCCAAGAAAAGTCCTTCTAGTCAAGACTATGGTTTTTCCAGTGGTCATGTATGGATGTGAGAGCTGGACTATAAAGAAAGCTGAGTGCAGAAGAATTGATGCTTTTGAACTGTGGTGTTGGAGAAGAGTCTTGAAGGTCCCTTGGACTGCAAGGAGATCCATCCAATCCATCCAAAAGGAGATCGGTCCTAGGTGTTCATTGGAAGGACTGATATTGAAGCTGAAACTCTAGTACTTTGGCCACCTGATGAGAAGAGCTGACTCATTGGAAAAGACCCTGATGCTGGGAAAGATTGAGGGAAGGAAGAGAAGGGGATGACAGAGGATGAGATGGTTGGATGGCATCACTGACTAGATGAATATGGGTTTGGGTGAACTCTGGGAGTTGGTGATTGACAGGGAGGCCTGGTGTGCTGCAGTCCATGGGATTGCAAAGAGTTGGACATGACTGAGACTGAACTGAACTGAAAAGTATAATAAAGAGATCAAAGTTAAGGTAGAACATATATGGAGATTGTGGGGTCAAATTAGCCAAAGAATCATGATGTGGAAAGGGTCAGGGGTCACCCAGAGATGACATTTACAGAGATGTCATTCACAGTGATGAACAGTCATGGTAGCTGTTTAGGTACATTAAAGGGGCACTAGTTTTGGAGTTTAAAGAAGTACATTGGAACCCCAGCTCTGCCACATACCACACACTTGAGTCTAATCTACAAACATGTTTTCCAATCTACAGAACAGGTTTACAGGTTTCATCTTAGAGGGATCTTCAAATAAGCCAATATGGTAACATATGAAGCAAGAAGCACTCTTTTCAACACACAGGGTAGAAAGCAAATCTTAGTCTGCTGTAATACATGAAATGAAGCTTACATCTGGGCATGAAAACAAAGGCACAGTGAGAAATTGACAGGTTGGCTGAGGCATTTGGTTGAATTGGTTTTGACAATGTTGAGTCAATGACACTACCCGCCTCCAAAAGTTCTGTAGGACAGATAATCAGAAAGCCAAACAATCCTCACAGTCATTCTTGGCCTGTTTCAACGCAGTGTGTTTACATTCCATTGGAATAGTTAAGCTGCTCAGTGTGGAGAACTGAATCAGATAATACAGCCCTTGTTATTTTTATTTTTGGACCAGTTCATTTTGGCTGGAGATATTGAGAAAAGTAAGCAAACAACTGCCAAATTTGCACTTAGCCTGGTGGAAATCTACACAGAGATCCCAGCTGTGAATGCGGGTGAGTGGTGGAGGAAGGGTGTTGTTAAAGGATGATAAAATTTCTAGGATAAGAGGCAGAGGGCTGCGGGGTTGTCCTCCTCTTAGAGAATTTCCATCATGCACCATCAGAAAAATGTGTGTCTCTGCCTGAGCTTCCTGTTTCACTCAGGATGCTATTATTTGCCAGCTCCTGGGATTCAGTTCTGCTTCTGTCTTCTAACTGACTTCTGAACCTGGTTCATGCTTTTCCTCACCATCTGATAATAACAATAGCAACATCTACCAGCCAAGGCACATTATTTTGCAGTTTACAGATGTTTACTTAATGCTTCACTTGAGTCCCCTAAGAACCATGGAAGGTTGGCATTGTTGTTTTCACTTTACAAATGAGGAAGAGGTTTAGTGGAGCTAGGGGGAAATTAGGGAAGAGAAGGAATATAAACCAAAAGTGCACAGAGGAGGGGAGGCTCCTGGAATTGAAGAAGACCATGAGATGTCAGACAGTTCACTGACAGGCTGTGGATCCTTAACCATGAGGTGTGTGGTATGTTCTAAGCTTGAGCTTTGCACTTTCTTCCTTGATGATCACAGTCAAAGGGTCCATGCATTCTAACGTGGCTAGAAAATGGCAGTCTCGGGTCCTGCATCCTCCCACCTGCCTATCCCACGATCTGTGGGATCTTATCCCCTTACCTAAGGCAGATCCAGCTTCAGCAATTTATACTCTTGGGTGTAAGAGGGTAGGGGGATATGATGGTGCATCAGAAAGACATTTGACTGTAGAAAAAGAACAAAGGCAAGGAATAGTACTGGGAGCAAAAAAAAACTGTCAAGAACTGGTCAGGTAGTAAATCTATTGCTGCTTAACAAAGGCACTTTCTGTGAACAAATGTGTTGTGATGTGTACTTTAGTCCTTAATGACACTATGCTTGTCCATGTGGACTTGTTTCTTCACTTCTTCTGATAGCTCTGAAACTTTCAAAACACCAATCATCCTTCTGTAAACAACAAGGGCAAATGGATTCCAGGAAAGTGCTGCCTGAAGATGACCTGAATCAGGTCATAATAACTCAGCACCCATTCACGGTCTTTGCATTGGTCTTCATGGCTTATATTTAATCTTTAAGCCCATGTTTCTCACTCAGAATGCCTAACAATGGTGCGTGTCTCACCCCTCTGCATCCTTCCTTCACCTCTGTCCTCTTCTGTCCTCTGGTTATAAGATAAACTAAGGACAGATGAGGCCTCAGCCTGCAGATCTTTATGGCAGAATTATTTTATGTAATCAGGTCTGTCTTAGTCTGCTGAAGCTGCTGTAACAAAATGCTGAAGACTGAATGGCTTTAGCTTAGATACCAGAAATTAATTTTCTCACAGTCCTGAAAATTTGAAGTCCAAGATCAAAGTGTCAGCAGGGTTGGTTTCTGGCAAGACCCCTCTTCCTGGATGCAGAGAACCTCCTTCCTTTCTGGCTGTGTTCTCACAGGTCCTTTCCTCTGTGGAGAGGGCAAGATCTCCGGTGTCTTTTCCTCATCTTTTAAGAACATCAGTTCTGTAAGTTCAGGGTCCCACACATGATCTTATTTAACCTTGATTCCTTACTTGGAGGCCCTATATTCAAGCACAGTTACACGTGGGGTTCAGTGATCAACATATGAACCGGGGGAGTGGGGTACGATTATCCTTCTGTAACAACATTGGAAGGCAAAAACAAGGCCCACAGATGACATTCCTGAATATTTCATCTCAAAGATGCTGATACAACCATTACTTTCCCCTTCCTGCCACCCCTCCCTTTCTATCTCAACTTTTCACTGAATTCCAATTCCTCTTCCAAAAACTCTACCACACTTTTTCAATCTGAAATAGCCAAGAAGGGGGTGTTCCCTATGACAACCCCAGAAGCCCTCCTGGAATGAAACAAGGACCCCTTGATCAGCTAAGGAGTAAACACAAGAGTTGCAAAGCTCTCTGGGTTTGGGTATTGATCTTCTTTTTTATTCATGAAAACAAAGAAAGCTGAAGGCAAGACAGGATCACTGGGCATGCAGTGACACTTGGTGGAAACGGATCCAGACACCACGGAGAGGCACTGGATGGAAGGAAGAGGGTGACAACAGGGGTGTGTGAGGGTACGAGGAGGCTTCATCCTGGGCTGTGGTCCAGAAGCCAGGATCAAGCTGGGCCTCGGATTAGACCACAAGGAAAGGGGAGCAGCCCAGATGCAAAACTTTCTCCTGAGGAGGGAAGAGGAGGCTCACAGTGCTGAGGGGAGCCAGGGGCTCAGTGTAGAGCAGTGAGGTCTCAGTAAATTCCTGCAGATGTTGGCTGCTGTTCCAGTGGTTTTCATCAGCCCTTGTATTGGTCCCAAGTTCTCTCCTGAAGGACTCACACAGCCTCTGTGTGTGGCTCTCTGATTTTTAGCTCACACTATAATCCTTTAGACAAACAGAGTGGAGAAAGCATGTAATAGAAAAAACTTTCTACCACAAGGTTGTAAAGCAATTATACGCCAATAAAAATTAATTTCAAAAAAGAGAAAAAGCTTTTGTGTCTCTTCAGTAATAAGGATTGCAGATCTCGGAATCTTCTTTTCTTCCTTTAACCTTGGAGTGATGAAAGAAACCACTGACTTTAGAAAATGAATGGAGAAAATAGTGAGACATGAATTCCAGAAACATCTGGTTTTCATTCACTCTTGTGTTCTTGTCCCAATTCTACCACATTGCAGCCAGCAGAATACCTCAGAAGTCTTCTTAAAATGGCAGCATTTATTATTTAACATCTTTTCTAAAATGCATGACTCTATTTTGGGCAAATAATGAAGTCTTGATCATTTATATACACATAGAGGCCCAGAATCAATCTTTCTGAACGTCATTCTTATATAATCCCAGGGTCATAAATAAATAAAATAAGTGCAATATTTAAGATGCAAGTACATGCCTGCTCAGGTATAGCAATTCCTTTTGTTTTTGTACAAAATGCTTTATATAGGTTTATTCTGTTACTGACTTTCTCAGGATAGATTTTTCTAAAATAGAGAACAACAAATTTTGGTGGAGAGAGCTTGATTTTTTGCTAAGTAAAGTTTGATTACGTTGTGTCACTTTGATATACTTTTCCTACCAGCTCCTCATCACGTTGCTTACAGGTGTCACTCTTGATTAGCTCTCCTTCTCCTGCTCTGCATGCTCCTTGCCAATCCCCTTTGCTCTGTTGCCTCATCTCCCTGACCTGTCATTGTAGGAGTCTCCCAGGGCTCACTCCCATGAATGGTTGCTATTAATTTTTTTGTTTGTCACTGTCTTTTCTGACTCTTGGTGACCCCATGGACAGTAGCCCACCAGGCTTCTCCATCCATGGGATTCTCCAGGCAAGAATACTGGAGTGGGTTGCCATTTCCTTCTCCAGAAGATCTGCCCAACCCAGGCATGGAACTGGGGTCTCCCACAATGCAGGCAGGCTCTTTACCATAAGGAGAGCCACCAGGAAAGGCCCTCCCTACTTATTCAATCTTCTCTGGTCCCTTTGCTTTGTGACCATTTTCCACAATTATATTCCGAGTCCCAAATCCTCTTACCCCTATCTTAAGCTCAGTTTTCCAACTATCTGTTCAGTGTATGCACTTTGAGAGCTGACAAGGCAGCTCAAACCAAAATTATATGAGTGAATTCCCTCCCAAATCTGCTTCTCTTGTGGTCTTGTCCATATCAGTAAATGTCAAGTCTCTGTTTCCATTTGCTTGGGTCAAATTTTCAGACTTATCCTTGACTTTTCTGACTCCTCATATGGAATCCATCAGAACAACATGTAGCCTTAGCAGCAAGATTCACCTAGATGCTCAACACTTTTGTCCTTTGCTGTCATGAGCTGAGCCTGCACCATCAACAGCAATAGATCCGTAACTCTCTCTCCTTTGCCAACCTCAACCCCTTACAGTCTGTCCAGCAAAGCTAGAGCAATTCTTTTAAGATGTGACTCCTATCATGTCCCATGTTATCTCAAACCCTCCACTAACATCTCAATTTATTGAAATAAAACCTTATGGTCTGGACTTCCCTGGTGGTCCAGTGGTTAAGAATCTGCCTGCCAATGCAGGAGACATGGGTTCCATCCCTGATCCAAGAAGACCCCACATGCCTTGGGGCAACTAAGCCTGTACACCACAACTTCTGAAACCTGCTCTCTGGAGCCGTGCTCTGCAACAAGAGAAGCCATTGCAATAACTAGCCCGTGCACCACTAGAAAAAGCCCATGCAGAGCAATGAAGATTCAGTGCTGCCATAAATAAACAAAACCTGAAAAGACTCTCATGGTCCTGTGAAACATGTTACCTTCCCAGGTTCAACCCCTATCACCTTCCTCATCACTTACGCCAGTGCAGCCCAGCTCATCACCCAACTGTTCCTTTACCTTGGTCCTGCCTCAGGGCCATTGCACATATTATTTGTACTCCCTGAAATTTCTTCCTCCAGGAACATGTCTTGTTCCTTCAGGTCACATAAGTCACTGCTCAAACGTCCCCTTATCTGAGACAGCTTCTCTGATTAACCCGTCTAACGTGGAATCCCTACCCCAACATCTCCACCCCTTCCTTCCCTGTCTCATTTTGCCGCAGTAGCCTTATTTCCGCCTGGTATACATTCTCTTCCCTGGTGGCTCAGATGGTAAACAATCTGCCTGCCATGCAGCAGACCCAGGTTTGATCCCTGGGTTGAGAAGGTCCCCTGGAGAAGGGAATGGATACTCACTCCAGTATTCTTGCCTGGAGAATCCCCATGTCAGAGGAGCGTGGTGGGCTACAATCTATAGAACTGCAAGAAGCTGGACACGACTGAAGCAACTTAACACACACACACACACACACACACACACACTCAAGCCTAAGAGAACAGAGTTTTTAGCTAAGTTAGTTAATTCAAAGCAAGAGATCATTTTAATTTTTCCAGACCTTAGTGGTGTTATTGGCTCCATTTCTGGGATTCTG
Source organism: Budorcas taxicolor (assembly GCF_023091745.1). Taxonomy (NCBI): domain Eukaryota; kingdom Metazoa; phylum Chordata; class Mammalia; order Artiodactyla; family Bovidae; genus Budorcas; species Budorcas taxicolor. The sequence continues at coordinate 6,307,234 of NC_068922.1, forward strand.
GAAGACTGTGTATATCTTCTGTGTCCTCTGGACAAGGTTTGCACTACAATATTGAAATGGGTAAGGCTCAGAGATTTGAATGCTAACAGGATTTCAGATTAACAAACGCACAATTGAGTGAAAAGCAGTGTGAGGAGCACCAAATGTATCTCTCTCTTTCCTCAATGAGACACTCTGTCCCGTTTGGACAAGATCACAGCTAACCAGGCAATTGACACCGAGAGTCTTTCAGTACTATCTGCTTTCCAGACCTGCAACTTATAAATCGCTGATAAATGAGAGAAGTGACTTGCATTACAGAAACTAAGATCAGGTACCCTGCTGTCATTCAATTTTTGACATGGGAAAGACCCTGCCCGGGAGAGTCTGCAAGGGCAAAACCATCATCCACAAGATCACGGTCCCCTGTCAAGAAGCTGGCTGCCAGTTTAAAACAAAACAAGAGCCACAGGCTCAGCCTTCCCACTGGAGTGGTCAAGAAGACAGGTAACTGTGCAACAGAGCTTGACATTCAGATCGGCAGAAGGGGGTCATATCCTTGCTTTTACATTGTACCCTGTCCCTCTCTCAAGTTGTCTTGCAAAGATCATCTCCCCTCCTGGTAGCTGCCATAATTGGTGTATTATTATCTTGTCATTATTCAAATTTGGTTTGCTAAAGCCTTCTGAACTTCCCTGATGGGGTGGTGATGCAAGGTCAAAAAATAATATTTCATGATTATCTTAGGGTAGTTTTCCTAGAAGCAAAGCCTGAGATGAGGATTTGAATGTATGTAATTAATTGAGGAGGCTTCTCAGGAGGAGGGGAGTGAGGAAAGCAGGGTGGGGTGAGGAAGGAGCCATGCAAAGACGTGGGTTCAGCTGAAGCTGATGCCACAGGGAACTGTGCGAGATGCAGGAGCCCAGAGACTAGCTTTCACCTTGAGGCAAAGAAGCCAGTCATTACTGCCTTCTTATCAGTCAGCTGTTAAGTGTCCACAAAAATTTGCAGGGAGGCAACTATGAGCAGTTCTCAGGATAACAAGAACAGTAGTAAGCTGCAAGCAATCAATACTCACTGCAGCTGGGTGATGGGTGGGTTTATCATAGGTAAAAATCAGCTGCTAATATTTATTAATTATTCATTCATAGACAATTTCTGAGGCATAGTTGCTTTATCTAGATTGGAAATCTGGCTGGTTTTATTCTGTGCTAAGTTGCTTCAGTCATGTCTGACTCTGTGCAATACTGCGGACTGGATCCTGCCAGACTCCTCTGTCCATGGATTATCTAGGCAACTGGAATGTGTTGCCATGCTCTTCTCCAGGGGATCTTCCTGACCCGGGGATCAAACCGGGTGTTTTATGTCTTTTTAATTGGCAGGCAGGTTCCTTACCACTAGAGCCACCTGGGACACCCTGGTTATTCTAAAGCAAAGAAAGAAAGTCTTTCAATTTTAGATATTAACCTCTTTAATTATCACTTGCTGTTTCAGATACAAAGTAATTTTTAGCTCATTTAATCTTAATGGCAACTCAGGAATGTAAGTGCTATTGGTATTTATTTTTTTATTGATGAGAAAACTGCTGAACTAAAAGCTTAGGAAATTTGGCCGAAGTACACAACAGAAGCCTGTAAAAGTCTAGGTAGTCTGACTCCAGATTCCTTGTTTGTAGCCACTTGGCTATGAGATACCTACTAGATTATCAACACTTTGAGGGTAGATGTGGCCCCGTAAAAACCTACCCAATACTTGACATATTAGATGTCCCCATTTTATGTTGGCTAAATGAACCAAAATGACCCAAATGAACCAAAAAATAATAATAATAATAGTAGATACTTAGAGGCCAAATCAGTGCTATTAATTGGTTTAAAAAATGGATGTAAACATCTGAAACAAGAAGCTTGCTTCTTAATGCTACTTCTCCTACCCACCCACAAAAAAATCTCATTAGCTGCTACACAGTCCTATAACAACTCCATTTGAAGCAAGGTTAAAGAAGATTAAAACATTATACAATGAAATTTGAGTTTCCCATCCAACCATCCTCATCATTATTAGTCCCAAGAGGGACCAGTGCCAAAATATGCCCATATGTATTGATATTTCCAGACATCATTTATCTGAGTAGACATGCACTATATATACTGTCTTCTACTTTGCTTCTATTAACCTAGAACTGGATCTTGAAAATATTTCCCTATTAGCACAAATAGTTTTAGCTCATTTAAACAAAAGTCATACTAGTCCCTCTGAAGACAGGAGGATAATTTAGATAGATAATTTATTATACCTTTTCTCTTGTAGATGCTTAAGTTTTATTACTTCCAAATTTTCTGCTCACACAGATAGTGCTTTCCTTGTGGCTCAGCTGGTAAAGAATCTGCCTGCAATGTGGGAGACCTAGGTTTGATTCCTGGATTGGGAAGATCCCCTGGAGAAGGAAATGGCAACACATTCCAGTATTCTTGCTTGGAGAATCTCATGGACAGAGGAGACTGGCAGGCTATTGTCTGTGGAGTCACAGAGTTGAACAGGACTGAGCGCACAGACAGTGCAGGGGAGTAAATTCTTTGGCAAATTGCTTTGGTTTAACTTATGAGAGAGTATCTTGAAAAAAATTAAGAAGTAGACTTTTTAAGTTAAAAAATTTGAAAGCTATTGATAAGCTTAACTACAATCAGGATGTGCCAAATTTAACAATTTTGGAATCCTGAAGTGCATAAAAATTGATTTTTCCCACATAATCATAGACAGTATATATTAGCAAGTATTTAAATTTTTATCACTCAACTATTGCTAATTTTAGAACATGGTTACCTAATTTGCATTTCTTTAAAAATAAATGAAGTTGTACAGCTTTCCATAAATTAATGGACAATTTATATTTCATTTTGTGGAATGCATATAAATATTACAAACTCATTTTAATATTGCATTGATCTGTCAAGAAAAAAATTTGGATGAAACTTTTTTAAAATTTTATCTCTTGTGGTATGAACAGTTAACAAGAGTTCTAACCTACTAAGTTTAAAATCAGGAGTGGAGGGAAAATAATCATCGAGAAAGAAAGAGTTATAGGCATTGAATCCACTAAACTTTAAAACCAAGATCAAACAGTAACAGTTATATTTATCATAAAACTTTTTGACAAAGTTAATATAAAATGTTAAATATATACTTGTGTATCTGTGTGAATGTGCTCATTCACGTCTGACTCTTTGTAAACCCACAGACTAAAGTCTGCCAGGCTCCTCTGTCCCGGGGATTTTCTCAGAAAGAACACTGGAGTGGGTTGCCATTTCCTCCTCCAGTGGATCTTGTCTGACAAAGCTTTACAAATAGGTGTGAGGAAAGAAGAGAAGCAAAAGGCAAGGGAGAAAGAGAAAGATATACTCAACAGAATGCAGAGTTCCAGAGAATAGCAAGGAGGTGAACAATGAAAAGAAATAGAGGAAAACAATAGAATAGGAAAGACTAGAGATCTTTTAAAGAAATTTGGAGATATCTAGGGAATATTTAATGAAAGGATGGGCATGATATAGGACAGACAGTAAGGACTTAACAGAAGCAGAACATATTAAGAGGAAGTGGCAAGAATATACAGAAGAACTTTACAAAAAAGGTATTAATGACCCAGATAACCACAATGGTGTTATCACTCACCTAGAGCCAGACATTCTGGAGTGTAAAGTCAAATGGACCTTAGGAATCAGTATTAAAAACAGACCTATTGGAGGTGATGTAATTCCAGCTGAGCTATTTCAAATCCTAAAAGATGATGCTGTGAAAGTGTTGTGCTCAATATGCCAGCAAATTTGGAAAGTCAGCAGCAGCCACAACACTGGAAAAGGTCAGTTTCCAATTCAATCCCAAATAAGAGCAATGCCAAAGAATGTTCAAACTACAACACAATTGCACTTATTTCACATGCTAGCAAGGTAATACTCAAAATCCTTCAAGCTAGGCTTCAGCAGTATGTGAACCAAGAACTTCCAGATGTATAACCTGGGTTTTGAAAAGGCAGAGGAACCAGAGATCAAATTGCCAACATTCTTTGGGTCATAGAGAAAGCAAGAGAATTGCAGAAAAACTTCTGCTTCATTGACTACACTAAACCATTCAACTGTGTGGATCACAACAAATTGTGGAAAGTTCTTAAAGAGATGGGAATATCAGACCACCTTAGCTGTCTCCTGAGAAACCTGTATTCAGATCAAGAAGCAACAGTTAAAACCAGACATGGAACAACAGTTTGGCTCAAAATCAGTAAAGGATTATGCCAAGGCTATATATTGTCACCTACTTATTTAAATTCTATGCAGAGTACATCACACAAAATGCTCAGCTGGATGACTTACAACCAGGAATCAAGTTTGCCAGGAGAAATTATCAACAACCTCAGATATACAGAGGATACCACTCTAGCAGCAGAAAGCAAAGAGGAACTAAAGAGCCTCTTGATGAGGTTGAAAGAAGAGAGTAAATGAGCTGGCTTAAACGTCAGCATTCAAAAAACTAAGATCTTGGAATCCGGTCCCATGACTTCAGAGCAAATAGATGGGGAAAAAATGGAAACAGTGATAGACTTTAATTTCTTGGCCCCCAAAATCACTTCAGATGGTGACTGCGGTCATGAAACTAAAAGACTCTTGCTCCTTGGAAGGAAAGCTGTGACAAAACTATACAGCATATTGAAAAGCAGAAACATCACTTTGCCAACAAAGGTCCATATAGTCAAAAATACAATTTTTCCTGTAGTCATGTACAGATGTGAGAGTTGGAACATAAAGAAGGCTGAGTATTGAAAAATTGATGCTTTCAAAGTGTGGTCCTGGAGAAGACTCTTGAGAGTCCCTTGAACTGCAGGAGATCAAATCAGTCAATCCTAAAGGAACTCAGCCCTAACTATTCATTGTAAGGACTGATGCTGAAATTCAAGTAATTTGGCCACTTGATGTGAAGAGCTGACTCACTGGAACTGATCCTAATGCTGTGAAAGGTTGAGGTCAGGAGGAGAACAGGGCAACAGAGGGTGAGACGGTTTTATAGCATCACTGATTTAATGGACGTGAGTCTGAGCAAACTCCGGGAGATAGTGTAGAACAGCAAAGTCCAGCATGCTACACTTCATGGGCTTGCAAAAGGTCGGACATAACTTAGTGACTGAACAACAGCAACAGAATACTTATGTAAATACCAAAGATTTCAAGGGGAATTTGAAGAGGATACACTAATTTCCTGATTTCTCAGAGGGGGTGGCAGTCAATACAGCTTGCCAAAATTTGGATCATAAGGTTAAAAACAACTCTTAGATCTTAAAATATCTAATTTAATTTATTGGCTTCAGATTGCTCTTTTGGTAATTAATTTCAGATGGTGAAGAAACATTTATCTGAAGCTCAATATTCCTTAATTTCAGGGCAGTTTTTATACCATACTCTGTTTTCAGTTCAGTTCAGCTGCTCAGTCGAGTCTTACTCTTTGCGACCCCATGAATCGCATCACACCAGGCCTCCCTGTCCATCACCATCTCCCGGAGTTCACTCAGACTCACGTCCATCGAGTCCGTGATGCCATCCAGCCATCTCATCCTCTGTTGTCCCCTTCTCCTCCTGCCCCCAACCCCTCCCAGCATCAGAGTCTTTTCCAATGAGTCAACTCTTCGCATGAGGTGGCCAGAGTACTGGAGTTTCAGCTTTAGCATCATTCCTTCCAAAGAAATCCCAGGGTTGATCTCCTTCAGAATGGACTGGTTGGATCTCCTTGCAGTCCAAGGGACTCTCAAGAGTCTTCTTCAACACCACAGTTCAAAACATCAACTCTTTGGCGTTCAGCCTTCTTCACAGGCCAACTCTCACATCCATACATGACCACAGGAAAAACCATAGCCTTGACTAGACAGACATTAGTCAGCAAAGTAATGTCTCTGCTTTTGAATATACTATCTAGATTGGTCATAACTTTTCTTCCAAGGAGTAAGCGTCTTTTAATTTCATGGCTGCAGTCACCATCTCCAGTGATTTTGGAGCCCCCCAAAATAAAGTCTGACACTGTTTCCACTATTTCCCCATCTATTTCCCATGAAGTGATGGGACCAGATGCCATGATTTTCGTTTTCTGAACGTTGAGCTCTAAGCCAACTTTTTCACTCTCTTCTTTCACTTTCATCAAGAGGCTTTTTAGTTCCTCTTCACTTTCTGCCATAAGGGTGGTGTCATCTGCATATCTGAGGTGATTGATATTTCTCCTGGCACTCTTGATTCCAGCTTGTGTTTCTTCCAGTCCAGCTTTTCTCATGATGTACTCTGCATAGAAGTTAAATAAGCAGGGTGACAATATACAGCCTTGATGTACTGCTTTTCCTATTTGGAACCAGTCTGTTGTTCCATGTCCAGTTCTAACTGTTGCTTCTTGACCTGCATACAAATTTCTCAAGAGACAGGTCAGGTGGTCTGGTATTCCCATCTCTTTCAGAATTTTCCACAGTCGATTGTGATCCACACAGTCAAAGGCTTTGGCATAGTCAAGAAAGCAGAAATAGATGTTTTTCTGGAATTCTCTTGCCTTTTCCATGATCCAACAGATGTTGGCAATTTGATCTCTTGTTCCTCTGCCTTTTCTAAAACCAGCTTGAACATCAGGGAGTTCACGGTTCACGTCTTGCTGAAGCCTGGCTTGGAGAATTTTGAGCATTACTTTCCTAGCATGTGAGATGAGTGCAATTGTGTGGTAGTATGAGCATTCTTTGGCATTGCCTTTCTTTGGGATTGGAATGAAACCTGACCTTTTCCAGTCCTGTGGCCACTGCTGAGTTTTCCAAATTTGCTGGCATATTGAGTGCAGCACTTTCACAGCATCATCTTTCAGGATTTGAAATAGCTTAACTGGAATGCCATCACCTCCACTAGCTTTGTTCATAGTGATGCTTTCTAAGGCCCACTTGACTTCACATTCCAAGATGTCTGGCTCTAGATTAGTGATCACATCATCATGATTATCTGGGTCGTGAAGATCTTTTTTGTACAGTTCTTCCGTGTATTCTTGCCACCTCTTCTTAATATCTTCTGCTTCTGTTAGTTCCATACCATTTCTGTCCTTTATCGAGCCCATCTTTACATGAAATATTTCCTTGGTATCTCTAATTTTCTTGAAGAAATCTCTAGTCTTTCCCATTCTGTTCTTTTCCTCTATTTCTTTGCATTGATCACTGAAGAAGGCTTTCTGATCTCTTCTTGCTATTCTTTGGAACTCTGCATTTAGATGTTTATATCTTTCCTTTTCTCCTTTGCTTTTCACCTCTCTTCTCTTCACAGCTATTTGTAAGGCCTCCCCAGACAGCCATTTTGCTTGTTTGCATGTCTTTTCCATGGGGATGGTCTTGATCCCTGTCTCCTGGACAATGTCACGAACCTCATTCCATAGTTCATCAGGCACTCTATGTATCAGATCTAGGCCCTTAAATCTATTTCTCACATCCACTGTATAATCATAAGGGATTTGATTGAGGTCATACCTGAATGGTCTAGCGGTTTTCCCTACTTTCTTCAATTTAAGTCTGAATTTGGCAATAAGGAGTTCATGATCTGAGCCACAGTCAGCTCCTGGTCTTGTTTTGTTGACTGTATAGAGCTTCTCCATCTTTGGCTGCAAAGAATATAATCAGTCTGATTTCGGTGTTGACCGTCTGGTGGTGTCCATGTGTAGAGTCTTCTCTGGTGTTGTTGGAAGAGCGTGTTTGCTATTACCAGTGCGTTTTCTTGGCAAAACTCTGTTAGTCTTTGCCCTGCTTCATACCGCATTCCAAGGCCAAATTTGCCTGTTACTCCAGGTGTTTCTTGACTTCTTACTTTTGCATTCCAGTCCCCTATAATGATGCTGGTCGAGCATAAATGTTATTTCATCAAGTTTGGTTATCCATAGCTAAAGATGTGAAAAAACTAATCCCAGCTTGAGGTTTCCAGTCCCTCATATTAGGAGCATGGAAGTTTCTACTCTGTCCTAACAACATGTGAAAAATTGGACAGACTGAACTTTTTGGATCCATAAATGAAGAGAGGACTCTGGGCAGTTTGCTGTCCCTAAAACTGAAGAGACAGACCAGTACAGGGAGTTATGGCTAATCTGAGCAATGACCTGTGAGTAGAAACCTCTGTAGCAATGAGGGCTGGATGGGGAAACCTGAATGATCAGGCAGTAATTGCTGGAGGCTCAGTGTGGGCAATTCCGAGAGTTAAACATTCCAGGGTAACCCAGTCTTGGGGGTGAACAAGTGAAAAAGTTGCTCACTCGTGTCAGACTCTTTGTGACTCTGTGGACTATACAGTCCATGGAACTCTCCAGGCCAGAATACTGGAGTGGGTAGCCTTTCCCTTCTCCAGGGGATCTTCCCAACCCCAGGATCGAACCCAGGTCTCCTGCATTGCAGGCAGATTCTTTACCAGCTGAGCTACCAGGAAAGCCCGAGTTTTGTGGGTAGGGGTTGCAATGAAATTTTGTGAGATTTGCCTCTGCGAGCTCTGCCAGGTTCTCAAAGTAAATACTGGAGAAAAATGCCCTTGTGCTTCTGGCAGGGGCAGAGAAAAAGGAGTTATTTTAAATATACCAGAGCCCTCTGATCTTGGCAAGACCTTCCCTCGGGAAAACCTATTCTGCTAAGGGTTTTATGGTTTTAGCTCTTCTATTTATGTCTATGATTCACTTTCGGTTAATTTTCATATATGAGGAAGGGTCCAGTTTCATCATTTTGCATGTTAATATCCAGTTCTCCAACACTATTTGTTGAGAAAACTATTTTTTCTCCTTGGAATTGCTATGGCATCCTGTTGAAAACAAATTGAGTGCTTATTTCTGCACTCTCAGTATTATTCAATTGATCTATATGTCTATCCATATGACAGTACCACACTGTCTTGATTACTGTAGCATGGCACATCACTGTGCATGGCACAAATATTAAAAAGAAACAAGTGAAATTAATTTCAACTATGTATTTTTAACCTTATACATCTAAATATTATCATTTTAGCATGTAGCCAATATAAATTCTTAATGAGATATTTTACTTTTTAAAGTATTTTTTGATATGGACCATTTTAAAGTCTTTGTTTAATTTGTTGCAATATTATTTCTATTTTATGTTTTGTTTTTTTGGCCATGAGGTATGCAGGATCTTAACTCCTAGACCAGAGATGGAACTTGCACCCCCTGCAAGGCTGGAAGGCAAAGTCTTAACTAGTGGACAGACATGGAAGTCCTTACATTATTTTTAAAATTAACCTTTAAATTCCACGTTCTATATGTATAACACAGTTCGGACTTCCACATTTCTAGTTCTCGATCGCCATATGTGTCTAGTGGTTACCATATCAGCACTTCCCTAGGAGAAAATATAGGAGCATATTTTCATAACCCTGTGGTAGGCAGTGATTTTTTTTTTTATTTTAAACAGAAAAAAAAATCAAGCACTAATCATAAATGAAACAAAGTATAAACTTAACCAATAAAATAAAGTATTTCTGTTCAAATGTACTCCTAAGTGAATGATTATTCAAGCCCATTATAGATTGGGAGGATAATTCAGTATGTACATTCAACCAAGGGCTCATATCCAAAATATTTAAACAGATGACTCTATTGTCTTATAAAGAGTCAAAGTTTTCATTGAGAATTTCACAAAACTTTATGAAGGTTTGCTGTATGTAATTTAGTTATCATGGAAATGATAATTATAATGCAAGAAAACACCACTATCCAACTACTAGAATGGGAAAAAATGACAATACTAAAACAATTTTAAAACGACTGGAATTCATACTTTGCTTGTAGGGAGTGTATATCTGTGTGACCATTATGGAAAAACTGTTTGACAATGTCCTTTAACACTTAGCGTTTGTTCCTTTATGGCACTTCTAAGTATATGCCAAACAAAAATGAGTACATATATCCAACAAAATATATGTTTAAAAATGCTTATTTAAGAACAATTTATAGCTGCCCCAAATGACAAAACCCCCAACACTCATCAACAATAACATGGACAACCATGTAATGATATATTCACCAATAGACTATATTAAACAATGGAGAGGAACACACAATGTGTATAGCGCTCAGAGACACAACAGTCAGGAAAACAAGCCAGATGTGTACGTTCACCTATGCTATCACCTCATTTATATAAATCAGAAGGAAAAGCGGTGAATCTGGGGTTATTGCCACTAGAATAATGGGGGTTTTGTGGGGGTTACTGAGAGAGGACAAGAGAGACTTTCACATTGCCGGAAATATTCAGTATCTTAAATGTGTGATAATTACACCTGGGTAGGCATATGGAGAATTTTATCAGGTGATACACCTAAGATTTGTGCATTTTATTGCATGCACGTTACACTTCAGTACAATTTTTGAAAACTTTAAAAGTATAATATGAGGCAATGAAAGATTCCTGTAGGTCAAACAACTCAGGAGTGATAGGAATAAAAATTTAATGATGTAGAAGATAAGTCTTTCCAAGGAAATAAAGATTGCTTGGACTAGAGCATGATACAGACCTTTCTAAGCTGTTTTATCCATCATTTTTTAGTCAATTTGGTTTGAATTTAAATTATCTTTATATTATGGCAGTTTTGATAACTAAATTGCTTCCATGATTTGAAATCTCCAGATATATTTAAGGGAAGGAAGAAAATAATTGCTATAATGAGTGAAAAAGAAGCCTTTCTGCCTTGAGCTTGCAAAGATAAGAGGGTATTTAATGGAGCTTTTCGTTTAACTTTAAAAGCATCCTGCATGGGGGAAACCTCTTTCCATATTATTTAATGATCCAGGAAGAGTATTCATGAATAGCAATCTAGTGTGCTGTCTGTAGGGTAGGAAGGAAGCAGAAAAAGTAAGTGGGGTGGCTTGTGCCATAAAAGACCCAGTAGCATTTACCCTGTCAGAACTGGGCTAGAGAGACTTCCCTGGTGATCCAGTGGTTGAGTCTGTTCTCCCAAGGCAGGGGGCACAGGTTCAATTCCTGGTCAGGGAACCAAAATCCTAAGTGCTGTAGGATATGACCAAAAGAAAAAAAAAAAAAAAAAAAACTGGACTAGAGAAAGATAAAATGGAGGCAAAGGAACACATATTAGGTGTAATACATGGGTACAATCAGTCCTTCATTCTGGACAGCTCCTCTTTAAAGTGAAGGTCCCCAAACTTTGGCAACAGGGGCCAGTTTCATGAAAGACAATTTTTCCATGGACTGGAAGAGGGGATGATACAGGTGGTAATGTGAGCCATGGTTCAGGCAGGGCCTGGGAACCCTGCTTTAAAGGATCCACTGACTCTCACACATGACCAGACAAGGAAGGATGAAAATGGAATACATCAGGAAGTTTACAAAGACCCAGGAAAGTATCTGGTCTGTTTCTCTGTGTTCCCAGAAGCAATTATTTAAGCTTTGTGTCTCAGAACAAATTCCCTAGAAGAAGAACTTGAAACAGGGATTCCTTTGCTTGCGATTTCCTGAGGGAGTCGTCTCCAGTGGAATCTGTAAGAGACAAAGGGAAGCAGAGAGAGAAGTCAGGCATAGGTTTGGGTCCTGTAGAGTTGGGACGAGCCTCAGTCTGATTCCAAGGGGGCTCTGGATTGGGCATCAGCCACAGGGCTGCCCTAACCAGAAGCAAGAGGCGTGCGTATGTGAGCTCTTACATCGTTTCATCTTGTAGGCCTGGCATAGGAGAAGGGCAAGGGTGGCAATTCGCGGGAGAAGGAGCAGCAGTGAGCTCTGAGCAGCAGTTGGAGAACCAGTGCACCAGCCAGATGAGGGGAAAGGGGAGGGGTGCCCCCAGCGCACATGCGCTTTCCAGAAACGCGGAAGGAGGGCGTCTTAACCTCATCCTTTCTCGCTTACCCATGGCAAGTGAGCAGGTGTCTACCTGCTTCACATTAGGTTCAATTCAGTTCAGTTCAGTCGCTCAGTCGTGTCCGACTCTTTGCGACCCCATGAATCGCAGCACGCCAGGCCTCCCTGTCCATCACCAGCTCCAGGAGTTCACTCAGACTCACGTCCATAGAGTCAGTGATGCCATCCAGCCATCTCACCCTCTGTATGTCCCTTTTCCTCCTGCCCCTAATCCCTCCCAGCATCAGAGTCTTTTCCAATGAGTCAACTCCTCGCATGAGGTGGCCAAAGTACTGGTGTTTCAGCTTCAGCATCATCCCTTTCAAAGAAATCCCATGGCTGATCTCCTTCAGAATGGACTGGCTGGATCTTCTTGCAATCCAAGGCACTCTCAAGAGTCTTCTCCAACACCACAATGTTACTCTAACTTTGGCAGCTTACAAAAATGGTGTATCATTATGATCAAATCACCAATTTAGCACTTTCTTTAAATGGACTCAGCATTTTTTTATATATAAATAAATTACACTTTGATTCAGTAACACTGTCTGTGAAATTATTGTATGTTTGGGTTACTACAATCTTAACATATAGCCAGAAACATGCACAGCTATTATTATTTAAGCATAATGTGTAGGCATGATCTGAAAGCCTCTCTCATGACACCAGTAGTCCAAGGAAGCTGTGTTAGTTTCAAGTATACAGCACAGTGATTCAGTTACACACACACATATGCATATATATTCCTTTTATTCACATTCTCTTCCATTATAGGTTATTACAAAATATTGAGAATGGTTCCCTGTGCTGTACAGCAGGTGCAGGTGTGTGTGCTAAGTTATTTCAGTCATAGCTGACTCTTTATGACCCAACGGACTGTAGCCCACCAGGCTTCTCTCTCCTTGAAATTCTCCAGGCAATAATACTGGAGTGGGTTGCCATGCCCTCCTTCAGGGGATCTTCCCGACCCAGGGATCAAACCCATCAAGTCTCTGATGTCTCCTGCATCGGCAGGTAGGTTCTTCACCACTAGTGCCACGTGGGAAGTCCATAGAGTAGGCAATTGCTATTCATCGATTTGATATATAGTAGCACACATGCATTAATCTCAAACTCCTGATTTACCTCTCCCCTTCATCTGCTTTGGTAACCATAAGTTTGTTTTCTATGTCTGTGAATCTATTTCTGTTTACTAAATAAGTTCATTTGTATAATTTTTTAGCTTCCACCAATAAGTGATATCATATGATACTTGTCTTTCTTTGACTGACTTACTTCACTTAATATGACAATCTGGATCCATCCCTGTTGCTACAAATGGCATTATTTCATTTTTATGGCTGAATAATATTCCATTTTGCATATGTACCACATTTTCTGTCAATGGAAACTTAAATTGCTTCCATGTCTTGGTTCCTGTAAATAGTGCTGCTATGAACATTGAGGTGCTTTTAAATTAGTGTTTTTGGTTACTATAGGATGCTACAATCTCAATCCTGAGCATATATCCAGAGAAAACTCCAATTAGGTAAATTTTTATATTTGAGGTGGGAAAATCATAGATCCTGCCCAGGAGAGTTAGAGGAGGAGAGGATGAAAATATTGGGATAAATATATAAAAGAAAGTTGAGGAGAAGTGATCAGGATGCCAAGGAAAGTATCAAAATCCAGCCTAGCTACATTTCAGTGATTAAGACACACTGGTATTAGTGAAAATATGGATTTGTAGACTGCTGGAATAAAATATAAATCACACCTTTATAGTCAATTGTTTTATGGTAAAATTACCAGCACAATATAATGGAACAGTTAAAAGAAAATCAACAAGTGATGCTAAACTGGATATTCATGGGCCAAGAAAAAAACCCACTGGTCATTACTGACACTATGCACAAAAAGTAACTCCAAATAGATTATTGCCATAAGAGTAAACTTAAAACTATAAAACTTTGAGAATAAAACCAGAAAATATCTTGGTGATTTTTGGCTAAACGAAGATTGCTTACAACACAAAAGCAATAACCATTTAATTTACAGGGTAAATTAAATTGCATCTATTTTTTTTTCTTAAAGCTCTTTAAAAGGCATTATTAAGAAAGCAAAAAAAGGGAGCGACAGTGACAAAGTACTTGCAGAACACGTATATCAGACAAAGGACTTGTATCCAGAATATATTTTAAGAAAGAACACTATAACACAATAAGAAGACACACAAGCTAATAAATTATGGGCAAAAATGTGAACAGAGACTTCACTAAAGAAGATATGCAAATGGCCAATAAGCACATGAAAAGATGCTCAATAGCATTAGTCATCAGGGAAATGCAAACTAAAACCACAAAGAGGTACCAGTACAGACTGCTGGGCAAAGGGGAACCAGAGGGTCCTGATTTAACTTCAGGAGGGTTTTTTTCCTGTATTTTAACAGCAGGTCTTTTCAATTTTCAAGGGCAAATGTAAGCAGGAATTGTTAATGAGCCAACCCCGAAGGGAGAGGGGCATACACGATTTCATTAGGGCAATTGAAAAGAATGGTAATTCTAAAGATGCTGTTTTTCATCTTTGCCATAATGAATGCAGGAGGTAGAGGATGCTCAGTTTTCTGTGTCATTTCAGGCTGGGATAATGGGCTCCCCTGGGTCTTGCCTCAGTGATGCTGCCTCACTCTTAGCAGGGAAACAAAATGACACCAACTTGCATCCCTGGCTTTGTAATATTCACACCTGAAGACACTTTTATGTAGGCAGTTCTGGGAATGTGGGGATTTATGCTCAAATATGCTCGAATAATTGCCTCAGAGAAGTAGGACCTTTAGATGTTGGATTATGAGGTTGAGAGGAGAGAGAAGATGAAAGATGTTAAATAAATGTCCTGCTTCTGCTGTTGAGATAGATACATCATCATCCCAGCTGCCACCGGTCACCACTAAATGAGTGTGCGTTCGTCACACTTCATTTAGCAGGCTTTCAGGACTGACTTAGCTTGAGCCTGGCCAAGATTACAGACTGTTAAAAGTCTCTAAACCAGAGTTCATAATAAATCCCCCTACAAAGCCAGAGCCAAAAGTGAAAGGAGCCAGGTTATTGCAGGGCTTTGTGAAAAGGATACAAGCAGGACCAATACTGCAGAGAAAGGGTTGGGGGAAAAGAAAGAAGAAAAACAGATCTTTTCTGGGGACTAATTTACATGGATTTTTCTGTTTCTATATATGTGAGCCTCACTAGCTGCAGCCAAATCACTCTCATCAACCCCCTAATCATCATCAACAACCACTGAAGTAATAGAAACTGTGTAAGAATCCAAGGAATTGGAGGGGTGTTTGGAAGGGTTGGCTGGGGCAGGAAGTAAAAATTGAATGTTGAGTTTTGGCATTGTTACAGCCCTGCTGCTCTATAAGTGTATGTCTGCATTCCATGGAAAGAAGCTGTGGGTAGAAGAGGTACAGTCAAATGTATAGGTACCAGGAAAAAAAAAAGTGTACCAGGAAACTGATCTCATCTTGCATAGTGTTCTGAATTCTCTGAATTAGGAGAAACCATCATCTCAAATCCATGCTCTTTGGTCAGCTCTGTGATGTGGATGTCAGCACCAACCAAAAGGGAGCAAAGATGGAAGAACGTTTTCAGGGTACCTCCCGGAGGGTGAGTGTGGCTGATCTATGAACCAAGAGGGAAGATGGAGACAGCTAAAAACTATATGATGTTGCAGGGAAAGGGACAAAGCTAGGTGCAGAGAGCTGTCCAAACCAAGTTTATAGGGAGAATGAGCCAGATTGAGAAGTGTGGGTGAGGAATGGATGAAGCATAAAATACAAGGAGGAAAGGATGTGAGACGGACCTGAAAGTGTGGGCAGAGGCCAGATCATGAAAAGGCTTCACATCCATGCTAGGGAGTTGCAACTTTATGCTGAAGATAGTGGGGAGACATGAGTCTTAGGGCATTGGAAGATATTGTTGTTGTTCAGTTGCTAAGTCAAGTCTGACAATTTGTGAAGATCTTAAGGGCCTTCTAAAGAGATGATTATACTTAGAGTATAAGGAATGGATTGGAGGGGACCAAAACTGAAGGTAGGGAGACTAGTGAAGATGCCTACACTGGTCCAGATAGGAATGATGGTTAACTGACTTTCTGATCAGACAGAGGTGGAGAAACGGGGAAAAGAAATTAGATGGAGTCCAGAAAGCAGAATTGGCATGGATTAGTGTGATACACTGATTTGTTACAGTGTTTCCCTGTTTTGCTATTTGAAACTTGACAGAGCAATATCTCATCCTCACCTTGGTTTCTCTCATGGGAGGTCTAATGCTTCTTTCTAAATTGTCCATTTACTGATAGGTCCAAATATTTTGGGGAGCATCCTCACGCATCTCTCCTTGAATTTGAAAGACTGTGGTACCATTATGAGACGCTGGATCACCTAGTATTGTCTAGGAGGATATATTACACCACTGAGCTAGCTCTAGAGCTAGGCCCTTGGATATTGCAGACAAAATCAAGTCAAGAAACTTAGTCAAGATTATCCTGCCCCCATGGCTGCAGCACATGTCACCTTTCTGTGACCACTATTATATCCAAAGCACATGTGAGCGTTTGTTCTGTCTGCCTCAACTGCCGATGTAACCACTTCTGCTGTGGTTAGTGTTTTTTCCCCAGTCTTCCACCAATCCTAACAGTAATTTTCTCAATGAGGAGTGTAACTGAAAGAATTGTTGGAGGCTCCTAACATTGAATATTCAGATCCAATCACACTGTTTCTTTCTGGGGATGTAGGAATGTCCTAGAATGTAAGATAGAAGAGTCTCCACTCTCTGCTGTCTCAGGAAGCCACAGCCACCATTTCTGTACAATGGTTATGTCTTGGGTAAGATTCACAGAAGCTGAGCTTAAAGGGAGGAGGAAGGGACTCTTGGTTTTCCCCTCCCCCATGGCCCTGAATTCTTTATATAAATCCCCCCATAACTATCAACCTCTATATTTCAATATTGTTTCTCTCATGTACATCCAACACTGAAGTTCCCAGCTCATCAGAAACTCTGTTACCATCAAATTTGAGGATGAAGAAAGAGTCTGAAATGATACCCAGGATTCTGACTCCATCCCCTGAGCCCCAGAGCCCTGGCTTCTCTGGGAATTCCTGCAACCAAAGAGCAGGCTTGGGAGTCTGAGCTCCTTGCAGGCAATTTCCTTAGTTCATACAACTTAAAGGACAAGAAATTGACAAATTGGGAGATACTCTTGGGCTTCCTGAGGAGCTTGAAAAGTTAGGAGTGAACTTCAGAGAGGACCTTCGACCTAGATCCTCTCCTGAAACTAAAGATATAAAGAAAGCACAGACATATTTGTTGTCCTGTGATACACATTTCCTACAACTATAGAGCAATAGAGCTAAATCAGACCTATGTGATCATTTGATTATATCCTTCCTGTTACACGCCCAGAAAAGCTAGGTCACATGCCCTGGGTCACGTGGTTAATTGGTTGCAAAGGCAGTGCTAGATCAAGGTCTTATGACTTCTATCAAGGTAAATACTTTTCTAAATTTGAAGAAAAATATGGCCATTAAAATTCTCTAGATTTTAATGACCAAATTTTATCATTTTATTATAAATGATAAATTTCAAATAAATGATAAATATCAAAATAAATGATATTTTATTATCATGATATTATAATTTATTAACTTTCTACCTCCAATCTTCATACTTTTCATGAAAACCATTAAAGCTTCTTTAAGTGATTTCTGTTTGCTTCAGCAACTATTGTCTAAATATATCTATTGCACTATTTATAGTTAGTCATCAATCAGTTTATAATGAATATTCTCATGAATTCAAAAGAGGTCAAAGAATTACTCTTTTGAAGATAGTTGAGGCAAAATTTAAGTATATACACCAATTAGCAAAAATACATCTTTCTGGCTATATTATTTCTGTATGACCCAGTTCAGGAACCAGATGCACTGCCTGGTATTACCTGATATTCCCAGTTCCACTGCTGCTTAGTTCTGTGGCCTTGGAGAATTTATCTAATCTTTCTAACTTCCAGTTTCCTCATCTGTAAAATGAGCATACTAACAGACTCTTCCTTATAGAGTTGTGAATGGATAAAAATTCATGCTGCATATAAAGCCTTCAACACAATACCTGGTATATAAATATCCACAAATAGTAGTTATTTTCAATGATTTTATCCCACAATTAAAATATAATTTAGATACTATAAAATTCATTTTAAGAGGTACAGTTCAGTATTTGCTGGTAAATTCACAAATTTTACAGTCATCAACACTCTAATTCCAAAAATTTTACATCATCCTTAAAAGAATCTCCATATCCTTTCACAGTCATTCACATACTGTCACTCCTCTAATCCCTGGTAATTATTACCTTCAGTTCAGTTCAGTTCAGTTCAGTTCAGTCACTGAGTCGTGTCCAACTGTTTATGACCCCATGAATTGCAGCACGCCAGGCTTCCCTGTTCATCACCATCTCCCGGAGTTCACACAGACTCACGTCCATCGAGTCCGTGATGCCATCCAGCCATCTCATCCTGTCGTCCCCTTCTCCTCCTGCCCCCAATCCCTCCCAGCATCAGTCTTTTCCAATGAGTCAAGTATCCATATTAGGTCGCCAAAGTACTGTAGTTTCAGCTTTAGTATCATTCCTTCCAAAGAAATCCCAGGGTTGATCTCCTTCAGAATGGACTGGTTGGATCTCCTTGCAGTCCAAGGGACTCTCAAGAGTCTTCTCCAACACCACAGTTCAAAAGCATCAATTCTTCAGTGCTCAGCCTTCTTCACAGTCCAACTCTCACATCCATACATGACCACAGGAAAAACCATAGCCTTGACTAGACAGACCTTAGTCGGCAAAGTAATGTCTATGCTTTTGACTATACTATCTAGATTGTCATAACTTTTCTTCCAAGGAGTAAGATCAGTTCAGTTCAGTTCAGTCGCTCAGTTGTGTCCGACTCTTTGCGACCCCATGAATCACAGCACGCCAGGCCTCCCTGTTCATCACCATCTCCCGGAGTTCACACAGACTCACGTCCATCGAGTCCGTGATACTATCCAGCCATCTCATCCTCGGTCTTCCCTTTCTCCTACTGCCCACAATCCCTCCCAGCATCAGAGTCTTTTCCAATAAGTAAACTCTCCGCATGAGGTGGCCAAATTACTGGAGTTTCAGCTTCAGCATCATTCCCTCCAAAGAAATCCCAGGGTTGATCTCCTTCAGAATGGACTGGTTGGATCTCCTTGCAGTCCAAGGGACTCTCAAGAGTCTTCTCCAACACCACAGTTCAAAAGCATCAATTCTTCGGCACTCAGCCTTCTTCACAGTCCAACTCTCACATCCATACATGACCACAGGAAAACCATAGCCTTGACTAGACGGACCTTAGTCGGCAAAGTAATGTCCTTGCTTTTGAATATGCTATCTAGGTTGGTCATAACTTTTCTTTCAAGGAGTAAGCGTCTTTTAATTTCATGGCTGCAGTCACCATCTGCAGTGATATTGGAGCCAAAAAAAAAACCAGTCTGACACTGTTTCCACAGTTTCCCCATCTATTTCCCATGAAGTGATGGGACCAGATGCCATGATCTTCGTTTTCTAAATGTTGAGCTTTAAGCCAACTTTTTCACTCTCCTCTTTCACTTTCATCAAGAGGCTTTTTAGCTCCTCTTCACTTTCTGCCATAAGGGTGGTGTCATCTGCATATCTGAGGTTTTTTATATTTCTCCCAGCAATCTTGATTCCAGCTTGTGTTTCTTCCAGTCCAGCGTTTCTCATGATGTACTCTGCATATAAGTTAAATAAGCTGGGTGACAATATACAGACTTGATGTACTCCTTTTCCTATTTGGAACCAGTCTGTTGTTCCATGTCTGGTTCTAACTGTTGCTTCCTGACCTGCATACAGATTTCTCAAGAGGCAGGTCAGGTGGTCTGATATTCTCATCTCTTTCAGATTTTTCCACAGTTTATTGTGATCCACACAGTCAAAGGCTTTGGCATAGTCAAGAAAGCAGAAATAGATGTTTTTCTGGAACTCTCTTGCTTTTTCCATGATCCAGCAGATGTTGGCAATTTGATCTCTGGTTCCTCTGCCTTTTCTAAAACCAGCTTGAACGTCAGGGAGTTCACGGTTCACGTCTTGCTGAAGCCTGGCTTGGAGAATTTTGAGCATTACTTTACTAGCGTGTGAGATGAGTGCAATTGTGCGGTAGTTTGAGCACTCTTTGGCATTGCCTTTCTTTGGAATTGGAATGAAAACTGACCTTTTCCAGTCCTGTGGCCACTGCTGAGTTTTCCAAATTTGCTGACATACTGAGTGCAGTACTTTCACAGCATCATCTTTCAGGATTTGAAACAGCTCAACTGGAATGCCATCACCTCCACTAGCTTTGTTCATAGTGATGCTTTCTAAGGCCCACTTTACTTCACATTCCAAGATGTCTGGTTCTAGATTACAGATCACATCAGCATGACTATCTGGGTAGTCAAGATCTTTTTTGTACAGTTCTTCTGTGTATTCTTGCCACCTCTTCTTAATATCTTCTGCTTCTGTTAGGTCCATACCATTTCTGTCCTTTATCAAGCCCATCTTTGCATGAAATATTCCCTTGGTTTTTCTAATTTTCTTGAAGAGATCTCTAGTCTTTCCCATTCTGTTGTTTTCCTCTATTTCTTTGCATTGATCGCTGAAGAAGGCTTTCTTATCTTAACTTGCTATTCTCTGGAACTCTGCATTTAGATGCCTATATCGTTCCTTTTCTCCTTTGCTTTTTGCCTCTCTTCTCTTCACAGCTATTTATAAGGACTCCCCAGACAGCCATTTTGCTTTTCTGCATTTCTTTTCCATGGGGATGGTCTTGATCCCTGTCTCCTGCACAATGTCACGAACTTCATTCCATAGTTCATCAGGCACTCTTTCTATCAGATCTAGGCCCTTAAATCTATTTCTCACTTCCACTGTATAATCATAAGGGATTTGATTGAAGTCACACCTGAATGGTCTAGCGGTTTTCCCTATTTTCTTCAATTTGAGTCTGAGTTTGGGAATAAGGGGTTCATGATCTGAGCCACAGTCAGCTCCTGGTCTTATTTTTGTTGACTGTATAGTGCTTCTCCATCTTTGGCTGCAAAGAATATAATCAATCTGATTTTGGTGTTGACCATCTGGTGCTGTCCATGTGTAGAGACTTCTCTTGTGTTGTTGGAAGAGGGTGTTTGCTATGACCAGTGCATTTTCTTGGCAGAACTCTATTAGTCTTTGCCCTGCTTCATTCCACATTCCAAGGCCAAATTTGCCTGTTACTCCAGGTGTTTCTTGACTTCCTACTTTTGCATTCCAGTCCCCTATAATGAAAAGGACATCTTTTTTGGGTGTTAGTTCTAAAAGGTCTTGTAGGTCTTCATAAAACTGTTCAACTTCAGCTTATTCAGCATTACTGGTTGGGGCATAGACTTGGATAACTGTGATATTGAATGGTTTGCCTTGGAGACGAAAAGAGATCATTCTGTCATTTTTGAGATTGCAACCAAGTACTGCATTTCGGACTCTTTTGTTGACCATGATGGCTACTCCATTTCTTCTGAGGGATTCCTGCCCACAGTAGTAGATATAATGGTCATCTGAGTTATATTCACCCATTCCAGTCCATTTTAGTTCACTGATTCCTAGAATGTCAATGTTCACCCTTGCCATCTCTTGTTTGACCACTTCCAATATGCCTTGATTCATGGACCTGATTTTCCAGGTTCCTACGCAATATTGTTCTTTACAGCATCAGATCTTGCTTCCATGACCACTCACATCCACAACTGGGTATTGTTTTTGCTTTGGCTCCATCCCTTCGTTCTTTCTGGAGTTATTTCTCCACTGATCTCCAGTAGCATATTGGGCACCTAATGACCTGGTGAGTTCCTCTTTTGGTATCCTATCATATTGCCTTTTCATACTGTTCATGGGGTTCT
Organism: Budorcas taxicolor; assembly: GCF_023091745.1. Taxonomy (NCBI): domain Eukaryota; kingdom Metazoa; phylum Chordata; class Mammalia; order Artiodactyla; family Bovidae; genus Budorcas; species Budorcas taxicolor. The sequence goes on from NC_068922.1 coordinate 6,329,082, forward strand.
CAAGGCAAGAATACTGAAGTGGCTTGCCATTCCCTTCTCCAGTGGACCACGTTCTGTCAGACCTCTCCACCATGACCCGCCTGTCTTGGATTTCCCCGCAGGCATGGCTTGGTTTCATTGAGTTAGACAAGGCTGTGGTCCTAGTATGATTAGATTGACTAGTTTTCTGTGAGTATGGTTTCAGTGTGTCTGCCCTCTGATGCCCTCTTGCAACACCTACCATCTTACTTGGGTTTCTTTTACCTTGGACATGGTGGTATCTCTTCACAGCTGCTCCAGCAAAGCACAGCCGCTGCTCCTTACCTTGGATGAGGGGTATCTCCTTACCGCCACCATTCCTGACCTTCAACGTGGGATAGCTCCTCTAGACCCTCCTGCGTCTGTGCAGCCACTGCTCCTCAGGTCGCTCCTCCGGCTGCAGGCCCTGGCCTTGGACGTGGGTGGCTCCTTCCAGCTGCCGTCCCTAGCCTCAGGCTCGGGGTGGCTCCTCAGGGTCACCGCCCCTGGCCTCGGGTGCGAGGTGGCTTCTCCCAGCCGCCCCTGACCTCAGACGCGGGGTGTCTCCTCCCGGCCACCCCTGACCTCAGATGCGGGGTGTCTCCTCCCGGCCACCCCTGACCTCAGACGCGGGGTGTCTCCTCCCAGCCGCCACTGGCCTCGGACGCGGAGTAGCTCCTCCCAGCCACCACTGATCTCAGACACAGGATAGCTCCTCTCGCCATTCCTGCACTGTCGCAGCCTGTCACTCTAGGCCGCTGCCCCTGACCTCAGAAGTGGGTAGCTCCACTCAGCCGCACTTAGTGAGCCGGCTGTCGCAGCCACCTGCGCTTAGTGGGCCGGCTCTTGCAGCCACCCACGCTTATCCCTGGTAATCATTAGCTTCAGTTCAGTTCAGTTCCGTTCAGTCGCTCAGTCGTGTCCGACTCTTTGCGACCACATGAATTGCAGCACACCAGGCCTCCCTGTTCATCACCAACTCCTGGAGTTCACTAAGATTCACGTCCATCGAGTCCATGATGCCATCCAGCCATCTCATCCTCGGTCGTCCCCTTCTCCTCCTGCCCCCAATCCCTCCCAACATCAGAGTTTTTTCCAATGAGTCAACTCTTCGCATGAGGTGGCCAAAGTACTGGAGTTTCAGCTTCAGCATCATTCCTTCCAAAGAAATCCCAGGGCTAACCTCCTTCAGAATGGACTGGTTGGCTTTCCTTGCAGTCCAAGGGACTCTCAAGAGTCTTCTCCAACACCACAGTTCAAAAGCATCAATTCTTCGTCACTCAGCTTTCTTCACAGTCCAACTCTCACATCCATACGTGACCACAGGAAAAACCATAGCCTTGACTGGATGGACCTTTGTTGGCAAAGTAATGTCTCTGCTTTACAATATGCTGTCTAGGTTGGTCATAACTTTTCTTTCAAGGAGTAAGCGTCTTTTAATTTCATGGCCACAGTCACCATCTGCAGTGATTTTGGAGCCCCAAAAAATAAAGTCTGACACTGTTTCCACTGTTTCCCCATCTATTTCCCATGAAGTGATGGGACCAGATGCCATGATCTTCATTTTCTGAATGTTGAGCTTTAAGCCAACTTTTTCACTCTCCACTTTCACTTTCATCAAGAGGCTTTTGAGTTTCTCTTCACTTTCTGCCATAAGGGTGGTGTCATCTGCATATCTGAGGTTATTGATATTTCTCCTGGCAATCTTGATTCCAGCTTGTGCTTCTTCCAGCCCAGTGTTTCTCATGATGTACTCTGCATAGAAGTTAAATAAGCAGGGGGGCAATATACAGCCTTGACGTACTCCTTTTCCTATTTGGAATCAGTCTGCTGTTCCCTGTCCAGTTCTAACTGTTACTTCTTGACCTACATATAGTTTCTATATTTATGTATTTGCTTATTCTGGACATTTCACATAAATGGAATTACACAATATGCAATCATTTGGTTCTGACTTATTTTACTTAATGTTATATTCTCAAGGTTCATCCATGTTGTACTATGTGTCAGTGTTTTATTCCTTTGTTATGGCCAAATGATTGTCCATTTTATCGCATATCACCTTTTATTTATACATCCTTCAATTGATGGGCATTTAGATTATTTCCCTTTTTGGTTATTATAAATATGCTGCTATGAACATTCATGAATAAATTTTGTGTGAATAAATATTTTCAGTTCTCTTGAGTTCAGAAGAGAAATATTGGCTCATGTTAACTCCATATTTAAAGTTTTGATGAATTAACAAACTTTTCCAAAATGACTGCATCATTTTACATTTTTACCACAAGGTAAAATGTCCCCATTTATTCACATCTTCAACACTAATTATTATGTGTTCTTTTGATTATAGCCATTCTAGAGAGTGTGAAATGGTATCACATTATTTTGATTTGTCTTCCTTAAATGACTGGTGATCCTGAGCATTTTTCTGTGTTCTTATTGGCCATGTGGACATTCTTCACTGAATTGTCTGGTCAATTCCTTTGCACATCTTTAATTGGATTTATCTGTCTTTTTATTGTTGGATTGTAAGAATTCCTTGATTTTTATTGGGTATTAATTTATGGATCACACGATGTTCCAGAAGCTGCAGGAACAAAGATGAAAATATAGACCAAGTTCTGCTTCTGTTAACTTCCTTTCTAGAGAAGGTATAGACAACCAAAACAGCAAGCAAGTAAATGAACAATAAAGGCATCTGAGAGCAGTAAATATTATAAAGGAAAGAAAATGGGGAATATAACTGTGACAGGAACCATGGGAACAGTATAAGAGGTGTGGATAGGGAAAGACATACTTTGAATTGAAATGTACAGCAATAGAAATAACCTATCATGGGAGATAAGCTACAATTGAAAAGATTTACCAAGATTTCAGTAACACAGGCAAAAAAGAAAACTGCATTTGGAAATAAAATATATCCCATAGCCAAAAGATTCCCTTTTAGCTTAGTGACATTTCTGGTAGAATTTTTGGTCAACTTGGTCCTAAATCTGCAATATATGACAGTATATAACTTATGCCAAGAATTCCTTTTACATGTTATCAGGTAAACAAATGTGACCTTGATATATTTTGAAAAACATATGGTACCTCTTGAATTCAAGGCCCATACAGTGCTTTTTACAGCTTATTGGGTAAGTATATATTTATTAAGTATATACATTTCAAGGCTAATTCTCACCTGATTACAGTAATGAGGCCAAAAGGCAAGGTATTGCTTTAAATTATCCTTTTTAAAAGAAAATAGATAGCATGGGAAAAATCATACATTCAGCAAAGTCAGAGCCAAGTTCTATGCTCCTGATATTGAACTTTCTTTCAAATCATTTTTCAAAACAAATCCATAAAATATGAATTGACCGTGTTTCCTATTCACAAACAATGCATAAAACATAAAGTAACAGGCACAATATTCACATTTTAAAAATGCAGTTTGGAATATAGTGTTCCCTTGCTTGTTCTGAAGCTGGCTGCCAGAGGAAATGAATAACAAGATCAGAAAAATCCAATAAAGGCTAAGTGTGCTTGTGGGTAATTTCCCCATCATTTGGGTGTTGTTCCACTTAGATGAAGGACAGATACCTGAAACCACTGTGCACATTTCACTGTAATCTAAGGGAAAAAAGCTCTCTGTTTAAAAATCCAATCTAATACATCTAAAACTATTCAGCGAAGCACTCAACAACACCTGATTATGAAGGCTGGTGTTTTTATGAAATTGATGAAGAGCATAAATTCAAAACTGAAGTTAGCAAAAATGCCTCAGGAATAACTATATTATGAAAAGTAGTATCTGTTAGTGGTCATTCAGTTCCGCTCAATTCAATCTCTCAGCCGTGTCTGACTCTTTGCAGCCCCATGAATCTCAGCACGCCAGGCCTCCCTGTCCATGACCAACTCCAGGAGTTCACTCAGACTCATGTCCATCGAGTCTGTGATGCCATCCAGCCACCTCATCCTCTGTCATCCCCTTCTCCTCCTGCCCCCAATCCCTCCCAGCTTCAGATGCCCACTTTTTAAACAACTATTTATTGGATATCCTGAACCAAATGCCATCTGTAGATTCTAGGACATAAATATGAGAAAAAGAGACAAAAGCTTTGTTTTGCACTAATAATTTTTATTTATTTAAACTTTTTATTTTGTATTGGGGCATAGCTGATTAACAAGCAAAGTTGTGATAGTTTCAGATAAACAGCAAAGTGACTCAGCCGTACATATAGATGTATTCATTCTTACTCAAACTCCCCTCGCATCCAGACTGCCACATAACATTGAATAGAATTCCATGTGCTAGACAGTAGGTCCATGTTGGACAAAACATTTTTCTTAATGAGACATTCCAGTGGAGGACACAGGTAATAAACAAATAATAAGAAAACTTTGAAATGTAATGCATTCTATATAGAAAAGAGGGGGTTAGACATAATGACAGGAAAAATGGAGTTGGGCAAATTTAGCTTAGGGTGATTAGTAAAGATCTTCGTAAAACTATTTGATGAGAATTGGAAGAATAGACTTTGATGAAATGTTTCATGTTGTGTTTTTGCATGTCACATGTGTGTGTTGTATAACCCTTTTTTACTACTATTAAAGAATAAACTCTATTTGCAATTTTTTACAGAATCTCCACACTGTTCTCCACAGTGGCTGTACTAGTTAGCATTCCCACCAACTGTGTAAGAAGGTTCCCTTTTCTCCACACCCTCTCCAGCATTTATTGCTTGCAGATTTTTGGATTGCAGCCATTCTGACTGGTGTGAAATGGTACCTCATTGTGGTCTTGATTTGCATTTCTCTGATAATGAGTGATGTTGAGCATCTTTTCATGTGTTTGTTAGCCATCCGTATGTCTTCTCTGGAGAAATCTCTATTTAGTTCTTTGGCCCATTTTTTGATTGGGTCGTTTATTTTTCTGGAATTGAGCTGCATAAGTTGCTTGTATATTTTTGAGATTAGTTGTTTGTCACTTGCTTCATTTGCTATTATTTTCTCCCATTCAGAAGGCTGTCTTTTCACCTTGCTTATAGTTTCCTTTGTTGTGCAGAAGCTTTTAATTTTAATTAGATCCCATTTGTTTATTTTTGCTTTTATTTCCAGTATTCTGGGAGGTGGATCATAGAGGATCCTGCTGTGATGTATGTCAGAGAGTGTTTTGTCTATGTTCTCCTCTAGGAGTTTTATAGTTTCTGGTCTTACATTTAGATCTTTAATCCATTTTGAGTTTATTTTTGTGTGTGGTGTTAGAAAGTGATCTAGTTTCATTCCTTTACAAGTGGTTGACCAGTTTTCCCAGCACCACTTGTTAAAGAGATTGTCTTTACTCCATTGTATATTCTTGCCTCTTTTGTTGAAGATAAGGTGTCCATAGGTGTGTGGATTTAATTCTGGGCTTTCTATTTTGTTCCATTGATCTATATTTCTGTCTTTGTTCCAATACCATACTGTCTTGATGACTGTGGCTTTGTAGTAGAGCCTGAAGTCAGGCAAGTTGATTTCTCCAGTTCCATTCTTCTTTCTCAAGATTGCTTTGGCTATTCGAGGTTTTTTGTATTTCCATACAAATCTTGAAATTATTTGTTCTAGTTCTGTGATAAATACCGTTGGTAGCGTCTTAGGGATTGCATTGAATCTGTAGATTGCTTTGGGTAGTATACTCATTTTCACTATATTGATTCTTCCAATACATGAACATGGTATATTTCTCCATCTATTAGTGCCCTCTTTGATGTCTTTCATTAGTGTTTTATAGTTTTCTATATATAGGTCTTTAGTTTCTTTAGGTAGATATATTCCTAAGTATTTTATTCTTTTCGTTGCAATGGTGAATGGAATTGTTTCCTTAATTTCTTTTTCTACTTTCTCATTATTGGTGTATAGGAATGCAAGGGATTTCTGTGTGTTGATTTTATATCCTGCAACTTTACTATATTCATTGATTAGCTCTAGTAATTTTCTGGTGGAGTCTTTAGGGTTTTCTATGTAGAGGATCATGTCATCTGCAAACGGTGAGAGTTTTACTTCTTCTTTTCCAATTTGGATTCCTTTTAATTCTTTTTCTGCTCTGATTGCTGTGGCCCAAACTTCCAGAACTATGTTGAATAGTAGTGGTGAAAGTGGGCACCCTTGTCTTGTTCCTGACTTAGGGGAAATGCTTTCAATTTTTCACCATTGAGGATAATGTTTGCTGTGGGTTTGTCATATATAGCTTTTATTATGTTAAGGCATGTTCCTTCTATTCCTGCTTTCTGGAGAGTTTTTATCATAAATGGATGTTGAATTTTGTCAAAGGCCTTCTCTGCATCTATTGAGATAATCATATGGCTTTTATTTTTCAATTTGTTAATGTGGTGTATTACATTGATTGATTGGCAGATATTGAAGAATCCTTGCATCCCTGGGATAAAGCCCACTTGGTCATGGTGTATGATCTTTTTCATGTGTTGTTGGATTCTGATTGCTAGAATTTTGTTGAGGATTTTTGCATCTATGTTCATCAGTGATATTGGCCTGTAGTTTTATTTTTTTGTGGCATCTTTGTCAGGTTTTGGTATTAGGGTGATGGTGGCCTCATAGAATGAGTTTGGAAGTACCCCAGTGTTCATTGCAGCACTGTTTATAATAGCTGGGACATGGAAACAACCTAGATGTCCATCAGCAGATGAATGGATAAGAAAGCTGTGGTACATATACACAATGGAATATTACTCAGCCATTAAAAAGAATACATTTGAATCAGTTTTAATGAGATGGATGAAACTGGAGCCGATTATACAAAGTGAAGTAAGCCAGAAAGAAAAACACCAATACAGTATTCTAACACATATATATGGAATTTAGAAAGATGGTAATGATAACCCAGTATGCAAGACAGCAAAAGAGACACAGATGTATAGAACAGACTTTTGGACTCTGAGGGAGAGGGAGAGGGTGGGATGATTTGGGAGAATGGCACTGAAACATGTATACTATCATGTAAGAAACGAATCACCAGTCTATGTTCGATGCAGGATACAGGATGCTTGGGGCTGGTGCATGGGGATGATCCAGAGAGATGATATGGGGTGGGAGGGGGGTTCAAGATTGGGAACTCATGTACACCCATGGCAGATTCATGTCAATGTATGGCAAAATGAATACAGTATTGTAAAATAAAATAAAGTAAAAATAAATTTTTTTTAAAAAAGAATGAATTCTAGTTTGTGTTTTCACTACATTTTTCTAAAAAGGTTTAAATCAATTATTATTACTGAGAAAATATTAGCATGCTAAAACAATTTCTACATTTATATATCTAATACTTTATAAAAACTAGCTCTATTATAGCCAATATTGTCCTATTCCAATAGTTAAAGGATCTGCTTGCTTAGTTTTTGTGTCAGTTAGTTATTGTCATAATAATGCTGTGTGACAAATCACCCTAAAACTCAGTGCTTAAAAAATCATTTATTCCAGTTCATGTTATCTCTTGGTAGACTCAACAAGAACTGACTTAAATGGGCTTGACTCAAAACTGTATGGTAGATATAAGTCCACCCTGAGTGTTTTTCATAATCATTAAAGCAGGAGCTACATTTCAGGTAGCCTGGGAGATCCCATGGACAGAGGAGTCTGAAGGGCTATAGTCCACAAGGTCGCCAAAGAGTCGGAAATGACTCAGTGACTAAACAACAACGTTTCAGGTAGAAATGCAGAATCACAAAAGACTGACTCTAAACATGAGGCACACTTCAGGCGTCTCCCTGTGTCAAATGTACTAACATCTCATTTAGCAAAGCAAGTCACCTGGTGGAGCCCTAAGTCAAGTGATGGGTCAACACCCTGCCCATGATGTGGCCTAAGGCATCTTATTGCCAAACTCAGCATCAGTGGGGCACAGTAACGTCTCCCTTGCAGTTGGAGGGAGAAAGAACACATTTGTCACACGAAGGCCTAGTCTACTACGTCTTTCAGTCACAAACTATATAGAGAGCCTCGAGTGTGTTCAACACTGTTATGTCCTGTGGGATATAAAACCATAGGATAGAAGCACTTTCATGTGCAAGGAAACTCACTTACATATGCTTACTTGAGTCAGCAACACAAGATGGCAAGTGAGAAATGTATTTTCAAAGAATCAGATAAAAAAAGGTTTGGGGCATTAAAAGAAGGATGAAATTATAGACATTCCTCATCTTACCTTATCTTTTCAATATAGAAGATCTTTTTAAGCTGAAAAAAAAAAATGTATACGTACTCCTTAGCATTTCCATACATAGCCATACAGACACAAACCCATGCATATGGGATACCTCTTACTGGATGTTGAACATATATTATATAATGTTCTATATTAGAAGAATCTGTCAATTTACCCTGTCAATTCCTCCTTGCCTGACATTTACTTCCCTATATTTATTGATGGTTTTACATCTCAAGAGCCTGCCATCCTTGGTCTACAGGCTTTGTCTGCCCCTGGGTGAATGTATAGCCTGTACATGAGATTGGCCAGAAGGTGATGGATTTAAAGCCCTGGGAACTGCTCTTAGTCACTGATGGACCAGAGTTGATGGAAACATACCTCAGTTCCTTGCCCCGAGGCTCACTATGAGTTCCCCTGCAGAACGGTGTTCTAGTCACTCACAGTGGAACCTGGTTTATTAACACAGCCTCTTTGACTATCTTCTTTTCCCTGTCTCTTTTCTCCAGTCCTTACCACTGTGCTACATGAGATCACCTCTTGAACAAATTAATTGCTACTTGTTACTTGGATCTTTGTTTTGGGGTTTGCTTCTGGGTATTCCCAACTAAGATCATTAAAGAGACTGAAATAACTCAAAATGATGATGTTGAAACATATTTGAGATGGAAACATCAAACCCAAATCAAAAAGCCTTGAGGCAACCACTGTTTGACTTGGTATCTGGCTTGGAGCTTTTTATCTGTGCTTAGTATCTGTATAAAAAGCAGAAGTTTCCATCTCTACAGAACACATCATATGCCTTATCAAGCAATGAATTTCAAGTTAAATTTGCATCACCGAGAAAGGTTATACACATCCAGCTGAAGGAATTGGGGGATAAGTTCTTATGTAAACCTGAAGTTTTGAAGGAAACAGAACCACGTATCTATAGAATCTGACCATCTATTTCCTCTATACCACTCTTAATTCTACAAACATTTACTAAAACTTTACTACATGAACAATACTATTCTTTTTTTTTTTTTTTTTTTTTTTTTGAGATTTATCATTAGATTGAGACCTGGTTCCTCCTGTCCTCTACTTTTAATCCAGTTAAGAGTCAGGCATGAAAGAAGATAATAAAAATTAAATTGTAGTCTGAAAGTGAAAGTCACTCAGTTGTGTCTGAGTCTTGGCAATCCCGTGGACTATACAATCCATGGAATTCTCTAGGCCAGAATACTGGAGTGGGTAGACTTTCCCTTCTCCAAGTGATCTTTCCAACCCAGGGACTGAACCCAGATCTCCCACATTGCAGGCTGATTCTTTAAACTGTAATGTAAACTATGGCAAATGTCATAACTGAAGAATTAGCACCCTGCTGTCTGTATGCACCAAACCTAACCTTGAAATGGAAATTGTTAACAAGATAATTTCACATGGACAGTTAATTATACCTTGGAATGTATTTTTGAAAAGAGAGAAAAGCCATGGCTGAAAATATAAAATAAAAATTAAAATAAAGACATATATAGTTTAGCATTCATTCTTTTGTTACCATCAAAAGACTCTTTTCTTAGAAATGGTCTAACATTAGAGCCAACTTTGTGAAATTTGAATCAGACAAAATTTAGCCAAAAAGACAGAATGGGGATGTTTCATTCAGGGGCAGAGAGCTTGTTGCACAGGTCCTGAAGGACAGAGAGGTCTAAGAGGAAGGTGGATGTCCCCTCTGGCTGCAGCAGGGGCCTGCAGCAGCCCCTGGCAGTGGAGACTGGCCTTGAGGCACGTGCCAGCAGAAGGTAAAAGGAACCCCTCTTTTCCCTCCTTCCCATTGTCCCATCTGTCCTTGGGTCAACCCAGTGAGACATGGTGGCAGTGGAAGCCTGGGAAACACAGCCCATGAGGGGCAGCCCCTCTGGCCCAGGGACTGAGTCAGGGGCAAGATAAGAAAGTGATGGAAGGCACCCCAGCCCACGACCAGCATGGGAGCTCAAGTTCACGTCTAGATTTTCTCTGCAAAAAAGCCCACGCCTCTCCTGAAAAAATACAATCCAGAAAAGCCTTTCTCTATATATATACATATATATATATATATATATATATATATATATATATTTCTAGATATACATATAGTTTGAAATTCTGTGTGTGTGTGTGTATATATATATATATATATATATATATATATATACCAAACCTAACCTTGAAATGGAAATTGTTAACAAGATAATTTCACATGGACAGTTAATTATACCTTGGAATGTATTTTTGAAAAGAGAGATACATATATATATATATATATGTATATATACAGAATTTGTGTGTATATATATATTTGTGTGTGTGTATATAGTTTGAAATTCTGGCTTTGTAACATCAGTGAGCTAAAGTGAACAAATATCTATTACCTGAAATTCATACTGTAGCTTCAAGTGAAAATGATTCTTAATCTTTCTCAGATACAGCTTTCTAAGAAATGTAAGCACATTCACATCTTTAGGTTTTGGTGTTTTGATCTACTTTGTATTTTGGATAAAAGTGTGTTCCCTTTCCTGGACGCTGTCTTGTTCCCAAGGCGATCACTTCTCTCCTGCTTTTTCTTTCAATGCATTAATTACTTCTCAGACTTATGCAGGGTTTAGCCCCTCCTCCCATTCCCCTGGGCACATTGAAATAATTGGCTTTTTTTTTTTTTAATATAAGCTACAGTAGAAATGCAAGAAGGTGAGGAGGGGGAATGGGGGTATTCAAGACTCGTTGTTTAAAGGAGGATGCAAAAGCAAAACATCAGTCACCAGTAATTGGTTGTCCCCTGATACAACAAACACTAGCGTTGTGCCTTTGTGGATTGTAAGATATGTTGTGGCATCAAAGTTGTTATAATCCCACTTCCTCCCTCCTTCTTTCTTTTCCTCCTTCTTCTCTCTCTTATTTTGCCACCCGCATCCCCCTTCCCTCTCTCCCTTCCTCCTTTCTTTCCTTTCTTTCTCTTGGTTTCTTCTTTGTTAATACTATGAATTTTCCCTAAAATATTTCAGATTATAAAATTTATAATCTAGCTAGAGATGCACATTAAATGATTAGAGAGCAGTAGAACATATAATAAGGTGATAATTATGCAGCCAGTATCACTAAGGAGAAAAAGAGAGGAGACAGCAGTGTGGGCAGCAGCAATCAGATTTCATGTGCACTCTGGGAGGGGACCTAGACCTTGAAGATGAGAGAATTAGGCCAGTGGCAAGTCAAAGGGAGAGTATGGCAGAGTGAAGGCTGGGTAGGGTAGGACCACAGCCACAGGAAAGAGGTGAGCATGCAGAACAGGGACAGGTGTCTTAGGACCCTTCTTCCTGATGCCGCTGTTGGCCACCCATTCCCTAGTCTTTTAAAATCTCTAGTGATAAGCTAGGCAGCATTTTCACCCAAGCATCTCTAGCCAGTGGCCATTCAGGGCAGCTGCATAAACTTCAGGCCATCCACTTGAAAGATTATTCTTATCATTTCTGCAATTTTCATTGTTTTATCCCCAGCTTTCTTTTAAACACCTACCTGTAGAACACACAATTCTATGGCTTTCCTAATGTGGCCATGAAATTTGTTCAGAATCAGGTTTTTTACCTCCCCTAACCAGGAAAAGCAAAAGTTAGTGAACAAAGTACCAGTCCAACTAGATACTTGGAAAATTACTTGGCCAAAAAGAAAAAAAAAATCATTTTTAACAATAATCATCACAGAAAAGAGAAGGGAGAGATATATCTTTAATATAATGGAGCTGTCCCCAAACTTTACTGAAATCAGAGTCCAATTTGACCTTGGGATGAGTTTTCTTAATACTTCTTTTTCATCTTCTCAACTTTTCTATGGTTTTTCAAGAATTATTCTTGAACCTAGCTTTTAGGTTGCATTCTGAGACTGGGACACCTGACTCTCTTTGTCATCATTTTACAAAGAGGTGTACCATGTCTCCAGTCCCTGATTGTTGAAGATTCTGCTTTTATGATGTGATCAAGAGTTTTCAAAGACACATCAAATTAAACCTAAGATTCCATCTCAATTTCTTTCTTGATAACACTGAGCAAACAAACATTTTAGGCCTGTTCTAAGCTTGGACTTAGATATATAATCTTATTTCTATTTTTTAAAAAATAAATCATCCAGGGACTTCCCTGGTGGATCAGTGGTTAAGAATCCACCTTGCAGTGCAGGGAATGCATGTCCAATACCTGGTTGGGGAACTAATACCCCATCTGCTGCAACTATTGAGCCCACATCTGTGCCCTGCAAGGAAGGATGCCACACGAAGCAATGAAGATCCTGCATGCCAGGTAAACCCGATACAGCCAAAGAAATGAATATTCTTGTAAAACCCAAACTATCCTTTTTTATCCCTTCATGAGTGCTTACACATCTGAAGCATGAGGGGCAGTGGAATATCCATTCAGTCATGGAGGAGGGTATTCAGTTAAGTTCACTAATTTGCTCAGCAAAGGATCACACCTGCCAACCTGATAAGAAGCATCATTCATATTTCCATCCCAGCAAAATTGCAAATTACCCTTAGGAAGAGACCGTCAGGGAAGTTCAGTGGGAGACAAATATCAAATCCCTAAGTACTAAACTGCCAGTATGCATTGATTTAATTTTGCCTCCTTTCTTCACTCGGGGTGGTGATTAAGAGCATGGGCCCCCAAAACCAGATTGCCTGGCAGACTACAAACCTGAATGCAGACTACACTAATTACCAAATATGAGAGCTTGAGCAAATTTTCTCACTTCTCTTTGCCCTCATTTTCCTTATATAAACTATTGACAATAGTAATACCTACATCACAGCATTGTTATTTGGAATAAATAGGATGATACATGTAAGAGTAAGACATGGAAGAGTACTTGGCTTATAATAAGCGCTCGGTAAATGCTAGTTTATTATCTCTATCCGTTAATTACCCACATTCCACTTCACCCTTGGGTTGAACATCATTTACATGATTTTCTAATAACTATTTCCAAAGCATGTTATCATGCAAAATAGATCAAATGAGCTCTGTTTAATGATTTAATTAATTAGTCATTTGGGCTTTATTTAAATTAAGTCCTAGACACTTTTTATATAAGATATATTAATTTACTTGGCCTATTTCCTAGGCTCTTGTGAATAAAGGATGTCTGAATGAAATATATCCTTGCTCCAAATTACCCTGTCTGAAGGCTTTTTGAAATGACATCCCTGTCAGGAAATTCAAAGAGTTTCAAAAACGAACAAACAAGCAAAACCTCAGCCAGTCTGGTTGATAATGGTTCTACATAACCAATAAATGGAATTTGGTGGTGGTGGTTTGGCCACTAAGTCGTATCTGACTCTTGCAACCCCATGGATTGTAGCCTGCCAGTCTCCTCTGTCCATGGGGTTCTCCAGGCAAGAATACTGGAGGGGGTTGTCATTTCCTTCTCCAGGGCATCTTCCTGACCCAGGGATTGACCCCTGATCTCCTGCACTGCAGGCAGTTTTTTAACCAACTTAGCTACCAGGGAAGCCCCCACTTAAGTGGAACTTGAGTAACCTTATTTTGGGAACTTCCCCAGTGGCTTAGTGGTAAAGAATCTGCCTGCAATGCAGGAAACTTGGATTATATCCCAAAGATCCTTGGAAGAAGAAAATGCAACCCACTCCAGTATTCTTCCTAGAAAATGCTATGGAAGGAGAAGCCTGGTGGGCTACACTCCATAGGGTGGCAAAGAGTCAGACACGGTTGAATGACTAACACACATACACACATAATGTCCATTGAGGATTTCAGCCCTTATTTAGACTAGAAGGCACTTTTCAAACCCTGGGGAATCTAATAAAATGAGTAAAATCAGAAGCCTAGTAGTGGGCTGTCATACTTGATGGGTGTGAGTGTGGATTTTCTTTTCCTTTCCATTTTTGTTCTTTTTAATAATGAATCTAAAACATTTATGATTTGCCAAGGGTATGTTCTCTAAAACTGAAAAAGTGACACAGTGTAACAGAAACAATATTCCAACCCACTGACTATTCACTATGATGGCATTTTGGAAAGTAAAATGAGGGACTTCTTTCCAATTCACTTCAGTTTTTTAAACAAAGGGAAATTTGTATCTCTTTAATTTATGAGCTTTGTCATTTTAATTTTCTCTTATTACATTTAACAGTTGCAATTTAATAAGATTAGTTGAAAAGCATTTTTTGTTGTTGTTGTTAAAATTTATCTTGATGGAGACTTTGAGAAGGCTAGTCTCAATTTTTCCCCCTGCTTTGGGAATAAAAGAAGCTTTAGTTTATATACTTGACTAAACCTGCCCATTTATTTGGAGGGCATATTCTTTATTTCAACACTGTCTTCCTACTTGAGACATTCAGGTGGTTCTAAACAGCCATGTAGAAAAGAGATGGATATGAATTCACGGGTAGAAGAGTTTGGAAAAAAATTACAAAGAACCAAAAAATACTCTTTTTTTTTTTCCTAGAAAATAAGAGTAAATGAGTGGTAGATAAGAGGCTTCCATTCAAAAATGCCAAAATAGTATGAGATTCCCTACACTTCCAAACTACAGAGTTCTAAACTTCTTCCAAAATAGTATGGTGTCCAAATCAATGATAACTTGGGAAGTGTAAACAGTTTGCAACTCAGATGATCTGGTTGTTGTTTTCCTTGTACGGTTAAATCAAAGGGAGGCAAAACCCCTGGGTCCCACTACTCCTGCCCATTTGGAGATGATGTCTTTGATCTAAAACTCAAAGTCATAGCCACAGACTTCCTGGACATTTGCTATCACTATCCAAATCAGAGAATGTCTACAATACATCTATGATCAAATTAATCAATAAGAATTTCAAATAACTATTTGTTTCAGGGAGGCAAAACATGACCATCCAGATTTAATTCATGAATTGATTGAGATCCAGAGAAATTATGGGGTTTATCTGAAATTCCTCCTCTTACTGGGTATGATGTTAAGGACTATAAATAAAAAGAGATATAGGAAGGGGCCAATATCTACAATGCTCTTTCCTTAAAACATAATTATTGAAATGACACTTTTTCTTTTGACCTTTTATAAAGTTTAAAAGGACATCATCTAGCATTGTTTGCATTATTTCCTTGGCAACAAGTACTGGTTAGCCACATGGGGTTTCTTATTGAGTAAGTCTTTTTTTCCTTGTATCATCTTCACAGGTTTGTGTTGGTTTCTTTACTCTTCTCTGCCATTTTGAAGACACTAACAACAGAGAAATACTTAAATGCATCTTTGTACTTCCCTGGGGCCTTAATACTATACCTTGTGTATAGATGGTTTTAGTATGGGCAAATATTTACTGATCGTTCAATAAAGTTTAAGTGGGCACAAAAGAAAGATCACTAGTGGTTTAAGACTCTGGCTGTAGATCTGTATCTTATGCTAGGTGGAAAACTAACCTAAGGTATGTATTTACCTTACCTTAATGTAGGTACATCTTAGCCTGCTTGTAGTCTGTAGGATAACTAAGCAGATCAGACTGAATGCATGTAGAAATGCCCCAGTAGCTGCATCCCTTCACCTCTTCACCCTGTGTCATCCCACCTCCCTTTGGTTCTCAGTAATTTCTTAGATGTTAAGTCAATTTAATTTGTAATGTGTCGGGTACAAAAAAGATCTTAATGACCCGGATAACCACGATGATGCAGTCACTCACCAGTGATCATTTAGCAGTGGCCACAGGACTGGAAAAGGTCAGTTTTCATCCCAATCCCAAAGAAAGGCAATGCCAAAGAATGCTCAAACTATCACACAATTGCACTCATCTCACACGCTAGCAAAGTAATGCTCAAAATTATCCAAGCCAGGTTTAAACAGTACATGACCAAAAAACTTCCAGATATTAAAGCTGGATTTAGGAAAAAAGTAGAGGAATCAGAAGTCAAATTCCCATATCCATTGGATTATCTAAAAAGCAAGAGAGTTCCAGAAAAATATCAACTTCTGCTCACCAAAGCCTTTGACTATGTGGATCACAACAAATTGTAGAAAATTTTTAAAGTGATGGGAATACCAGACCATCTTACCTGCCTCCTTAGAAATCTATGCAGGTAAAGAAGCAACAGTTAGAACCAGACATGGAACAACGGTCTGGTTCCAAATTGGGAAAGGAGTAAGTCAAGGCTGTATTTTGTCACCTGCTTATTTAACTTACATGCAGAGTACTTCATGAGAAATGCCAGGCTATATGAAGCACAAGCTGGAATCAAGATTGCCGGGAGAAATATCAATAACCTCAGATATGCAGATTACACCACACTTATGGCAGAAAGAGAAGAACTAAAGAGCCTCTTGATGAAAGTGAAAGAGGAGAGAGAAAAAACTGGCTTAAAACTCAACATTCAGATAACTAAGATCATGGCATCTCATCCCATCACTTCAGGGAAAATAGATGGGGAAACAATGGATATAAAGACAGACTTTATTTTCTTGGTCTCCAAAATCACTGGGGATGGTGACTGCAGCCATGAACTTAAAAGACGCTTACTCCTTGGAAGAAAAGCTATGACCAACCTAGAAAGCATATTAAAAAGCAGAGATATGTCTTTACCAACAAAAGTCTATCTATTCATTGTTTCTCCAGTAGTCATGTGTGGGTGTGAGAGTTGGACCATAAAGAAAGCTGAGCACCAAAGAACTGATGCTTTGAACTGTGGTGTTGGACAAGACTCTTGAGAGCCCCTTGGACATCAAGGAGACCTACCAGTCAATCCTAAAGGAAATCAGTCCTGAATACTCATTGGAAGGACTGATGCTGAAGCTGAAATGGCAATACTTTCGCCACTTGGTGAGAAGAATTGACTTATTTGAAAAGACCCTGATGCTGGAAAAGATTGAAGGCAGGAAAAGAAGGGGATGACAGAGGATGAGATGGTTGGCTGGCATCAACTACTTGGTGAACATGAGTTTGAACGAGCTCTGGGATTTGGTGATGGGCAGGGAAGCCTGGCATGCTGCAGTCCATGGGGTCGCAAAGAGTCAGACATGACTGAGTGACTGAACTGAACTGAATGTGTTGGGTAGAATTTGTTGTTCAGTCACTCAGTCATGTGTTTGCCATAAAGTGATGACACTTGATGCCATGACCTTAGTTCTTTGAATTTTGAGTTTTAAGCAAGCTTTGTCAATCTCCTCTTTCACTTTCATAAAGAGGATCTTTAGTTCCTCTTCACTTTCTGCCATAAGCATGGTGTCATCTGCATATTTGAGGTTATTGATATTTCTCCCGGCAATCTTGATTCCAGCTTGTGCTTTATCCACCTGGCATTTCACATGATGTACACTGCATATCAGTTAAATAAGCAGGGTGACAATATACAGCTTTGTCACTGGGTAGAATGGGGACATATAAAAAGCAAAGGAAGGGACTTCTGCTGTGGTCCAGTGGTTAAGACTTCACCTTCTAATGCAGGGAGTGTGGGTTCAATCCCTGCTCAGGAAGCTAAGATCCCATATGCCTTACAGCCAAAAAACCAAACATAAAACAGAAGCAATATTGTAACAAATTCAGTAAAAGACTTTTAAAATGGTCCACATTTTAAAAATCTTTTAAAAATTAAAAATAAATGAATAAACAGCAAGGAATACCCTAGACTTTGGGGATGAAAACCCAACTTGATACAGTGTATTTGTGTGTGTGCTAGGTAGCTTCAGTCGTGTCTGACTTTGTGCGACACTACAGACTATAGCCTTCCAGGCTCTTCTATCCACAGAATTCTGCAGGCGATAATACTGGAGTGGGTTGCCATGCCTGCCTCCAGGGGGTCTTCTCAACCTAGGGATCAAACCCATGTCTCTATGTCTCTTTCCTTAGCAGGTAGGTTCTTTACCACTAGCACCACCAGGGAAGCCCCCAGTGAATTGAAGTTACCACAGATGTAAGAATGGAAATAGGAACTGAGGTGACTATGCAACATAGCATTTTAGCATTTAGTCTGGATGTTGAAAAAAAACTATTGTACCTTTTCTTCTCTTCCACTCATACAGAATTATTCTCTCTGAGGTAAATGATGCTATTTGTAATTAAGGATATACAAAAAAAACTGGACAAGAAGCACACATAGGCAATTGAGGAATTTCCAGAGGAAATGATCACCATTGTTCCTTTTGGTTTATGTCTAAGTGTCCTCAAGAAGAAGGCAATGATGATCATCTGATTTATGGAGTCCAGGGGTAAGACTGATTCATGGCTATATTTAGTGCTGTGTTGAATGACTCTCTTTAGGATTGCTTATCTTGATTTGGATTGTCAGACCTCACATTTAAAATGCTTTATTTTCATTGAGACACTCCTTTGTGCAGGTCTCATCCACCCTGTGTGTAATATGCCATAACAAATACATAAATCATCCCCAGCCAGAGAGCTAATGTGAGGTTACAGTAATTTTGCCCTGAGTTCTGAAATTCTGGTACTTTCAGGGTTGTTACCCTAAAATGCTTTTTTTTCAGTGAAGAAATAGTCACACTTTTCTCTATTTCTTAAATATATCTTCTGGCCTTTTCTAGGGCATTAATCATAAAATCCGTGTTTGATAAAAGGAGAAATAGGAAGTAAAAACAAATGAATTAGATTGCAAACAGCCTTGAAGGGAACTATGTGAATGCAGAGTATGTTGAGAGGTAAAGGTTTTTGACTTTGGTATGTTAAATCAAAGAATCTTGATTGTGAGATATTTCTCCATGCCTTCAGGATAAGAAATGTTGAATAAAGGTGAATGTGATATATTCTATTTTCTTTTTATTCTTTTGTGATTTTTGACATAGTCATTTTCCCTAAACTGTGTATTAAAATAATAAAAACTGGGATGTGTCTTCTTTTGAATAGTTAAAATGAAACTCTGACTGCTTGAAAATAGGCAATGGAAGGTAGTGAATAGAATTTAATTCACATTTACAGGATGGAAATTGTTCAATTAGAATGGGATTCATGGCCCAAATTTATATATGCTTGATATAAAGGCAGGTTACTAACAATAAGGATGAATCAGTATAAATATGAAAGTAAATTTTGTAATTATATAGATACGTGCTGTAATTAATCACTCAGTCATGTCTGACTCTTTGTGACCCCATGGAGTGTAGCCCATCAGGCTCCTCTGCCCATGGGGATTCTCGGGCAGGAATCCTGGAGTTGGTTGCCATGCCCTCTCCTCCAGGGAATCTTCCCAACCCAGTGATCGAACCCAGGTTTCCCACATTGCAAGCTGATTCTTTACCATCTGAGCCACAAGGGAAGCCCAAGAATACTGGAGTGGGTAGTCTATTCCTTCTCCAGGGGAACTTCTAGACCCAGGAATCAAACCAGGGTCTCCTGCATTGCAGGCAGATTCTTTACCAGCTAAGCTACCTGGGAAGCCACCAATTATATAGATAACCTTAGGTATTTTGGATGTCTCCCTTTTACCATATTTAATAAAAATATGAGTCACAAAAGACAAGTTTTCCTAAAAGCTGTTCAAATTCAAGTTGACTGTACAATGTAATAACACAAAGTTCACCAGATAAACTTTTAGAAGATATATGTCTTGCTTTTGTTCCATCACTTACTATCTCTAGGGTGACATGGAGGTAAATTATTTAACCTTTATGAATATCAATAGTCTCATTTTTTAAATGGTGAAAATATCAGCTTCTTGCCTCTTCTTGGGTGATTGTGAACATCAAACAAAATGATGGATGTAATTGTGCTTTAGAAAATGGCAAAATCGCATATCAAGCTGAAATATTATCCATCTCCAATTTCTTTCAGCTCTACTTCTTAACACAGCAATTCTTTTTTTTAATTTATTTTTTAGTTGAAGGAAAATTGCTTTACAATGTTGTGTTGGTTTCTGCCATATAACAATCCAAATCAACCATAATTGTGTATGTGTATATATGTGTGTGTGTGTATATATATATATATATATATATATATATATATATCTCACATCCCTCTGGTTAAAACAATAATTCTTATTAACACATAATGAGTTTTGATAATACTATCCTCTCTTCCACATGGAGAGGATTCTTCAGGACTATTCAAGAAAGTCCTTTACCATATATCTAACTTCATGCACTTTCTAGAATATATCAGTAAATGATTTAGATAATATGCATTTTAGATTCAGTGGATTATTGTTATTGGAAAAAAACTGAGAATAGCACAATATCTCTTCCACAGTAAATCCTTAATATATATTTGTGGTTTGAATGAATGGATGTAATAGCAAATGATCTGAATGTGATCCAGGGTGACTGCTGGACCATGTTGATCCTGTGATCCAATATGACTGCCTGACGGAGCTTTGTGAATACTGTTCCTCACTGGAAAGATTCCTCTACCGGTGATTCAGGTCCTCCTGAGCATACCAGCTCACGTCCAATCTGGGAATTTATTAATAAAAACTCTCTAGTCCGACCATATTCCAAAAAAAGTGTTGATTCTCTAATATCCTGCTGCTGCTGTTGCTGCTAAGTCACTTCAGTTGTGTCCGACTCTGTGTGACCACATAGACAGCAGCCCACCAGGCCCCTCTGTCCACAGGATTCTCTAGGCAAGAATACTGGAGTGGGTTGCCATTTCCCTCTTCAATATCCCACTAAAAATCCATAAAATCTGGAAAATGAATCAATCTGACTTTATTGAGTAGCTACTATGTACAAATTGTTGCTTTACTATGCATGAAGAAATGTACAAGCTGCTATTCTATCAGCGTAGTGAAATGGGTCAAGTGCATCTCTACAAGATTAAAAACACAATAATATGAAAAATACACAAATGAAAACATCCAAGTCCCAAACTTGGTTTTTAATGTGAAAAGACTTTCAAAAGAGAAAGAAGAAACCACAATTTCCAGAAATGAATAGTAACACAAAACCATGTAAGTAAATATACAAATCGATGCTGTAGCTGTTGGCCAGGTCCTCGTGTCCGGGGCTGGTGCTTCGATACCCATCTGGGACATGACACAGGGACCACAACCCTGCCAAGTAGAGGCTGACGCCAACACTTCTGCATAAACCCAGGCCCGGGAAGTCTTCCTGCTCAGCCCACCAGCCCAGGGAAATTGGAAGGAAGCTTATCTCTGGCTTGATAGTCTGGGTGACAATTTTAGTGCATGTTAATAACCAGGATATAGACAAGCCTCACTATCCCCTACCTCTCCCCTACAAAACCCCTTATGCTACCAGAAAGTCATATAGGTGGAACCGTATAGTGTATAACCCAACACTGGCCTCTTTCTCTCTCCTGTGCATCAGTAATTCCTTTCTTTACAATGTTGAGTAACATTCCACTGTATGAATGTGCCACGACTTGTTTATCTGTTAATTCATTGAAGTGCATCTTTTTTTCCAGTATTTGGTTGACAATGAATAAAGGTCTATGAACACGGATGTACATTTCTCTACAATAAACCTCTAGTTTGGTTATGTGCTAAACATAGGTTTGACTTTATAAGAAACTGTCAAACCCTCTCCAAAGTCACTGTACTATTTTGCACTGGCACCAGCAATCTATGAGTTTTAACTGCTCTACACTGTCACCAAATCTTAGTCTCTTCAGTATTTACTTATAATTTTATTTTTCTAATAGATGTGTATCTTGCAAAGCTTTTATGTTGCATTTTCCTGAAGGCAAATAATGAAGAACATCTTTTCATGTATTTGCATGCCTTTTGTATATCCTCTCTGGTTAAGTGTCTGTTCAAGTCTTTTACTCTTTAAAAAATTTTGTTATCTGTATGTTGAGTTTCAAGAGGTTTGGGTTTTATTTTAATATATTTTATAAAAAACTTTTTATGTACCTTGAAAATATTCTCTCCCAGTTCTATAATTTGTCTTTTCATTCTCTTCAACAGCAGCTTTTTCAGAGCAGTTTTTAAATGTCAATAAATTTCAACTTACCTTTTTTTCTCATGAATTGTAGTTTATGTGTCATATCTAAGAAATCTTTGCCTAATGCCAGATCACAAATACTTTTTGTTATTTTCTTCTAAAAATTTTATAGTTTCATATTTTAGAGTTAAATCTATTTTAGGTAAATGTTTATATAAGTTTTAAAGTTTAGGTCAGGGGTTTTTGTTTATGCTTTTGGTATCTAGATTTACATTGTTTCAACATTTTTTGAAAAACTATTTTTTCTCCATTAAATTCCTTTTGCATCTCTGTCAAATATCAATTGACCATATTTGTGTGGGTCTATGTCTGGACTCTATGCTGTCACATGGATCAGTTTCCAATACTACACAGTTAATTACTGTAGCTTTACAATAATCTAATGTTGACTACTATGATTCCCTCAATCTTATTCCTCTTTTTCAATTATTTTTTGTTATTCTAGTTCCATTTTCCTTGATTATAACTGCACCATACTAGGCTTTGCAGTTCATAAATGTGATATGTCTCTTCATCTATTTCAATCATCTTCAGTTTCTTTTGCCAGTATTTTAGAGTTTTCAGCACACATATCATGTATATGATTTTTTAAAAATATTTATACCTAAGTATTTCAATTTCTATAACTATTCAAATGGTATTGCTTTTTTAAATTTTGCAGTTGTTGATGATAGTATATAAAGTTCTTTTGATTGTTGGGTATTGATCTTGTATCTTGTGATCTTTCTAAACTTGTATCAGTTGCATGTGTTGTGTATGTGTTTGTTCTTTTGTATGATCTTGAGATTTTCTACATAGACAGTTATGTCTTCTGTAAATAGTGAGGATTTTATTTCTTTCATTGTAGTCTGTATGTCTTTTATTTCTTTTTCCTGTTTTATTGAATTGGTTAGGACTTTCAGTAGGATATTGAATAGCAACGGTGAGAGTGAATATCCTTGCTCAGTTCATGATCTTAGGGTGGAAAGAATCTTTTACCCCTAAGTATGATGTTTCCTGTGGATGGTTTGTTGAGACACAATCATTTTGAAGAAATTGCCTTCTATTCCTAGTATGCCAAGTGTTTTTATTATGAATGGGTACTGAAATTTGTCAAATGCATCCTATGTTTTGATTCATATGATCATATGGTTTTTATTCTTTAGTCTATTAATATCATAGATTAAGTTGCTAATTGTTTAAAAACATATGAACCAGACATGTGTTTCCAGCATAAAGCCAAATTGATTATGTATATTATACTTTATACATTATTATAATTGATTTGATAATAATTTTTGAGGAATTTCATGTTGATATCTAAGAGGGATCAGTTCAGTTTAGTCACTCAGTCAGGTCCAACTCTTTGTGACCCCATGGACTACAGCATGACAGGCTTCCCTGTCCATCACCAACTACCAGAGCTTCTCAAACTCACGTCCATCGAGTCAGTGATGTCATCCTCTGTCGTCTCCTCCTCCCATCTTCAATGTTTCCCAGCATTAGGGTTCTTTCCAACGAGTCAATTCTTCCCATCAGGTGCCCAAAGTATGGGAGCTTCAGTTTCAACATCAGTTTTTCCAATGTGTGTTCAGGACTGATTTCCTTTAGTATTGAAAGATTTGATATTCTTGCTGTCCAAGGCACTGTCAAGAGTCTTCTCCAACACCACAGTTCAAAATCATCAGTTCTTCAGTGCTCAATTCTAATGGTCCAACACTCATATCTATACATGACTACTAGAAAAACCATAGCTTTGACCAGATGGCCCTTTGCTGACAAGGTAATATCGCTGCTTTTTAATATGCTGTCTAGGTTAGTCATAGCTTTTCTTCCAAGAGCAAGGCTCTTTTAATTTCATGGTTGCAGTCACCATCTGCAGTGATTTTGGAGTGCAAGAAAAAGTCTGTACTCTTTTCATTATTTCCCCATGATTTGCCATGAAGTGATAGGACCAGATGTCATGACCCTAGTTTTTTCAATGTTGAGCTTTACGCCAGCCTTTTCACTCTCCTCTTTCACTGTCATCAAGAGGCTCTTTAGTTCCTCTTCACTTTTTTCCATCTGCATATCTGAGCTTATTGATATTTCTCCTGGCAATCTTGATTCCAGCTTGTTCTTCATCCAGCCTGGCATTTCTCATGATGTACTCTGCATATAAGTTAAATAAGCAGGGTGGCAATATACAGCCTTGATGCACTGTTTTCCCAACTTGAAACCAGTCTGTTGTTCCATGTCCAGTTCTAACTGTTGCTTCTTGACTTGCATGCATACATATTTCTCAGGAGGCAGGTAAGGTGGTCTGCTATTCCCATCTCTTTAAGAATTTTCCACGGTTTGTTGTGATCCACACAGTTAAAGGCTTTGGCGTAGTCAATAAAGCAGAAGTTGATATTTTTCTGGAACTCTCTTGCTTTTTCTATGATCCAATGGATGTGGTGATTTGATCTTTGGTTCCTCTGCCTTTTCTAAATTCAGCTTGAATATCTGGAAGTTCTCAGTTCACATACTGTTGAAGCCTAGCTTGGAGAATTTTAAGCATTACTTTGCTAGCATGTGAGATGAGTGCAATTTTAGTGTGATAGTTTGAGCATTCTTTGGCATTGCCTTTCTTTGGGATTGGAATGAAAACTGACATTTTCCAGTCCTGTGGCCACTGCTGAGTTTTCCAAATTAGCTGGCATATTGAGTGCAACACTTTGACAGCATCATCTTCTAGGCTTTGAAATGGCTCAGCTGGAAGTCCATCACCTCCTTTAGCTTTGTTTGTAGCAACGCTTCCTAAGGCCCACTTCACTTCACACTCCAGGATGTCTGGCTCTAGGTGAGTGATCACACCATCATGGTTATCTGGGTCATTACGATCCTTTTTGTATAGCTCTTCTATGTATTCTTACCACCTCTTCTAAATATCTTCTGCTTCTGTCAGGTCCATACCATTTCTGTCCTTTATTATCCCTGTCTTTGTATGAAATGTTCCTTCAGTAGCTCTAATTTTCCTGAAGAGCTCTCTAGTCTTTCCCATTTTCTTGTTTTCCTATATTTCTTTGCACCAATCACTTAGGAAGGCTTTCTTCTGTCTTCTTGCTATTCTTTGGAACTCTGCATTCAGATGTGTATATCTTTCCTTTTCTCCTTTTGCCTTTTGCTTCTCTTTTCTCAGGTATTTGTAAGCTCTCCTCAGACAATCATTTTGCCTTTTTGCCATTAGGGATATTCATCTGTATTCTTTTTATGTAATATTTTTGTCTAGTTTTGGAATTAGGGTAATGCTGACCTCCTAAAATGAGTTGAAAATTGTTCCCCCTCTTTTCTTTACAGAAGACATTGTGTGATTTGTTTTAATTTATTTTTAAAATATATGTTTAGAGCCTGAGGAGTTCTTTTTTCACATGGTTTAAATTACAGAATTACTCAAGTTATCTGTTTCATTATGAATGAGTTTTGCTGCTTTCTTTTGAGGAACTTAATTTTATCCAAGTTGCTGAATTTATGTGTGCAGAGATGATTTTTACATTCTTTTACTATTTTTACAACCTTTGTGGCTTTATTGTAAAACTTTTAAGTTGATTAGGCCTCTGGCTCTTTTATTTTATAGGAAATTTGGGAAACAGATAAATATATTAATACGCAATGCAGTGAAGTATTCAGAAAAATTTAGATTGTAGGAAACTCTATGGTACAAATTCCTGATTGCTTTAATACAAAGAATACCAGAAGTAAAACAGGGAGTGAAAAGAAACCTACTGATAGAAAAAGACAAAAACCTCAAGAATCATGCTAATCAGTATATGAACATTATTTCAATTCAGATTTAAGTAAACACACTGAAAAAATAAACATTTATGTGGAAGTAAGAAAATTTTGAAAATGACTAGATACTTTGTGATATTAAGAGCATGTTTTGTTTTTCTTTTTTAATTTCTTAAGGTGATAATGCTAAAGTAACCATTAAGTGACTTTAAAGATTGGAAGATACACTTTGTTATAAATTGGAAGATTTGCTATAATTAAGATGTTAATTATAGACTACTTAGTCTGTAATAGCAATGCAATGATAATAGAAATAGCATTAATTTTTTTCCCCATGGAATATGACAAATCATTTTAGAGAGATATACTCAAACAGTTTCAAATGAAATATAATAGACCACATTTGTTACAAAAATAATTTAGTGGGAAAGAGTGGAAAGTAAGTAAGGCACTGTTCAAATCAGAATGGTCATAGCTTCATAATTTTTGTGATTGAGTGCTGGTAATTTTCTCTACATTTACCATTACAAAATATTTTCATAATAAATATATTCCATAATAAAAAATTTTAAGGAGGTTTACAACAATTTATAAAATAACTAGTTATTTAAGAAATCATAATGGAAATAATACAATATTTAATGGAAAATTGAGGATGATTCAACACTCATAGGACACCAATAGACTAGTACTTAAGGGAAAATTCATATATTAAAAAAGATTAACAACAAATGAGCTGAACATTATTTCTCTGAACTAATTTCTCAAGAAATTAGTCAAAGAGTAGAAGAAATTGATCATCACCACCAAAGACTAGACAGAAATGGGCAGAAATGGTAGGGACCTAACAGAAGCAGAAGATATTAAGAAGAGGTGGCAAGAATACACAGAAGAACTGTACAAAAAGAAGCAACAGTTAGAACTGGACATGGATCAACATACTGGTTCAAAATTAGAAAAGAATATGTCAAGGCTATATATTGTCACCGTGCTTATTTAACTTATATGCAAAATACATCATGCGAAATGCCAGGCTGGGTGAAGTGCAAGCTCAAGCACAAGCACAAGCTGAGTCTGAGCAAGCTCCAGGAGTTGGTGATGGACAGGGAGGCCTGGCGTGCTGCAGTCCATGGGGTCGCACGACTGCGCGGCTAAGCTGAACTGAACCAAACCAATGACCAAACAAACAGCTGGAAATAAATAATGAAAATTAGAAACTGATAAAATATCAATTAAATCTGTAAAACCAGGAGCTGATTCTTTAAAAATACTATGGAGACTCTGGCAAGATCTAAGAAGAAGAAATAGATGTGAAGACACTAATAAATGATATTAGTAATAAATACACTTCAAAAAAATATTTTAAATGAAGGTAATATTATAAAGGGCTTCCTTTGTGGCTCAACTGGTAAAGAATCCACCTGCAATGCAGGAGACCTGAGTTCAATCCCTGGGTTGGAAAGATCCCCTGGAGAAGGGAAAGGCTACCCACTCCAGTATTCTGGCCTGGAGAATTCCATGGACTGTACAGTCCATGAAGTTGAAAAGAGTCAGAAACACTTCATGCCCAAACATCTGAAAGCATTCTAGAAAGATAAATTACCACAACTACATCTGTAAGAAATAGAAAATCTTGGTAGAACTATACTCTTTTTTTCAGGACCAGGCTTTATTATATTTAAATTTTGCTGAAATTTCAGGAAACAAATACTCAATAGCATATAAAACTGTTAAAAAAAAAAAAAAAGTTTGTCCTACAAGAAACAACTGGTGGTCATTAATCTTTAGCCCATTCATCTGGTTCATTGTAAAAAAAGGCCAGAGGACATGAAAAGGGGTGCTGACTTAATCTGAGGATCAAGAGAAGCCATAAAGATGCTAACTTAAACATTGTGACCTTTAAGCTGATTGGTTAGAAATGACATATTTTAAGGACAGGAGCCAACCAAAAATGTACAGATCAATAATAGTAAGGCTATAGATTGCTGCAAGTCCTGCCTTTTGGGGGACTCTTTACCCCCTCTCAGTGTCTATGCTGAGAACTTTGTACTTTCCTTCTCTTTAATAAATCTTATTCACTTGCTACTGTGAAAAAAAAAATTGTCCTACAAAATTTCGAAAGCAGAGAAATCTTTTCATTTATTTAATGAGACAAGAAATAGCACAAAATAATATTAGAAACACAAATTGCAGTTCAGTATTACTTATGAAAATGAATGCAAACATGCTAAATCCAATACTCAAAAATCAATTCAACAATAAATATTTAAAATCATTATAAATGAATTGAGATTATCACAGGAAAGCAATAATTGTTTAACATTAGAAAGCTATGTACTAAAATAACACCCCAGTTATTGTAAAAATATGTTATGAGAAGCCTGAAAGAAATATAATAGAGAAAGTATATAACTTTATAAGAAAAATAAAGGTAAATACATTAAGAGATTTTGGTTATTGATTAAAAATACAATAAAATAAAAAGGCTTGATTTTATGCCCATTAATAGAAATCATTATTTTTTATGGAAATTTGGATTACTAAAATTAGTATAGAAGAGTTTAGAGAATAGCCATGATAGTTTTGAAGGAAAGCAAGTTATTGGAATTTGCTTTTCCTGATCAAGATTTGTTATAAAATTAGAGTTTTTAAAACATCCTGAAACAAAAAGATGCTGAAATAAGAATTCTAAAATTATGAGGAAAAGATTTGTAAATTTACTACATTAAAATTTAAAATTAGATTATATTAAATTCAGATAACATTGAAATTTATATTAAGATAAAAAGCACTATAAGTAGCTAAAAAGAAAATCTACAAACATAATGGGAGGATATATTAATTGTACATGAGACAGAAAAAGAATTACTATTGAGATTATATAAGAATTCTTACAAATGAGTGAGAAAAAACAGCACAATTGAAGAATAGACAATATAAGAATATGAAAGCCATCTGGCCTATAAGCATGGGAAAAGACAGTTCAGCCTTACTAATGATCAGGAAAAAGAAATTAAAACAGAAATGAGCTAGCATTTTACACTCATCAATTTGGAGGAATTTTAAATTGTGTGTGTGTGTGTGTGTGAATGTGTTCTTGTGACTTTCAGTGTCAACTAGGCTATAAGAAAATCGGAGCTTTCATCCTGCTGATCTGATCAGGAATATGATGGAAGATGCTTAAAAACTGGCTTTCTAAGAAAACAAACAAACAAACAAAAAAGCCCCACTTGAAGTATTGTCTAAGTTCAAGGTCCCAATGGGAGGTGATGTTAGGGAACAGATTAAAGGAGAGATGTGCACAATTAGAATTGCTCAAAACCTTGAGGTATAATTTAAAATGTATACTGTTGAGAAAATCTAGTTTAAAGGAACAAGGAGCATTAATTTTAAAAGGAAAATTAATAATCTAAATCTAAATCAATCTAAATCTAATCATCTAAGTGATCTAAACAGAAGCATAATAAAAACATTATATTTCCAAAAAGGCATGACAGTTAAAATGAATAAGTTAATAACTATGTAGATAAATTTAAAACATGACTTTAAGTGAACAAATAAAATTGCAATATGATAGAAGGTGTGTAAAATTTGAAAACAATGCAATGTGACTTGTGCACAGTCACATATATGTGGTAAAATATGAAAACATGGATGAAAAAGACATCAAATTCTTCCTTGTGGCACTCTTGGAAGAGAGGGTGGGATAGAAAGGGAGTGTAGGGCTTCAATTATTTTAGTAACACTTCATTTCTTTATGAAAATAAAGATTTGCAGTGAATCATTTTAGATCTGATTAGAGGGAGCATGGTTGTTGGTTTTATGGTTTTATTGTCTTCCTACTTTTATCATATGTTTGAAATAAGATATTTGGGGTGAAAATCCTATCTCTGGCCCCCAAATCTTATAGCTATGATGAGAGTAAGATGCTGTGTAGACATGACTGGTTTTATTCAGTATTGGATGACAGTGACATATGCATAGGCCCCAAAAGGGACTGTCATAACCTGAGGGAGCCAGGGAAGTCCTCACATTCCATGAACGCTGCAGCTAACTGCTGGATCTGGAATGATCCCTGTGAGATTCGGTGGTTCTCAATCTGGGACCATTACATGACCATCACTTAGCTCACGAATGATTACAGTGCAATGTCAGCTTTCATCATACACAAAGCCAGGGATGCCAAACAGAGCCACCCAAAGGTACCAGGGGGATGTCAACCTTGAATCATTACAGGGAAGGTGTCAGAAGTGAGATACAACAGGATTGCTCTGTTAACAACTGCATCCATCTCCTTTCTTTCTATGGCCTAGCTTCACTGAGATGATTTGATCTATAACCCAGGCATATTCCAGTAATCTCCAGGGACTATCTGGCTAAGCAATAGGGAATAAAAATCACCATTTAAACTTGAAGGCTGTCTGTCCATGGAAGGCCATTTAGAAATGAGAAATTTCATGGAACCCTAGAATGTTAGGATTCAGAGTTCAATTAAGTCACTTCTTTCTTCTTTTAAGTGTGGAAATGGAGGCCCCCTCAGAGATTCAGTGACCTACCAGATCTCTAGAGTGAAGGACAAAGTCTGGGACCCAAATGATTTAATTACAAACTGAGTGACTTCTCATAGCCACAAGAAATGATTCCATTACAAAGCTTCGAGGAAGATTGTTTGGGATTCTCTCTCCTTCACTCTCTCTCTTTTATTCCAAGTTTTAAAAAAATCCGTTGAAAATCCCATAGGAGCTGAAATTGCTGAAGACAACTAGCTCTTTAATTATGATGTGTAGTCAGCTTCTTTTACTCTTCACTTATCTCTGAAGTTGGATGGCCTGGTACCTTGGAATGCTCCCTGACAGGTCCCTGTGATTTGTATCAGCTCACAAAATTAAAAAATGCAGACTTGCAGCTCTAATTTGCCAGAATCCTTAAGATCTCTTTTATCATGCCCTGCTGGCTGGGTGGAAAGCAATGCTCTCTTTAGTGGCAATCTGCTCTAATCATTTTTTATTCAGGTGGCAGGCAGGGTTCAGGCAAAACATGAGAGAGAGTGATTGGAGCACAGTGTCTTCAGATGGCTTAAACTGCGTCACTCAGATAATTTTGATCCTTTTTCATTTAGCCACATTTAAGCAGGTTTCTTTTGCAGCTCAGGAGACCAAACCCTGGCACAGGATATAAATAAGGTGCATCAGAAAAGAGCATGGCGTTTGAAATCTGAAGTTACTCCCTTCTAGATGTATGTGACCTTCAGTTGCTAAATCTCTCTGAGTCCTCCTTTCCTCATGGATGAAATAGGAAAAAAAAAAAAAAAAGTACTCATCATTGGATTTCTCTGAAGGGGAAATGAGCTTTGAGAATTATATGTGAAAGTGTTTTATTTATTTATATGTGAAAGTATTTTAAAGTGTTATATAAATGTTAGTACCCTATATTCATTTTCTATGTGAATTTTTAAAACTTGCAATCTTGTCTAAAAATCAGCTTTTAGAAATGTGGACATATGAAAAATTTCCAGGTAAATATCTAACTGTCCTTTCTGAGTGAAAAAAAAAATCATATAGATTCTGGTTTTATTTTTCCTTAGTTGTGCCATTCTGAAAGGTAGATGTAAGGACAGATTGGATAATAAGCAATGATCTTATTTAATATAGGTTTCTGGAGAGGAGAGAGAAATTATTTCTTTACCACAAACTACAGCTGTTTATTTCACTTTGTGAGAAAAAAAAATCAATGTGAAAAGAAGACAGCTACTGGAGCCACCGGGAAGAAATTAAAAATGGTAGTTGGTTTGGGAGTCTTTGCAGTTGGTTTGGGAGTTGGTTTAGAGAAAGTCTCCATCTTTTTGATTGAGGAGGTAGATCTCATTTATTAAAACCTTTAAAAAGCACCTAAAAGTGACAGGGATTTAACTAAAATGTACCATCTCTGCCTCCATTGAATATATGCTTCTTGACAATTGTATTTCAAGTTCAGTTGTCCCTCATTATATGAACTCTGGTTAACCTCATTACTCACTAATCAAAGGTCAGAAATGGAATGTATTAGGATAGTCAGAGATATGTTACTCAGTAAAGGAAAATAGCACTACAACTCACTTCCAGATTCTACTGATACTTAATTGTTCCTTTATCTCTCTGACCCTAGATCTGGCTAAGGTAGCTTTCAAGTTAGAAAAAAATACCAATTTTCTGTGTTTCCATGGAACACCTAGCACACTATTCAATACATGTTTATTTAATTTTATTAAATATTGAGTTGGCCAGAAAGTTCACATAAGTTTTCCCATAAGATGGTACACGAAAACCTAAACAAACTTTTTGACCAACACAGTACCTAAAACCTTATGTATGTATGTTAAATGGGAAAATTCTTTACAAAGTAGAGCATCCTTATGGCATAGGAAGACATTTCTAATCAGGCCTCAGGATAATAATTGTTTGCTATTCACTACAATTTCCCAGCCACACAGTTGGGGAAACAATTATTTTCCCCTTCTTGGATTGCTTGTGGGAATAACTTCTTGAGAATAGGCCCTGTGTCTTCTACTCTTTTGCCTGTTTCTATGGTACAGCACCAGGCAAAATGAGGAGCACACTTAGAGAATGATATCTTTGAAACTAGAAATTACAGAGTTTTCAATAGACAAAGCTATGGTTTTTCCAGTAGTCACGTACAGGTATGAGAGTTGGACCATAATGAAGGCTGAGTGCCAAAGAATTCATTCTTTTGAACTGTCGATGCTTTTGGACTCTTGAGTGTCCCTTGGACTGCAAGGAAGATAAAACCAGCCAATCCTAAAGGAAATCAACCCTGAATATTCATTGGAAGTACTGATGCTGAAGCTGAAGCTTTGTCCACCTGAGATGAAGAGCCAACTCATTGGAAAAGACCCTGATGCTGGGAAAAATTGAGGGCAGGAGGAGAAGAGGATGACAGAGGATGAGATGGTTGGATGGCATCATCAATTCAATGGTCATGACTTTGAACAAACTTTGGGAGATAGTGAAGGACAGGGAAGTCTGACGTGCTGCAGTCCATGGGATTGCAGAGTTGGACATGACTGAACGACTGAATAACAATAATTTCAACTCAAGACCAGGTAGAACAAATATGTTCCCTAAACCAAGCACAAAAGATGTCCTCTTCTGGATAGCCTGACTTCAGATCCTCCATGCCAACAATCTCCACTCAGAACACACCTGAAGCCTCTCTTTGTTCCCCAGTCCCCCGTTTGCCATTGAGTCTCTGTAAAACACAAGGCTCTGTTGCTACAGCAAACTCTAAGTAAGCAGCCTTTGCTCATGCTCTTTTGGATGGTCCTCTCTTGCTTCCAAATTCTCCACCCTTTATTTATTATCAAATCTGGGGTGTCCAACTCCTGACGGGAAACAGTTATTTTTTTCTTCTCAATGAGGAGAATGATGAAAGACCAGCCATTTCTACTTTCAGTACACAAGCAGATCCAGGCTTTACACTGACGCAGACCTCTATCAGCTGCCCCATTGTGGGTGGTTTCCACCACTTCTCTCCAGATATGGACCCTCAACATCTACAATGCAGCTGCTGTAACTGGTGGTAACTCCCAAGAATGAGACGAATGTCAGTTTCCTTTTCATGCTGTTACCTGGTAGAGTCCATGTGTAGTCAGGAAGCACTGTGTATATTACCTGATCATGCAGTAGTTCAGTTCAGTTCCGTTCAGTCGCTCAGTCGTGTCCGACTCTTTGCGACCCCATGAATCCCAGCACGCCAGGCCTCCCTGTCCATCACCAACTCCCGGAGTTCACTCAGACTCACGTCCATCGAGTCAGTGATGCCATCCAGCCACCTCATCCTCTGTCGTCCCCTTCTCCTCCTGCCCCCAATCCCTCCCAGTATCAGAGAGTTATCAGTAGCATCATCATCAAAAACTGCATGTGTAAAATAATTAAAGCAGTCAAATTATTTGTAAGGTTTATACTGCACTTACTTTATCTTCCTTTGGAGGCAATATTTTATTTATGCTTTGATGGGTTTTGCCCAGCCTTGCAAACATCTATCAATCTAGGCCAAATAAAAGTGAGTGCTTAACAACAGGTGAACATTAATATGTTGATTGGCTTCCAGCTTCCAGTAAAATGTAAGGAAATCTAAAGCCCTTTTAACAGATGGAAATACTATGATTACAAATAAACTTTTAAACAGAAGACCTTAATGTCTTAGCCCTAGAGTCATTTTTTTCCCTTTAGGTACTCTGTGTGTGTGTGTGTGTGTGTGTGCGTGTGTGCGTGCGTGTGTGTGTGTGCGCGCGCGCATGCACACGCATGCACGTGCTCAGTTGCTCAGTTTTGTCTGACCCTTCGTGACCCCATGGACTGTAGTCCTCCAGGCTCCTCTGTCCATGGGATTCTCCAGTCAAGAATACTGGAGTGGGTTGCCATACCCTCCTCCAAGGGAGCTTCCTGACCCAGGGATGAAAACCGCATCTCTGGTGGCTCCTGCGTTGGCAGGCAAACTCTTTACTACTAAGTACAGCAGTACTTCTGTGTCTATGGGTTCTGCATCTCTTACTTGACCAATCTTGGAATTCACAATAGGGGCTGTAGACTGTATTGTACCACTTTATAGAAAGGACTTCAGCATCCATGGATTTTGGAATCCTCTGGGTTCCTGAAACCCATCGCCAGTGGATAGAGGGACCACTGCATTCACCTGCAAGTAAAATGAAGCTGAGGGCTGTTCATGGTGATTTGCGTCAGACCTGATAAATCTCTTAAGAATTATCTTGGAACTTGAACTACTCTAAGTCAATCCTAAACACACATATGTTTAACTCTGTTAAATGTGTAAAGGGGCTCACCTGGGGAATCTTCTTTGCTCAGAGGAAACCACAGAGGCTACTATTCACAGGCTTTAAAATCAGACTAATTTGCCTAACTGGTGATATTTATAAGTCTACTTTCCCCCATGTGTGTTTATCTATTTACTTGTTCATGTATTTAAATGTCCATTCTTTACAAGACCCCATGATACATGTTCAGAATATAATATTTAGCATAGCTTAACTCTAGTCATGTGGAGAAGGCAATGGCACCCCACTCCAATACGCTTGCCTGGAAAATCCCATGGATGGAGGAGCCTGGAAGGCTGCAGTCCATGGGGTCGCTGAGGGTCAGACACGACTGAGCGACTCCACTTTCACTTTTCACTTTAATGCATTGGAGAAGGAAATGGCAGCCCACTCCAGTGTCTTGTCTGGAGAATCCCAGGGACGGGGGAGCCTGGTGGGCTGCCGTCTATGGGGTCGCACAGAGTCGGACACGACTGAAGCGACTTAGAAGCAGCAACTCTAGTCATCAAACTGCTCCAAGCATATTAAAGGACCCAAGGTGGAGAGTGAAAAGTTGGCTTAAAGCTCAACATTCAGAAAACGAAGATCATGGCATCTGATCCCATCACTTCATGGGAAATAGATGGGGAAACAGTGTCAAACTTTATTTTGGGGGGCTCCAAAATCACTGCAGATGGTGACTGCAGCCATGAAATTAAAAGACGCTCACTCCTTGTAAGAAAAGTTATGACCAACCTAGATAGCATATTCAAAAGCAGAAAAATTACTTTGCCAACAAAGGTCCATCTAGTCAAGGCTATGGATTTTCCCAGTGGTCATGTATGGACGTGAGAGTTGGACTGTGAAGAAGGCTGAGCGCTGAAGAATTGATGCTTTTGAACTGTGGTGTTGGAGAAGACTCTTGAGAGTCCCTTGGACTGCAAGGAGATCCAACCAGTCCATTCTAAAGGAGATCCGTCCTAGGTGTTCTTTGGAAGGAATGATGCTAAAGCTGAAACTCCAATACTTTGGTCACCTCATGCGAAGAGTCGACTCATTGGAAAAGACTCTGATGCTGGGAGGGATTAGGGGCAGGAGGAGAAGGGGACGACAGAGGATGAGATGGCTGGATGACATCATCGACTTGGTGGATGTGAGTCTGAGGGAACTCCAGGAGTTGGTGATGGACAGGGATGCCTGGCGTGCTGCTATTCATGGGCTCGCAAAGAGTCGGACGTGACAGCGGCTGAACTGAACTGAACTGAGGTAGAGAAAAAGGAAGCAAACGTGTACCTATATAAATACCCACCACTTGTCAGGTCCTTCTCTCCACTGCATTTTCCCAACTGAATATTCTTGCTTGATAGGCATCTCCATCTCTTACAGATGAAGGCAGGAAACACACAAATCAGGTGGACTAAGTTTGGGAGAAAATTTTGGTGACAAGAGAGAAAAACATAGCAAAGAGACTAATTTGGTTTTGCTTTTGTTGTTCATGTAGTTTTAAGCATCTCTCAGGCATGAGAAAGATATTAAAAATAAGAGATACAGTTCATATAAATGTTTTCAATTTTTTAATTTTAAGCACACCCACTGACACTCTTGGTATTTTTGCAAAAGAGCAATATTTTGAGTTGCTCACAGAAGTTATCTTTGAAAAAGGAATACTGCTCAGAGGCTGGGCCATATGGAACTCCAGTTACATTCCAGTTATATAGGTAAATAGGCAATTATAATGCAGTGGTATCAGCGCTTTGATCAGGGAAACATACTGAAGGTGTCTAAAGGAGTAAGGGCAGATTAAAAGAGGAATGATATCTAAGCTGAGATCTGAAGCATGAGATAGCCAGACAAACCCGGGCTTGGGAAAGGATCAACAATCAAGTCAGAGGAGTAGTAAGATTGCAAAGAATTTATTATTCATAATGGCTGGAATAAAGTGTGTATGGAAGTAAAGGGAAACATAACCTTAGGAATGGCATTTTCTTTAGATAGTATCTTATAAAGTCCAGAACGTAGCCTGGGGTTTTCTTTAATAAGTTCTCCTCTCATCTGTGTAATATGCATCTCCCTATGCAATTAAAAGTTTTTATTGTACTATAGTTTATATACAGTGTTGTGTAAATTTCTGCTGTATAGCAAAGTGACAGTTATTATAGGATATTGAATATATTTCCCTGTGCTATATAGTAGGACCTTGTTGTTCTTCCATCATATATATATATGATATGGTTTTTCTAGTGGTTATATATATATATATATATATATATATATGTAACTAGTTTGCATCTCCTAATCCAAACTCCCAATCCATCCCTCCCCAACTCTCCCTCTTGACGACTGCAAGTCTGTTCTCTGTATCCATAAGTCAGGTTATTTTGTAGATAAGCTCATTTGTGTGTATTGTAGATTCCACATACTAGGGATATCATATGGCATTTGTGTTTCTCTTTCTGGCTTTCTTTACCTAGTATGATAATATCTAAGTTCATCCATGTTACTACAAATGGCATTACTTCATTCTCTGTGATGGCTGAGTAGTATTCTATTGTATATATGTACCACAGCTACTTTATCCATTAATCTGTCTTCAGCATTTTGGTAGTTTCTATGTCTTGATTTGTGAATAGTGCTTCTATTAATATTGTTGTTCGGTCTCTAAGTTGTGTCCAACTCTTGGTGACCCCATGAAATATGACACAGCAGGCTCCTCTGTCCTCCACTATCTCCCAAAGTTTGCTCAAATTCCTGTCCATTGAGTCAGTGATGTTATCTAACCATCTCATCCTCTGCCATCCTCTTCTCATTTTGACTTTAATCTTTCCCAGAATCAGAGTTTCTTCCAATGAATTGGCTCTTCACATCAGGTGACCAAAGTATTAAATTGTCAAGACTGATTTCTTTTAGGATTGGCTGATTTGATCTCCTTCAGTCCAAGGGACTCTCAAGAGTCTTCTTCAGAAACACAATTTGTTTTATTTTTCTTTTTTTAGTTTGGATCTTTTTTTTAATATATAAAAATTTATTTATTTTCATTGGAAGCTCATTACTTTACAATATTGTATTGGTTTTGCCATACATCAACATGAATCCACTAGGGGTGTACATATGTTCCCTATCCTGAACCCCCCTCCCACCTCCTTCCCCATAAAATCCCTCTGGGTCATCCCAGTACACGAGCCCCAAGCATCCTGTATCACGCGTCAAACCTGGACTGCTGATGCGTTTCACATATGATATGATACATGTTTCAAGGCCATTCTCCCAAATCATCCCACCCTCGCCCTCTCCCACAGAGTCCAAAAGACTGTTCTATACATCTGTGTCTCTTTTGCTGTCTCACATACAGGGTTATCATTACCATCTTTCTTAATTCCATATATATGTGTTAGTATACTGTATTGGTGTTTTTCGTTCTGGCTTACTTCACTCTGTATAATAGGCTCCAGTTTCATCCACCTCATTAAAACTGATTCAAATGTATTCTTTTTAATGGCTGAGTAATACTCCATTGTGTACATGTACCACAGCTTTCTTATCCATTCATCTGCTGATGGACATCTAGGTTGCTTCCATGTCCTGGCTATTATAAACAATGCTACGATGAACACTGGGGTACACGTGTCTCTTTCAATTCTGCTTTCCTTGGTGTGTATGCCCAGCAATGGGATTGCCAGGTCATATGGCAGTTCTATTCGTATGGCAGTTCTGTTCTCCACAGTGGCTGTACTAGTTTGCATTCCCACCAACAGTGTAAGAGGGTTCCGTTTTCTCCACATCCTCTCCAGCATTTATTGCTTGTAGACTTTTGGATCGCAGTCATTCTGACTGGTGTGAAATGGTACCTCATTGTGGTCTTGATTTGCATTTCTCTGAGAATGAGTGATGTTGAGCATCTTTTCATGTGTGTGTTAGCCATCTGTATGTCTTCTTTGGAGAACTGTCTGTTTAGGTCTTCGGCCCATTTTTTGATTGGGTCTTTTATTTTTCTGGAATTGAGCTGCAGGAGTTGCTTGCATATTTTTGAGATTAATTCTTTGTCCGTTGCTTCATTTGCTATTATTTTCTCCCCTTCTGAAGGCTGTCTTTACACCTTGCTTATAGTTTCCTTTGTTGTGCAGAAGCTTTTAATTTTAATTAGGTCCCATTTGTTTATTTGTGCTTTTATTTCCAATATACTTGGAGGTGGGTCATAGAAGATCCTGCTGTGATTTATGTCAGAGAGTGTTTTGCCTATGTTCTCCTCTAGGAGTTTTATAGTTTCTGGTCTTACATTTATATCTTTAATCCATTTTGAGTTTATTTTTGTTTATGGTGTTAGAAAGTG
The DNA here is from genome assembly GCF_023091745.1 of Budorcas taxicolor. Lineage (NCBI taxonomy): Eukaryota > Metazoa > Chordata > Mammalia > Artiodactyla > Bovidae > Budorcas > Budorcas taxicolor. The sequence goes on from NC_068922.1 coordinate 6,368,034, forward strand.
TTCTGGTTTCATTCTTTTACATGTGGTTGACCACTTTCCCAGCACCACTTGTTAAAGAAATTGTCTTTTCTCCATTGTATATTCTTGCCTCCTTTGTCAGGGATAAGGTGTCCTTAGGTGGATAGATTTATCTCTGGGCTTTCTATTTTGTTCCATTGATCTATATTTCTGTCTTTGTGCCATTACCATACTGTCTTGATGACTGTGGCTTTGTAGTAGAGACTGAAGTCAGGCAGGTTGATTTCTCCAGTTCCATTCTTCTTTTTCAAGATTGCTTTGGTTACTCAAGGTTTTTTTTTATTTCCATACAAATTGTGAAATTATTTGTTCTAGTTCTGTGAAAATACCGCTGGTAGCTTCTTAGGGATTGTATTGAATCTATAGATTGCTTTGGGTAGTATACTGATTTTCACTACATTGATTCTTCCGATCCATGAACATGGTATATTTCTCCATCTATTAGTGTCCTCTTTGATTTCTTTCTTATTATATATAGGTCTTTTGTTTCTTTAGGTAGATATATTCCTATGTATTTTATTATTTTCATTGCAATGGTGAATGGAATTGTTTCCTTAATTTCTCTTTCTGTTTTTTCATTGTTAGTGTATAGGAATGTAAGGGATTACTGTGTGGTGATTTTATATCCTGCAACTTTACTATATTCATTGATTAGCTCTAGTAATTTTCTGGTGGAATCTTTAGGGTTTTCTGTGTAGAGGATCATGTCATCTGCAAACAGTGAGAGTTTTACTTCTCCTTTTCCAATCTGGATTCATTTTATTTCTTTTTCTGCTCCGATTGTTATGGCCAAAACTTCCAAAACTATGTTGAATAGTACTGGTGAGAGTGGGCATCCTTGTCTTGTTCCTGACTTTAGGGGAAATGCTTTCAATTTTTCACCATTGAGGATAATGTTTGCTGTTGGTTTGTCATATATAGCTTTTATTATGTTGAGGTATGTTCCTTCTATTCCTGCTTTCTGGAGAGTTTTTAGCATAAATGGATGTTGAATTTTGTCAAAGGCTTTCTCTGTATCTATTGAGATAATCATATGGCTTTTATTTTTCAATTTGTTAATGTGGTGTATTACATTGATTTGCGAATATTGAAGAATGCTTGTGTCCCTGGGATAAAGCCCACTTGGTCATAATGTATGATCTTTTTAATGTGTTGTTGGATTCTGATTGCTAGAATTTTGTTAAGGATTTTTGCATCTATGTTCATCAGTATATTGGCCTGTAATTTTCTTTTTTTGTGTGGCATCTTTGTCAGGTTTTGGTATTAGGGTGATGGTGGTCTCATAGAATGATTTTGGAAGTTTATCTTCCCCTGCAATTTTCTGGAAGAGTTTGAGTAGGATAGGTGTTAGCTCTTCTCTAAATTTTTGGTAGAATTCAGCTGTGAAGCCGTCTGGACCTGGGCTTTTGTTTGCTGGAAGATTTCTGATTACAGTTTCAATTTCCATGCTTGTGATGGGTCTGTTAAGATTTTCTATTTCTTCCTGGTTCAGTTTTGGAAAGTGTACTTTTCTAAGAATTAGTCCATTTCTTCGAAGTTGTCCATTTTATTGGCATATAATTGCTGATAGTAGTCTCATGATCCTTTGTATTTCTGTTATGTCTGTTGTGATCTCTCCATTTTCATTTCTAATTTTATTGATTTGATTTTTCTCCCTTTGTTTCTTGATGAGTCTGGCTAATGGTTTGTCAATTTTATTTATCCTTTCAAAGAACCAGCTTTGGCTTTTTTGATTTTTGCTATGGTCTCTTTTGTTTCTTTTGCATTTGTTTCTGCCCTAATTTTTAAGATTTCTTTCCTTCTACTAACCCTGGGGTTCTTCACTTGTTCCTTTTCTAGTTGCTTTAGGTGTAGAGTTAGGTTATTTATTTGACTTTTTCCTTCTTTCTTGAGGTATGCCTGTATTGCTATGAACCTTCCCCTTGGCACTGCTTTTACAGGGTCCCACAGGTTTTGTGTTGTTGTGTTTTCCTTTTTATTCGTTTCTATGCATATTTTGATTTCTTCTGTGATTTGTTGGTTTTTCAGCAGTGTGTTATTCAGCCTCCATATGTTGGCATTTTTAATAGTTTTTCATCTGTAATTTACATCTAATCTTACTGCATTGTGATCAGAAAAGATGCTTGGAATGATTTCAATTTTTTTTGAATTTACCAAGGCTAGATTTATGGCCCAGGATGTGATCTATCTTGGAGAAGGTTCCATGTGCGCTTGAGAAAAAGGTGAAATTCGTTGTTTTGTGGTGAAATGTCCTATAGATATCAATTAGGTCTAACTGATTCATTGTATCATTTAAAGTTTGTGTTTGCTTGTTAATTTTCTGTTTAGCTGATCTATCCCTAGGTGTGAGTGGGGTATTAAAGTCTCCCATTATTATTGTGTTATTGTTAATTTCCCCTTTCATACTTGTTAGCATTTGTTACATAATGCGGTGCTCCTATGTTAGGTGTGTATATATTTATAGTTGTTATATCTTCTTCTTGGATTTATCCTTTGATTATTATGTAGTCTCCTTCTTTGTCTCTTTTCACAGCCTTTGTTTTAAAGACTATTTTATCTGATATGAGTATTGCTATTCCTGCTTTCTTTTGGTCTCTATTTGCATGGAATATTTTTTCCAGCCCTTCATTTTCAGTCTGTATGTGTCCCTTGTTTCAAGGTGAGCCTCTTGTAAACAACATATATATGGGTCTTGTTTTTGTATTCATTTAGCCAGTCTTTGTCTTTTGGTTGGGGCATTCAACCCATTTGCATTTAAGGTAATTATTGATAAGTATGTGAACTCCAGGAGTTGGTGATGGACAGAGAGGCCTGACGTGCTGCGATTCATGGGGTCGCAAAGAGTCAGACACGACTGAGCAACTGAACTGAACTGACTGATGATCCCATTGCCATTTACTTTATGTTTTGGGTTCGAGTTTATACACCCTTTTTATGCTTCCTGTCTAGAGAAGACCCTCTAGCATTTGTTGGAGAGCTGGTTTGATGCTGCTGAATTTCTCTCAGCTTTTGCTTGTCTGTAAAGCTTTTGATTTCTCCTTTATATTTGAATGAGATCCTTGCTGGGTACAGTAATCTGGGTTGTAATTTATTTTCTTTCACCACTTTAAGTATGTCCTGCCATTACCTCCTGGCCTGAATAGTTCCTATTGAAAGATCAGGTGTTATCCTTATGAAAATCCCCTTGTGTGTTATTTGTTGTTTCTCCCTTGCTGCTTTTAATATTTTTTCTTTGTGTTTAATCTTTGTTAATTTGATTATTATGTGTCTTGGGGTGTTTCGCCTTGGGTTTATCCTGTTTGGGACTCTCTGGGTTTCTTGAACTTAGGTGATTATTTCCTTCCCCATTTTAGGGAAGTTTTCAACTTTTATCTCCTCAAGTATTTTCTCATGGTCTTTCTTTTTGTCTTCTTCTTCTGGGACTCCTCTGATTCGAATGTTGGGGCATTTAGCATTGTCCCGGAGATCTCTGAGATTGTTCTCATTTCTTTTAATTCATTTTTCTTTTTCCCTCTCTGATTCATTTATTTCTACCATCTTATCTTCTACCTCACTAATCCTATCTTCTGCCTCTGTTTCTACTATTTGTTCCCTCCAGAGTGTTTTTGATCTCATTTATTGCATTATTCATTATATATTGACTCTTTTTTATTTCTTCTAGGTCCTTGTTAAACCTTTATTGCATCTTCTCAATCCTTGTCTCCAGGCTATTTATCTGTGATTCCATTTGGTTTTCAAGATTTTGGATCATTTTCACTATCATTATTCAGAATTCTTTAACAGGTATATTCCCTATCTCTTCCTCTTTTGTTTGGGTTGGTGGGCATTTATCCTGTTCCTTTACCTGCTGGCTATTCCTCTGTCTGTTCATCTTGTTTATATTGCTGTGTTTGGGGTGGCCTTTCTGTATTCTGGCAGTTTGTTGAGTTCTCTTTATTGTGGAGTTTCCTTGCTATGGGTGAGGTTGTACAGGTGGCTTGTCAAGGTTTCTTGGTTAGGGAAGCTTGTGTCAGTGTTCTGGTGTGTGGAGCTGGATTTCTTCTCTCTGGAGAGCAATGAAGTGTCTAGTAATGAGTTATGAGGTGTCAGTGGGTTTGGAGTGACTTTGGGCAGCCTGTATATTGAAGCTCAGGGCTATGTTCCTGTGTTGCCGGAGAATTTGTGTGGCATGTCTTGCTCTGGAACTTGTTGGCCCTTGGGTGGTGCTTGGTTTCAGTGTAGGTATGGAGGCGTTTGGTGAGCTCCTGACAATTAATGTTCCCTGGAGTCAGGAGTTCTCTGGTGTTCTCAGGATTTGGACTTAAGCCTCCTGCTTCTGGTTTTCAGTCTTATTTTTACAGTAGCCTCAAGACTTCTCCATCTATACAGCACCATTGATAAAACATCTAGGTTAAAGATGAAAAGTTTCTCCACAGTGAGGGACACCCAGAGAAGTTTACAGAGTTACATGGAGAAGAGAAGAGGGAAGAGGGAGATAGAGGTGACCAGGATGAGATGAGGTGGAATCAATAGAGGAGAGAGCAAGCTAGCCAGTAATCACTTCCTTATGTGTGCTCCAAGTCTGGACTGCTCAGAGATGTTCACAGAGTTATACAGAGAAGAGAAGAGGGAGGAAGGAGACAGAGGTGGCAGGAGAATAAAGGGGGAACCAAAGGAAGAGAGACAGATCCAGCCAGTAATCAGTTCCCTAAGTGTTCTCCACCACCCGGAAAACACAAAGAGAGTCATAGAGTTGGGTAGATAAGAGAAGGGGGAGGGAGGAGATAGAGGTGACCTGGTGGAGAAAAAGGAGAGTCCAAAGGGGGAGAGAGCAGTCAAGCCAGTAATCTCACTCCCAAGTAAAAATGGGTACTGAAGATTGGGTTCTCAAAGGTACAAAATTGACAACAAATACCAACAATCAAAGATTAAAAATCTAGACTAGAGGTTGGATTTTCAAAAATACAATATTAAAAAAGTCTCAATTATAATATATATATATATATATATATATATATATGAAGTTTGCTTTAAAAAATAGGGTCTCTCTCTCTTTTTTTTTTTTTGCAAAGTAATGGTAGGTTATAAAAAATGAAAATTAAAGGAGTAATAGAGGACTTAAAAATAAAATTAAAAGAATTATAGTAAAAATAGTAAAAATATATCTAGGACTTTCTCTGGTGGTGTTGTGGGCAGTGTGGGTTCAGTTCACTTTCGGATAGTTCCTTGATCCAGCTTTTATTTCTCAGGATCTATAGGCCCATTCCTATGTAGTTGGTACTAACTACAAGGCTTTAATCTACCACCTGTCACTTCCAAGGCGCTTCCCTGTGTTTTAGCTTCTTCTGTTTGCTGGTCTCTTCAGTGTCTGATTTCCACCCTGACACAAGGCGGCAGTGGTGGACACTTTTTTAGGCTCACTTGTTCAGTCGTGCTGTGGGGAGGAAGGGACACTGCAAACAAATAACACTGGCATGTGCTCGCAGTGTCTCGGTCACACTGGGTTTGTCCCCACTCATGGCATGTGTGCTTTCCCTGTCTACACTGCTTAGGCTCTAGGTTGCTCTGCTGAGAACCGTCCGAGGCCGGCCCTGGGCTGCATGCACCTCTCAGGTCTAAGTTGCTCAGGTTCAGGCACTTGGGTAGTCCTCAATGGCACAGACTCAGTTGAGCCTGCATTTTGTGCCCTTCCCAGGTCCGAGCAGCTCAGGTTACCAGGTGTTTGGCAAGCACGGTCACTGCAACTTATCACCTTCCCCGTCCCTGCCATTCAGTTTTCTGGGTGTACAACCAGCACACCTTCTCAGGCGGATATTGACCATCCAGAATCCCAGGAAGTCTTGGTTAGCAAAGAAGCCTTCTTGCAGTTTTGTAGATAATGCATCTCTGGGGCTGCAACTGCCCCCTTCTGGCTCTGGCTGCCCTCGCCTGCCTGTCACCAGAGGGGGAGGGGCCAGTCTGCAGCCTGCTAGCTCTGCTCAGTCCTTTGTTCTGTGAGCAGGCCTGGTGATGTCTTAGGTTAGGGCTTTTCGCATAGTAGCTATCCCACAGTTTGGTTTGCTATCCCAAGTTAGTTCCCTCAGATTGCCCTCGGGGCATTCAGGCCCGGTCCTTACTTTAAGCAATGCAGCCCGTGCCTCCCTGCCCACTAATCGCCACTTGCTAGTGGTGGGTGCAGGCATCTGCACTGCTTCTCCACTGGGGGAGTTACCATTGGGCACGTAATCTGTGGGTTTTAATTATTTATTTTTCCTCCCAGTTATGTTGCTCTCTGTGGTTCCAAGGCTTGCCACAGACTCAGCATTGAGTGTTTCCTGCTATTTGGAAACCTCTCTTTTTTAAGACTCCCTTCCCCGGGATGGAGTCCATCCATACCTCTTTTGTCTCTCTTTTTATCTTTTATATTTTTTCCTACCACCTTTCAAAGACAATAGGCTGCTTTTCTGGGTGCCTGATGTCCTCTGCTGGCATTCAGAAGTTGTTTTGTGGAATTTACTCAGCGTTCAAATGTTCTTTTGATCAATCTGTGGGGGAGAAAGTGATCTCTCCATCCAATTCCTCTGCCATCTTAGGACTTCCCCTCCCAGAACCACAATTTGAAAGCATTAATTTTTTGGTACTCGGCCTTCTTTATGGTCCAACTCTTACATCCATATATGACTACTGGAAAAACAATATCTTTGACTATATGAAACTTTCTTTGCAGAGTGATGTCTCTACTTTTAAATATGCTGTCCAGGTTTATCACTGTGAACAGAGGGGTGAATTAAATTTTTGTCTGCGTATACACCCAGGAGTGGCATTGCTGGATCATACAGCAACTCAATTTTTGTTTTTTGAGGAACACTCATACTGTTTTCCATAAGTGAAAGTCACTCAGTCATGTCCAATTCTTTATGACCCCATGAACTACATAGCCCATGGAATTCTCTAGGCAAGAATCCTGGTAACCTTTCCCTTCTCTCAGGGATCTTCCCAACCCAGGATCAAACCCAGGTCTCTCACATTGCAGGAAGATTCTCTACTAGGTGATACACCAGGGAAGCCCAAGAATACTGGAGTGGGTAGCCTATCCCTTCTCCAGTGGATCTTTCCCACTCAGGCAAACCAGGGTCTCTTGCATTGCTGATAGATTCTTCAACAGCTGACTTACCAGGGAAGCCCCATAATGGCTACACAAATTTACATTCCTACCAATAGTGTAAGAGGGTTCCCTTTTCTCCATACTCTCTCCAGCATTTATTGTTCATAGATTTATTATTATTATTATTGTAATTATTGCCATTCTGATCAGTGTGAGGTGGTACCTCATTACAGTTTTGAATTGCATTAATGAGATTGCAATTTAACTTCCACTTTGCTTAGTTTTACCTCTAGGTCTCAAAACTATCCTCTCCATGGGGATGTTCAGTCACTCAGTTGTGTCTGATTCTTTGCAATCCTGTGGACTGCAGCACACCAGGTTTCCCTGTCATTCACCATCTCCCAGACTTTGCTCAACTCATGTCCATTGAGACAGTGATACCATCCAACCATCTCATCCTCTGCCATCCCCTTCTCTTGCTTTGAATCTTTCCCATCACTAGGGTCTTTTCCAATAAGTTGGCTCTTCTCATCAGGTGGCAAATACCTTGGTTCATGGAGTGATTCAACAAATAATCAAATTACTTAGCTGTCACCTTCTATGTACTAGACCTTCACATCTATCATCTCCAGTCCTTACAATAACCCTAAAAGGTAAGATGATATTTGTTCTACTTAAGAAATGAATAAACCAAGGCTTAGATGACGTCATGGATTTGCATAAGATTACGCATCAAAATGGAAACAGAAGCTACACTGATTTTCATGGTACTAGACTGCTTTTCATGATCTGAGCCACAGTCAGCTCCCGGTCTTGTTTTTGCTGACTGTATAGTGCTTCTCCATCTTTGGCTGCAAAGAATATAATCAATCTGGTTTCTGTGTTGACCATCTGGTGAGTCCATATGTAGAGTCTTCTCTTGTGCTGTTGGAAGAAGGTGTTTGCTATGACCAGTGCATTTTCTTGGCAAAAGTCTATTAGCCTTTGCCTTGCTTCATTCCATATTCCAAGGCCAAATTTACCTGTTACTCCAGGTGTTTCTTGATTTCCTACTTTTGAATTCCAGTCCCTTATAATGAAAAGGACATCTTTTTTGGGTGCTACTTCTAAAAAGTCTTCTAGGTCTTCATAGAACTGTTCAACTTCAGCTTCTTCAATGTTAAGCCAAGTGGGCCTTAGAAAGCATCACTATGAACAAAGCTAGTGGAGGTGATGGAATTCCTATTGAGCTATTTCAAATCCTCAAATTGATGCTGTGAACGTGCTGCACGCAATATGTCAGCAAATTTGGACAACTCAGCAGTGGCCACAGGACTGGAAAAGGTCAGTTTTCATTCCAACCCCAAAGAAAGGCAATGCCAAAGAATGCTCAAACTACCGCACAATTACACTCATCTCACACGCTAGTAAAGTAATGCTCAAAATTCTCCAAGCCAGGCTTCAGCAATATGTGAACCGTGAACTTCCTGATGTTCAAGCTGGTTTTAGGAAAGGCAGAAGAACCAGAGATCAAATTGCCAACATCCACTGGATCATGGAAAAAGCAAGAGAGTTCCAGAAAAACATCTATTTCTGCTTTCTTGACTATGCCAAAGCCTTTGACTGTGTGAATCACAATAAACTGTGGAGAATTCTGAAAGGGATGGGAATACCAGACCACCAGACCTGCCTCTTGAAAACCTATATGCAGGTCAGGAAGCAGCAGTTAGAACTGAACATGGAACAACAGACTGGTTCCAAATAGGAAAAGGAGTACACCAAGGCTGTATATTGTCACCTTGCTTATTTAACTTGTATGCAGAGCACATCATGAGAAACGCTGGACTAGAACAAGCACAAGCTGGAATCAAGATTGCCGAGAGAATATCAATAACCTTAGATATGCTGATGACACCACCCTTATGGCAGAAGAGGAACTAAAAAGCCTCTTGATGAAAGTGAAAGAGGAGAGTGAAAAAGTTGGCTTAAAGCTCAACATTCAGAAAACTAAAATCATGGCATCTGGTCCCATCACTTCATGGCAAATAGATGGGGAAACAGTGGAAACAGTGGCTGACTTTATTTTGGGGGGCTCCAAAATCACTGCAGATGGTGACTGGAGCCATGAAATTAAAAGATGCTTACTCCTTGGAAGGAAAATTATGACCGACATAGATAGCATATTGAAAACCTGAGACATTACTTTGCCAACAAAGGTCCATCTAGTCAAGGCTATGGTTTTTCCAGTAGTCATGTATGGATGTGAGAGTTGGACTGTGAAGAAGGCTGAGTGCCAAAGAATTGATGCTTTTGAACTGTGGTGTTGGAGAAGACTCTGGAGAGTCCCTTGGACTGCAAGGAGATCCAACCAGTCCATTTAAGGAGATCAGCCCGGGGATTTCTTTGGAAGGAATGATGCTAAACTTGAAACTCCAGTACTTTGGCCACCTCATGGGAAGAGTTGACTCATTGGAAAAGACTCTGATGCTGGGAGGGGCTGGGGGCAGGAGGAGAAGGGGACAACAGAGGATGGGATGGCTGGATGGCATCATCGACTCGATGGACAGTGAGTTTGAGTGAACTCCAGGAGTTGGTGACGGACAGGGAGGCCTGGGGTGCTGCAATTCATGGGGTCGCAAAAAGTCGGACATGACTGAGTGACTGAACTGAACTGAGACTGCTTTTAACTGCTATAAACCCTCGAGGTCTCCATTTCACCATGGATTTTAGTACAAGTGTTAGCTCTTCTTCCCCTCACCCCACATAAGAGATCTTCCTCACATTTGGCCAGCCTTTGTGCCTTTTTCAATAGCTTCTAACATAACTTAATAAGAGTCGGGATCTTAGGGGTTAGAGAGGCTTTGCCCCTCACAAAGTCTGTGCCCTTGGAACTATTACTTTAGTCTCCCTAGGACTCTGTTCCTAATCTGTTACACAGAACCTGAATGGGTCCCTATTTCGTGGGTTGTAATTACAATTCCAAGAACTTACTTAGGAGAAGAGTAAGCATAGTGCCTGGCACAGTTCAGCCAGCAATGCATTTTACATTCTCTTCATGGACTTTTTCAACCTCAACTTTATTCTAAACTTTCTCAGATTTAGGCTCTTTTGTCTTCTTTTTTAGGGACTTTGCCTCTGTGCTCACATCCACACAGTTCATCATTTAAGAGCCCCAAATTCTTAAATTAACAAAATGCCCACTGGTTATCCATATTGGTACATGTGTCATATGTCATATGTGTCATATGACTACATACCATCATCATATGACATTTTAAAATATTCAAGATTTTCTTTTCTCTCTCTTTCTGAATAGAAATGAATTGCTTTGTTCTCCTAAGACCCTTGTGGTGAAAAGAAACAAAAAATTTACACCCTCCAGTAAATGTCTCTATGCTGACATTTAGAATTATGTTACTTTACACAGGAAGTGAGTCAACTTTACTAGAGGCTCCAGTTACTCCAGATTCACCATCATCTCCTTATTTCACCTAAGCTTCAGTGAAGGGAGGAAATGCACATAATGGATCATTGTACTTTTAAGAAAAATCTCCTTGCCAGTGCCTTTCGAGATGATGATTTTGATCTTAAGGAGGCACTGTCTCAGGAGCATGCAGGTTGCGGAGGCAAATGTCACAGTCACTAATCTGTGAACTGTCTCTTGGTACCCTGAATACCAAGCTCAGACCCCAGACATTTATCTCTCACGATACTCTAGAGGTACTTCCAAGTCTAGCAGAGCTGTGTTGCAAGATAAATTGGGGAATCTTCCCTTTCCTGCTGACTGGGCTCCTTCAGTCGTGACAGGCCCAAGATGCGTTGGGACAGAAGGCTGGTTCAGAATGGTGGTATAACCAGCCAGCATGACTCAGGAAGAGGGTGTCAGGTATTTTTGACCTGGGCAAAACAAATGCACATGGCCACATGCTTGATTGGAGACTCTGCAAATAGATTTCCAAACTAAGTTTGTGAAAGGATAAGAAAATATGCGAGGCTTTAGGTTGGTTTCCCTGGAAGCAGAGGTTGAGATGCATGTGGTTTACTGAGGGTTCTCAGGACAAAAGGGCTCAGGGGACCGGAGGAAAAGCTGAACGAGAACATGGTCTTCTGCGAAGATGAACCTCAGCCTGATCACCTAGGGGGCTCTGGAGTAGGAGTTCAACCTCAGAGTTGGTCCCACCTGAGGCAGGTGGCTGAGCATTTTGCATCTTTGCAGGCCATTCCGAGGGTAGTGATAGAGAACCTCTCTAGTGATACCACTGTTATGACAGATCGGACTCCAAAGGAGTATGCAGCCTGGAGCTGCTTAGCAGACAACATTGCAGCCAGGAGATGGGTACACTGTCTGCATGAAGGGAACCTGGGCAGCAGGCCCTACACTTGGAGTAACTTTACCCTTTCCGATTTGTGTACCTGTGGAGGAAGAGTATCTATCTATCTATCTGATGTATTTGTCGACTTACCTGTGATCTATTTCAGACTTTCTTCAGTGTTCATGTCCTTATAGATTATTTCCATTTACCTCTAACTACCCCTCTAAATGACATTTTAAAAGCAAATTAAAATGTAGCATAGTTGTATTATCCAGTTGTATACGTGTTTTATGGTCTTTTGTTATGCTAAGCCAAAGAAAGAAAGAAAGAAAAAAGACTGGAATGTTGCTAATAGGACAGAATTGCATCTCAGCCATGAGAAGAAAATTGATCCTTTTTTGAACTGTCATAATTAGTACCCTCAGTATTTGATTTGCAAAATGTTATAATCTAAAAGGACTATTTCTATATATAAAATATAGCCATTAATCAATGTAATGATTTTCAAAACCTGCATATAGAAATCAGCCTTGAAAATTTAATATTCTTTCTGCAGGCCTCCACTTCCTGGAATTGAGGAAGTCATCAGCCATTCTCCTGACTGCTCTTTCCAGCCCATCCCCTCTCTGTGCTCCCTAAAACACCAGGTATGAATTTCAGGTTACATCAGTTGCCTCTTGCCACAATAATGCTGCATAACAAGGATCTCAAAAACCAGAGTCTTAAAGTGATGAGCATTTTTCAAGTTATCAGGTCTTCAGGATTCTGGTTTAGGCTGATGTATTGGTTATTTATTTCTACATAACATATTTCCCCAAAATTTAGCACCTTAAAGAAATACGCATTTATCATCTCACAGTTTCTCTGAGTCAAGAATCTGGTGTGGGGAGGTGGGGCTGAGGGAAGGATGAAACTGGAAGATTGGGATTGACATATACACACTACTGAATATAAAATAGATAGCTAATAAGGACCTACTGTATCACATAGGGAACACTGCTTAACACTCTGTAGTGGTCTATATGGAAAAAGAATCTTAAAAAAAGAGTGGATGTATAATTGAACCACTTTGCTGTATACCTGAAGCCAACACAGCATTGTAAATCAACTATGCTCCAATAAAAATTAATAAAAAGACAATCTGGTATTGTTAACTGGGTCATCTGACCCTGGGTCTCTCACAGGATGCAATTTCCACCTCAGCTAGGATGGCCATCATTTCAAGGCTCATCTCTGGCTCAATCTACATCCACACTTCCTCATGAGAGGACTAGCAGCCTTCATATTCTTATGGGTAACATCACTTCCTCACCATGCGAATTTCTCCACACAGCCACTCACAGCACAATAGTTCACTTCCCCCAAAGCAAGGGCCACAGGAGAGAAAGCAAAATAATGAGTAGGACAAAAGTCAGTCTTCTGCAAAATGATCTTCAAACTGACATTTCCTCATATTCCTATATTCCACTCATTAGAAACATCACCAGGTCCAGCCCATACTCAAGGGAATGGATACCAGAATAATGGGAAGCCACCCAAGGTGCTGCCTACTACAGTCATGCTCAGATGGTTAGTTTCCTCTGGTTTTGACTGTACTCCTTGTATATCTAGGGATCAGCTGCTGTTAGCTGATCAAAGTGATTTTGGTTGTAGTGACTTTGCTCTGAGCCTGTTTTTGTTTGTTTGTTTGGTTTTTTTTTCTATATACTCTAGAAAATTAGCTGGACACACTCTCCTGGTCATGGCAAAAGCATAGGAAAACAGGCAGAAACACCGAAAGACTCTTGAGGCTCTGGCTCAGAACTGCTACACCATTTCTTTTGGTGCATCCTGTTGGCCAGACAGCTCATAAGACCGGCCCAGATGCAGTGAGTGAAGACGAGAGTGTCTCACCTCATATCCTTGAAGCCATCATTCATCCACACAAGAGGTACTCCCCTTCTTTCTTGAAGTTTTTGTCATTCATCCTCCCTCTATACAATGCTCCTCCTATTGAAGTTCCTGAAGATGTCAATGCCCACTTAATTAATCTTTTCCAATGGGGCCACTAATGTTATTTTAGGTGAGAAAATTCTTCACTTATATAAAACTATTCCTTGGGTTGCAGGACATTTGACTGCCATGAATCTTGCAGTCTAAGTGCCAATAATCCTTCCAGCTTTGAAAATGCTCCAACAGAGAGAAATGTCACAGATAAGCAAGTGGAAGAGACTAGAATAATCCCCAAGTTACTGAATTGGAATCAAAGATATCACTATGAATTCACATTTAGCTTAATATATCGATAGATACAGATGGCTGCATAGAAAAATGTTTATACATATGGATGTACATATATATTTATATGTGTGTATATGTATGTATGTCTGCATATATATATATAGATATATACATATATGTGTGATGTATATGCATACATGTATATCTGTATGCATATGTGTGTATGTGTGTGTATAAATATATATGTATATTTTTCTTGCACTGTCAGCTGAGAGGCCCTAGAAGCAACAGCATTGTAGTAGCAACAAGCAAACCTAGTACTCAGATCTTGATTTCTAATACTGTTCTGCAGTAAAAGGAACCAGAACTCATTTGATAAATGACTGATTCTAGACCTCAAACAGAAAATATACATGATAAACCTGGAGCATAGAAAGTAAGTGCTAAAAACAAACCAAAATCTTCCACAATTATGAGGATATATCAAAAGAACACAGGAGTCAAACAAAAGAGTCTCTAAGGCTGGAACAATTTGGGTAACAAAATAGGTAAAGTAGGATTGGATAACACAAAGTATAAAATAAATATCCAACCCATTCTGATATAAATAACTGGATCAATAAACAAATGGAGGAAAACAGACCAATTTCTCATGCAGAATTCCAAATAATTTATGTTACCCTGTGCTCCAGTATAACTCCTCCCTCCTTAAGTGTGGTCTGCAAATAATGACTTCTTCCCAAGAGGCTCAGAAGGTAAAGAATCTATCGGAGACCCAGGTTCTGTCTTTGGGTCCAAAAGATCCCCTGGAGGAGGAAACGGCAACCCACTCCAGTATTCTTGCCTGGGAAATCCCATGGATGAAGGAATCTGGTGGGCTGCAGTCCATGGGGTTGCAGAGTCAGACATGACTGAGTGACTAACACTACTACTACAACTCCCAAGAGTAAAGTGTGGAAAGGGAGAAACAATTTGTAGTGGAGAAACATGGTAGACATGACCTCCATCATGTCATCCAGGTCCATGTCGACAGTGGTCAACCTTGTGGACAGCATGCTCCCTTGATGCGAGGTGATGAGAAGGGCGTACATCTCTGTAAAGTGGGTTTCCCCACAAAACCAATAATAATTCCATTCTAACCATGAGAAAAATGCTCAATTCAGGGACATTCTAAAGATGTGTGTTGAGTATTCCTCATGACTGTAAATTTCAGCAATAACTGGGAAAGTGGGACACTGTCACAGCCAAGGGGAACCTAAGGAAACACGATGGCTAAGGGCAATGTGGCAGGCATCGTGGATGTGATCTTAGAACAGAAAAGGAAGGTTAGGTCAAAACTAGGCAATAGCTCTAAATGGCGACTTTAGTTAACAATGGTCTGTCCATACTGGTTTGTGAATTGTGACAAATACACCACACTCATATGAGATTCTATTTGGGGAAACCAGGTGTGGAGTGAATAGAAATTCTCTATACTAGTTTCAAAATTTTTAGTAAAATAAAAAAAATACTCAAATTAGAAAGTTAATTTTAATAAGGCCCTACACATTTTCTTTTCTTCTTTAGGGGTTTGGAATTCCTTTTTTAATTGAAGAATGCCTGCCCTACAGTTTGTTGTGTTAGCTTCTTTTTCAGATTCTTTTTCCATATGCATGCAGGCACACTAAGTCACTGCAGTCATGCTCAACTCTCTTTGTGACCCTATGGACTGTAGCCTGCCAGGCCCCTCTGTCCATGGGATTCTCCAGGCAAGAATACTGGAATAGGCTGCCTTGCCATCCTCTAGGGGATCTTCCGGACCCAGGGATTGAACCCGAGTCTCTTATGTCTCCTGCATCGGAAGGTGATTTCTTTATCACTACTGCCACCTGGGAAGTCCCTTTTTTCCTTATAGGTTATTACAAAATGTTAAGTATAGTTCCTTGTGCTATATAGTAGGTGCTTATTGGTTATCTGTTTTAAATATGGTTAATATTTGGTTAACCATATTATGGTTAATATATGGCTAACATATGATTTATATGTTAATCCAAACTCCTAATAACCTAACAGTTTCAACACCCTGCTTAAGTGAGTGACTGCATTCTTGTTTGAAAGATCCTGACGTTCATATCTTTGTCATATCCTTGAGCTCTTTTCTGCCAGGGATCTTGTTTCTAGCCCCAGTTCCCACCCCAGCCACCGACGGTCACATCCCAGACATGTTTGTCCCCATTAAAGAAAGGCCTCGGACTCAAGCACCTCTCTCGCATCTCCAGTGATCCTCAGCTCCAATAATTCTTCACCCCCTGGGTCAGAACCTTTGCTCCTGCCACTTTTTCCCTGTCCTCAAACCTCCTCAGGACTGCATGTCTCTCTTTACCTGGCTTCCATTCTGGAATCAATCATCATAATCACTCCCATGGACATACTCTCAATTCCTTTGTTTCTCTTGTGCTTTGACCTATTCTCTTGGCCAAACTCCAGCCATAACTCAATTAGATGCTCCATCAATATTTAGGTACCCATTTAACTGAGCGTAGCTGGCCTGTGATGTTGCCTGGCAATCAGGCTGCACTTTTCTACCGAGGTAACTTTCCTGCTCTTTGACAACAATTTCATGCTTTCTCCTCTCTTCTCAAGCCTCCAGCATGGCTCTCCTTGCCCTCACTTTCAGCTGATAAAACATCTCCTTGTTTCCAGGCGAAAATAGAAGCATTCAGAAGAGAATGTGCATAAGTTCCCATCATTATATTTACCTTCTCACTGCATCTACACCCATTAATCCTATTTTCTCCTCTGTTATTGTGGAACACTCAATACTAAGGTTAAATTGTACTTTTAGGTGCCACATTCTTTCTTTAAAAGTAGAAGGGGATTATTTTCTACTTCTCCTGCTTCATCAGCTTTTTCCTCTCCACTGGATCCTCACCATCAGTGTTATCAGGATGCTGTTATTTCCTGCAACTCAGAAACAAAACTTATTCCACTTCTCCCTCCAGCAGTTCCTACCCCATTTTCCCCTTCCCTTTTTAGTTACACTCCTTTCAAAAGTGCCCAATAGTCTATCTCTCCAATTGATCACTTTTTATTCTCTCTCAAACCCACTCCAAGGAAACATTTCATGTACTGCTCCATCAAGGTCAAATCAAGGTCAGTGTCCCTAGTGACCACTGGCGTTCCTAAACGCTATGGTGGATTCTTAGCATATATTTTGCACATTTGATTCCCCCTTCCTTGAAATTCTTTCTTCATTTGGCTTCTAGCACTTTTCACATTAAAGGTTTTCTTCCTACCTTATTGGCAGCTCCTTCTCAGCCTCTCGTACTTGTTTTCTGGTATTTTTCCAATCAGAATGTACACTTCTTCTCTATCCACCTACACTTACTCTCTGTGTGACCTCATTCAATTTCTTTGTTTTATA
Organism: Budorcas taxicolor; assembly: GCF_023091745.1. Classification (NCBI taxonomy): domain Eukaryota; kingdom Metazoa; phylum Chordata; class Mammalia; order Artiodactyla; family Bovidae; genus Budorcas; species Budorcas taxicolor. The sequence continues at coordinate 6,385,030 of NC_068922.1, forward strand.
CACATCTGTATACTAGAGACCCCAAATTTATATCCACACTTTGTACTTCCACCCTGAACTTGAGACTCATACGTCAACTGCCTACTTGACTATCTGGATGGCTAATAAACATCACAAATCTAAACTGTACTCCTGATAGTCCTCTCATCCTTAGCTCTGTTCTCCCAGAGACTTTCTCTCTCAGTAATGAACCCCGTCCTGCCAATTGCTTAGTCTAAATGCTTGGCATCAATGCACATTTCTGTTTTGCTCACACCTCAGGCTCATGCCATCAGCAAATTCTGTTACTCTGCCTCCAAAACACCGCCAAATCCCACCATTTCTTATTATATCTATCATATCATCTAAAACCACACTAGTCCAAGTCATCATCATCTTTTAGCTGAACTGGTTTCATTGCTTGCAGGCTGATTTCCAAGCATCTAACGATGGCCCTTCTTGTCTTACCTCTAGAGACACACGACTTCCTCCTGTTGATCAAGTCTAATCACATCAAACCTATGCTCAAAATGTTCCAGTTCAGTCAGTCGCTCAGTCATGTCCGACTCTTTGCGACCCCATGAATCGCAGCATGCCAGACCTCCCTGTTCATCACCATCTCCCAGAGTTCATTCACTCATGTCCATCAAATCCATGATGCTATCCAGCCATCTCATCCTCTGTCATCCCCTTCTCCTCCTGCCCCCAATCCCTCCCAGCATCAGAGTTTTTTCCAATGAGTCAACTCTTCTCATGAGGTGGCCAAAGTACTGGAGTTTCAGCTTTAGCATCATTCCTTCCAAAGAAATCTCAGGGTTGATCTCCTTCAGAATGGACTTGTTGGATCTCCTTGCAGTCCAAGGCACCCTCAAGAGTCTTCTCCAACACCACAGTTCAAAGGCATCAATTCTTCAGTGCTCAGCCTTCTTCACAGTCCAACTCTCACATCCATACATGACCACAGGGAAAACCATAGCCTTGACTAGACGGACCTTACTCGGCAAAGTAATGTCTCTGCTTTTGAATATGCTGTCTAGGTTGGTCATAACTTTTCTTCCAAGGAGTAAGCATCTTTCAATTTCATGGCTGCAGTCACCATCTGCAGTGATTTTGGAGCCCAAAAAAACAAAAGTCTGACACTGTTTCCACTGTTTCCCCATCTATTTCCCATGAAGTGATGGGACCAGATGCCATGATCTTCGTTTTCTGAATGTTGAGCTATAAGCCAACTTTTTTGCTCTCCTCTTTCACTTTCATCAAGAGGCTTTTTAGCCCCTCTTCACTTTCTGCCATAAGGGTGGTGTCATCTGCATATCTGAGGTTATTGATATTTCTCCCGGCAATCTTGATTCCAGCTTGTGTTTCTTCCAGTCCAGCATTCCTCATGATGTACTCTCCATATAAGTTAAATACGCACGGTGACAATATACAGCCTTGACATACTCCTTCTCCTATTTGGAGCCAGTCTGTTGTTCCATGTCCAGTTTTAAGTGTTGCTTCCTGACGGGCATACAGATTTCTCAAGAGGCAAGTCGGTGGTCTGGTATTCCCATCTCTTTCAGAATTTTCCACAGTTTATTGTGATCCATACAAAGGCTTTGGCATAGTCAAGAAAGCAGAAATAGATGTTTTTCTGGAACTCTCTTGCTTTTTTGATGATCCAGCGGATGTTGGCAATTTGATCTCTGGTTCCTCTGCCTTTTCTAAAACCAGCTTGAACGTCAGAGTTCACGGTTCACTTATTGCTGAAGCCTGGCTTGGAGAATTATGAGCATTACTTTTCTAGCGTGTGAGATGAGTGCAACTGTGTGGTAGTTTGAACATACTTTGTGTTGCCTTTCTTTGGAATTGGAATGAAAACTGACCTCTTCTGGTCCTGTGGCCACTGCTGAGTTTTCCAAATGTGCTGGCATATTGAGTGCAGTACTTTAGCAGCATCATCTTTCAGGATATGAAACAGCTCCACTTGAATTCCATCACCTCCACTAGCTTTGTTCGTGGTGATGCCTTCTAAGGCCCACTTGACTTCACATTCCAAAATGTCTGGCTCTAGATTAGTGATCACATCATCATGATTATCTGGGTCGTGAAGATCTTTTTTGTACAGTTCTTCCGTGTATTCTTGCCATCTCTTGTTAATATCTTCTGCTTCTGTTAAGTCCATACCATTTCTGTCCTGTATCGAGCCCATCTTTGCATGAAACGTTCCCTTGGTATCTCTAATTTTCTTGAAGAGATCTCTAGTCTTTCCCATTCTGTTGTTTTCCTCTATTTCTTTGCATTGATCGCTGAAGAAGGCTTTCTTATCTCTCCTTGCTATTCTTTGGAACTCTGCATTTAGATGCCTATATCTTTCCTTTTCTCCTTTGCTTTTCGTCTCTCTTCTCTTCACAGCTATTTGTAAGCCCTCCCCAGACAGCCATTTTGCTTTTTTGCATTTCTTTTCCATGGGGATGGTCTTGATCCCTGTCGCCTGTACAATGTCACGAACTTCATTCCATAGTTCATCAGGCACTCTATCTATCAGATCTAGGCCCTTAAATCTATTTCTCACTTCCACTGTATAGTCATAAGGGATTTTATTTAGGTCATACCTGTATGGTCTAGCAGTTTTTCATACTTTATTCAATTTAAGTCTGAATTTGGTAATAAGGAGTTCATGATCTGAGCCACAGTCAGCCCCCAGTCTTGTTTTTACTGACTTTATAGAGCTTCTCCATCTTTGGCTGCAAAGAATATAATCAATCTGATTTGGTGTTGACCATCTGGTGACGTCCATGTGTAGAGACTTCTCTTGTGTTGTTGGAAGAGGGTGTTTGCTATGACCAGTGCATTTTCTTGGCAAAACTCTATTAGTCTTTGCCCTGCTTCATTCCACATTCCAAGGCCAAATTTGCCTGTTACTCCAGGTGTTTCTTGACTTCCTACTTTTGCATTCCAGTCCCCTATAATGAAAAGGACATCTTTTTTGGGTGTTAGTTCTAAAAGGTCTTGTAGGTCTTCATAAAACTGTTCAACTTCAGCTTCTTCAGCATTACTGGTTGGGGCATAGACTTGGATAACTGTGATATTGAATGGTTTGCCTTGGAGACGAAAAGAGATCATTCTGTCATTTTTGAGATTGCGACCAAGTACTGCATTTCGGACTCTTTTGTTGACCATGATGGCTACTCCATTTCTTCTGAGGGATTCCTGCCCACAGTAGTAGATATAATGGTCATCTGAGTTAAATTCACCCATTCCAGTCCATTTTAGTTCGCTGATTCCTAGAATGTCGATGTTCACCCTTGCCATTTCTTATTGGACCACTTCCAATTTGCCTTGATTCATGGACCTGATTTTCCAGGTTCCTATGCAATATTGCTCTTTACAGCATCGGATCTTGCTTCTATCACCAGTCACATCCACAACTGGGTATTGTTTTTGCTTTGGCTCCATCCCTTTGTTCTCCCTAGAGTTATTTCTCCTTTGATCTCCAGTAGCATATTGGGCACCTAATGACCTGGTGAGTTCCTCTTTTGGTATCCTATCATATTGCCTTTTCATAGTGTTCATGGGGTTCTCAAGGCAAGAATACTGAAGTGGCTTGCCATTCCCTTCTCCAGTGGACCACCTTCTGTCAGACCTTTCCACCATGACCCGCCTGTCTTGGATTGCCCCGCAGGCATGGCTTGGTTTCATTGAGTTAGACAAGGCTGTGGTCCTAGTGTGGTTAGATTGACTAGTTTCCTGTGAGTATGGTTTCAGTGTGTCTGCCCTCTGATGCCCTCTTGCAACACCTACCATCTTACTTGGGTTTCTCTTACCTTGGACGTGGGGGTATCTCTTCACGGCTGCTCCAGCAAAGCACAGCCGCTGCTCCTTACCTTGGATGAGGGGTATCTCCTTACCACCACCGTTCCTGACCTTCAACATGGGATAGCTCCTCTAGGCCCTCCTGTGCCTGCGTAGCCCACGCTCCTCGGGTTGCTCCTCCCAGCTCCGGGCCCTGGCCTCGGGCGTGGGTGGCTCCTCCCTAGCCTCAGGCTGCTGGTGGCTCCTCAGGGTCACCGCCCCTCCCCTCGGACGTGGGGTGTCTCCTCCCGGCCGCCGCCCCTGACCTCGGACACGGGGTAGATCCTCCCGGCGTCCACTGACCTCGGACGCAGGGTAGCTCCTCTCAGCCGCTGCCCCTGACCTCGGACACAGGGTAGCTCCTCTCGGCCGTTCCTGTGCCATCGCAGCCTGTCACGCTAGGCCGCTGCACATGACCTCGGACGTGGGTAGCTCCTCTCGGCCGCACTTAGTGAGCCGGCGCTCGCAGCCGCCCGCGCTTAGTGATCGGTTCTCAGAAAATGCTCCCTAGGGTCCCATCTCTCCAAAGTTAAAATCAATGTCATCACCATGATCTAGGAGCCTATAAAATATATTTGATCAAAATGTTTTATTAAAATTCCAGCTCTGGGCCTTCCCAACTGTGCATATCTAAGACCTGTTTAAGTGGTCGGTGCCTTTGTAAGAATGAAACTGCTCTTACCCCTTAGGCGCATGCAGCCCTGTACCCAAGCTCACACTTGGAAAACTGATAGCTGGCTGGATGGCAGACATGGCTGGTGCCACTGTGCAGCGTGCACACTACACCGCTCTGCCAGTTCTATCCAGCATCCTGCCATTACTGCTGCACACTAACTTCCTACCACTCTCTCCTGAATTTAATCTGCACAGCCACACTGGCCTCCTTATTCATGGACCTTACAAGCATACTCCTGCCTCTGGAGTTTGTTGTTGTTTTTTTTTTTTCTTTTTTCACTACCACAATAACTTTCTTCTTTCTCCATATATTTATATATGTATATATATAAATCTCCATATAATACATATATATAATTACTTCCTCAGCTGCTTCAAGAGTATGATTGATGTAAACTCTTTGATGAGGTCTTCAGTTCAGCTCAGTTCAGTCACTCAGTCATGTCTGATTCTTCATTACCCTTGGACTGTAGCACATCAGGCCTCCCTGTCCATCACCAACTTATGGAGTTTACTCAAACTCATGCCCACTGAGTCAGTGATGACATCCAACCATCTCATCCTCTGTCGTCCCCTTCTCCTCCTGCCTTCAAATTTTCCCAGCATCAGGGTCTCTTCAAATGAGTTGGTTCTTCACATCAGGTGGCCAAAGTATTGGAGTTTCAGCTTCAACATCAGTCCTTCGAATGGATATTCAGGACTGATTTCCTTTAGGATGGACTGGTTGGATCTCCTTGCAGTCCAAGGGGCTCTCAAGAGTCTTCTCCAGCACCACAGTTCAAAAGCATCAATTCTCCGGTGCTCAGCTTTCTTTATAGTCCAAACTCACATCCATACATGACCACTGGAAAAACTAGCTTTGACTAGATGGACCTTTGTTGGCAAACTAATGTCTCTGCTTTTCAATATACTGTCTAGGTTGGCCATAAGTTTTCTTCCAAGGAGTAACAGTCTTTTAATTTCATGGCTGCAGTCACCATCCTTAGTGATTTTGGAGCCCAAAAAAATAAAGTCTGCCATTGTTTCCACTGTTTCCCCATCTATTTGCCATGAAGTGATGAGACCAGATGCCATGATCTTAGTTTTCTAAATGCTGAGTTTTAAGCCAGGCTTTTCACTCTCCTCTTTCACTTTCATCAAGAGGCTCTTTAGTTCTTATTTGCTTTCTGCCATAAGGATGATGTCATCTGCATATCTGAGTTTATTGATATTTCTCCCGGCAATCTTGATTCCAGCTTGTGTCATCCAGTACAATATTTCTCATGATGTACTCTGCATATAGTTAAATAAGCAGGGTGACAATATACAGCCTAGATATATTACTTTCCCTATTTGGAACCAGTCTGTTGTTCTATATATGGTTCTAACTGTTGCTTCTTAACCTGCACACAGATTTCTCAAGAGGCAGGTCAGATGGTCTGGTATTCCCATCTCTTGGAGAATTTTCCACAGTTTGTTGTGATCCACACAGTCAAAAGCTTTGGCACAGTCAATAAGCAACAGTAGATGTATTTTGGAACTCTCTTGCTTTTTCTATGATCCAACGGATGTTGGCAATTTTATCTCTGGTTCCTCTGCCTTTTCTAAATTCAGTTTGAACATCAGGAAGTTCATGGTTCATGTACTGTTGAAGCCTGGCTTGGAGGGTTTTGAGCATTACTTTGCTAGTGTGTGAGATGAGTGCAATTGTGTGGTGCCTTTCTTTGGGATTGGAATGAAAACTGACCTCTTCCAGCCCTGTAGCCACTGCTGAGTTTTCCAAATTTGCTGGCATATTGAGTGCAGCACTTTCACAGCATCATCTTTCAGGATTTGAATTAGCTCCACTGGAATGCCATCACCTCCATTAGCTTTGTTCATAGTGATGCTTTCTAAGGCCCACTTGACTTCACATTCCAGGATGTCTGGCTCTAGATGAGTGATCAGACCATCGTGATTATCTGGGTCTTGAAGATCTTTTTTGTACAGTTCTTCTGTGTATTCTTGCCACCTCTTCTTAATATCTTCTGCTTCTGTTAGGTCCATACCATTTCTCTCCTTTATTGAGCCCATCTTTGCATGAAATGTTCCCTTGGTGTCTCTAATTTTCTTAAAGAGATATCTATTCTTTCCCATTCTACTGTTTTCCTCTATTTCTTCACATTGTTCACTTAGGAAGGCTTTCTTATCTCTCCCTGCTCTTCTTTGGAACTCTGTATTAAGATAGATATATCTTTCCTTTTCTCCTTTGTCTTTCACTTCTCTTCTTTCTCAGCTATTTGTAAGGCTTCTTCAGAGAACCATTTTGCGTTTTTGCATTTCTTTTTCTTGGGCATGTTTTTGATCACTGCTCATGTACAATGTCATGAACCTCCATCCATAGTTCTTCAGGCACTCTGTGAGATCTAATCCCTTGAATCTATTTGTCACTTCCACTGTATAATTGTAAAGCATTTGATTTTGCTCATACCTAGTGGTTTTCCCTACTTTCTTCAACTTAAGTCCAGATTTTGCAATAAGGAGTTCATGATCTGAGCCATAGTCAGCTCCCTGTCTTGTTTTTGCTGACTGTACAGAGCTTCTCCGTCTTTGACTGCAAAGAATATAATCAGTCTGATTTAGGTGTTGACAATCTGGTGATGTCCACATGTAGAGTCATCAGTTGTGTTGTTGTAAGAGGGTGTTTGCTATAATTAGTGCATTCTCTTGGCAAAACTCTGTTAGCCTTGCCCTGCTTCATTTTGTACTCCAAATCAAACTTGCCTGTTATTCCAAGTATCTCTTGACTTCCTATTTTCGCCTTCCAGTCCCCTATGATGAAAAGGAAATCTTTTTTAGGTGTTAGCTCTAGAAGGTCTTCTAGGTCTTCATAGAATCATTCAACTTCAGCTTCTTCAGCATTAGTGGTTGAGGAATAGACTTGGATTACTGTGATGTTCAATAGTTTGCCTTGGAAACAAACTGAGATCATTCTGCCCTTTTCAACATTGCGATCAAGTAGTGTATTTTGGACTCTATTGTTGACTATGTGAGCTACTCCATTTCTTCTAATTTGACTATAGTTTCTACTAAAGATATTCCCCATGAAGATAGAAGTACATACATATTTATATGTGTATGTATATGTATATATATATGCACATAAATATGTAATTTATGTGTGTATATCAGTTCAGTTCAGTTCAGTTCAGTCGCTCAGTCGTGTCTGACTCTTTGTGACCCCATGAACTGCAGCCCACCAGGCCTCCCTGTCCATCACCAACTCCCGGAGTTCACTCAAACTCACGTCCATCAAGTTGGTGATGCTATCTAGCCATCTCGTCCTCTGTTGTCCCCTTCTCCTGCCCCCAATCCCTCCCAGCATCAGAGTGTTTTCCAATGAGTCAACTCTTCACATGAAGTGGCCCAAGTATTGGAGTTTCAGTTTCAACATCAGTCTTTCCAATGAATATTCAGGACTGACTTCTTTTAGGATGGACTGGTTGGATCTCCTTGCAGTCCAAGGGACTCTCAAGAGTCTTCTCCAACACCACAGTTCAAAAGCATCAATTCTTCAGCACTCAGCTTTCTTCACAGTCCAACTCTCACTCCATACATGACTACTGGAAAAACCATAGCCTTGACTAGATGGACCTTTGTTGGCAAAGTAATGTCTCTGCTTTTTAATATGCTATCTAGGTTGGTCATAACTTTCCTTCCAAGGAGTAAGCATCTTTAATTTCATGGCTGCAATCACCATCTGCAGTGACATAAATATGTAATTTATGCACATAAATATATATGTATACACACACACACAAATATGTAATTTTTGTTTCCCCACGACCTACAGTGTCATATGCTACATAGCCAGCATTCAAATTCTATACTATAGTCATAGAAATTTTTGATGTAAAGAATATACCACTTATCTCTCTGAGTCATTTTCCTCCATTAAGCAAAAGTTCTCTTTTCCCCTGGTGTTCCAGTTGTGCTTTCAATATGCTTTCTTCTGCTCTTTCAAATACATCTTTCCTATCTGCCACATATATCCATTGACCTCACACTTATATTTTTCTCCTCTATTTCCCAAAAGGGATCCCTAGATCAAACACTCATATACCATGATTAATTGGACGAGACTTCTACTATATTATATCAATAAACAGTGAAAATGGAAACTTTTCAATTTTTAACACCAGGTACATGCATCTATATCTGAGAGTGAAACTCTCCAAAGACAATGGGGAATATAAACAAAATGGTACTTGAGGATGGTTTCAAAATGGCAAAGTAATCCCAATCCCTAGTAAATACTAAAGGGATTCCTGGTGGTCCAGTCATTAAGAATCCACCTCGCAATGCAGGAGACTTGGTTTGATCTCAATTTGGGGAACTAAGATTGCACATGTCACAGAGCAACTAAGCCTGCACAACACATCTGCTGAGCCTGGATGCTACAAGTAACACCTGACATAGACAAATAAATCAATAGTTCAGTTCAGTGTTGCTCAGTCATGTCCGACTCTTTGGAACCCCATGAACTGCAGCCCACCAGGCCTCCCTGTCTATCACCAACTCCCGGAGTCCACCCAAACCCATGACCATTGAGTCAGTGATGCCATCCAACCATCTCATCCTCTGTTGTCCCCTTCTCCTGCCTTCAATCTTTCCCAGCATCAGGGTCTTTTCAAATGAGTCCGTTCTTCACATCAGGTGGCCAAAGTATTGAAGTTTCAGCTTCAGCATCAGTCCTTCCAATGAATATTCAGGACTGATTTCCTTTAGGACGGACTGGTTGGATCTCCTTGCAGGCCAGAGGACTCTAAGAGTCTTCTCCAACACCACAGTTCAAAAGTATCAATTCTTCAGTGTTCAACTTTCTTTATAGTCCAACTCTCACATCCATACATGACTACTAAAAAAACCATAGCTTTGACTAGACAGACCTTTGTTGGCAAAGTAATTTCTCTGCTTTTCATTATGCTGTCTAGGATGGACGTGAGCCTGCGTGAACTCCGGGAGTTGGTGATGGACAGGGAGGTCTGGCATGCTGCGATTCATGGGGTCGCAAAGAGTCGGACACAACTGAGTGACTGAACTGAACTGAACCGAGGTTGCTCATAACTTTCTTTCCAAGGAGCAAGCCTCTTTTAATTTCATGGCTGCAGTCACCATTTGCAGTGATTTTGAAGCCCCAAAAAATAAAAGTCTGTGACTGTTTCCATTGTTTCCCCAGCTATTTGCCCTGAAGTGATGGGACTGGATGGCATAATCTTAGTTTTTGGAATGTTGAGCTTTAAAAATAATATATACAATGGTTGTTTCCATTTATTTATGATGACCCATAAAGCAACTCTCATTGCCTCAATAGGCGTCTAACTGGGATGCATCATCTTCTAGGACACTTAGAATCCGTCACAGTATTGCATTGTGTCAAGGGGGCAGATGTGAGCTCTCTCTTTATTATCTTTGGCAAACATCATTTCATTTTCCTGTCAGGTGTTTGTAGTGGCTTTCTTTGGGTAACACCTCTGGCTTTGCAAAGTTTGGCTTAACTTTCTTGATCTCTGTAGACACTGACAACACAAACATGCTCTGTTTGTAGAAATATGTCATCTGTTGGCGCTCAGCAGGGGAATAGGAAGAGAAATCAGGTTTTGAAGAAAGAATAACAGCACCATTTGGACAGCTGCAGGCATGAATCTCTGAAGAGGACAGCTGGACCAGGTTGTGCTTCATACTCCGAGCTTTTCTGGCCTCAAATCGAGGCCTAGAAATAAAAAGGAAGGGCCTGTGAGATGGGGCAGTGTGGGGCTGGCACTGATTGTGTTGGTTGTTAAATTCATAGCATGCCCATGCTTCACTGAAACATGTTACTTTCCACAAGTTCAGAAGGCAGGTTTTTAAATCTATTTCTGGGGTTCCAAATGCCACCACTGTCAGAGTGCTTCAAGACATACAGGGACGGAAAATATTCTCTTGACACCCACCTCACCAAACAGTGAGTCCTTGCCGTGCACCAGTTACAAGCATGCACAAAAGCTATGTGGGCCTTTAATCACCTGATTTCTGCCCCCTGAATCAAGTGTATGTCAGCTCAGCATGGCTGACACTTTTGATTGATATCAATTTACTTAAGTGCTACCTCTTTAAAGGCTTTTACTGTGTTCTAATACTATTTCTTGAGTCCAGCTAAAAAGCGAAATGTATTTATTAACTGTTTAAAAAGACATATGCCATTTCAGATTAAAAAACAAAAAAGACTGTGCATACTAATTTAGATACATAAGGTGCCACTGTTTTATCTAAACTACTCAACCCTTCATATTAACCATTATACTTAAAAACATGCTGATACTCCCTTTTTAAATTAATAAACATCAATTAATCCACTGGCTGTGTTTTTTAGTACCAAATTCAGAAACTAGAAAAGAGAAAAACACAACCCAGCTGTTCAGCCCATATGCCTGATCTGGCTATGAAGGTGAGGAATTTGGCCACTTTTTTCAAGGCTTTTTTCACTTTTGCTAAGGTGATGGAGTTGGTCAAGTTTGCCCAATTTCCTTTCCCACAAGCAAGCAGAGCTGGTAAATATTATTGTCAATGGAAAATAGGTACAATGTTATTCTTTTCCAAAAAGGTTTTCTTGGCCATGTTTGAAAAGTGTTACCTACAGTATCTTCTTGGAAGCTTCATAGTGATACATAGAATGCTCTAGTTTTAGATAAGCCCTACAATCCCTATTTAATTCCTTGTATCTTGTAGCTCTCACACTTTCCTGACCAAGGAATCCTTTCCATGTAGGAGCTGGAGGAGGAGCATACAGGGATGCGTAAGATTCAAGCTTTTGTGACAGGATGAGAAACTACTGAAAGGCTTTGAGCAGAGAAGAGGGACCTGATGTTTTATGATTCATTAGGCTCCCCTGGGTCTATGTGAGATGGCTGAAGGGGGTATGGGAAGACAAATGCCAGAAGGTAAGCTTGGAGGCTTTTGCAATAAAGCAGGTGAGCCAACAACATTAAGTTGAACCAGACAGTAAAGGTCTAGATGATGAGAGGGCATCACTTTCCAGATGCATTTGGAAGGCAGAGCTTTTGACATTTTCTGGCAGATGGGATATATGATATCAGAGAGAAAAGTCAAGGATGATTTCAAGCTATCTGCCCTGAGCAATTGACAGACTGTGGGAGGAGCACATTTGGGCACTTGGGGATAAATCAGGAGTGTAGTTTTTGAGCTGTTAATTTTATGATGACAGTTAGATGTTCAACAATAGCCAAAACGTTCTCTGGGATCCACTCTCTGAATTTGACTTCATTTAGTGCAAAGCAGAGGGCTCTCCACTCTGGCTATTCAGTAGAACTGTCTGCAGAGATTTAAAAGTTCCCTGGTCTAGGGTGATGCCAAACTAATTACTTAAACATCTCTGGGGTGGACCAAGGCATGGGCATGCTCAACACCCTCCAGAAGATGCAAATGCATAGTGAGGGTTGAGAACCACGGGATCAGTGGCCCCAGTGGTCTGTGGGCTTGAAATGATCATGGCACATTCTATTAGATGTAGTGGCAGGACAGCCGTGCTTCCCAGATGTCAAGAAACTGGAGACAAGGTGTGCCCCATTGCTGGGAAACAGACACTTCTCAGATTCTCTCTGCTTCTTCCTGTACTCTCTCTGTGCTTTCTCCAAGTTTCAAGGAATGTCTGGACTTCTAGTTTAGGTAGCTTGTTTGACACAGTCTTCACTTAAATTAGGCAGCATTCTTGGTGCCTGGAGTATTCAGACTCAGGGCCTGAGCCTTTTCTGCTGGTCTCTGGAGATGTGTGATTCATTGCTGAGTTATATGAGAATAGAAGAGCATTTCAGAGCCCCCCTCAACACCCGGCCAGCAGTGTGTACCATGGAAGCTAATCTGAAAACAGTAGGAATTCCACAGCCCTTGAGCAGGTGGGTTTGAGAAAGCTACAAAGAAAGAGTGTGGAGACTTCTCTGGCAGTCCAGGGGCTAAGATTCCATGCTTCCAGTGAAAGGGACCCAGGTTCGATCCCTTGTCGGGGAACTAAGATCCCATGTGCCACACAGCATAGCCAAAAAGGAAAGAAAGAAAGAAAGAAAGACATTTTAAGGGATTTTTGGTCACAGTGCCCAGGTACTTAGGGAAAAGGTAGAGACATTCCTGAAACCCAGATATTTGCCTCCCTCAGTGAAACCTACACATGCAGGTACCACTTTGAGGGCTAGAGTCTCCAGGTAAATACTTTCACACATGCCACACACACACACACACAACACACATACACATTCAACACACAGGCCACTCACATTTACACTAATAGATAATGCACAGGCTCTCATAACACAGAGACCCACCTTTCATTTATGACCCCTCTCACATCAGCCCTCTCAAAAATGAGTCTCAGGAGACTTACTCACAGAACAGGAGAGAGAAGGTTGGGATCTTGATTTACTTTCTAGGCCTCTAGCTTCTTTGAGATTTAACTGATGAACTGTGGAATTCAAGTCTCATGGCCCTGAGGAGACAGGACCCTGGAAGATAAGTGTCCTTTCCCATTCCCCTGAAGTTACTTTATTTGGGTGCCAATAGACTCCATTATGTCACAAAGCCATTGCTGAGAGAGGGAGAAACACAGGAGGAGTCTAACCTCCAAAGCCCCTTGCCAGGTGGGAGGTTTCGTCTAAGGCACTGCTGGTGAATTTAGGCTGAGGAAAGCCCTGAGGGGACACTGGTTTCTCCTCCAGAGATGGCAGATGTGATCCGTGCCTTCCCACTTTCTGTGCCCTGACCTGGTTGATGCACAGTTGCTCATGTTTCAAAGCCCACCATCAGCATTTCTATTTTTTTTTTAATCTGCTTTTTTGCTTTTTGGCCTAGACTAAAAAGCCCACTTTACCCACTCCTGCAGCAAACTAGAAGGTCCAAGTACCTGACACCATCAAAAAGGAATGTTCCATCTATCGCTGGTGGGAACTGGCTCCCTGACCTTTGAGTGGGATAATTTCGGGCTTCCCACAGATGGCAAAGAATCTGCCTGCAGTGCAAGAGACCTGGGTTCCATCCCTGGTCAGGAAGATCCCCTGGAGAAGGGAATGGCAACCCACTCCAGTACTCTTGTCTGGAGAATTCCATGGACAGAGGAGTCTCGCTGGCCACAGTCAATGGGATTGCAAAGAGTCAGACCTGACTAACATTTACTCTGGGCTTCTAGAATTCTCTATAGGGATGGAGCCTACTGTAGTGACTGGTTTGATAATGCACCCTCTTTTGGCTGTTTTTTTTCTTTTTTCTTTTTCTGTCTCCCTTTCCCATAATCCTAACAATGTTTCCTGGGATCAATCTAAGATAAACTATTCACATTGAAATTTCTACTCGGGATCAGCCTCTGGGGGACTTGACCTAAGACACAAAAAAAAGAAAGAAATCCCCTGCAAGTGTAAATGATGAAAGATAGAGAGAGATCAGTTTACTCAAAATGGCTCAGAATCCCACTGTAAATGTAAATCCCCTGTAAAATGGTCCTGTTATAGAGATTTAATTTATCAAGACAATTTGAGAAATTTACCTCCCTGTTGGGGCACCAAACAGGGTGACCACGTAAAGGGGAAGCAGATGCACTCAGCCTGTGGCCTCACACTTCTATGGCAACGACTATAATTTTCCAGGAGGGAGACATTAAAAAAAATTCACATAAAACTTTTTATTGTGTAAGTGACACTTGTTACAGTCAGCAGTCAGAAAGCTACCCTGAGGACAGAACTATCTGCCTATTAATGTAGAGAAAACTGCTAGCCTGCTTTCCAAATCTCAGAGTGTAGCATTGAAGATGCTAGGATTCATTCCAAAGGAGTTATAGTACCAGTGAAATACAAGAAAGATGTAGCAAATGTGTGCTGCAGGAAAGATAATAAAGTAAAATCTAAGCATTTCAGAGCTCTCGGGGTAAATTGAATCCATGGGAATTGAAAAATAAAGACTTGGAAAAAAATGGACTCTTTTTACAGAGGACAGGAAAATAACATATTACTCCATTTCATTCTCCGGTTTTTCTGGACTCAAAACTACTGCTGAAATCGTTTCCAGTCATACAAAAGCAATATTTAATGAGGATCTATGGCTTTAGTATTTGTAATCAGGACTCTGTCTATAAAGATTTCCTTTTTCAGTGTGGACACATGCAACAGAGGAACGCAGTTGGAGACCAATCCCTGCACACAAATAACCCAACGTCCTCCTGTACCTGCTCCTGTCTCCCATCATTTCCTTCAGTAGTGACGTCACCTCCTTTAGAGCCAGCCTCTGTGGTACCAGCCAGGGTTCCAGGGTCGTCATCCACTCCACACTCTCCAGTTTAGTTCAGCTCAATGGGGCTCTGCATTACTCACGGGTTGTGAAGAGCTGCGAATGATGTAGGGATCAGCTTTACTATATTAACAGCGCTAAAGGATTAATATTTTTTGGTAGGATATCCTGATTCATTAGTTTGGATAGCCCAAGTGCTGAGGCAAAGACCAGCATCTTCAACTGGTCTTATCCCCTCATACCTTGATATTTCACAAAATAAAAATTGATTTCTTGCTTGGGTGACAAACATGTCAGTGGAGGGACAGGGGGATGTGTTCACAGGGTTATTCAGAGACCCAGCTTCCTTCCATCTATTCATTACACAATTCCTTAGACAGCAGTTGTAAAATGACTGATTGGCTTTACTTTATAAAACAATCTTAGAGTCACAAAAAAACTGAGCAGAAGGTACAGAGGTTTCCCACATTCCCCATCTCTTCCATTGTTAACATCCCCCACCAGAGGAGTACGTTCTTACAAGCTGTGAACTTGCATCACCAAATCATAATCACCCAGAATCCACTGTTTACATTAGAATTGACGCTGTACATTCTATGGGTATGGATGAATGTTTGCTGATGTGTATCCACCTTCATGGTGTCACAGTTTTCACTGCTCTAAAAATTCTCATGCCTCGCCTATTCATCTTTCCCTTCTCCCTAACCTCTGGCCACCATTGATCTTCTTTTTTCTTTATCTCTTTAAAATTAATTTCTATTGGAGTACAATCATTTTACAATGTTGTGTTAGTTTCTGCTGTGCAGCAAAGTGAATCATCTATAATATATGCATATACCCCCTCCTTTTTGGACTTCCGTCACATTTAGGTCACCCCAGAGGACTGAGTAGAGTTCACTGAGCTATACAGTATGTTCTCATTAGTTATCTATTTTGTATATAATTTCAATACTCTGTGTGTGTGTGTGTGTGTGTCAATCCCGACTTTCCAGTTCATCCCCTCCTTCCTTCCTTGTTGACCATAGTTTTTTCTCTGTGTTTGTGTTTCTATTTCTGTTTTTTAAATAAGATCTTTTTACTGTCGTCATAGTTTCCTCTTTTCAGAATGTTATACAGATGCAATCATGTAGTACACAACATTTTCAGATTGACTTCTATCACTTAGCAACCTGCATTAAAGTTTTCTCCATGTCTTTTCATGGTTTGATAACTCATTTCTTTTTAGCAGTAAATAATATGCCATTGTCCGGATATTATACAGTTTTTTAAATTTTGTGCTGGAGTATAGTTTATTTATAATGTTGTGTTAGTTTCACAGGTATACAGTAAAGTGATGTAGTTATACAAATACATATATTCCTCTTTTCCACATTTTTTTCCATATAGGTTGTTACAGAATGTTGAGCAGAGTTCCCTGTGCTATACAGTAGGTCCTTGTTGGTTATTCATGCATAGTAGTGTGTATATGTCATCCCAAACTCCTAATTTATACTTCTCCACTACCTTTCCCTTCTGATATCCTTAAGTTTGTTTTTTAAGTCTGTGAGTCTGTTTCTGCTTTGTGAATAAATTATTTTGTATCATTTTTTAGATTCCACATATAAATGATACCATATAATATTTGTCTTTGTCTGATTTATACCACTTAGTATGATGATCTCTAGGTATCATGCTTTATTTAATCATTCATTTCCTGAAGGATGTCTTGGTTGTTCCCACATGTTTGGCAATTGACAAACTTTTTATGGTAAAGGGCCACATACTAATTATTTTCAGCTTCCTGAGTCTCTGTGTTCAATCTCTGTGTTAACTACTGCCATTGTAGGACAGAACTTCCATAAACACTGCATAAATAAATAGACTAGCTGTGCTGCAATAAAACTTTATTACAAAAATAGGAGATGGTATGCAGATTCCTGCCTTGGAGTCCTCCACTGGCTCTTATCAGCAGACAGGGAAAAGAGACAGTGGAGGATCCGGACCATTTGGTAAATATTTCTAAGAGGAACAGCTCCTATCACTTTAACCTTGGTTCCTTGTTCAGATCACATGACCTCACCCAGATGCAAGGGAGTTTGGGAAATGTGGTTTAGACAGGATTTTGTGAGCTAACATTCTTCTATACAAACTGAGAACTAATCATATTTTGTGATATAGTATCTCTGGAAAGGATATGCTGAAATTGTAAATAACAGGTTTTAAAAATCCCAGAAACACAATTGCTATGGAAATTGGAAACTTTCTGACTCCATGATGAATTTTGCTTGCAAATTACATTATGTTTGAAAGAAATTTTCTTTAAACAATGTCAGAATATCAACTATTGTTTTGTACTTTGAGTGAGTGCATACTAAGTTGCTCTGGTTGTGTCCTTTTGTGACCCCTATGGACTGTAGCCCATCAGGCTTCTCTGTCCATGGAATTTGCAGAATTCATCCATATGGAAACACTGAGTAATTTACATATGGATGAATTCTGCAAATCTTAACTAAGCATTAAAAAAGATCCTGCTGGACTTCTTCTGCTTGTAAGCAATTGGTTAATAGGAGTAATGAATCTGTATTTCTTTTTAAAAGTTCATATTTTTACTTCCTTTAATGGATATTACTCTTTCCCCAAATTATATGAAATTTAAAAGATTTGACAGTGGTCATGAGCTTAGCTAATAAAACAAGTTTTGTTTTCTTATGTAACGTGAGAGGACAATATTATCAAATTCAGGGTTTATTGCTCTCCAATAATTCACCAGAGTGATTATTTTCATGGAACCCAATAATAGGAAATAGTCACTTTTTTACCATTCAAGATCTGAAAGGTGAACATATTTAGTAGCATTAACTAACCCAAGAGACTAAAAGAATATAAACAAAATTTTCATCAGACACTCTTGCCATGAGGAAAAGAAAAAAAAAAAAAATCCATTGCAATTGCTCTGGTGTCTGGTTTGGGTCAGAATAAGTAAAAACTGAAGAAATAAATCTAAAGCTCTTGACTTCATTTTTCAGCTTTCAAGTCTTCTAATGAGGCAGAGCTGTGCAGACAAATCTAAAATTTTAATAAGAAAAAGTGAAAAATATATGGCAGTTCCTTCTGCAGTGCCCTTCTAGGTCACCCTGGAATTCTTTAAGTTATTGTGATTGCTCTAGATTCTGGGTATATTTCATATACTTTGAAAGTAGCTTGCTCCAAATATCAAATCACATTTAAAGTTGCCTTAGTTGTTGTGCTTTGTTTTTTTAGATGCAGTTTTTATTTCATTTACTGGTAATGTTGGAATTCTGGGAGATTAACCTAATGTATCCTTGAAGGCAGTAGTTTTGGAAGTTGAGCATGCAAAAGAATGACCTGGAAGGTTAGCAGGCTCCAAGCCTCACTTTCAGAGACTTTGAATCAGCAAGGAAGCCAAGCTCCTCCTCAGAAGGAGCCTGGGATTCTTCATTTCTAACAAGCTCCAAGCTGATTGATGCTGGTGGTCTGGTACCCCTCTATGATTGACATCAACTCCAGGGTCTTTCTATTGGAAACTCAACTCAAACTGGCTTAGAAAATAGAAACTGCGTTGACTCACAGAAATTAAAAATCTAGGCAGTCTGAGTTAGACACTACCAACTCCATCTGTTCAAGTAATATCCTGAGGATCCAGTTTTTCTCTTTCTCGCCAGAATCCATTTCCCCTGTAGACATCTCACTCACGGTTGCAAATGGATCCTGGTGCTCTCGACCTACATTTGCTTGTTTCCAACTCCAGTGGAGAAAAGAGATTTTTTTTTTCTATCACCAACTGTTAAAAAAAAAAAAGTTCTCACTATTATTGGTTCTAATTGAGTCATGCCCTTATCTCATTTTCACTGTAACTCTAGGGACATGATATGCAATTAGTTTGGGTTAATTTGGAGCTACCCTGGATTTAAGTTCTCAGGTACCTGCTGTATCTGTTTTTCTGCACCAGGGATTTTTCTGAAGCCACAGAGACTCTCTCAGTTTGAACTTAATTACAGTCTAGACATGCATAGGCATTGATGCACTTGCACTCCCCAATCAATGGGGGACAGAGCTCATGGACAGCAGCCCCACCTCCAGTTTTCAGACAGTTATTACGTGTATTCTATAACCTTTTTTGAGAAGCTTGCCTTGGTGTTTTGTCCCAGTTGCCTTTGTGGAAACAAGAAATATGGTAGACTACGGAAGCTTCCTCTTTTTCTGTCTCTGGCTCTTAGCTTCTCACCCTGCTCCTGGAATCATCTCCCCATTCTTTGCCTCATGTACTACTTTTGGGAAAATCCAAATTATAGCCTGCCCTACATCATGTGGGTTGACACTGAGGGAAGTGTTTCTCTAGAATAACCCTGGGGTTTTGTTTTATCAAAGAGGAGTAAAAGGATGATGAGAAGGAAAAGCAACATATTTCCTCTAAAAGCTAGTTAATTCACAAGTAAACAATATTGAATTGTGACTCAATCAGAATATGAATTAGGGCTAATGTACCTTGTGCAGTGGATTGGGTGGGAACACATCACCTGTGGACTCTGTGGTGACAAACCAAGGAGGGTGTTGGAATGTGGGAATAGAAAAACCAGACCCTTATCATTTTTCCCTCCCCCATGCTGTAACTATTAACGGATTTTGGTTCCTCCTGACCAGTATAACCTTTCTCCCCACCTACCCCCACAGGGAGAAGGTATTTTCCTTACTCTCCCTCGACACCTAGTATGCATGCCTTGTCCAATCAGCAAATGACCCACAAGACCCCATCCCACTCCTTGTAACCTGACTGTAACAGTGGACTAAGGACCCCTGTTCAACATCGGTTCTCCCTTGAGTTGGCCCGCTGTACTAACAGCATCTCCCATTCTAATAAACTTTATTTCCCTCTCATTCTGTCTCATGTCTGGAAATTATTTTCCAACCCACTCCTGGACCATGACAGTCTCCACTCCTGCAGCAGATAGACTAAACAAGAAGGGGAATATGTATCCTACATTAATCTGAGACATGGATTTGGCTAAAAGTAAGTTCACTGGTGGTTCAGACAGTAAAGAATCCGCCTGCAATTCAGGAGACCCAGATTAGGAAGATCCCCTGCAGAAGGGAATGGCAATGCACTCCAATATTCTCATGGACACTGGAACCTGGCAGGCTACAGTCCATGGGGTTGCAAGGAGTAAGACATGACTAAGCAGTTAATACACACCCACTCACCCACCCACCCACACACACACACACACACACACACACACACACACGTTTAAGAAACTAAAGCTGAGTCGGTAGCCTCAATCTCAAGTAATCTTAAAACACCTTCTACAAATTCCCAATGCTGCCATCTCCTCAGCTCACCTAGAATTATGCATTCCAAGCTTCCCACTCACTGTATGATGCCTCTTAATCTTCTATTTCTTAACTAAACTCTGACGCTCTAAAGTTTTCCTCTCCTGTGTCCCATCTCTTGAGGACAAAACTTGGCTAAAGCTGGCTGTTGGGCAGATGCCGCTATAGTTATTAAACAACAAGTGAAAGTGGCAGGACTGGCTCACTGGACATGGGTTTGAGTAAACTCTGGGAGTAGGTGATGGACAGGGAGGCCTGGCGTGCTGCAATTCATGCAATCGCAAAGAGTCAGACGCAACTGAGCGACTGAACTGAACTGAAGAATAGACATTACATGCTAAGTCTTCCTTCATCGAGGAGATATTTCATTATCACACCTTCCTAGAAAACATTAGCCAAAGGGTTTATAGAAATCCATTCCAAGGAAGTTTT
Source organism: Budorcas taxicolor (assembly GCF_023091745.1). Classification (NCBI taxonomy): domain Eukaryota; kingdom Metazoa; phylum Chordata; class Mammalia; order Artiodactyla; family Bovidae; genus Budorcas; species Budorcas taxicolor. Next base: position 6,405,559 of record NC_068922.1, read on the forward strand.
CTTTCCTGAGAAGCACATCCAACTAATCTTTGGAAATGCTGCATACTGCCTTTCATTTCAGGGCACCACAGTAAGCACTGACTTGTTAAATGCGCTGAGATAATTTGGCTGAGAAAGTATAAACTCTAAGTAATCTGGATTTTTCCTAACTTAGTTGATGCTAGCTCTGTTTGGGGTTTTGTTGTTGTTCCTGTTTTTGTAGTTCTTTGAAGGTGAAACTGTCAAAATCTCAAAGGCCACTGCCTACACTTCCAGAAATTCAACCCTAAACTAAAAGTGACACTAAATTTGGGAAATTCTGTAACTATTACCGACAGCATGCATACTAAGTTGCTTCAGTCTTGTCCAACTGTTTGAGATACTATGGACTATAGTCTGCCAGGTGTCTCTGTCCATGGGATTCTCCTGGCAAGAATCCTGGAGTGGATTGCCATGCCTTCCTCCAGGAGATCTTCCCAACCCAGGGATCAAATCCATGTCTCTTATTTCTCCTGCATTGACAGGTGGATTCTTCCCACTAGTGCCACCTGGGAATCCCTTATAGACAGCAGGAGGATGCATCTTGGACAACTTTGTGGAAGTTAAGACTTCGCCTACCTGCACGTGGGTCTGGCTTCCAGGACTGTCTAAGACCCCTTCCCTCCCCCTAGGTATGGCCACTATTATTATTTCCCTGAAGGCAAGGAGAGTGCTGAAAATAAAAGAATCATGTCTTTTTCTTTATTTTATTGAAGGATCAGTTCAGTTCAGTTCAGTTGCTCAGTAGAGTAGTGTCCAACTCTTTGGGACCCTATGGACTGCAATATGTAGGGCTTCCCTTTTCCATCACCAACTCCTGGAACTTGCTCAAACTCAAATCCATTTAGTTAGTGATGCCATGCAACCATCTCATCCTCTGTCATCCCCTTCTCCTCCTGCCTTCAGTCTTTCCCAGCATCAGGGTCTTTTCCTGTGAGTCAGTTCTTCACATCAGATAGCCAAAGTATTGGAGCTTCAGCTTCAGCATCAGTCCTTCCAATGAATATTCAGGACAGATTTCCTTTAGGATGGATGGTTGGATCGCCTTGCTGTCCAAGGGACTCTGAAGAGTCTTCTCCAACACTACAGTTAAAAGCATCAATTCTTTGTTGCTCAGCTTTCATTATGGTCCAACTCTCACATCCATACATGACCACTGGAAAAACCATTGAAGTATAGTTGATTATAGTTATTGAAGTATAGCTGATTTTATTGAGGTATAGTTGATTTACAATTTGTGTTAAATTTCTGCTGTATAGCAAAGTGATCCAATTATACATATATATATATATTTTCATATTCCTCTCCATTATGGTTTATCATAGGATACTGAATATAGCTCCCTGTGTCATACAGAAGGGATTGTTGTTTATCCATCCTACATGTCCTAGTTTGCATCTGTTAATCTCAAACTCCCAGTCTATCCCTCCACTCCTCTTCCCCTTGGCAACCAAAAGTTCGTTCTCTATGTCTGCATCTATTTCTGTTTTATAGATACATTCATGTCACATTTTCGATTCCACAGACAACTGATGTCATACGATATTTGTCTTTTTCTTTCTGACTTACTATTCTTAGTATGATAATCTCCAAGTCCACCCATGTTGCCACAGATGGCATGACTTCATTCTTTCTTGTGGCTGAGTAGCAAGGTCATTTCTGTAGTAATCAATAGAATCAGAATTTGAGCCACCGTGTCTGACACTGCTGTGGCATTTGGATGTGGCAGATGTAATATTTTTCATAACTTGATAGCTTACAGTGAACAGTGCTTGATTCTTGATCTCCAAAGAAGATTTAGCCTCATGACCAGGGGCTAGGCTTGATCACTCAAGAGCTTTTGTGTAGCAGAGTTTTATTAAAGTGAAAACAGACAGAGAAAGCTTCTGACACAGACATCAGAAGGGAACAGAGAATGCCCCCCTTGCTAGTGTTAGCAAGTGTTTTGTGTCAGTCAGAAAGCTAGGAATCAGATAAGAACAGACACCTCAAGGCTGAGGGAGTTTTCCCAGGTCCCCTTCCCACAATGTGCATTTTTGGGATAGGATGCCATGAGGTGTGTCATCCTCCAGCCATGAAACAATTGGTATGAACACTGGTTTGTTGAGCCATTTATCAGCCAAAAGTTAGTCTTAGGTGGAACCAGTTTGAAGAAAGGCAAATTCTAAAGCAAATTCAAAGTTTCATTAACATAGCTTAAGAAAAACATTTCCACGGAGAGTTTGTTTCCTCCTGCTGCCTAAGGGACAGATAAAAAAGAACACGTCTGACACTTGCAGCCTATTTCCTCCGTTTGGAAACTCCTGGCCTTCCTGCCTATTACCCTCTCAACATGTTGCCTGAGCAACTCAGATGATTAAGCAAAGCCCCACATTTGGACTAGAGTGACTGTTGGCGATGTGTGTATGTGTTTCTAGGTGAAGGTGATTAAATCACACAGCCTTAGAGTTACAGTATTTACTTTAAACATAGAAATTATAATATATTAAATGTGAAAGTTGCATTTTATATTTGTAATGGTGGAGAATTGATGTTATTTTAGAATTGAATATTAGGTTCATCAGGGAAAAGATCTGCACATTCATACAACTGGAAAGTTCAGCAGTATCTCCATAGGTGCTTTTCTTTAAATGAGTTATAGTATAAGGTAACGTACCTTAAAACCCCTAAATCCCTGCATTGGATAGATTTTCTTTTATTACCCACATCAAATTGTAGCCCCTCCCTCACTCCATTACTCTAAATCCCTCTTTCCTGCTTCACATTTCTTCATCATATTATCACAATTGTTCGGTCATATAAATGTATTTCTTTGTGGTTCATCTTCCCTTCTGCACAATAGAATGGAAGCTGCATGAGAGCCTAGACTGGGTGTGTTTATGATACACAGTAATGATGTCAAAAATATTAATATTTCTTGAATTTATGAGCGCAAATATTATCAGCCCATGATCCTACTGGTTTTATTCCAAGAACTCACATACCTAATCTAGTCTTTCACATAAGCAGATGAGTGACTGTATTTGGCAAAGAAGTTGAGGTTACACTCCTGATTTTATTTCCCCTTTTCTCCTTTAAGTTCTTAAAACTCTTCAGTTCAGTTCAGTTCAGTCACTCAGTCGTGTCCAAATCTTTGCGACCCCATGAATCGCAGCATGCCAGGCCTCCCTGTCCATCACCAACTCCCAGAGTTCACTCAAACTCACGTCCATCGAGTCGGTGATGCCATCCAGTCATCTCATCCTCTGTCATCCCCTTCTCTTTCTGCCCCCAATCCCTCCTAGCATCAGAGTCTTAGCAAGTTGTAATTTAATGATTAGGAAATTTCAGGGTACTTGGCAAGTTTGAGATCAAAAAGATGACGTAAGTTTTAAGGGTGAATGACATTTAACAGCAGCAGAAACTCTAACTTTCCCCCGAAAAGCAAATGTTCTATGGTACTACTCTTATGCTCTTATTACAGGTCTTCCCTGGTGGCTCAGATGGTTAAGTGTCTGTCTACAATGCGGGAGACCAGGGTTCAATCCCTGGTTTGGGAAGATTCCCTGGAGAAGGAAATGGTAATCCACTCCAGTACTATTGCCTGGAAACTCCCATGGACAGAGGAGCGTTGTAGGCTACAGTCCATGGGGTTGCAAAGAGTCAGACACAACTGAGCAACTTCACTTTCACTTTCATTACTCTTATAATTAGAGAAATGTTGAAGTTATACAGAGAATTCATGGACAGAACTGTAGACACTATCTCATTTGTATAGTTTTGCTCTTTCTCCAGTATTTGGTGTTATCAGGTTGAAATCTCTAAGCATGTTAACTGGGCCACCTGGAAAATTATCTTAGACTGAGTTACCACTTATTCATTTATGATAAAAGTGATAGTAAATATTAGAAATAAAATATAAAATAAACAAAATTCAGCAGATAATAAATGGTCACTACTGTATCATAGTTTCAGCACATTTCATGAACTCTGTTTCATTTTCAGAGCTGCAGTAACAGAGTACCATAGCTGGGTGGCTTAAAACAACAGCAATTTCCTATCTCATGGTTCTGGTGACTAGAATTCCAAAAGCCAAGCCTCAGCAAGGCCGGCCATGTGCCCTCTGATTCCTGCAGGGGAGGCACTTCCCTGCCACTTCCTGGCTCCAGCGCTGGTGTTAATCCTTGGTCTGCAGTTGTATCATCTCAATCTCCGCTCTATCTTCTCACAGTGATTTCTGTGGGAATCTGTCTTCACATGTTATCTTCTAAGGACACCAGTCATATTGAATTAAGGGCCCAGTTTGATGACCTCATCTTAACTTAATTACATCTGCAAAACCCTATTTCCAGATAAGGCCACAGGTACATGTACAGGAACCACGGGTTAGGGATCAATATACCCTTTAGGGAGCATAATTCATAACTGAACCTCTCTCTCACCCTGGCATTCCACCCCTCTAGGGCATCACAGAGTGCCAAGCTGAGCGCCCTGTGCTGGATAGCAGCTTCCCGCTAACTCTCTATTTTACATATGGTTGTAAATATGTGGAATATTACTCAGCCATAAAAAGGAATGGAATTGGGTAACTTGTAGTGATCCTGATGAGCCTAGAGTCTACCATACAGAGTGAAGTAAGCCAGAAGGAGAAAAACGAATATTGTATATTAATGCATATGTATGGAATCCAGAAATATGGTACAGATGAGCCTGTTTGCAGGGCAGGAATGAGACCCAGACTTAGAGAACAGACTGTGGACACAGCGGAAAGCAGAAGGTGAGAGGAATTGGGAGAGTAGGATTGATATATATGCTCAAACTCTTTTCAGCTTACCAACTTGTTGCCACTGCAGTGCCTTCTCAACAAGGGAAGGAATGATCTTTCTGATTCAGAGAAAACTGCAAGAACAGCCAATCCCTAAAGCTTTCACAAAGAACAAGGGACCCTGACATTGCCAGGTCCTAAAAGGCAAACAGCTTGGAGAAAGAGTCTTAAAGTTCACAAATATCAAAGAGTCCCTGTAATATTGGGGGCAGAAGGAACCATCCTAAATACAGTGAAACACAGGTGAAGTTGCATTGGGTACACTGGCTTTCCTCCCAGGGAAAAATTATCCTCCCCTTTCCAAAACTAGCACTGTTCAGTTCAATTCAGTTGCTCAATCAAGTCCAAATCTTTGTGATGTCATGAATCGCAGCACACCAGGCCTCCCTGTCCATCACCAACTCCCGGAGTTCACTCAGACTCACATCCATCGAGTCAGTGATGCCATCCAGCCATCTCATCCTCTTCTCCTCCTGCCCCCAAACCCTTCTCTGTCCCCTCCTCCTACTGCCCCCAAACCCTTCCAGCATCAGAGTCTTTTCCAATGAGTCAAATCTTCCCATGAGGTGGCCAAAGTACTGGAGTTTCAGCTTTAGCATCATTCCTTACAAAGAAATCCCAGGGTTGATCTCCTTCAGAATGGACTGGTTGGATCTCCTTGCAGTCCAAGGGACTCTCAAGAGTCTTCTCCAACACCACAGTTCAAAAGCATCAATTCGTTGGTGCTCAGCTTTCTTCACAGTCCAACTCTCACATCCATACATGACCACTGGAAAAATCATAGCCTTGACTAGACAGAACTTTGTTGGCAAAGTAATGTCTCTGCTTTTCAACATGCTATCTATGTTGGTCATAACTTTTCTTCCAAGGAGTAAGCATCTTTTAATTTCATGGCTGCAATCACCATCTGCAGTGATTTTGGAGCCCAGAAAAAATAAAGTCTGACACTGTTTCCACTGTTTCCCCATCTATTTCACATGAAGTGATGGGACCAGATGCCATGATCTTCGTTTTCTGAATGTTGAGCTTTAAGCCAACTTTTTCACTCTCCACTTTCATTTTCATCAAGAGGCTTTTTAGTTCCTCTTCACTTTCTGCCATGAGGTGGTGTCATCTGCATATCTGAGGTTCTTGATATTTCTCCCGGCAATCTTGATTCCAGCTTGTGCTTCTTCCAGCCCAGCATTTATCATGATGTACTCTGCATAGAAGTTAAATAAGCAGGGTGACAATATACAGCCTTGACATACTCCTTTTCCTATTTGGAACCAGTCTGTTGTTCCATGTCCAGTTCTAACTGTTGCCTCATGATCTGCATACAGATTTCTCAAGAGCCAGGTCAGGTGGTCTGGTATTCCCACCTCTTTAAGAATTTTCCACAGTTTATTGTGATCCACACAGTCAAAGGCTTTGGCATAGTCAATAAAGCAGAAATAGATGTTTTTCTGGAACTCTCTTGCTTTTTCAATGATCCAGCAGATGTTGGCAATTTGATCTCTGGTTCCTCTGCCTTTTCTAAAACCAGCTTGAACATCTGGAAGTTCACGGTTCACATATTGCTGAAGCCTGGCTTGGAGAATTTTGAGCATTACTTTACTAGCGTGTGAGATGAGTGCAATTGTGCAGTAGTTTGAGCATTCTTTGGCATTGCCTTTCTTTGGGATTGGAATGAAAACTGACCTCTTCCAGCCCTGTGGCCACTGCTGAGTTTTCCAAATTTGCTGGCATATTGAGTGCAGCACTTTCACAGCATCATCCTTCAGGATTTGAAATAGCTCCGCTGGAATGCATCACCTCCATTAGCTTTGTTCATAGTGATGCTTTCTAAGGCCCACTTGACTTCACATTCCAGGATGTCTGGCTCTAGATGAGTGATCACACCATCGTGATTATCTGGGTCGTGAAGATCTTTTTTGTACAGTTCTTCTGTGTATTCTTGCCATCTCTTCTTAATATCTTCTGCTTCTGTTAGGTCCATACCATTTCTGTCCTTTATTGAGCCCATCTTTGCATGAAATATTCCCTTGGTGTCTCTAATTTTCTTGAAGAGATCTCTAGTCTTTCCCATTCTGTTGTTTGCCTCTATTTCTTTGCATTGATCACTGAAGAAGGCTTTCTTATCTCTTCTTGCTATTCTTTGGAATTCTGCATTTAGATGCTTATATCTTTCCTTTTCTCCTTTGCTTTTCGCTTCTCTTCTTTTCACAGCTATTTGTAAGCCCTCCTCAGACAGACATTTTGCTTTTTTGCATTTCTTTTCCATGGGGATGGTCTTGATCCCTGTCTCCTGCACAGTGTCACAAACCTCCGTCCATAATTCATCAGGCACTATATCTATCAGATCTAGTCCCTTAAGTCTATTTCTGACTTCCACAGTATAATCATAAGGGATTTGATTTAGGTCATACCTGAATGGTCTAGCGGTTTTCCCTACTTTGTTCAATTTAAGTCTGAATTTGGTAATAAGGAGTTCATGATCTGAGCCACAGTCAGCTCCTGGTCTTGTTTTTGTTGACTGTATAGAGCTTCTCCATCTTTGGCTGCAAAGAATAGAATCAATCTCATTTCAGTGTTGACTATCTTGTGATGTTCGCTGAGCACACCATTAATTTGAAGTGGCTATTGTCTTGTGGAATGCATTATTTTTTAAAGCTTATGGAAGGAATTGACACTCAATGTTCCATTATCTGTATTTGCACGGAGATACAGACAGGTACAACTGTGGCCCTGATAGGCCTTCGGAGGTAGATTTGATCTGACCTGTACCTAAAACGAGGCCATTTACCTGCTCTCTACAATAATTATCTTCTCATCTGGTCCTTCAGCTCTAGCATTATCCTTTTTAGTTTTTCCATCTTCTCTGATTAGAAAAGGAGTACATTGCCATTTTACATACAGGAAATACATAATTAAAATACCCTATGAGCTCATTGCTTTTAAAACATCTGTTATCTATTTTTTTAACTATAATTTTTAATGACTTTCTAGTACTACATTGTCTGATTACCCTAATTATTTTAGACAATGCTCCTATCATTGGCCATTTATGTTGTTGTCAAGGACACTGAAGCAGCCTACATATCCATCAGTGGATGAACAGACAGAGAAGATATGGTACATGTATATAATGGAAGGGTACTCAGCCATAAAAAAGAACAGACTTGGAGCACCTGTAGTGTTGTGGATGGACCTAGAGTCTGTCATACAGAGTGAAGTAAGTCAGAAAGAAGAAAACAAATAGCGTTTATTATTGCATATATGTAGAATTCCGTGGTGATTCAAGCAGTAAAGAATCTGTCTGCAATATAAGAGAGCCATGTTTGATCCCTGGATTGGGAAGATCCCCTGGAAAAGGGAAAGACTATGCACCCTAATATTCTTACTTGGAGAATTCTGTGGATGAAGGAGCCTGGTGGGCTACGGGGTCGCAAAATCAGGCACGACTAAGTGACTAACACATTCAGTGCATGTGTGTGGAATCTAGAAGAATGGTACTGGTGAACCTATCTGCAGGGCAGGAATGGAGGCACAGACAGAGAATGGACTTGTGGACTCAGGGGGTGGAGATGGTGGGACAAATGGAGAAAGTGGCATTGAGTTACATGCACTATTACCTGCAAAACAGAAACTTGGGTGAAGCTGCCTGTTTGGAAAAGGGAGCTCAGCTTGGTGCTCTGTGATGACCTAAATGCAGGGTGGGAGGAGGCTTTGGAGGGAAGGGACCTATGTATACTCATGGCTGACTCACGTTGTTGTACAGCAGAAACTAACAAAACATTTTAAAGCAATTATATTCCAACTAAAATTAAACATTATACTCCAAACATAAAATTTAAAAAAAGAAAGAAAGTAAAAAAGTATTCATATTCATCACATTTAGAGATAAACATAATTAATGCTTGTATATGCCACTGCCCTTCTTTTCTATGGCTTCCCATACATAATTAATTTTCTATACAGCCAACATAATATGTATATCACAACATATCAATGTGTATCTTATTCTCCTGTTTGCTATAAAAATATATTTTCCAAACTCAAAAAATAAATAATAAAAATTGCTATAATCACCATTTTTGTACCCAAATTGTTGTGTGCACTGTAGCATTATTTTTAATTTTGTACCTTTAACTCCAAATTCTTAAAGCCCAGTAGCCAAAATATGTACATTGTTGGATATGGAACTGTGACAACCTTTGATGACAAATTGAAATTATAATGGAGTTGAGATGCTTAGATGGTATCACCGACTCAACGGACATGGGTTTGAGTAAACTCCAGGAGTTGGTGATGGACAGGGAGGCCTGGCATGCTGCAGTCCATGGGGTCACAGAGAGTCAGACACGACTGAGCATCTGAACTGAACTGAATCACAATTCAAGTCTCCCCTGGTGATTCAGATGGTAAAGAATCCACCTTCAATGCAGGAAACCCCGGTTTGATCCCTGGGTCAGGAAGATTCCCCTGGAGAAGGGAATGACAACCCACTACAGTGTTCTTGCATGGAGAATTCCATGGACAGAGAAACCTGGGGGCTACAGTCCATGGGGTCCCAAAGAGTCGGATGTGACTGAATGACTAACACAATTACAACTCAGGCATACAAAAATAGAGTTGGGTGGCCATTGAGGATCTGGTCTCAGACAAATCTCAGCACCACTGAGAACATGAGCTTTCTTTGAACTGTAGCAGACTCAAGGACACCACCAGCTGTACTCAGAACAATACCCACCAGCAGCAACCTGATGTTCTCAAGGTCTCCCCTGGTAACTATGCAACCATTTCTGACCGCAACCAATCCCTGCTTAACAAATACCTTTACTTCTTGTCAGTTCCAATTATAAATCCTGATCAATAACTCATGTAACTAACTGTAACACAGCAGTTTTTGCCTTGATAAGCCTCTTCCATTTTGTAATCTAGTGGAATACAATTCTAGTGCTTCTTAAATCTGTCTCAAAGGCTGCAGTCCTAACAAACCCCAAGTAAACATCTTCGTTTCATTTAGCTCTCCATTTCTCAAATTTTGGTTGAAAGTGAAAAGTGAAAGTGAAGTCGCTTAGTCGTGTCTGACTCTTTGCGACCCCATGGACTGTAGCCTACCAGGCTCCTCTGTCCATGGGATTCTCCAGGCAATAGTACTGGAGTGGATTGCCATTCCCTTCTCCAGGGGATCTTCCCGACCCGGGGATCGAATGCGGGTCTTCCGCATTGTAGACAGACGCTTTACCGTCTAAGCCACCAGGGAAGGTCGTAAATACACTTGCAGCCATCTAAGTCCTAGAAGCTCTGACCAGTTCTTTTTTTTTTTTTTTTTTTAATTGAAGGATAATTGCTTTACAGAATTTTGTTGTTTTCTCACCTATTTTTTATGAGGGTCCATACATAGGGTGAGTGATAAGAGGGTGAAAAATGGGCATGTTTTGCTTCACTATTCTTGGGCTGTGTTCACGCATTTCCCTACATATACACATGGGAAAGGTCTACCTGAGGTGGTTCTCTGGCTCCTGACAGAATTAGATGTAATTTCCCCATCTCTGACTCTCAGAAGACCTGGAAGGACCTATTAGGAAAATCTTGGACTTCACCCCACATTGATCTACTATAATCAGCCAGCAACTGGGTATGTGGCAAGCTACCCAACATTGGGGGCAGACAGTCTGTGGTGTATAGATGATGCTTCTCTCAGTTGCTGTCCCCCAATCAATCAGAGCAATTAGAGGTCATGTTGTTTTATCTCCTCTTCAAACTCCCATCATTTAGACCCAATCAAGAAGCAGGAGGTGGTCTTCTCCTTCCCCGAACCTATTGGCTGCATTCCAATCAAACTTTTCTTATTGTTTCTGGCCCTCTTCCTCCATAGAGAACCTCATTCTTCATTCCTGTCTTTGGCAATGTAAATGACAGATGACTTTTTGCATGTTATCATCAAGACTTAGAAAGAATGGTTAACTGCACAACCCCTCTGATCAAGGCAATGAGATAAAGAATTTATATGGAAACCATTTTGCCAGATGACAGAGTAGAAGCCAAAGTCAAGGCAGAAAACTTGTAATTCAATGATCGTTGTTAGCAGAAAGTTTTCTCATTTGAGATTATGACCCAGTCTTTAGAGTGAAGAAAGAACAAAATAGAATGAGTGCATCCTGTGAAAAAAGGGATTTATATATGCTTTCCTGACCCAAGTGCCACTTAGAAATGCAGGTTTTCAAACCAAAACAAACATTCTGAAGCAGAACAAGCATTTTAACAGGAAGCCCAAGTGATTCATATGCATATAAAGGTTGAAAAGCTCTGCTCTGTATATTAAGGGTATGAGCATTTGGTTGCCTGAAAGAAGCTCTTTTGAAAACTGACTCTGCTTATAAAACAAAACAAAATAAAAATAAACCATTAACAACTATTTTTACCTGGAAGAGCATTTGAATCTTCTAGAATTCAGTTGAACTACTCATGGGGACAAGATTAATTTTAAGAGATGGTATATGTTTGCCTAAATCTCCTCTCATTTTTTGTTGCATAATTTTAAGTAGTTGATTTTACTGAATACAGGCAAATGGCCAGATTTTCAAAGAGCATAAAACTGTTTACATTGAAAAGTAAGATCTCATCCTAGAAATTAGTTTCATTCCTAGAGGCAATTACTATAACAGATTTTTAAAATATTTTTTCTTTAATCTTCCAGAAATATTATAATATAGATATCTTATGAATCTCCTTAAATATAGCATTATGAATGCTATTTTGGACTTTGCTTTTTAGCACTTTTTAAGTATCCTATAACTGTACATAGAAAGCTCAGCTTGATAATTTTTAATATTTACATAATATTTTTCTTATGTTTGCATCAAAAATTGTTAATGTTGACTGCCATTTAAAATGCTTCCATCTTCTGTATTGCTTATTTTGGCTCTCCCAAATTATGCTACAATGAATATCTCTGTCCATATATGTTTGCACACATGTATTTCTAAGAAATAAAAATGTAAGTAAATTTCTGGCTGTAAGGACAAGAGGCTTTAAAACCTCCAGTTTCATCCATGTTGTTGCAAATGGCATGATTTCCTCCCTCCCTGTGGCTGAATGATGTTCCACTATATACATACTTTCTTTGTTTGTTCATCTGTTAATAGACAAATAGGCTATTTCCATGTCTTGGCTATTATAAATAAGGCTGCAATAAGCATGGTGATGAATACATATTTATGAAATAGTGTGGGGTGGGGTTTTTTTTTTTTTTTGATAAATACCATGAAGAGGAACTGCTTGACAATGTAGTAGTTCTATTTTTAATATTTTGAGGAGACTCCATATTGCTTTCCATGGTGGCTGCATCATTTTACATTTCCAATAGTGGTGAAAAAGTGTACCCTTTTCTAAACATTTTCACCAACACTTGTTATTTGTGGGATCTCATCATGGTTTTAATATACACTTTACTTTTCATTAGAAAGTTTGCAAATGATTTCAGAATTTATTTCTTAATTCTCTGAATGATTATTTATCTGTTCTTACCTTTGCCCCATGTATTCTTACCTTGAGAACCCCATGAACAGTATGAAAAGGCAAAAAGATGAACTCCCCAGGTCAGTAGGTGCCCATTATGCTACTGGATATCAGTGGAGAAATAACTCCAGAAAAAATGAAGGGGTCTAGCCAAAGCACAAACAACACCCAGTTATGGATGGGACTTGTGATAGAAGCAAGGTTCAATGCTGTGAAGAGAGATATTGCATAAGAACCTGGAATGTCAGGTCCATGAATCAACGCAAATTGGAAGTGGTCAGACAGGAGATGACAAGAGTGAACATTGACATTCTAGGAATCAGCGAACTAAGATGGACTGGAATGGGTGACTAACTCAGGTGACCATTATATCTACTACTGCGGGCAGGAATCCCTTAAAAGAAATGGAGTAGCCATCATAGTCAACAAACGAGTCCAAAATGCAGTACTTGGATGCAATCTCAAAAACGACAGAATGATCTCTATTCATTTCCAAGGCAAACCATTCAATATCATGGTAATCCAAGTCTACGCCCCAACCAGTAATGCTGAAGATGCTGACGTTGAACAGTTCTATGAAGACCTACAAGACCTTCAAGAACTAACACCCAAAAAAGATGTCCTTTTCATTCTAGGGGACTGGAATGCAAAAGTAAGAAGTTAAGAAACACCTGGAGTAACAGGCAAATTTGGCCTTGGAATGCAGAATGAAGCAGGGCAAAAGCTAGTAGACTTCTGCCAAGAGAACACACTGGTCAGAGCAAACACTCTCTTCCAACAACACAAGAGAAGACTCTACACATGGCCATCCCCAGATGGTCAATTCTGAAATTAGATTGATTATATTCTTTGCAGCCAAAGATGGAGAAGCTCTATACAGTCAGTAAAAACAAGACTGGGAGCTGACTGTGGCTCAGATCATGAACTCCTTATTTCCAAATTCAGACTGAAATTGAAGAAAGTGGAGAAAACCACTAGACCATTCAGGGATGACCTAAATCAAATTCCTTATGATTATACAGTGGAAGTGAGAAATAGATTTAAGGGACTAGATTTGATAGAAAGAGTTCCTGATGAACTATGGACAGAGGTTCCTGACATTGTACAAGAGATGGGAATCAAGACCATCCCCAAAAAAAGAAATGCCAAAAACCAGATGGCTGTCTGAGGAGGCCTTACAAATAGCTGTGAAAAGAATGGAAGTGAAAAGCAAAGAAGAAAAGGAAAGATATACCCGTTTGAATGCAGAGTCCCAAAAAATAGCAAGCAAAGATAAGAAAGCCTTCCTCAGCGATCAATGCAAAGAAATAGAGGAAAACAACAGAATGGGAAAGACTAGAGATCTCTTCAAGAAAATTAGAGATACCAAGGGAATATTTCATGCAAAGATGGGCTCAATAAAGGACAGAAATGGTATGGACCTAACAGAAGCAGAAGATATTTAGATAAGGTGGCAAGAAGACACAGAAGAACTGTACAAAAAAGATATTCATGAGCCAGATAATCACAAAGGTGTGATCACTCACCTAGAGCCAGACATCCTGGAATGTGAAGTCAAACGGGCCTTAGGAAGCATCACTACAAACAAAGCTAGGGGAAGTGATGGCATTCCAGTTGAGCTATTTCAAATTCTGAAAGATGATGCTGTGAAAGTGCTGCACTCAATATATCAGCAAATTTGGAAAACTCAGCAGTAGCCACAGGACTGGAAAAGGTCAGTTTTCATTCCAATCCCAAAGAAACGCTGTGTCAAAGAATGCTTATACTATCACACGATTGCACTCATCTCACATGCTAGTAATGTAGTGCTTAAAATTCTCCAAGCCACATTTCAACAATAGATGAACTAAGAACTTCCAGATGTTCAAGCTGGCTTTAGAAAAGGCAGAGGAGCCAGAGTTCAAATTGCCAACATCCGATGGATCATCGAAAAAGCAAGAGAGTACCAGAAAAACATCTACTTCTGGCTTATTGACTATGCCAAAGCCTTTGACTGTGTGGATTACAAGAAACTGTAGAAAATTCTGAAAGAGATGGGAATACCAGACCACTTGACCTGCCTCTTGAGAAATCTGTGTGCAGGTCAGGAAACAACAGTTAGAACTGGACATGGAACAACAGACTGGTTCCAAATAGGAAAAGGAGTACATCAACGCTGTATATTGTCACCCTGCTTATTTAACTTCTATGCAGAGTACATCATGAGAAACGCTGGGCTGGATGAAGCTCAAGCTGGAATCAAGATTGCCGGGAGAAATGTCAATAACCTCAAATATGCAGTTGACACCAACTTTATGGCAGAAAGTGAAGAAGAGCTAAAGAGCCTCTTGATGAAGGTGAAAGTGGAGAGTGAAAAAGTTGGCTTAAAGCTCAACATTCAGAAAACGAAGATCATGGCATCCGGCCCCATCACTTCATGGCAAATAGATGGGGAAACAGTGAAAACAGTGGCTGACTTTATTTTTCTGGGCTCCAAAATCACTGCAGATGGTAATTGCAGCCATGAAATTAAAAGACACTTACTCCTTGGAAGGAAAGTTATGACCAACCTAGACACAATTTTAAAAAGCAGAGACATTACTTTGCCAACAAAGGTCCGTCTAGTCAAGGCTATGGTTTTTCCAGTGGTCATGTGTGGATGTGAGAGTTGAACATAAAGAAAGCTGAGGGCTGAAGAATTGATGCTTTTGAATTGTGGTGTTGGAGAAGACTCTTGAGAGTCCCTCGGACAGCAAGGAAAGCCAACCAGTCCATCCTAAAGGAGATCAGTCCTGGGTGTTCATTGGAAGGACTGATGCTGAAGCTGAAACTCCAATACTTTGGCTACCTGATGAGAAGAGCTGATTCATTTGAACAGACCCTGAAGTTGGAGAAGTTTGAGGGCAGGAGGAGAAGGGGATGACAGAGGATGAGATGATTGGATGGCATCACCGACTCAATGGACATGAGTTTGAGTGAACTCCAGGAGTTGGTGATGGACAGGGAGGCTTGGCATGCTGCAGTTCACAGGGTTGCAAAGAGTCAGACACAACTGAGTGACTGAATTGAACTGAACTGAACCTTTGCCCACTTTTCTGTTGGATTGTTACCTTTTAAATAATCTCTGTCTATTCAGATTCCTTTTTCTTCTCTATGAGATACTAATATTTTTAAACCCATTATGCTTCTTTGACGTTTCCAATTTTTTCCATTTTCCTATTTTTTTTAATGTAAGGCTTTAAATATTCTAAAAATGTCCTAACATTATTGCCCTTTTATCTCTTTTAGTTTTGACTCAAGGCCTAAATCAATCATTTTTGCAAGGCCTAAATCTACTTGGGCTTCCCACGTGGCCCTAGTGGTTAAGAACCTCCCTGACAATACAGGAGACATAAGAGACACAAATCTGATCCCTGGGTTGGGAAGATCTCCTGGAGGAGGGCATGGCAACTCACTCCAGTATTCTTGCCTAGAGAATCCCATGGACAGAGGAGCCTGGTGGTCTACAGTCCATAAAGTCATGAAGAGTTGGATATGACTAAAGCAACTTAGCACAAATCTATTCACATTCATAATCAACTACATTTAGAAAGAAATAAAGTAGTTTTTCTGTTGATTCTGTTAGGTTTCCTACAGAGAATCGTATCAGATGGACATAATGATAGGTTTACTTTCTTTTGTATTTTTGTTCATCTAAGACAGCAGACATTTGAGGGCTCCACTCCCACCAAACAAATATATGAGAACATAGAAAAAAAAACTTCTGAGGGATCCCAGAAATATTTATCCCAGTGTCTCACAGAAGGACAAAGTCACACATTGGTCATGATCTAATAACCCTTGAGTTGTTCCTAGTTAAGTAACAGTCCTAATAGCCAGGCTAGTGTTGGGACTCATTCAAGAAGTCTGCTAATGGTCTATATGTTGACATTCATTTTCTTTGGGATCTAGTACATACTATCTTCTAGTATATAATATTTCAAATAATATCTTCTTTGAAATAATCCATGGATATTGGGGAAAATGTAACCTAATTTATATTTTTACTGAAGTTGTCTATTTTCTTATTTATTTTAGTGTCTCCTAGATCTGTCAAAAATTCAAGAAGTGTAATAAATCCTGCCAAATCTATTGTGTTTCTTGTATATCTCTTGTTTCCTCAGTTGGGACTGTGTCTGTGTTGCTGTTCTGTTTTCTGCCACATTTAGCCTCATGAGGATTAAGCAACTGTCCTTGTACTGCTTTACCTTTTCTATCTTCAATTTTACTTTGTCTAATATTAATATTGCCTTTCTTACCTTTCCTTGGGCTTCCCAGGTAACTCAGCTGGTACAGAATCTTCCTGCAATCCAGGAGACCTGGGTTCTATCCCTGGGTTGCAAAGATCTCCTGCAGGAGAGCATAGCAACCCACTCCAGTATTCTTGCCTGGAGAATCCCACGGACAGAGGAGCCTGGTCGGCTACAGTCATGGGGTTGCAAAGAGTTGGACACAGCTGAGCAACTAAGCACAGCACTCAGCACCTTTACTTAAGTTGCATTTTCTCTGGTTAACTTTACACCTTTTTGCGTCATTTTCTTTTGTTTATCAGTTGTAGGCTACAAATAGCTGGGCGTTTGCTTGCTGACCTGCCTGTGAATGTCTATATTTGAGTATAGGAGCCAGACTCATTTGTGTTTATTGTCAGAATTAAAATGCTTCTTATGTTTGGATGCTTTCTTTCTGTTTATCATTTTATGCTTCATTGTGATTTCATTTGCTTTCTCTTCTTTGCTGTATGGCTTAGCTTTCTTTGACTTTATCATTTTCTCTTTAAAATATACATCTTCTGTATGATATCCTTCATGGTTACATTTAAGATTTTCAAAAATATTTTTCAACTTACAATCCTTTAACATCAAAGTTAAGAACTAAATAATAAATACTGAGTTCCTTTTACGCAAGAAAAGCAATTTCACTTTTTTACATTATTATACTTACTATTCACCAACATTCATGTATTTTTTGTTATATTTATTTTCAGAATCAGATAATTATAAATGAAACACATCTGAATACGAAAGCATTATCTTTAAGCAGACAAATTTGAAATTGGCCTTCAATTGTGTGGCCAAATTTATCACAACTTGATAAGCAACTTCATTTTAACCTGTCTCAGTGATCATCAACCACATTTCAATATCTCAACTTCCTTCTTTTTGAATTGTTGATTCTTATTTCTCTCCCAGCTATTTAGAACCCATGGTAAAGTTGTTTTGTCAAGGAAGGCATTTAAGCATTATAATACCTGAACTCTTCAACAAATATTAACATCTCTTTGTAGCTTACATACATTAAATAAATAAAAGCAGTCAAATATGAATTATACAAAACACATTTCCCCACAAAACTGTGTAAATGTGTATTACTTTTCATCCCTTAATGTTGCATAAAAGAATCTCCATCTAGCTTAATATATGTGTTTTTCTCTTTGGATGTCAGTGAATATATATTTTTATAATATTTATTCTCTGTTGACATTTACCTAAACTACCTTAACTTATTTCATTATTTTATGGCCATAAACAAAAAATCTACAAACAATAAATGCTAGAGAGGGTGGAATAAAGGTAACCCTCTTGCACTGTTGGGGGGACTGTAAATTGGTACAGCCTCTATGGAGAACAGTATTAAGTTTCCTAAAAAAACTAAAAACTACCATATGACCCAGCAATCCCACTACTTGACAAATACCCAAGAAAACCATAATTCAACAAGACACAACCCCAGTGTTCACTGCAGCACTATTTACAATAGCCAGGACGTGTGGCGGCGGTGGCTAAGTCGCTTCAGTCATGTCCGACTCTGTGCCATCCCATAGATGGCAGCCCACCAGGCTCCCCCGTCCATGGGATTCTCCAGGCAAGAACACTGGACTGGGTTGCCATTTCCTTTTCCAATGCATGAAAATGAAAAGTGAAAGTGAAGTCGCTCAGTCATGTCCAACCTCTAGTGACCCCATGGACTGCAGCCTACCAGGCTCCTCTCTTCATGGGATTTTCCAGGCAAGAGAATATTACTCAGCCATAAAAAGGAATAAAATTGGGTCATTTGTAATGATGTGGATGGACTTAGAGTCTGTCATACAGGGTGAAACAGTCAGAAAGCAAAATATAAATATCATATATAAATGAATATATGTGGAATCTAGAAAAGTAGCACAGATGGGCCTATTTGTAGGACAGGAATTGAAACGCAGGGGTGGAGAATGGACATGTGGACACAGTGGGCATGGAGAGGCTGGGATGACCTGAGAGACTGGGACCGACAGATACACACGACCGTATGGAAACTAGACAGCTAGTGGGAAGCTGCTGTGCAGCGCAGGGAGCTCAGCTCCGTGCTCTGTGATGACCTAGGGGGCAGGATGGGGGGTGAGGTGGGAGACAAGGCTTAAGAGGAACGGGATATATGTACACAGGTAGCTGATTCACTTTGTTGTACCGCAGAAACTAACACAGCATTGTAAAGCAATTATGCTCCAATAATAAAGTTTAAAAAATAAAGCAAGATGATTTAGGGATCAGGAAAGGCTTATGAAAAAGTCTTATGAAAGTTTCATTTTTTTTTTATTTTAGTCTATTTTAATGGCTTCATCTTCACTTGCACTTTTAATTTTTAGGCTGATTATTGTCAATTCTATAACATTTTATCTTTTCATTCTATCAATAACCTCTTTTCCTCTGCCTTTCTTAGACAGCATCTCAAGCGTATTTTCCTTATTATTTATTTTTAAGTGCTTGAATGACTTGAAGTCACTTGCAAGTGTTGCTTTCTCAGTCATGTTCAACTCTTTGTGACCCCATGGACTGTAGCACTCCAGGCTGCTACTCTGTCCATGGAATTCTCCAGAAAAGAATATTGGAGTGAGTCCATTCCCTTCTCCAGGGAATCTTCCTGACCCAGGGATTGAAACCTGGTCTCCTGCATTGCAGGTAGATTCTTTACCATCTGAGCCACTACGGAAGCTCTGGTAGGCTTGGAGTCACATTGAAAATAAGTCACTTAGAAAATGGGTTCAAACTGTGATATTTACTGGTGTCTTAAAATAGGAAATACAAATATTCATCAACAGATCAAAGGCATATCCAACATCTTAATTCAGCCACATGAACCTGTTCATCACCAACATATTCTGTATTTCATAAACAACAGGTAGAAATATAACCAGAAAAAGCAAATGAGAAAAACTTTGTTATTTCAGGAGATTTCATGCTAAATATGTATACCCTTGGGCCAATCAACAGCTAGTGATATACTCATCAATAAATAGCTCCTTTACAGGTGTGCAGCACACCAGAGTGTACCCAATAGCTAGTCTAGTATCACGTCAACTGTAATTCCTCCCTGAACCAGCACTCACACATCACTAAAAGACAGGCACCAATATTACATGAATCTAGAGGATAGAGTATAGGTGGCAGATTGCACTGCTTACAATCAAGCAAGTCTTAATCACAAAAGCACTACCAGGCAGAAAGTTTGGAGGATGTCTTCAGACAGTCTGATTTTTTTAAGTAAGAAAATGCAATACACACCATAAGACACTGTCTATGATAAAGATGAGGGTTCTCCATATTATCCTGATCCTCATTCATGGATATTAAAGGTAATGAGCACTCATGCCTCTGCTGGAATGATTGCAGAAATACATGTGACCCAAATTCTGAGTAAGCTTCGTATGACCTTAAGAGTTGTATGAGCCTTGTATGACCCTGAAAGTGAATCTTGACAAATGATGGATAAGAATTTGGTGGATAAATACCCCAGCTCCTTCTCCCTTAGGGAAAACTCTCTTGGTGTGCACTATACTATCTCCCAGAGTTCCTCAGCAAGGTGATATTTAGATTCCCGCAGTGGTAATGTCTTCAGTAGCCCACTCTTTATTATCTGCCTTCCCCTCTGTTTCACTTCTTTACTCCTATACTAATGCTTCTTGAGATCACCACTTTAATAAATATTGGCACTGGGATTCTCTCCAGGCTAGATTTTGAGAGAATAAAAATCAAACAGACTCCAGCCAGAAAAAAAAAAAAAAAGAAACAAACAAACAGAAATATTGGAAAAACTTTAGTGATGCCTCTTAATCTATATGGTCAGTAAAACTTCCTTTTGAGCATCCACTGATTAAAACATACCCAACAACAACAACAAAAAAAAATGCATTCAAGATTTTTCTCTTGCTCTAAGCATTCAGGAAAATGTTCCCTTTTCTGATTTCATGAAAGTGAAAAGTGAAATTGAAAGTTGCTTAGCTGTGCATGCCCTGACTCTTTGTGACCCCATAGTATAGTCCGTGGACTTCTCCAGGCCAGAATACTGGAGTGGGTAGCTGTTTCCTTCTCCAGGGGATCTTCCCAACCCAGGGATCCTGAATTGCAGGGGGATTCTTTACCAGAAGAGCCACCATGGAAGCCCAAGAATACTGGATTGGGTAGCCTATCCCTTCGGATCTTCCTGACCCAGGAATAGAACTGGGGTCTCCTACATTGCAGGCAGATTCTTTATCAGCCGAGCTACCAAGGAATCTTTTATATACTTTTTATCCCTCTTTATTCATCTTCATAGGAGGAGACATACAGACAGGGTGTGTGAATTTCCCTAAAGGTTTCCTCTCTCAGGGATGGTCATTTCCTGTTCTCAGATCCACAGGTTCTGGGCATCTTGCTATGCTCAGATTCCAGCAAAATTCTTCAGAAATAATCGGGTAGAGTGTGATGAAGTTCTGTAGCCCTGAGGAGTGGCACTTGCCTCTCCTTTTTGCCCTTACCATATTTGAATGTATGGTCATTCGAGAATTTTTTCTTCACTCCTGCTTAACAGTGGTTTAAAAAACATCACACGCACAGATATTTTGTCCTGTTTTCTCTCTCTTAAATGATCTCCATATTATAACTAATGAAAATATTTTATTCCTTCTGCAAAAACCTGATGACTACAAGATGCCAATCATTCATGGTTAGTAGCTCTGCTCAGGATTCCTATGTTTCTCCTTAATGCTTCTCAAGAATCATTTGCACTAGTTCCCAAATCCAGTACTTCTAGACATGCTTATTGCTATAATTGTTACTGTATGTATTCAGTTGTTATGTAAAACAGTGAAACATAAATGACAAAAGAGAAAATTACAATTTCTACAAGAACAAAGCTGACTGCTTCAGAAAGACTCAAAGGAAAAAGATTTTAAAGAATGTTCCATTTGATTTAGAGATATGTGAGAAAACTGCAAAAGACTGGAAAACAAAACTAGGTGTATGTGTGCATGTATATACACATACATATATACACGTACACATACATATATATATATGTCTTCCCCACTCATTTACTTTACAGGTGTTGTGATTTTCTTACTCCACATTGAAGAGACAAAAACTCAAACTCTTAAGACTATTATTAATCTTGGACACACGTTAGAATCACCTGGGAAATTTAAATATATTTGGGCTCAAACTCAGAGATTCTGACTCTTCTATATTTAGTGTAAAGTTGGCATCAGACATTAGTATTTAAAAAAAAAAAAAAAAACTCCTTATGGGATCTAATGCATAGCAAGGATGCTAGAGTACGTAGCATCATATCTTCACTTGGAAGAGTGGCTACTCCATCCTATAATGCAAAGCACTGAACTCTGATTGTCTTTTCCTCAATATTGTTGCATCAATCTAAAATTAGTGTGTCTCTTCCTTCAGATTCTAGAAATAGGTTATTTGTCATGTAAGATTCCAGTGAAGATGAAAGTTTCTATCTTCTGCTCATCCTTTACAAGCATTTTAAAGTATCTCTGCAGGAGAAAAGCTCAAATGCTCCTACCCTGATGTAACAAGGTAGCATTTGTGAAAGTCGCTCAGTCGTGTCAGACTCTTTGCAACCTCATGGACTGTAGAATACATGGAGTTCTCCAGGCCATAATACTGGACTGGGTAGCCTTTTCCTTCAGGGGATCTTCCCAACCCAGGGATTGAACCCAGGTCTCCTGCATTGCAGGTAGATTCTTTACCAGCTGAGCCACAAGGGAAGCCCAAGAATACTGCAGTGAATAGCCTATCCCTTCTCCAGCAGATCTTCCTGAGCCAGGAATCGAACTGGGGTCTCCTGCACTGCAGGCAGATTCATTACCAACTGAGCTATCAGAGGAGCAAGAATGCTAGCGTGGGTTGCCATGCCCTCCTCCTGAGGATCTTCCTGATGGAACCCTCATCTCCTGCACTGGCAGGAAAGGTTGTTTTTTGGTTTTGGGGTTTTCCCTCATTAAAAACCGCTACCACCACTTGCCAAGCCCAAGCTGAATGCAGGGTGTGGAAGACGCAAGCGGAGGAGGATGGGGTTCGAACCCACGCATGCAGAGCACAGTGGATTAGTACTCCATCCCCTTGACCACTCGGCCACCTCGTCCTGATCACCCGGCCACCTCGTCCTGATCACCTTGAACTGGCTGGCCTTCCTTTGTAGCTCAGCTGGCAAAGAATCCGCCCGCAATTTGGGAGACCCGGGTTCGACCCCTGGGTTGGGAAGATTCCCTGGAGAAGGGAAATGCAACCCCTTCCAGTATTCTTGCATGGAGAATCCCATGGACTGTATGGGGTCGCAAGGAGTCAAACACGACTGAGGGACTTTAAAGAGCATTTGACCATTTCTTACATTGAAAATGTCTGGAATTTAATTGAAAATTAGAAAATTGAAAATGACTGGAAAAATTTTAGAAGTATGCTGACCCTGCTGCTGCTGCTGCTGCTGCTAAGTCATTTCAGTTGTGTCCAACTCTGTGCGACCCCATAGACAGCAGCCCACCAGGCTCCCCCGTCCCTGGGATGCTCCAGACAAGAACACTGGATTGGGTTGCCATTTCCTTCTCCAATGCATGAAAGTGAAAAGTGAAAGTGAAGTTGCTCAGTCGTGACCGACTCTTAGCGACCCCATGGACTGCAGCCCACCAGGCTCCTCCATTCACGGGATATTCCACACAAGGTTACTGGAGTGGGGTGCCATTGCCTTCTCCAGCACCCTGCAAGTAATGCTTCCTTGGTTTTTGCTACTTTTGTTTTTCATTGATATTATGTTATTAAGGTTTTACTTTCTTTATGGTGCATGTTACATCAGAATTCGTATATAAATATGTACAATAAGCATTTAGAACACGTGTATGAATAATCAGATGAAGTTATGTGTGCCTATCACCCAATTTCGTTAAGAAATATAAATGTCAAATCCAAAGCCTTTTAAGCTCTTCACCATCGCCTTGTTCATTTATGTTCCTCCCACCCAGAGTTAACTAATTTCTCATTTTGTTCTATACTTTCTGTTTGAAGATAGTTTAACACATCAATGTACCTGCAAGAATGCACTGTTTTGTTTTACATATTTGACCATTAAATACTCAGACTCTAAATCACTTCTTCTGGTACATCTGGGACTTGCTTCTTTTATTCAATAGTGAAAGTGAAGTCACTCAGTTGTGTCCAACTCTTTGGGACCCCATGGAATGTAGCCTACCAGGCTCCTCCATCCAAGGGATTTTTCCAGGGAAGAATACTGGAGTGGGTTGCCATTTCCTTCTCCAGGGGATCTTCCCAACCCAGGGATCAAACCAGGGTCTCTTGCATTTAAGATAGAGGCTTTACCATCTGAGCCACCAGGAAAGCTCCTTTTATTCAATATTATGCTTTTAGTATCCATCCATGTCAGTGTAGGAGAAGGCAATGGCGACCCACTCCAGTATTCTTGCCTGGAAAATCCCATGGGTGGAGGAGCCTGATAGGCTGCAGTCCATGGGGTTGCTAGGAGTCGGACACAACTGAGCGACTTCACTTTCACTCTTCACTTTCATGCATTGGAGAAGGACATGGCAACCCACTCCAGTGTCCTTGCCTGGAGAATCCCAGGGACAGAGGAGCCTGGTGGGCTGCCGTCTATGGGGTCGCACAGAGTTGGACACGACTGAAGCGACTTAGCAGCAGCAGCAGCATGTCAGAGTATATATCTGTAATTATCTCATTCTCACTGCATATGTACTTCCACTACCTGAACACAGATGAATGTACTCACCCGTTCCGTGGGCCTTAGAATAGACTGAAGTGTTCGGTGTTTGTTTGTTTGTTTGTTTAGTAATCACTATTTCAATAAATACTTCTTTTAATGTTTGCCTGGTATAATCTGGGCTTTCCTGGTGGCTCAGATGGTAAAGAATCTGCCTGCACTGCCGATTCCTGGGTTCCATCCCTGGCTTGGGAAGATCCCCTGGATGAGGTCATGACAAACCACTCCAGTATTCTTGCCTGGAGAATCCCCATGGACAGAGGAGCTTGGCAGGCTACAGTCCATGGGGTCGCAAAGAGTGGGACACAACTGAGTGACTAAGCATGACACAGTCCAGCTGGTGTAATCTAGCAGTAGTTTCTTTGTTTGCCCACTAATGGAATCTCTGCGTCATAGGGTATTAATACTTTCAACTTCAGTGGATAATTTCAAAGTGATTCCTAAACTGTACCTAACAGTTTATACTCTAAAATGTCATCTCCCAGGCAAATCTTTGTACACTATGTCTTTTTACTTTTTGCCAAATTGTAAGCTGTACGATATAGTATTGTATATTTATCTTACATTTCCCAGATAACTACTGAAAAATAACATCTTTCCCAATGTTTGCCCCTAATTTATGATTCTTCTTTTGTGAAATGCTGATTCATATCCCTTGAGCAGTTTTTTGATTATGCTAGTTTTTAATTTTTAATAACTAGAAGTTATTAATATCCTCTAGATATTAGTCCATGGAGTTCTTCTTGGTATGTGTGAAATTTTCCTATTGTTTTTTTTTTTTTTTTGCATTTTTATCAAGATATTTTTGTGAACAGATGGTTTAATTTCAGTGCAATTACAAGACACTCTTTAAGGTTTGCAGGTTTATCTTTTGTCTTACTTAAGAAAGCTCCCCTTACTCCAGGATAAGAAAGATATCCTCAAATTTCATTCCAAAAGATTTTAAACGTACCTTTAATTTTAAAGTCTGTAATTCACCCAAGATCAAATTTTGTCTCTGAATTGAGGTAGAAATCCAACTGCACTCGGTTTCCATATTGACAGATTGTAGATTTTGTAGATTAAGCACTGTAGATTAAATGTCCATCCATTCCTGGGATCTGCAGTGACCCCACTGATATACAGCAAGTTCTGTGCTCTGTTTCTTGTTTAGTTCATCTGTTGACGATTTTGTCTCAATAGCCCACTGTCTTCTTTTTTTTAATTGGAGTATAGTTGCTTTACACTGCTGTGTCAGCTTTTGCTATATGGCAAAGTGAATCAGCCACATGTGTACATATATCCAGACTGATGCTGAAGCTGAAGCTCCAATGCTTTGGCCACCTGATGCAGAGAGTAGACTCACTGGAAAAGACTCTGATGCTGGGAGGGATTGGGGGCAGGAGGAGAAGGGGACGACAGAGGATGAGATGGCTGGATGGCATCACCAACTCGATGGACATGAGGTTGAGTGAACTCCGGGAGTTGGTGATGGACAGGGAGGCCTAGCGTGTTGCATTTCATGGGGTCGCAAAGAGTTGGACATGACTGAGCGACTGAACTGAACTGAACTGATACATACATCCTCATTTTGGGAGGTTTCTTTCCATTTAGCTCACCAGAGCACCAAGTAGAGTTCATTGTGCTATACAGTATGTTCTCATTAGTTATCTATCTTAAACATCTCTGTCTTAACAACTCTAATTTTATAATGTTTTCATTTCTGGTAAGATAAATGACTTTGTCCTAAGGGATATTTTGGTTATTCTTAGGTTATTACTTGGTCACAGACACTTTAAAATTAGTTTTTAAATTACACATACACACACACACACACACACACACACACACACACACTGCTCTGGATTTTGATGTTGGAGTTGCACAAAGAGAGATTATATAGATCAGTAGTTGACAAACAACAAACCATAGGCCAAATCTTTTCTTTGCCTCTGTTGTAAATAAAGTTTTATCAGAAAACAGCCATGTCAATTCTTTTATCTATTACCAATGGCTACATTCAAACTACAAGGCAGACTGGAGGAGTTGTGACGGCAGTTCTAAGGCTTGTAAAGCCTAAACTGTTTACTATTTGATCCTGTATAAAGTTTGCTGACCTCTGGTATAGACTATACAGGGGAATAATTGTATTTTTGTGATTTTGAAATTTTATGTCAAGGAACATGATATAAATCTGGTTTATTAATTCTTCTTAAATATCTCTTATAAAGACAGGTTTCCTCATAAAGGGCTGTACCTATTTTGTTAGACTTGTTACTAGGTACTTTGTAATCTTCTCCTAGCAATTATAAATTGTCTCTTTCAAAAATTATAATTTTTAATAGTTTATTGCAGGTGAATAGAAATGCAATTGTCTTTTGTATAACAATGTATAATGATTTTATAGCCAGATAATTTGCTAAACTGACATTAGTGTTTATAAGGCATTTACACTTTATATTTTCTGAGTTCACATATGAACTGTGAATAATGACTGCTTTATTTCTTCTTGTCAATCCACATAAAATTGTAGTATTTTTTGTTTGTTTGTTTTGATTTAAGATACGAGCTAAAATCTTCAGAACAATATAAGAAGTAAGTAATGGTACTGGGCAAGTTCATCTTACTTCTGCTTTAAAAGAAAATACTTTAACTAATGTGTATGGTAGGGCTTTTTTTGTAGATAAACCTAATAGATTAAGGAATTCCTTTCAGTGCTCATTTGCAGTGAATTTATATCATAAATGGATATAGCAATTTAGCAAAAAAAATTGTGTCTTTTGAAATGCACATCTTTTAATTTGTCAATGAGCACTATTTTGAAAGTGTGTTTCGTGTGTGTGTGTTTTCATTCATTTTTTTCTATTCTTTACTAGGTTGGTAGGCATAGCAGTTATTTACACTCTTTTAATCAGTACTCCAGGCTTTTTGTCATTATGGTTAGCTTCAGTTCAGTTCAGTCGCTCAGTCATGTCCAACTCTTTGCAATCCCATGGACTGCAGCATGCCAGGCTTCCCTGTCCATCACCAACTCCCAGAACTGATGTCCAGGAGACACTCATGTTCATTGCATCGATGATGCCATCCAAAGTATTGGAGTTTCACCTTCAGCATCAGTCTTTCCAATAAATATTCGGGACTGATTTCCTTTAGGATAGACTGGTTGTATCTCCTTGCAGTCCAGGGACTCTCAAGAATATTCCCCAACACCACAGTTCAAAAGCATCAATTCATTGGTGCTCAGCTTTCTTTATAGCCCAGCTCTCACATCCATACATGACTACCGGAAGAACCATAGCTTTGACTAGAAGGACCTTTGTTGTCAAAGTAATGCCTCTGCTTTTTAATATGCTGTCTAGGTTGGTCATAACTTTCCTTCCAAGGAACAAGCGTCTTTTCATTTCATGGCTGCAGTCACCATCTGCAGTGATTTTGGAACCTAAGAAAATAAAGTCTGCCACAGTTTCCATTGTTTCCCCATCTATTTGCCATGAAGTCATGAGAACAGATGCCATGATCTTAGTTTTCTGAATGTTGAGCTTCAAGCCAACTTTTTCACTGTCTGCTTTCACTTTCATCAAGAGGCTCTTTAGTTCTTCTTCGCTTTCTGTCATAAGGGTGGTGTCATCTGCATATCTGAGGTTATTGATATTTCTCCCAGCAATCTTGATTCCATTTCTCATGATGTACTCTGCATATAAGTTAAATAAGCAGGGTGACAACACACGGCCTTGATGTACTCCTTTCCCAACATGGTTAGCTTGAGGATGTCTAAAATTAATATTTCTATCCACTTTCTCAAAACCATAAACATTTCAGAGTATTTCAACCTAAATCAACCCTCATTCCCATCTATATGCTGTTTTTAGAACTAAGACACTGAATGACTCATTTTATTGCATTCTCATAGAAGAAGGTAATGTCATTTGTGTGTTTTGAAAAATAAAGTCTGGTGATATTTTCCCATACCTTTAACAATTTATTTCTACTTACATTTTCGTTCTTCCCAAAGCTCAAGTTTCTTTACTGAGGATCTTTTAGTACTATGTTCAATTTTTGTTAGCTTTTGAAATACCTTTATTTTTCATCAATCTCAAAAGGTAATTTCACTGTGTAGAGAGTTCTAGTTGAATTATTTTTCTTTCTCAATGGCGTCTTGAAAATATCACTATTGTCTATCTCTTGTTTCCACTGTTAATGTTGAACAAGCAGCTGCCAACCTAATTTCTGTAACTTTCCTTTTTTCTAAAGTTTATCTTTTTTTTAATATTTTTAACTTTTTATAGGCCCAGGTGATAATATGTTTGGTTTGGTTTTTAATTATTCATTTTACCTTAGATTCACTATGTTTCATGAGTCATATGACTATTGGGCTTTCATTAATTCATTTTTAAAATGTTTATTGGAGTATAGTTGTTTTACAATGTTGTGTTAGCTTCTGTTGTTCAGCAAAGTGAATCAGGCATGCATATATATATATATATATATATATATATATATCCCCCCTCTGTTTTGGATTTCCTTCCCATTTAGATCATCACAAAGCACTGAGTAGAATAGAGTGTGCTATACAAAATAGAACTACCATGTGACCCAGAAATCCCACTCCTGGGCATATGTCTATCAAAAACCATAATTCTAGAAGATACATGCACCCTGATGTTTATCTCAGCGCTGTTTACAACAGGTCATGGAAGCACCTTAATGTCCATGGACAGATGAACAGATAAAGAAGATATGACAAAAGCATGCAATGGAACATTACTCAGCCGTGAAAAGAAATGAAAGTGTGGCATTTGGAGAGACATGGATGGACCTAGAGATACAGACTGAAGTGTGTCAGAAAGGGCTTTCATTAATTTTTGAAAATAATCAGACTGTATGTCCTAAGCATCACTTTTCCACTATACTCTCTCTTTTCTCTTTTATAAAACATCTCCTCACCATATCCAGCATGTTGGCTTGTTGCCTGACTGTTCTGATTCTCTGTGCTACATTCTGGACCACCTCTTCAGCTCCCTAGATAGCAGTGTCTAAACCTCTGGCTTCCACACTGAGGGAATCCTTGGCACTGACTTTCCTCAAGATGACACACTGAACTTACAGGGGTCACAGAATATTACAAATATTTAGGGGAACATGATAAAACTCAACCTCGCATGGTAGTAAGACACTGAGCGGCTACCTTGAGGTAGCTCACAGTTTTAACCTTCTTTTTAATGTGCTGTGCTCTGCTGTGCTGTGCTTAATTTCTCAGTCATATCCAACTTGATGAGGTTGTGATTTTTGCAGCTGGTGTGGCCAAAAGCAGGTACCACACACATCAATATAAAACAGGAAATAAAGTGCTTATCCTCAACATAAATCTACAGTTTAAAAAGTTCTTCAGTGCCTACCAGACATATTTTGTTAGATAAAGATGGTTATTTGGGACCACTGTTGTTGTTCAGCTGCAACCTCATGAACTGCAGCATGCCAGGTTTCCCTATCCTTGACTATCTCCCAGAGTTTGCTCAAACTCTCATGTCCATTGAGTCAGTGATGCCATCCAACCATCTCATTCTCTCTCATCCCCTTCTCCTCCTGCCTTCAATATTTCCCAGCATCAGAGTCTTTTCCAATGAGTTGGCCCTTTGCATCAGGTGGCCAAAGTCTTGGAGCTTCAACTTCATCATCAGTCCTTCCAATGAATATTCAAACTGATTTCCTTTAGGACTGACTGGTTTGATTACCATGCTGTCCAAGGAACTCTCAAGAGTCCTTTCCAGCATCACGGTTAAGAAGCATCAATTCATCAATTCATCAGTTTAGGAAGTAAACAGAATCATTATGTTTTATCCAATTTATTCGTATTAATTTTCAAATGGCTACTATGTGTGTGTGTTAGTCACTCAGTCATCTCTGACTCTTTGTGGCTACATGGACTACAGCCCTCCAGGCTCCTTTGTCCATGGATTCAGAGGATCTTCCTAACCCAGGGATTGAACCTGGGTCTCCTGCATTGCAGGCAAATTCTTCACCATCTGAGCCACCACTAAGTTCTTATGATAAGTGCTAAAAGATTAAGTGCTTCAACCTAACCTAACTACTTAATAAATGGAGTAATTGGACATTTTGGGGGGCCTAAATGCATCTTGAAAAAATTACTAAGATACTAAGGGCACCATGAAATGTAACATCTTGAAAATTCCTCATGTCCTCTGCTTACTTTAGCTTTCAATCGTGATGATTTCTTTTTCCAATCTATATAAGTGTGATTTGTTTCTCTTTTCAAAACTGCCTTGCTCACATTTACCCATCCTCCCATAAACTAAACATATTTTACATATTGATATGTACATACTTCTCAGTATCTTATAGTGTTTCACTCTTCTAATATTTAAAATTGGATATTTTTAGATATCCAGTTGCATGTGTATACTTGATAATGAGGATGCTTTTAGCATTTTTGAACTGATTCTCAAGCAGGGTGCCCCATTTCCTTTAGTGTTATTGACATTGCTTCACTACAAATCAAAGTCCTTGGTATTTTGTCTGTGACAATTGTCTGACATCTAGCATAGGAGGCATTTTGTTCTTCTCCTTAGCAACATACTTAAGACTAGCAAATTTCATAACCACCACACTACGTGGGAGAGTTTTTCTTTCTATAACTCTGGGAACTTACTCTTCAAAGGATGGTATCAACCTTTGGAATTCTGGCTTTATTCTGGCTTGAGTGTCTTTGGGTTTATCATCCTTCCCATGTTGACACTGAAATGAAAACTTCAGGTAATCAAGGCTCAGGTTAAATCTTCAGAGCACCCACAAGCTCCACTCTTCACTTACCCTACTGAATTTCTCCTTTTACTGTCTTGGTCAGTGAGGATGAGACTCTCCCTTATTTTCTTAACAGCTTCAAAATACATTTTCAATTTTTTGAGCTGGCTTTGCAATTGAAAGGGTGTTCATTGTATTAATGCATTTAGGTCACCATATTGCAAAGAAATGTTGTCTCTTCCTTGAAGAGGGATTCGTTGTGATCGTGTATGACTGATGTTCGGATCTCTTTGGTTATCTTCGCTTTGTACATGGTCATGGATAGAATTTCATTAGTAGTTCCTACATTTCCATGTTCATAATCCCTAGCCAAATTCCAGAGTCTGGAAAACACTCATGGAGAAGGAAAAGGCCACTCACTCCAGTATTCTTGCCTGGGGAATCCCATGGACAGAGGAGCCTGGCGAGCTGTAGTCCATGGAGTTGTAAAGAATCGAACACGACTTAGCAACTCAACAACAAGGAGGCACTCGTCTGGCTCAGCAGGGCTAGACTGTGTCCTTCGGCCACCTCGGGAAGTAACTTCATGTAACAGAGGTGGCATCATGTATTGCATCTCTAAGCTCACCGTGAAAACTTGTGAAACTGAATGTCTTGTCTAAATCAACTGCTGATAATTTCCCAGTTAAATCCTATCTACCTGTCCTCAGTTCATGGAATTCTCCAACACTGCAAAAATATAATCTTGTACTTCTAACACTATTGCAATGCCATTCCCTTCTTTTCTTGGAGAAATGGGGTGGATGCTGCTATTTTATAGAGTTTTCAAAAAGATTTCTGGAGACAATCCATAAATGAAGATTAGCCTGACCCAACACAAGGCCAGGAGTCTTTGAATGTCAGAGGCTAATGGTGAACTGACACCAGGCTTTAGTGTATTTCTTTTTTGGCCCAAACTTTGGGTCTTGTGAATAGTTGCAGCTGATAGGCAACATTATGGCTCATTTCAACAAAGTGTAAGATTTTGTCTTTGATCTCAATTCCCTCCCCACACACCAACTAGAATATGGAAGAGACCAGGTTTATACATTTTATTCCCTCTTATTCCAGTGTAACTGGATGCCCAGCTAATGGGATGCTAACCCCTGCTGAAGTTGTGGGTCACACGAGTGTTCCAAGTCTTGACTATTTGTCAATTAATATGACTATTTGTCATATTAATTGACAAATAGTTTTAGCTTCCCCAAAATAGCTGAGCTTAACAATGTAACACAATTGGAGTACATTAAACAAATTTCTTATTGCAAACAAATGCATAATAAACAACTGTAAGAATTACTATCTAGTACAGATTTCTTCCAAAGCATTACTGAAGGATATAACACTACTCCTATCTCATAAGGTAATGTTAATCATAAATGCTGCATTATCTGCATTATCACGATGCAGATGAAGCTAGGAAAACATTATTTAAAACTAGGTTGGAGCAAAAACAATGTCTTACAAAATTAACACTTTAAGCTTTTATTTGTCTATAGAAAAATAATCAAATGGCAAAATAAAAAAAAAACTGTAAGAAAAGAGTATTTTAGGTACCTTGAGATGGGGAGAAGGGCAAGAGTCTATTATGCCAGGAGAACTAACATGTATGGAGGATAGGATATAGCCTACAGCATCACCATGTTTGTGGTATATCATAAAATCACTGACTGTTATGATTTAGCACCTATTTCCAGAAGGGGAAACTGAGACTCATAGATATTAAGCATTTTGCCCAATTTTTCTGTCACATGTCCATCACATATCAAATAACAGTTGTCCTGAATATTTGTGCCAGAGGCTAAGACAACCCAGGTTATAGTGCCTGTCTGACCAGTCACTTCTATGCCTTACGGTGAAGGATCAAGAGATTAGCTTGTTGGCTAATCATGAGCTTGTTTTCTTTAAAGAATTCAGGCTGGTACAATGAAATGATCTCTTGGGAAGGAAGCCAATTTTGTAGCAACTAAAGCTGGGTATGAAATAATGAAATAATGTGACAGATTTAAAGACAAAACATCACTGCAAACAAGTCTCTAAATGACATATCTCCTGCAGAAAGGCAAGAAAGAAGGACATCCATAGGAATGGTTTACATTGAATATCATCCCAGTTCTGAACTACGTTCTAACTTCAGTGGAACCAAAAAGATATGCATTGAGCACACGGGAAACACATATTTGAACAAATAGTCCCCTCTAAGACCTCACAGTCTAGTATAAGTAATGTGTAATACTTCTTAGGCTTGAATAGTTTCCCATTTTGTAAAAGTGAGATAATACTTCTAAGCTGTTGTAAAGAAAGCTGAGACAGTTGTGCCCCAGGAGGTAAGAATATCAATTTTCAAATAGTTCCACAACACACCGTTTTCTAGATTTCTGCATACTTTTGTGTACTAGACACATGGTAAATGGCTTCAGTTCTTCCTTTGTGGCTTAAGGCAGAACAGCCAGGTACAAATTCTATGAAGCTAAATAACTATTTTTATCTCCTCTTCTTATACCTACTTTGTCTTGCACTCAGTTATAATGGAATTTCTCTCTCCCTCTGATGGAATTTATCTCTTCCTACCCAAGTGCTTTGACAATCACTCAAGCTAAATATTTAGATCAACAAACACACATCCGGGCTGGAAGGCTTCTCATCATGCACTCAACTCTATTTATTTTATTCTCTGTGATGAGATGCTAGGGGAAAAAGTACACTGAAAATAAGAGTTAAGAAGAAGAAGAAAACATCACATTTTTTTCTGTTGCTGGGGGTGAGGAGAAGGATAAGAAAGAAGTTGGTCTCTATACTGCCAGCTTCAACCTCTCTTTGTCATTAGGTTTTAACTTTCCTGACCAATGGCAGCATACTTTACTGAATTCTTCAAAGCCCCTCATGTTCTGTCTGCTCAATAAAGCTTTACCTGCTCATTTTCACTCTATTTTCTCATTCTTTGAAATTTCTTATTAACAAAAACCAAGAAACAAAAACAAAAACCCTGTGCCACTCATTTCAGCACTTGTTGTTGTTCAGTTGCTAAGTCGTGTCTGACTCTCTGTGACCCCATGGACTGTAGCACGTCAGGTTCCCCTGTCCTTCTCTATCTCCTGGAGTTCGCTCAAATTCATATCCATTGAGTCGGTGATGCTGTCTGACCATCTCATCTTCTGCTTCCCCTTTCTCTTTTTGCCTTCAGTCTCTTTCAGCATCAGGATCTTTTCCAATGAATTGGCTCTTCGCATCAAGTGGCCAGAGTATTGGAGCTTCGGCTTCAGCAACAGTGCTTCCAATGAATATTCAGGGCTGGTTTCTTTTAGGATTGACTGGTTTCATTTCCTTGTAGTCCAAGGGACTCTCAAGAGTCTTCTCTAGCCCCACAATTTGAAGGTATCAGTTCTTCAGCACTCAGCCTTCTTTATGGACCAACTCTCACATCTGAACATAACTACTGGAAAAACCATAGCTGTGACTCTATGGACATTTGTCGGCAAAGTTATTTCTCTGCTTTTCACTACATTGTCTAGGTTTGTAATAGTTTTCCTTCCAAGGAGCAAGCATCTTTTAATTTCATGGCTGGAGTCACCATCTGCAGTGATTTTGGAGCCCAAGAAAAGAGAATCTGTCACTGCTTCTTCCACTTTTCCCCCTTCTGTTTGCCTTGATCATAGGGTACTGATATTAAGCACATAGCATTAGGCCTGGCTCTTCCTTTGCTGATAGCACCAGTATGTAAAGTACCTGACCAGTACTGTATTTCCAATACTGAGAGCTCACCATCCAAAACGGGGCTACTTCACAATGTCCGAAATAGGAACATGAAATATTGCATTGGAGGCTGGGCCATGCAGGAGAAAAACCTCTGCCACCTCCCTGAAGATATATGATTCTTCCCATGTGAATTTGGAGCTCCCTCCCACCCTAAAGGTAGAACACACCATATGTTTCCCCCTTGAAGCTGGGACTTGGACACACTGTGAGGCTCTGCCAGTCAATCCCACCCTTCCTGTAGGTCTTGGGGTTCCAGTAATTGCGTCAGAAGATACTTCTATGTCAAGGGCAGAGTGTTAGCTATTTCTTCCACTGCTGTAAGGTTTGAGCATTCCCCTCCAACTACAGACTTCAAGGTGGTCATGAGGTGTTCCACGAGCTAGCCAATGTTCTCCTTTAAACTGTGTTTCCTACCTAACTTATCTAGTTGGTATCATAGCCTGCAACTAAGAATATATTGACAGGAAGACTGGTAACAAAAGTGGGCAAGTAGCAGAAGCAGGTAATCAAGAGACTCTCTGAGAAATCTGGAAAATAAGAGATTAGCTGGTCTATTGGCAGAGAGGATTCAGTTAGTGTTAAGGGCTGGGCTCTGGCAGAGCAGGGAGAAAATTTAATTTAAGGCTTATCTCTAGTCAGTAGGGATGAAGTCATAACTCTGGGAGATCAATTGGCCATTTCCATAAAATAGTATAAAGTGATTCAAGGACTGAGGTATTGTTTCTGATGGTATTGGACTAGAGAAAAGAGATCAATGAGGTCACATTTCTTAATTTTCACCATAGGCTGCAAACCAAAGGGACTTTATTTCAGTGAACGAATCACTATCATTTTCTATGATTTCTTTTAATCTCCTATCTCTTGCAGCTCAAGGTCTAGAAATTAAACATCTTGATCCAGTGGTTGTTATATGCCTGCTGCATTTGCAGTTTCATTGAGTCTTTTAGAGCTTTGGTTATGGAAGATGAGAACTAGATCAGAAAAAAACCTGGAGATTTCAGGTAATTTATCAGATCCCAAATCCTTGTGATCAAGCATGTAGTTGCTTCATTCATGGATTATTCTTTGCGACCCTAAGACTGTAGCCCTCCAGGCTCCTCAGTCCATGGCATTCTCCAGGCAAGGATACTGGACTGGGTCACCTTGCCCTTCTCCAGGGGATCTTCCTGACCCAGGGATAGAACTTGAGTCTCCTGGAACTCCTGCACTGCAGGTGGATTCTTTACCTCTGAGCCACAGGGGAAGTGCTCCCAAATTCTTACTCCCTGTTAAGCCTCCCTGGCTGGCACCGATAAACTTTCCCCTCTCTCTGATAAGGCTCCTTAGACACACTGAAGACCCTCCACTGAGGAAGCTTTCTTGGAAGGAGAAGTACATTCTCTCACTTCATCCAATATCTTTTACAGTCTCTAGATTTCAGAGTCACAACCACTTATGAAGCATATATAGGAAGAGATGGGGTTTCCCTGGTGGCTCAGATGGTAAAGAATCTGCCTGCATTGTGGCAGACCTAGGATCAATCCCTGGGTTGGAAAGATCCCCTGGATGAGGACATGGCAACCCACTCCAGTATTCTTGCCTAGAGACTCCCCATGGACAGAGGAGCCTGATGGGCTCCTCCATGGAGTGGGAAAAAGTTGGACGTGACTGAGCAACTAAGCACAGCACACAGGGAGAGATGACTAACAAATGAGCTATAATATTATGCAAATTTCTACCAATCAGTGTAGGATTTTATTTCAATGATGTGCAATCAAAGAGAAATAAAGGTGTTTTCTGGTGTTCCTGATTTATCAACATGCATGAATGTTCAGGAGATGCTGACTCATGGTGCTCTTGTGTCTGCTGGCAGCACTAACAGTTTAGCAGACAGAAATATGAATTTGAAGGTCAAAGCAGATTTATCCTACATGATCCTCTTGGACCCTCCCAAATGATGTCCCTTTAGAGAACCCAGAAGGTTCTTCCTTCACTGAAGCTTTGAAACATTAATTAGTGAGAAGCAGAAGTAGAGTGGGTGATCATGGGGTCCAGGAGGCTGGCGGAAGGTGCTGCCAAAGCCAGGATCCTGGATGGCAGAGGTCAAATTTAGGTGAGGTGCCCCAATCTAGCACAGTTTTTCAAGGGGTTACATGATAGACTGGTCAAATATCCCTCCTCCTCTCAGGGAAAACAGTTCATCAATACAGAATGTTTTAGGCCAGCCTCCTTGTAAGTAGAGCCTGAGATGGTAGAATAGGGAAGAGATTATTTAAGAGGTTTCTTTTGTAAGAATGGGGGAAGGGAAGCAGTTTGGGGAGGAGGAGGAGCTGAGCAAGGGTGCTAATTTGGGTGTTCTTATCATCAATTCCATTGTGTGAGTGGTGGGGGTAGTTGTTACCACATCAACAATTAATTCTCAAACACAAGCTGGGTGTGGGAGAATGAAACTCCATTCAGATATTATCTGCCTGGAGATGACGTCTGATTCCTTGAGTTAAGGGCTCAGTCCTATAAATCTCTCCCCCGACACCCCACCCCATCTCACATGCCAGTCACAAGCCCAGGTTATTATTGTCTGTGTTTTTCTTTCGACTCACCACCTACACACTGGAAGTTACAATGACCCCCTCTTACTCATGATGTCAATCACAAATTTGTACTTCTGATTGACTGGCTATAAACCAGAGATTCTCATGATACCCACCCTCCTTGGATTCTATTAATTTGTTAGAGTCTCTAATGAAACTCATCTCCAGTCCTTTCCCTTCCCAGATCAACCCTCTAACCACCTGCCTCAAGTACCTAATAACCTTAGGTGCCTGTCACCCCACACCTTTATCACTCCTGTACATTCATGCTTAGCCACTTCAGCATGCCCAACTCTTTGCAATTCCATGGACCATACCCAGCCAGGCTCCTGTGTCCATGGGTTTCCTAAACAAGAATATGGGAGTGAGTTGCCATTTCCTCCTCCAGGGGATCTTCCTGACTCAGGGATCAAAACTGCATCTCCTGTGGATCCTGCAATGCAAGAGGATTCTTTACCACTGAGCCACCAGAGAAGCCTGGTTTTATTGCTCTCACCATTTACAAAATTCTAAGACTTTTAGAAAATCTCTGCCAGACAGCTGGACAAAGGCCAAAGATGCACATTTGACCCTTAAACAACAGGGGATTGAGATATTTGGGTCCACTCATATGCTAAGTTTTACAGTAAATATGCAGTTGGTTTCCCATGCATGGATTCAAGCAGCAGTGGACCTAAATTTCCATCTGAGATTGACTGAACCCAAGGATGTAAAACCTGTGAATACAGAGGCATGACTATACTACACTGTACTATATAAAATATTTGAGCATGGCAGATTTTCTTATATCCCTTGGATACTAAGGGAAGACTGCATTTTTTTATAAATCACAATATCACACGTGTGGGCTCAGGTGGAGTTCATCTTGATCACACAAGAATCTCTAGAAGGTGAATTGCCACAGAGTTGATTCTCCTCCCAAAGGCAAGGACCTCTTGTAGCTGCAAATCCATCCATCATTGGCTACAGGCTACCCCCGAGGAAATATTACCCTCCCACCCCTCGCCCCACCACCTGGAAACATAGCTTCTATAAACCAAAGGCAGTTCTCAGCCAACATGGCCAGCTCTGAGCTCCCAGCAGCCAACAATGTTAGAGGATATGGGATTGGAGCACCAGCTCTATAAAGCAGATCTGGGCAGGGACCCAAGAGCATCTCTACAGAGCCTAACACGGTGTTGTTTTCCATCAGTTGCATCACATTTTTTATTTATATTGCCTTTCTCATCTACTAAAATCAATAAGTATTTTTCATACCTATTGCTGTTCAAAGCTATATATCCCTTTCTGCTTTTCTACAGATTAGTTTTCTAACCTTATTGGAAAAATTGCTTTCCCCACTAGGATGTGTGATCTCGTTACATTTCCCCCTTCTACTCCACATGTCAATATCATTTTGGATGTTACTGTCCAATACTCCCTAAACCACCTGATTGTATGTGATTGCATGTTTGAGTTCTGGTTAAAAGTAGACTGAGTCTGTCAGCAACAGATGGTATCTGAGCATTCAGCCTATCTACCAATGTCCCAATATCCAGAATGTCAAGATCAAACCCAGTTAATGTCAATCACTTTGAAATCAAAGTTTTTATTTCTCAGAAATTTCATACCTCTGAGGATAAAAGGTTTCATTGGTTCAAAGAAAATGGTTCTGAATTCATCTGATCAAAGGTTGTGAAAGAAGTGAGAGTGCTGTCCTCCCCACCCCCAATTTAGAATTTTATTTCAGAGCATCCAGTTTGTAAAGCTGGCCCCTAAAGCCTGTATTGAGTGCCTAAAGCCTTTTTTTTATGCTATTTTGGCCAGCTTTTTGTTGATCAGATGTCTGATCCACAGCAAAATGAATCATTCCCTCAATGTCCTCAGAGCCTGAGAAGTTAATGCAGATAGTGTCAGGTTGCCTGAGGTCCATTCTGTACTTTCTGGCCACATGGGTGGTTAATGCAATCAAGGATGAGATTAATTAAATTAAAAGTCTGCTTTTATTGTTCAGAAAATGCAGCAAATCCAATACTCTTTGACAGCCTGGAGCTGGAGGCCTGGGTCTAATGTGATCATGCCTAGATTGGTGCTTCCAGACAGCATGTCATTTCAGGAGGCAGAAGGCCTCTGTTCAGGTCACAGGCTGCCTCTGCCTTGCATTTACAAGCCTTTAGTTAGCAATCCACATTATCTGCATTCACCTCCTCAGTTGGTGACTAGACTACCCAGGCTTGAACCTGATACCTTCCATTTTGCTTCTAAACATGCTGCTCAGTTAAGCAGGGGCCTGTCTGATTACCCCTAGTCCCTGTTGCTCTGTTGTGCCTCAGACATCTTAGGGGCCTGCTCTGTTCCTCTCCCCAGATCTCCCCAACCATGTCCACTTTAGGAACTGCCTTCTGAGAAGGCATGTGTGTAA
Source organism: Budorcas taxicolor (assembly GCF_023091745.1). NCBI lineage: Eukaryota > Metazoa > Chordata > Mammalia > Artiodactyla > Bovidae > Budorcas > Budorcas taxicolor. The sequence continues at coordinate 6,445,445 of NC_068922.1, forward strand.
AAGTTGGTCCGCCTGGAGTGTTGAAGGAGAACAATTTATTTAGCCTGGTTCTACTAGGAGGCAGACACTATATACGCTTTTAATTAGCCCCTTTGGTGGTCGAATCGGGGTGGGGGAAGTATAGATCAAACAAAGACTCAGAAACAGAGAGAGCTTTGATTCCTGCCTTCATAATTACTTACTATAAATTATTGGCCAATTATTTAACCCTTTGGTGTCTTTCAAGTTGGGCCTTAAGATACCCCTTTAAGACTATCTGAAGGCTAAAAAGAATGTAACCTGCATTGAAAGTCTGCTAGGTTTTCTTGTTTTTGTTATTATCATCATCATTAATCCAAGTTACAGAGGCTCAAAGGGATCAGGTGACAATCAGATGAAAGCTCCATCCTAATCCTTTTCTCTATCAAAAACAGCCTATTGTAAAAGTAAATGATACTGGCTACTTCCGCCTTAATGCAAATTTTATCCTAAATGCTGTTCCTCTCAGATGAAAATATACATTAAGCTGGAGATACCCAGTTTTATATGATGGAATTATGCAGGATGCTATATGCCTGGGTCCCACTTCATGGGTCCCTGGTGGATTATAATTAGTCTGGAAATGCCTGGGCACAAGAATAGTCAAAAGCTCTCAGTGATTCTGCTGTGCAGCCAAGATTAGGAACAATTGTACCAAGCCATCCCATACCATGGAAGGGAATATTTGGTCAACGTTAAAGAGATGGGAATGCCAGACCACCTGACCTGCCTCTGGAGAAATCTGTATGCATGTCAGGAAGCAACAGTTAGAACTGGACATGGAACAACAGACTGGTTCCAAATAGGAAAGGGAGTATGTCAAGGTTATATATGGTCACCCTGCTTATTTAACTTATATACAGAGTACATCATGCGAAACTCTGGGCTGGATGAAGCACAAGCTGGAATCAAGGTTTCCAGGAGAAATATCAATAACTTCAGATATGCAGATGACAACACCCTTATGGAAGAAAGTGAAGAAGAACTAAAGAGCCTCTTGATGAAGGTGAAAGAAGAGAGTGAAAAAGTTGGCTTAAAGCTCAACATTCAGAAAACTAAGATCATGGCATCCAGTTTCATCACTTCATGGCAAATAGATGGGGAAACAGTGAGAAACTTTATTTTTTGAGGCTCCAAAATCACTGTAGATGGTGACTGCAGCCATGAAATTAAAAGACACTTACTTCTTGGAAGAAAAGTTATCACCAACCTAGACAGAATAATAAAAACCAGAGACACTACTTTGCCAACAAAGGTCTGTCTAGTCAAGGCTATGGTTTTTCCAGTAGTCATGTATGGATGTAAGAGCTGGACTATAAAGAAAGCTGAACACCAAAGAATTGATGCTTTTGAACTGTGGTGTTGGTGAAGACTCTTGAGTGTTTCTTGGGCAGCAAGGAGATCTAACCAGTCCATCCTAAAGGAAATAAGTCCTGAATATTCATTGGAAGGACTGATGCTGAAGCTGAAACTCCAATACTTTGGCCACCTGATGTGAAGAACTGACTCATTGGAAAAGACCCTGATGCTGGGAAAGATTGAAGGTGGGAGAAGGGGACGACAGAGGATGAGATGGCTGGATGGCATCACCGATTCAATGGACATGAATTTCAGTAAGCTCTGGGAGTTGGCGATGGACAGGGAGGCTTGGCGTGCTGCAATCCATGGGGTCGGAAAGAGTCAGACATGACTGAGCAACTGAAATGAACTGAACTGAACTGAACTGAAAGAATTTAATTGGGCTTCCCTGGTGACGCAGTTGGTAAAGAATCTGCCTGCAATTCAGGAGACCTGTGTTTGATCCCTGAATCCAGAAGATCCCCTGGAGAAGGAAATGGCAAACCACTCCAGTATTTTTCGTGGGAAATACCATATACAGAGCAGCCTGGGGGGCTACAGTCCATGCAGTCTCCAGAGTTGGACATGACTTAGTGACTTAACCACCAAAGAATTTAATGAAGGGCTAGAGGATCTGTGAACTCTTCACATATTAGACAGTGAATAGTTTTGCCTCCTTTAAGATTAGCTGCCATTTCAGGAACACTGAGAGGAGTTCCATGAGAAACATGCAGGATATTTGAGGAAGGAAGCAAACACTGCAGGGTAAGAATTCTAAGACATTCCATGCTGTGCCTATTCTGTGTAACCACGACCCCAGCCTGCACTTGCCAGGGTGCCCATAAGAATGTCTGAGTTGGCCACAGGAGGATTCTCCCTATGGTTTTGAGTTGTAATTGATTTTTTCTATGCCTTTCTCCCCAGGTAAACTCTGAGCTTTCTGGCAACCAGAAGTATATTTGATTTTTCTCAGATACTCAGTTAAATTTTGAAATGGATTTGGGAAATAGGGTAACAGGTAAATTTGGCCTTGGAATACAGAATGAAGCAGGGCAAAGGCTAACAGAGTTCTGCCAAGAGAATGCACTGATCATAACAAACACTCTCTTCCAACAACATAAGAGAAGACTCTACATATGGACATCACCAGACGGTCAACACCAAAATCAGATTGATTATATCCTTTGCAGCCAAAAATGGAGAAGCTCTATATAGTCAGCAAAAACAAGACTGGGAGCGGACTGTGGCTCAGATCATGAACTCCTTATTCTTATTGCCAAATTCAGACTGAAATTGAAGAAAGTAGGGAAAACCACTAGATCATTCAGGTATGACCTAAATCAAATCCCTTATGACTATACAGTGGAAGTGAGAAATAGATTTAAGGGACTAGATCTGATAGATAGAGTGCCTGATGAACTATGGACGGAGGTTCGTGACACTGTACAGGAGACAGGGATCAAGACCATCCCCATGGAAAAGATATGCAAAAAAAACAAAATGGCTGTCTGAGGAGGCCTTACAAATAGCTGTGAAAAGAAGAGAAGTGAAAAGCAAAGGAGAAAAGGAAAGATATGCCCATTTGAATGCAGAGTTCCAAAGAATAGCAAGTAGAGATAAGAAAGCCTTCCTCAGCGATCAATGCAAAGAAATAGAGGAAAACAATAGAATGGGAAAGACTCGAGATCTCTTCAAGGAAATTAGAGCTACCAAGGGAACATTTCATGCAAAGATGGGCTCAATAAAGGACCTAACAGAAGCAGAAGATATTAAGAAGAGGGGGCAAGAATACACAAAAAACTGTACAAAAAAATATCTTCACAACCCAGATACTCACGAAGGTGTGATCACCCACACTCACCTAAGAGCCAGACATCCTGGAATGTGAAGTCAGTGGAAGCATCACTACAAACAAAGCTAGTGGAGGTGATGGAATTCCAGTTGAGCTGTTTCAAATCCTGAAAGATGATGCTGTGAAAGTGCCACACTCAATATGCCAGCAAATTTGGAAAACTTAGCAGTGGCCACAGGACTGGAAAAGGTCAGTTTTCATTCCAATCACAAAGAAAGGTAATGCCAAAGAATGCTCAAACTACCTCACAATTGCACTCATCTCACACACTAGTAAAGTAGTGCTTAAAATTTTCCAAGCCAGGCTTCAGCAATATGTGAACCATGAACTTCCAGATGTTCAAGCTGATTTTTAAAAAGGCAGATGAACCAGAGATCAAATTGGCAACAACTGCTGGATCATCGAGAAACCAAGAGTTCCAGAAAAACTTCTATCTCTGCTTTATTGACTATGCCAAAGCCCTAGACTGCATGGATCACAATAAACAGTGGAAAATTCTGAAAGAGATGGGAATACCAGACCACCTGGTCTGCCTCTTGAGAAACCTGTATACAGGTCAGGAAGCAACAGTTAGAACTGGACATGGAACAACAGACTGGTTGCAGACAGAAAAAGGAGTCAATGCTGTATATTGTCACCCTGCTTATTTAACTTCTATTCAGAGTACATCATAAGAAATGCTAGGCTGGATGAAGCACAAGCTGGAATCAAGATTGCCAGGAGAAATACGAATAACCTCAGAAATGCAGATGACACCACCCTTATAGCAGAAAGTGAAGAACTAAAGAGCCTCTAGATGAAAGTGAAAGTGGAGAGTGGAAAAGTTGGCTTAAAGCTCAACATTCAGAAAACAATGATCATGGCATCCAGTCCCATCACTTCATGGCAAATAGATGGGGAAACAATGGAAACAGTGGCTGACTTTATTTTTCTGGGCTCCAAAATCACTGCAGATTGTGACTGCAGCCATGAAATTAAAAGATGCTTGCTCCTTGGAAGGAAAGTTATGACCAACCTAGACAGCATATTAAAAAGCAGAGACATTACTTTACCAACGAAGGTCTGTCTAGTCAACGCTATGGTTTTTCCAGTAGTCATGTACACATGTGAGAGCTGGACTATAAAGAAAGCTGAGCACCGAAGAATTGATGCTTTTGAACTGTGGTGTTGGAGAAGACTCTTGAGAGTCCCTTGGACTGCAAGGAGATCCAACCAGTCCATCCTAAAGGAGATCAGTCCTAGGTGTTCATTGGAAGGACTGATGTTGAAGCTGAAACTTCAATACTTTGACCACCTATATGCAGAGAGCTGATTCATTTGAAAAGACCCTGATGCTGGGAAAGATTGAAGGTGGGAGGAGACGGGAACGACAGAGGATGAGATGGTGGAATGGCATCACCAACACAATGGACATGAGTTTAGGTGAACTCTGGGAGTTGGTGTTGGACACGGAGGACTGGCGTGCTGCAGTTCACAGGGTTGCAAATAATCAGACAGGACTGAGTGACTGAACAAACTCAACTCAACTAAAATTTAATTCAAAAGCATTTGATTCTAACCACTTTTGAGTTTGATTGAGGGTAGAACAAAGTAGTATGAGCTTTAAAATTCAATATTGTAATTAACCTCCAATTAAAATAAATAAATGTATATTTTAAAAACAATTTTTTTAACAGGCACAATAAGGAAAATTTGAAAACATATTACCAATTTACATAGGGCAATAAACATATTTTGCCTTAAAAATATAAATAAAATAAATAAACTGAATCACTTTGCTATATACCTGAAACTAATACAATATTGTAAATCAACTGTACTTAAATAAAATATATGTATATTCATATATATATATAATTCACATATATATATGAACAAGTTCTAAAGTCATGGTGAGCCAAACAATGGAGCAGTTATTGGATAAATAATTTTATCATGACTTAGTCTGTCACCTTCAATCTTTTCTAGAACAAGGTAAGAAATAGATCATTTAAGTTGGCAAATAAGAGGTAAGTGAATTAATAACACTGATTTCTCCTTTTCCCATATAATACTACTAAAACAATAATTTAAAAATTGTTCCTCCTCTGGTGTTTGCAGGATTCCAGTGTGTCTTATCTAATCTTTGGCAGAATGTTATTACACTAAGAAGTTAGAGCTTAACATATGGATGAATATATTGGATATTGCTCTTTAGAAAGAGATATTAAAAGGCATTTTTAACTAGAATCTGTCAAAAGGTTCTTTTATAAAAAATTCATTTTTGTCATTTTACAGCATGAGGAATCTGAGTTTCAGGGATCAAATCAGTGTCCCCTGCATTGGGAGCATGGATTGTAAACCAAAGGTTATTTCGGTTAAAATGAATCTTTCCTACTGTATAAGAATCATGACATTTTAGGGCAAAAAGGGACATTAAGAGTTTCATCAATCAAATTGCATTACTTTCTAGATCAGCAGGTTAAAAATCAGAACTGCTGAGAGACTTTTCCAGCGCTGCCCAGGAATATACTAGCAGAATAGGGCTCAGATCCAAGCTTTTTAGAAAGAAACCCTACTCCTTGCTCACTCCAGACCACCACATATTGCAGATCCTATTTGTTTTTTTCCTTTTGAGTGTGTGCTCAGTCGTGTCTGACTTTTTGCGACTGGAAGAACTGTAGCCGGCCAGACTCCTCTCCCTATGAAATTTTCCAGGCAAAAATATTGGAGTGCGTTGCCATTTTCTAATCCAGGGGATCTTCCCAAGCTTGAGTCTCCAACGTCTCCTGCATTGGCAGGAAGATTTTTTTTTTTTTTTTTTTTAACCACTGCGCCTTCTGGGAAGCCTATTCTCAAATCTCTTATCTTCAAAAATGGGAGGGTGGAGGTGGAACCAGGAGTCCATTTTACATGTAATATGATGCCAGGTTATTGAATCACCCTCCCCCAGATAAACACCTTTGAGAAATTCTCTAATTTTATAAGACCTGAATTGTCTCCACCCTGCCCCAACCTTTCCTTCCTTGTTATTGCACCTGCCTCTACAATGTGGCACAGGAATGCACACAGACAGATGCGGGAGGAACGCAGCTGTGGTTTAAAAGTTTAACAAGGCTGAGAACTTCTACGTGAGCTCGTTGCTGACCTAATTGGTGAGTCTGGGTCATTTCTCCTCCTCTCACTCTGTCCTCATCATTCTCCTCAAGCTCCTCCTGATTACACGACCATGTGTAATTCTGAGGCAATTCCTCCCACTATGAAATTGGTGGGGGTAGACTGGCCAAGGAATCTGCAGAAACTGACAGCCTCCCTTGAATAAGGGGTTGAGCAGCAATGCTGCTTCAGTGCCATTTATCAGCAGTCACTGAGAACGAGGAAATATTGTCCCTCATGACGTCATCAGTCAGGGAGATGTTGTCTAGAGGACTGAGGGCAGCCAGAGAGTGGGCAGTTGTTTCTCGCAACTTGTCATCAGCCATGGGTCTCAACAGAGAAGATAAGGTCACAGAAGCTTAGCCAAAGAAAAGGCAGGTGTTTTGTTTAGCCCCATGGAGGGATGCTGATTCAGAAGAAAGGGAAATGAAGGCTTTCCTCAAGGTGGTCTGTTATTACATTTAACATGAAATTTGTATCCTTGCTTTCACAGAGGATCCGGAGGAACTGGCATGGAGATCAGAAAAAGAAAGGTTGTACTTCTTTACTGGAAGTGGGAGGAGGAAGAAGGGGAATTTTGTCCTTTCCAACCATCATTTCCAGTTTTTGCCTGGCACCTTGCTTTACCCGTTTCCCCGGAGCTGCCCCTTCTCCTGGTCAGGAAGTTCTTCTTCCCGTGATTCTGTGCATGGGAACCCTGGCCATGGCCACTCGCTATCGCATCACCCTATTTCCCTTTCTTTATAGTACTGATTGCCATCCAGAATCATCTTGCTTTTCTTAATTGCCTCACCTATCCCTGCTTCTAGATTCAGCTGCGTGGGGAATAAAGACCCCATCTTGTTCACATTATCCTCTTGCCCACCATGGTACCTATAAAACAAGAGGATCACCGTGAATATTTGGTTAGGGAAGTAATTAATTGTGTGATTATTTTGTAAATGAATATTTGGTTAGCGAAGTAATTATTTGTGTCACATATGGTAACACAACTCTCATTAAATAGTTATTTTCAGGTTGGGTAGTTGAAGCAAGGGGAGGAAATTTGTAGAATCAGCAAATCTCACAGTTCAGGAAACAAGAGGCCCAAGACGCAGGAGAAGCATGTGGGTGCAGACATCATTGTGAAGACTGGTGAGCAAGCAATGAGGAGCAACTGGGACAAGAAAAACCTGAAAACTAGGCAGATTCATGCCTGTTCCCAGAGGTTTCCTCTCTTCATTTTCCCTTTGAAGGCCAGAATGTATCTCTTGGATTCACTAGTTTAAAGCCTGTCTTTGTTGTTCAGGGAAACATTTGGCTAGGAAGGGAAGGGAGCTAGAGAGGGAAGAAGAACTTCTGATAAAAATTCCTTGTTAGTCTAAGGGCATTGAATAGGTTTTTACAGCCTCACATGTCCTGGGTTCATTGCCTTTTGTGAATCGACACAGAGGGTTTAAATAAAATTTAATTTAAAAGGGTATAAAGCAGCATGATTTCAACAAACTTGCACTTTAGAATAGTGTATCAAGGCATCCAGGCAAATGTTCAACAATGCTACAAGGGCCTTCAATTAAGAATGGCATTTCCTTGCAACTTAAGTGAACCTTCATCACTACCATTTAATAACCATTTATTGAACATTTAGAATGGGCTTTTTAAACTAGAGAATGCAAATCCTTAAAAGGCACATGGTTTGCGAAGAGAACTCCAAAGAATAAGCATGTGTCATCTTCCCAGTATATGTGAAATGAAGCTTAAGTTTTGTTTTATTAAATTCATGAAGAGTTTAATTTTAGAGATAAACCATGATTCTTTCAAGTGCTAGTGGGGGGACTGTTTTGAATTGAGCCTCTGGTCTCTATAACTCTTGCCATTTTGAAACAATTCACATCATACTTTATCTTCATCCAGTTGGCACCTCTTTTCTCTTATGGATTTCAAGTATCTACATTGACACCAATTATGAATGAGGTATTTATGTGCCACAAATATTCTGTGTGTTCTCTCAGGTTTTCTGGGCCTTGCCATTAGTATGGGGCCATCAGACAAGTTATGGCCAATGGATCCTAAGTGGAAGTGATGGATATCACCTCCCAGATGAGCCAGATAATTGTTGATGTGTCTCCTCCTCCTCTTCTCAGTAATCTTGGGAGCCACATGTTGAGATGTTACAAATATCATGTAAGGGCACCTGGATCCCTAGGTTACAAGATGGAGATTAGCCCCCATCATCTAGCCTCAAACTTTTCATGAGCCAGAAAATTTTTTTACTGTGCTAAACCACTGAGATGTCAGGATTTGATTTTTACCACTGCTCTCTAATATCCCATTCACAACCTTTTCAAATTTAGGTGTTCCAGGTGAGGGTGGTAAGTATCTGTTTTATGACTGATCATGAAGATTTAGGATATCAGCTTATCTGCATCATCAAATCTGCAAGACTTTAGTTTTGGACAGAGGAGACTAGTTACACTTGTTCAAATGTCCTGGCAGGAGTTTCAGTAGATCCTCAAACTAAACTATAGCTATTTCTCGCTTAGCTTCTCAAACTAAGCTGACCTTCTTAAGTGTCAGTTTGAAATTCTATGGGTATTGAAGTCCTGAAGATTTGTAAAATAGAACACAGAATAATGTATGAAAAGGACAAAAGGAGTTAACTGTGAGTGTCAGAACTGCAATCACTCTTCAGAAGACCTCATCTCAATAGAGTTGAACGAACAAGCAGACTTTCTCCATAACAAGGTGCCCTAAATCATGCTCGCATTGGCGAGAGTTCCAATCTATCCTATTGAACTGCTGCTATCCTCAACAAGAATATTATATTGCCTTTCATTTTAAATTGTATTGCAAGAGGCTGGCAAGAAACTCAGTGTACAAATCAAGGCTAAGATGAACACACTTGATAGAATAGAACTGAAATGGGACAAAGGTTGGGAGCTGGAAGAGTGCAGCAGTGCTTTAGAAAAGCAAGACCCTCAAATATTTCACCATCTGTCAGAGGTGATAATGCTGAATTATACACTTTAGGAAATTAAGCCTTCTATCAAGAAGTAAATTACTTGCTCATCTTTGGATACTGTGTTAACTCTCTAGACATAAGAATCTCCTAATAAGCAAGGGCTAAGTCTTAAACATCTATTTTTGCAGGACTTAATCGAATACAAAAAGTCTACTGATGATAACAACTAGTATTGATAACACTAAATACAAGTCAATTTGTTTGTTTGCATCATATGTGTATTAATTCACTTAATTCTCAGAATAAGCCAGTGGAATAGGGATTATTATTAGCTCCAGCTTATACATAAAAAGCTAGAAATCTCAAGTATGGGAAATTTAAGCAAATTGCCCAAGGGCATTAAGAATATTTGATCTGGGTTTGAACCAGGTTGCCTGACTGTAGTGTGGCATTGAATCATCATGACCCAATGCCGCCTTTTAAAGTACTCATTAATTTGAAGAAGGAAAGAAAGAATGAAGCCTGGATGCAAAAAGAGATGATAAAAGGTATGGAAGAAAGATGGAAGGGAGAAGGCAGGGATGAAGGGATTCTGGAAGGAGAATGGACAGAGATCTGGAGGGAAGACTGAAAGGAAGGATGAAAAGAATAGAAAGAAGGAAGAGTGGAAGAGGGCAGAGAAGAATAACTGGCTGGTTGGCTGGCTGGGTGGAAAGAAAAGCAATTCAACTGAATGGTTAGACATACAAAATAGAAGTCTTTTTCTTGCCCTAACAGTTTCCAATGTTGCTGTTGAGAGAGTTAAAGATTATAGATTAAAGATTAAAGATTCGTGTGATTAAAGATTAAAGATTCTTTATTATTCAAAATAAAGATTCATGGCAAAGGTGACCTGAGCTTTCCTGAGAGTAATGTGGTTTCATTAACAACTTTACCTCTTCCTTCTCTTGCATACTGAGCCTGTGTGTGGCCTTCTACCCAAGATTTCTTCCTCTATGGCTACCCTAGATGTTTTTAACTGGATATCACCTCCATTAGAAGCACTTGGAGACCGCAGAGTCTTCCATTTCTTGTGCTCTCAAGGACACAGAAAAAGCATCATCAGTTTGGGGTGTCTCAGAGTCAGATTGTACACCCCCCTGGACATAGATATTGCTGTTGAACTTTTATTGTGAGAATGTATTCTTCAGTTAACACCCAGAGCCTCTGATTTCCTGTTCAGTTCTCTTTCCACCACTTTTTCCCAGAAGCTCAAAAAAAGTTTTTTTCCTTAAGAATGACATGTTGTGGACATTATGTATACGTGTTCAGAGATTTGTAGGGAAGATGGGAACAGAGTGTATGTGGTTGCCAAGTAAAGTTGCTTAGATTAGTTAAGTCAGGTATTAAAGGACAGCTGTGCATCTTGACAAGTTTACTAATCGAATGGGCTTTCAAGGTTCCGAAGATAAACTGCGCCTGCCAAATAGGAACCATTACCTTCCTCACTTTGGCTGCTTGTCGAATCTCCACGTGCGCAATATTTTAGGTTGTGTTCTCCAAGGAGAAAGCCCTGAGACGAGAATTCAAACTCCAAGAGAACTTTTAGATCACCCCAAGAAACACGGCTGGGAGATAGGTGAAAAGAGAAAAAGAGGATGAAGAAGCCAACAAAGGGTCAGCTATCCATCAACTAGCACTGTTAACAGCTGGGGCTTAACCCCTGGGGGGAGCTCTGAAAACCACCCGAAGGGTGAGGCAGCTGATGTGTCTACATACCTATTGCCATCAGTCATTGCCTGAAGGTTGCTCTATGGAAGCAGGTGCAGTTGTTTCTGGTACTTGCTGTGTGCCTCACAGATGTCAAGTAGACACAAGCTTTCAGAGGGAGGCCTGGGGCAAAGAAGTGGAGGTGCTGGAGGTGGACTGGACCGTATGCCCTGAAGCTGGACCAGCAAGACTGATGGGTAGGACCCTGGGGGGCATGGACGGGGCTCGCCTAGCTCCATGCAGGAATGAACCAAGAAGGGAATCATTCGAGCTTTGGTTTCCTACCATGACCTTGAAACAAAGTGAATCTCAGTGAAGTGTTAACAGAGCACTACACCACCTAGATTTTTTTTTTAATCTTTTTAATTTTATTTTTGGAGAGTATAAATGCCTTGTGATGTGTTAGTGTCTGCTGTACAATGAAGTGAATCAGCCACATGTATACATATATTCCTTCCCTCTTGGACCTCCTTTCTCCTGCCATTCCACCACTCTAGGTCATCACAGAGCACTGAGCTGCACTGCCTGTGCTATACGAAGCCCTTGAGTATTAACCTCACTTTAAATGTGTGGAGACTGAGTCTTTGAGAAATTAGTTGTCTCATCCTAAATCTTTATAACTCCAAAGAGGTAGAGATGAAAACTGCAGCTTAAGTCTTCTGCTTTCACAGCCAGCATTCTTATTTATATTATATCATACTGTCTCTGCATCTGAGTTAAATGGAAGCTGACCAGAAGTTTCTGTCCTTCCCTAAAATCTAAGTATGGAAAAGGAGAGAGAGAGAGAGCCAACGCAGACTCTTACACGTTCGCTGGGATGACTCCAGGCACTCACAGGGTATGGAAATGCTGCTCTGGATTGTTTCATCTCAGTGGTGATTGATTTACCACCTCTTAGTATAACATCCTTGTACAGCTCTGAGCTCTCTGGGGGAAAGATTTAATTTCAGTTTACATTTTAGATAGAAAGGAAAGTAAAAAAGCTGTGAAATTGAGACATGAGCCACATTATGTCGGTCGTGATTTATCCCTGTATTTCTGGAAGACATCGGGCAGAGTAGCTAACATGTAAAATGAGGGGAGTCGGGGAGTCGGGCATCAGGGTCATGGAGGCAAGGCTTAAGAGAGGAGCTGCCAGAAGGTGGCCAGCTGATATTAGGAGCCTCGCCCTTTCTTGATCACCAGGATAATCTCCCAGACAGTCCATTCAGGCCTCTCTGTCTCCTTGCAAAGCCTCCGCCAAACATGCCTGTCCTCTTCCTTCCGAGACTTTGCTCTCTGCTTTATAACCAGCACATGTACATCATGTATGGCTGGATTTCCCTTCCCAAGAGGTACATTACCTTGCCAGATACCTTCTAGAACTACAGGTTTCCACACCAAACAAAGAGCCGGTGACGACTTTAGAAAGTGAAACCTGGGTTTGATCCCTGGGTCAGGAAGTTCCCCTGGAGAAGGAAATAGCTACCCACTCCAGTATTCTTGCCTGGAGAATTCCGTGAACAGAGGAGCCTGGCAGCTACAGTCCATGGGGTCACAAAGAGTCAGACATGATTGAGTGACACTTTCACTTTTTTTAAGACTTTAGGTGCAAAATAGAGAGAGCTTCTTGATGATGGGTAACCTGTGGCATCTTTGCAATCAGTCACCTCCCAGAGACTGTAGGAGCTCATTGTGTATAGCAATATAATCTGCCTCCAAATTCCCACACATTCCAAATCTTGAGTAATTATGCTACTTCAATAAAGGTAATTTGTTCCTTGTAGAATGTGATGGATTGATCTTCATACTTCTGTAAGTCTTTTGAGGAAAAACAACTACACATTAGAACAGATTCTTTAACCAGGACACACGTTGATTTAGATTTGTGGAAAATCATGTCAGATACACAGGTCAGCACCCTGGGACATTGTTCCCTCCCCAGCTTTCAGATTTCATTGCTGGAAGCAGCTCACTTGTAAGAGAAAGCATGAGAGTCTGGCAGGATGGAAAGAGGCCCCCCCTGCCGTCCATGTGGACATGGACTGCATGAGGCCAGCCTCTTAGCTGATAGAGGCTGGACCGGCAAAGGCAGAGCGTCCTTTATGCACACTCAGCAGCTTCTACCTACCAGAGAGCAGGGCAGGTGTGTGAGTCAGAGGCTTTTTCAGTGCTGCAAGGAAGGAGAGAGAGAGAAGTAGAGGACGAAGGAGAAAAACGCAGGAGGAGGAGGAGAGGGTGGAGGGGAAGGTATGATGTCCACGTCAGTCCTCACACACCAGTTCTTAAAAAACAGAATCTGCGTCACTGGTTTTCTAAAGCCTGATGGTAAAAAAAATCTCCCCTTATGTCTTCTTTCCAGAGATTTGCCTTTAAGAGGACAGCATGATGGTCCCCCTACAGGAGAGCTACCAGGGGTCTTGGGCTGAGTCACGGAACAGGTGAGCTATGAGTGTCTCCCTGGGGAGTGACCCAGCATCTAACGTCTAGTTTCCATTCTGTTGCCTTGGGACCTAGGCTTTGTGAATGTTTACCCCCAGGCCATGCCTTCCCTTCTTAGGATGGAGGTTGACTGAGAAGGAATATGCTCACGTGAACCTCAGAGCAGTAACATGCTTGAAAAATCTGTTTAGAAATGAGCTTTCCTGTTACACTCTAAAGGCCCTGTGTGGTGATAGCTGCTGTTGGGGTAAATCTACTAACAGTCAGAGGCACCTAGGGTGGTTCTCAGCCAACTACACACAGGTCTTCCCTTTGCCTTCCTGATGGCACAGTCTTGGTGATTCTCTGTGAGAGGGTGGCTGCCTCCAGGCTGACTCTGCACCAACCAGAGTGCCTGGGGATCGTCAGGGCTGAAGGCAGAGGAGAAAATGGCTATCCTTCTCTGCTCATTCTGCCTCCTGTCACGAGAGGGCTGAGGACATTTGTGCTCCTTTCGGAGGCAGGTGACAGAGAAAAGAAAGGAGTCAGAGAAGAAATATTCCCAGCCACACGGTCTTCCCACATAGCTCTGGGTGGCGATAAGTGAGGGTCTGTAGTGCCCACAGTGAGGAGGCAGGAGCCTAGTGTTGATCCATGTTCCTTTAATTCCAGGCATATTGACGAGTAGGAAGACAGTGCTTGGTACTAGGGGGAAGTGGAGAATGATGCCAGCTAAGGAACACAACACAGGCTATTCCAAAAGAGAGAGTAGTGCCTCTTCTGAATCCTCTCACTCATAAAAGCACCAGAAGCTGGAGTAGGGGGAAGGCCAGGGGAGGAGGGGGAATCGTGGTGATTATTCCTGGGTCACAGAGGGGAAGCCAGGGATGTCCAGCCACACCACCTGTAATGGCCGTGCTCTTGGTCCTTCCGTCTGAAATGCAGAGGGGCCATGATAAAAATTGAGATGATCCTTGAGTCAATGAAGACACAGACCAAACCACCAACTAAGACTCCACTAAAATACTGCTGAACCCTCCAGCAATTGTAGTAGACTGAGGCTCATTGAGACTGCAGTATGATTTCTGTTGCAAAAACGAGGAATAAAAGTTTATTGTCTGATTGGGGTTATTAAAAGTCTTCTGGCACTTGAGAATTGAGGTTAAATTCCATTTACTGTTTCACTGGCACATTTAGGAGTTAACTTAAAGACTTTTTGGAATCTACTATTTAACCAAGTGCTGATATCTTAAACACGTGTGCTATGTTTTTGCCTTTACTCTGGAGTGATTTAGGCAATGGGGGTGAACTAAATCACCAGATTGACATTCTGATTCAGTGTGTGCTCTTGAGGGGCCCTATGAGTTTCAGAACCTGAGGCTGCTATTATTATCTGATCTGCCTCGTGGACTACAGCAGATATTTGCCCAAACTCATAAAAACTTCTCTGCAAGGTCTATTGAATGTCGCTGGTATTTGTAACATAATCATCAAAATGAATTGTCGCTCTGGTGGTAGAATAAATACAGAAGGGCTGATTAATCTACTTGCAGAAACCCTGAAACGAAGATAAAAAGCACAAGAACAGCCACCCTTAATATTAACCCTGTGGGGATTCTGTTATTAATTGGTCTGGATTTGAGCATGGCTTTTAATCAACTGACAGAGTTTTAAGCTTACACCCCCCAGAACTGCACATTCATTCTCAGGAACTGTGAATTAAATGTTGAACAAATGTCAGGGAAGGTCTTTTTCAGAACTCATCTTAGGACATTTCATCTACGTCTGTATCTGGTAATAAAGCAGTCCAGCTGGGTACCCTACTGAGCCTGTGTCTGGGGAGAATTTGCCTTCAATTTTTCATAGAAGAAGGATGAAGGGAGAGCTTGGTTCTGCAGAGTAAACATGGCTTTGAATCTGTACCTGGATCTTTCAGGCTAAAGTAAGCATTCTCAGGGAAGGAGGGGGAAAGGATCTTAATGAAAATAATGGATTCAAACATCAGGATAATAAACTGGCCTGCAATGTTGATTTCAGCAGGGCTCCTTAAATATTTGGGTTTCAAGGAATTCTTTGAAAACCCTTTCTCCATAACAATGAAAATATGCAAATATATGTCCCCCAAGTAAAAAAAAATCCAAGAGGTTTATATAGCCCCTAACATTCATCCTGTGATTCATAGGTAAAAGCCCCCATTTAGATGCTTTCGTAGTAACTAGTGACTCTTCTTTTGTAACCCTCTCTACACTGCTATAATGAGTTCATTGCCTGTCTTTCTTGGTGATCTAGAACCTCCCTGAAGGCAGGAGCCAAATAGATTCTCATTGCTAAACCCCAGCATATAAAGCAAGCCTGAGACACAAGTAGAGCTCAATAAATATTTATGAAATTATAAAGCAGAATTCTCATCTACTGAATGTTTAATGTTCTGGTCCAAGTCTAAAAACGCTAAGTAAAAAAGAATGGAGAAAAATTTCCAAAATTAAGAGAACACTGTTGCCAGGCCTGCAGTCTGCATGAGTAATAAACCTTTCATTGTGTATGATTCACTTCATGATAATGGATATATGGAAAACAGCAGTTGTGTTTGACTCATTTAGTGCTCTAAATCAGTTCTGCTCCAACTTTTGCCCACACAGGAGTCACCTGGAGGGACTGTGAAAACTCAGATTGCTAGACTCCATCCCACTAATTCTGATAATTCTGGAGGACTGGCTTGGGAACTGAAATTCCGCACTTTTAATAACCTCCAGGTGATGCTAACCTAAGGCAGCTGTTGGTCCATGGACCACTCTGAGGAGCAAGATTCTAAAAAGCTTGTGAAGGGAGTCTAATGATCTCATTTTCCATCTAAGGACTCCTGAAAGTCAGATCAGTCCCACCTAAACAGCAGAGCTCAAATCTTGAAGCAGGTTTTTAGACTCGGTTTCTGTTTCTGTGCTATTACATTCCCATGCTGCTGCACACACGAGCTAGAATAACATCCTTATCACATTGTGCTTCGTATTCCTCATGGGATGTTCCTTCAGGAGATATGAGCACAAAGTAATTAAGTTCTTAATTTGTTCTATTATATAAGTACTTTCATAACAGCATTAATCAAGTTTTTCAGGAAGAAAAGTCTCTTCTAATCCCTTCATTTTATCAGAGGTTTCTTTCTGCAATTGTGTCATGAGCATGCTAATTTTAAATAGCTGTCATCATGGTGAATGTAAAATTTGCGTTCAGTTTTTACTGGGCAGATTAAGCATTTTTATTAAGTTACATTGTTTGTATTTTCTTAATGATGGTGAACTGAATATAATAAAATGCATATGGGCAACTGAGTGTCATTCCTCAAATGTAGTCATCATGAGAGGCTTTAAATGTATTCCATTCAAGACAGTTGATCAAATATACTTGGAATGATCCTTTTGAAAACATTCTCTGAACTAGTTTTTATCTATTTTTTTTAATCGAAGTATTGTTGCTTTACAATGTTAAGTGATTCAGTTATAAAATTGAATATATATATGTATTCTTTTATAAATATTGTTTTCCATTATGGTTTATCACAAGACACTGAATATAGTTCCCTGTCCTATATGGTAGGACCTTGTTGCTTATCCATTCCATGCATAGTAGCTTACATCTGCTCACCCCAAACTCCCATTCCACCCCTCTCCCAATGCCCCCTCCCTTGGCGACCACAAGTCTTCTCTGAACTAGTGTTAGAGAGATTTAAGAAGAGGAGGTTCATTCAGTCTTGATCTGGTTACCCAGCATCATCCCTTGCTGTCAACCTTACTTGACTCTGTAAGACTGCTCCCATTTCCAAAAAGAGCAAATGTGTCTTTAAAGGATTAATATTGGGAGACATGAGGAAGACTTACAGGTCCTGGTGATGGAGGCTGACTATTTTGTGATGTTATTCAACTCCTCCTAAAGTGACCTAAAATT
The DNA here is from genome assembly GCF_023091745.1 of Budorcas taxicolor. Classification (NCBI taxonomy): domain Eukaryota; kingdom Metazoa; phylum Chordata; class Mammalia; order Artiodactyla; family Bovidae; genus Budorcas; species Budorcas taxicolor. Next base: position 6,462,817 of record NC_068922.1, read on the forward strand.
CCTATAAAAATACACTTCCTTCTCAGTAGACTAGTCTAACTACTTATGGGGATACAAATATGTGAGAATAATAAATATAGGCCCAGCAGATCTTGTGATGTTACAACAGTCAAACCAATTCAGTACAGGGAATATGAATAGAAGAAGCAACAACAGATGAGAAAAGAATTTCAAGCTGGATTTAAATTCAATATTTCAAAATAACAAGATGTTTCAATCAATGTGAATTAATGGATCTTTCAGTGTATGAAATTGAGACAAATCAGTTAGATATTTGAAAAGCATAATTAAGTGGATCTGTATCTAAATTGTTGCATCAAAAAAAGAAAAAATCCAGAGGGAAGACTGAAGTATTTAAATAAAGCTAGGGGCTTCCCAGGTGGCGCCAGTAGTAAAGAACTTGTCTGCCAGTGCAAGAGACATAAGAGACATGGGTTCAATCCCTGTGTTGGGAAGATCCCCTGGAGAAGGGAATGGCAACCCACTTCAGTATTTCTGCCTGGAAAATCTCATGGACAGAGGAGTTTAGCAGACTGCAGTCCATAGGATCACAAAGAGTCAGACATGACTGAAGCAACTAATCACATACAGCTTATAAAAGTACCCACGGAAAATACAGAAGACTGATACATTTGACTACGTAAAATGCAAGATTCCATATCATAAACAAAAGTCAAAAGAAAAATGGTTAGCCTGGAAAAATATTCTTAGCAAATAAAAATAAAGGATAGTTTCCTTAATTTATGAAGTACTTTTTCAAATCAATAATGAAAGACCAGAATTTTAACAGAAAAATATATATAATATTTAACCAGAAAACAGAACTTGAGCAGTTGATAGACATGTAAAAAGTTGTGCAACACCATTCCCATTAAGAAAATGTACATTGAAACAAAAGTGAGATGTTGAGAGATTTTTCACTTACCAGATTGCAAGCTACCAAAAGATTTAATAAATTCTATTATTGACAATGGTTAATAATAGGTAGTCTCATATACTCTGATAAGCTGATCACTGCAACTTCATTGGATATCAACATAAAGGATAAAAATCTATCACAAAATAAAATGTACATACACTTAAAACCAAGAATATATGCCACAATTACGTTTACAAATGGGCACTGATATATTCATATCAATATATTCATTATAAAAATGACCTGTAACAATTAAAAAAAATAAGAAGCCGCCTAGACCCATAAGCAGGGGAATGGCTACATAAATTATGAAACATCCATTCAGTAGACTGTAGATAATTACAAAGAATGAAGCAGAGCTTTGTGTGCTGACAAGGAAAAAATCCTCAAGAGATATATTGTCAAATTAAAAAAGAAGAGAAAAGAAAAGGCAAATTATAGAATAGCATATAGAGTGTATATAGTTTGCTTCTGTCTTTTTTAGAAAATGAATGCTCAGTTTAAAAAATAGTATCTAATATTTAATTGTCCCCAGAAGTAAGTATGTATCTCACTAAGAAATTGAAGATAAAATGTGGTAATGGATATAGCAACCTATGGGACATGACCCATAACCAAACACCCTAACCTTTAGTAGTTTAAAATAATAAGGCTTCTTGCCATAAGAAAAATGAAAACAGTTCATTCTTTTCATGTTTGGTAGTATTCCATTGTATGAATGTACTACAGTGCGTTTGCCCAGTCATACATTTGTGGACATTGGTATTATTTCTACTTTTTGGCTGCTACAAGTGAAGCTGCTATAAATATGTACAAGTTAGGAGCATGAAAAGACAAGACATGCATGAAGCAAAAATAATTGCAGAATATCCGAAAAAAGAGATTTTTGTATTTTGTACAAAAATGTATATCATATCCAGAATATACAAAGGACCCTCAAAATGCCCCCTCCAGATGGCCTGGTGGTCTTTATGTCACGTAAGTCTCAGGACTGCAGTGCAAGAGGAAAGACCCAATACTTAAGAACTTAGCTGAATTCCGCTTGTACACCATTCTCAAGTCACATGGCTAAGCAGCAGCACTAATGTGGGTCCAAATAAACACACGGAAGCCAGGAGGCAGCATTCGTTGGGAGCCGTGACTGTAGAAACTACTGAAGGATATGGTCAATCACCTTCATTTTACCTGTGAAGAGACTGAGTCTTAGAAAGAATCACGTGACAGGTCTAGAGGAGCAGAGAAGAAAGTTCCCTCCTGTTCCCTGATTCCAGAAGCGAGCTTCTGAGGACCACTCTATGGAGGATACCACAGTTGTTCCTGCCTCAAATCATTTTCTCCATTGTCTTCTGATCTTTAATTTTAACTTCAGTTTTCCTTATGCCACCATTTTAAACTAACTGGTTTCAAAGCACTTCCAATTTCTGCTTCCTCTCATGTCTGTCAGTCCAGCTAGTCTTTTGGCTGAGGATTTTGGGATGAGCACTGCCTTCCTCAACTCTACATTGAAATGCCTCCCAGAATGTCTTCTCACCTCGTCACTGCCTCTTGGAATCCCAGAAATACTCGAAGTCTAGTCTGCATATCACACCTTCTACTCAGCTTTCTTCATTCACCTGAAGTAAAACTGGTTGCTGCTAATGACTTCACACTTTACCTTAACACCTTTATCACATACTGCAATATTTAGGTATGCGGCTTCTATGTGGCTTCCAGACTGCAAGCTTGCAGTAATACAGCTCTGTAGGCACCATTCTGCAGACCATAGCAAATGTGAGATGTTGACTGAATAAGGAAGCTTGCTTTTTTTTTATAATTTGTGTTTCCTCTTTAAATACCTTATAATAATGCTTCTCACACTTTAGTGAGCATGAGAATTACCCAGGGATATTTTTAAGTGGTTGTAATTTGTAATTCATAGGTCTACCTTAGGGTCCAAGATTCTGCACATTTGGAAAGCTTCCAAGTGATATTGATGCTTCTTCTCCTCAGGGGACCATACTGAGGAGCAATACCCAGGAAGACACAATTCTGAGGGCCCTGCATTTAAAATAATAAAGCAAGGGTTTTGTAGAACAAAACACTACTTATAAAACAACAATGAAATAAAGTCAGAGTATCCAGAATAATTTGATGAATTTCTTATCACCAATTTCAAGTCAATGCATTTGACCTTTGAATCCTCCAGCAATCCTGGTTTCTATTTCAATTTGTTAAACTGAAGTAAAAATTAATAATCTAATCTGGGTTGTATCTGTAACTTTACATTTTCTCAGTTTATTGAAGAAAACTTCATAGGTGCTTCTGTCCCCCAAAATCTTCCTTAAATTTGCCTCAGCCTCAATCTTGTTCTGTTCTCATCCATATCCAACTACAACAAATGTGATCACATTAAAATACAAATTTGGCTCTTCCAAATGAAAATCATACATGGGTGAAGTCTAACTGTGTAAGCGGCTCATATGACCCTTGCCTACTTCTCCAGGTCTTTACAGAATACAAATATAACATATGAGATAGTTTAGGTTTATATTCAACAAACATCTACATACCCCCATCCAATGAAGGCAGAGTATATTCCCCCATGTCATTCCTTTGGGCTTTGCTATGTAACTTGCTTTGGCCAATAAGATATTAGTGCTCATAACACAGGCAGGGACTTTAAATTTGCATGGGCAGTTTGACTTGATTTTTTGCTCCAGTGGTCTATCAGGAGAAGAACATGCCTGAGTAACTCATTTCCCTTCTGCATGACCCTCAGAATAAAGACCGTAAAGAATCCACGTATCTAATCCACACCATGCATCTATACCCAGTTTAACCACAGCTTGAAACTGAGCTATCCTTTTGAACTCACTGTAAGTCAGTCAAACTGTAGTCAGTCTGTAGATGAAGCATGAGAATAAATGCTTATGGTAGAAAGTCATTAAATTTTGAGGTGACTCATCTTACACAGCATTTTATAGAAATAGCTGACTGATGCATCACAAATCTTTTGATTCCTCTTGTTTTCCAGTTTCCTTTTCTTCTCTGGACTTCCACACAAATTGCACCTTTGGTCTGAGTCACTCTCTTCCTCATCATTCCTCCTGGTTTGGCTGTCCACTAACATACATTCATGGTGCCATTGTGGAAGCTTCCTTCTCTGAGAAGACTTCTGGGCTATCAAATTTGGGTAGCAAACCATCCTACACAGTTTATCATCATGATGTATTTGCCTAATGGTGTTTCTTATCAACTAAAACTGCATAATAAGCTTTCTTTCTCTCCCAATTAACTTTAAACTATCAGAATTTAGGAAGAATATGGACCTAAGTTTGGAGTCTCAGTACCTAACACTGTGCTGGAACATTTTGGAACTCTTGATGAAATTGTTGAAACAACTCGATTTAGGGAACCAGCAGTTCATTGTGTGAGCCCTTTATGTCCCATGATACTTTTGCTCTTACCTTATGTTAAAGCCAGGTTCAGTTCAGTTTAGTTCAGTTCAGTTCAGTCGCTCAGTCGAGTCCGACTCTTTGCAACCCCATGAATCACAGCATGCCAGGCCTCCCTGTCCATCACCAACTCTTGGAGTTCACTCAGACTCACGTCCATCGAGTCGGTGATGCCATCCAGCCGTCTCATCCTCTGTCAGGTTAGTAACTGCTAGTAGAGAGGAGAGCTGTTTGAGCTTAAACATTCACACAATAGAAAAACAATAAGAGAATAAGTGATGGGTTTGAATAATTCCACAGCATGTGCCTTATACTTTAACGTGAGCTGAGAAGGAAGCAAGCTATCAGTTACACTACAGAAAACATGCTGGGTGCATCAGAGATGCTCATATTTAATGACTGTTGAGAGGTGAATTTTGAACAATGAGGTTCATGGAGACAAGAGTTAATTTAATTTCTGTCAAAAGATGCTAAGATGAGAATACAAGTGTGTCCAGGAAGAGAGTCGGTGACACCTTTGGAGGAGACAGTAATGCATTTAAGTATCCCAGATGTGGTTGAGAGAATCTTCACTTTAGATAAATATTAAACATTTACTGGGACTGGCACTGTTGTGTAATTACATGATGATGACAAGGATCTTGGACATTTTGTCTCTTCAAATTTTAGACCTGTTCTTTGTGTTAGATTTTTTTCTCTTGAGTTCTTTGGAACTCTAGTCATACCCATGAAACATGCCATATAACCAATAAGCGAGAAAATCTTACGCTGTCTTTTTTTTTAAAGTCAGTGTTACAAAAGACAAAGACTGAGCAGCTGTTTCAGATTAAGATCTAAAGAGAAATGTAACTTAAAATTGCATGTGATGCCTAACTAGATCTTACACAGAAAAATGCAAATATTTTATGAATGATATCATTAGAACTGTTGAAAGCAGTTATGGATTGTAGATCATATGGAAGTATTATATCTAATGTTAAATGTCCTTGTTTTGGTAACTGCTTAGTAATGTTAGCAACCACCCTGATTATAAGAAATATACATTCAAGTGCTAGGGAAGAAAGGAGCATGTTGTACCCTAACATGTTTGGAAAAAGAGAAGAGAACGGTAAATGGAGCAAAATATTAAAAATTGATGACTGTGGTAAAGAGTGCATAACATTTCTTTGTACTATTCTTGTACATTATCTGGAAACAACAATTTAAACAATCAAGTGATAGGGTTTGTTACCAGGTCTCTCAGGGCCCATTCTAGTGGGCTTTCTGCATTTAGAAATCTCTTCACCACAAGGGGGCGCTAAACCCTGTGTTCAAAAACAACTCCAAACTCCCAGACTTCCACATCAAGATCTGCCATTAATTCAGTAATCGCGTGTCTGCTCCATTACGTGGGTAGTGATTAATCTCACCAAGGAGGAGCACTGCAGGACAGTTGCTGTAGATCTCAGAGTTTATGTTGAAGCCACGGAGACTAGATCCTGAGAAGCAGCGGCTCCAGAGTTTCTGTACAATGGGAGTTCAGGGCCCACACTCTGGCTGGAGAAGCAGCAGGGGCCTGGTGTTGAATTGGGGCCACACGCGCTGCTGTTGCTCGTAATGGGTGGTTTTTCAGGAGGAACTTTGGAGGTAATAGGATAATCAGGGGGAGAAAGCCCCTGCAGACCACTTCTTGGTGCTGCTTCTGGCTCATGCATCAGACTGGACGTTAGTTCCTTGGCGCGGATACTATCACAAGGCCCAGAAAAAGGAGCAGATGTGCATGATGCTGAGAGTTAAGAACAAGCTGAGACCGTCTGACATAGAGTTATCATCTCAGAAGTGATTTCATAAAATGAAACCACAGAACAAAACACTGCTCCTAAATGAACAATAAAATATCAAATAAACTTAGCTCTCATTTTTTTATATATACAAACTTCCCTGCCAAAGAAGACTCTAAAAGCTACATGCAAATCTGTCCGTGAGTGATTTGCTTTTTGTGAAACTGATCTGAAAAATTGTTTAGCTCTCAACCTTAACTGTTGACTTTCTCTAGGGCTTTTCTACAAATAAACATTTTCCTTTATAGCACTTGGCCTGTAATGTTTAGGAATGCATTAAGTATTAACATAAAAAGTTCTACATTGCCTTTATATATCACTCATTTTATTTTTCTTTCAGATGGATGATTTATTTATCAAAACCCATTCTGGTGGCTATGTCAGCTCCATATCCCTTTAGCCTTCCAGGAGGTAATTGGCAGAAACATTAAACATTTCCCACTTAAACATCTGGGAGCTTCTGCCTAAAGGCTTTCTCCTGCAGCTGGCATAGAGTAAGGAATAAACCAGAAGTGCTGAAATGTTAATGTTCCCTGAAAGAAACATCAGCCAATGAGAGTTGAGAGCTGGCAATAAATATCCCAGCTTCCCTTTGCCCTCAGTGGGATTGTTCTGAGGCTGGCCTCCCATCCTCTCTCAGAAGGTTCACAGTCACTTTGAGTTCCGACTGTACCCAGTGGTAACCTCAGTGGCCACCTTCCCTTTGCTTTCTGTACCTCCCTATTCCTTCCCTGTGTTTCTGCAGTACAGCCAAAGAAATGACTTGAGCTGAAGTTTTTGTCTCTGGGTATTCAAACCGAGACACTTTCTCTGCCTAAGGCACTAGTCTACACCTGGGGAGATGGTGGTAACAAGGCAAAAAAAAGTTCTCCTCTTATGGAACTGACCTTCTTGTGGAAGCAGCAGAGATGAACCAAGCAAAGTTCAAAGACAGAATATATCAGGACTACTGCAGAGTACATAAGCAAAACAGAATAATGGGCTGGCACATGGCATAGTGAGTCTCTTGGAAGGCATATTTGAACAAAACTAGAAAATGGAGAATGGGTGAAATTTTCCAAGGTCTTCAGGAAAGCAGACCAGTCAGAGGACCTAGATAGAGCCAAACCCTGGGGCAGCAAGTGAGGCAATGCATGGAGCAGAAGGAAGGTCAGTTTGACTGGAGAGTAGAAAACAAGGAAGAAAATTATATGAGTTTTAAGACAGAAACACTAGAACCAAAGATACACGGTGAAACTTTTACTCTAATATTATATATTTACATTTTGGTGAGTTTGTACATTTCTGCAGACAGTACAATATTAACTAACTGGGGCATATATATTCACTCCTTCAGTAAATGTTTACTGAACATTTACCAGACACAGGTACCGTGTTAGAAATGTAGGGAATGGAACTAAGCAAACTCTTGAATCACTGTTCTCATGGAGCACACTTTCTGGGGAATGGGACAGCATAAAAACCCTTTTGTTCCATTTGTTTTAAGTGACCATTATGAACCATTATTCTTTAAATCATCTTTTGCTATGTGTGTGTTCAATTGCCCAGTTGTGTCCAACTCTTTGTGACCCCATGGACTATAGTCCTCCACGCTTCTCTGTCCATGGGATTTTCCAGGCAAGAATACTGGAGTGGGTTGCCATTTCCTACTCCAGGGAATTTTCCTAACCCAGGTGACATAGTCTGGGAAGCCCAGTGAAATTTTGGCTCAATTTTGTAACTTTTCTATCAAGTTTCAATTACTAGAGCTTAGTGCAATCCTATTTAATACTTTACATTCATAGCCTATCTAAAGCTCTCTCCTTGCACAAACTGTTCTAGATTCTAATTTTCCCAGTGGAAAAAGAAAAAGGCAGTGTCTTTACTGACCAGATACAGTTATTATAATTATAGGTAAGGACATGGCTCTGTTCTTGCTTTCAGTGGATCTGTTTCTATCTGACATAGATTTGTTTCCATCCTCCAGTAGATATCTGTGGTTTTCCTAAGGTTTTCCTTTGCCCTGTGTCTTCTATAGAAGATTCTTAGGGAGAGGCAGCTGAGTCTCCCATTTGGCCCTGTCAGTGGTCCATGAGCTCAACCGTTTTTTCATGTCAGGGATCCCAGAACTCATCCAGGAGCCTCACAACTCCTGAACTCTGTTAACAGTGATTCTACACCTGGAATCACTGGGACTGTTAAAATCCTCATCATCTCTCTCCAAGAGTTACAAGAAACAGTACTATTACACAATGTTTTCCAAGCCTGCTGTTTGGACCACTTGAGAGGAATCCCACTTTCAGAATATAACTGGACCACAAGCAGACACCAGACCCTCCATTCAGAGACAATTCCCAACTCCAGGGAGCCCATGTCAAGAAACTCCATGAGCTGTGACAACATTCTCTACTCCAATTATTAAGCCTCTGCAGATTCTATACCTTGGAAAGTGTCCATCCCAAGTTGATGCCCGCCTTCCTTTCTTATAAGAGCCTAAGATTTCCCAAGTCTTCTTCTCTTGGAGGGCCACAAAACTTGGCTTCATAAGATAAAGGCCACAGAACTTGGCTTCAGGAGATGACACCCTTTTCCTCTTAGCCATGGTAGAAGAATCTCTTAGCCATGCCATTGGTGCCCCGGATGTATTCCCTCAGCCGTCACCGAGGACGAGCCACAACATCCCACTACAGCAGCTGTGACTCAGCTGAGAGCGCTCATCCTTGTGCTGAGCAATCGACATGTAAAAGAGCTGATATATAAGTACTGCAGCTTCCATGCCCCTCAGGTGGGACAGCTCTGAGGTATGTTCTACACTGACTCCTCATCAAGGCTGAAATTCAGTTGTTTTCAGTAGCAACTTGCTCCATAACACACTTTTCACTGGATTTCCTTTCTTTTCTCACTCCTTCATGCCCCTTTGGGGTTTCCTAGAATCGCATCCCCTCAAAATTGCTTCCATTCAGAATCTGCTTCAAGAGAAACCCAAACCAAGATGAGAAGAAAAATTCTTCTATTACAAACCCAGTCCTTTCAAAATAAAACCAGTGGAGTACTGCATTTATTTATGTGTCTCAGCTTCGTTAATAACCTACAATTGTGGCTCATTGGGAAAACTTGTGCTCAGTATTAGGTACATTTATGTATATTCACACCAGCATTTGCATTTATAAATTTCTATAGATATATACACATGTATCACATAATCTGGACACAGGTCAAAATAAAGTATCTTGTAGCTCTTCATTCTCAGGGCCTCACAGATATTTTCCAGTATCATCTTTGCATCCTGTAGACCTCATCTGTAACAGGGCCTTTGGAACTTGTCATACTCAATGACTCTTCCAATAGAAGTTTCTTCAGCTCTATGAAAGTTCTGAAACTACTATCACACGGGGTAGAACACCAAAATATCCCTTGCCTGGAACATTCCTCCAAGGTTCAATGAGCAGAAGAACTAGGGAAAAGAAGAGTGCTAGGTGTCATCCCTCCAGCTTTAGTGACTCAGCAAAACCAACCATATGGACCAGTGGGTGGATGGGTGATCTTTAAAATATTTCTGACATTAGGAACGGCTAAGCAAATGCTTTCTATGCCTTGGTTTTCATGTCAGACTCAGTCTTAGTCATTAACTTCACAGTGTATCAGTATGAAGTATGCCACCAATTAAAGACTTAGTTTAAAGAATTACATCAGAAAGAAAACAGACATATACCAGAATCTTATTTTGCAGCCTCCTTTCGGCCCATCAGGATGCCAGTAGCAAAGACTAAGCTGTGCTACACGTGTTCTCAACCTTGAAAGGAAATTCATAAGAGTATCAGTGCCAGTTTTGTCCTTACCTAAAAAGACAAAGCCAAAAACACTCTTGATTTAATTGAGAAGCCCCAGGATGGCGGGCATCTGTTCATCTCAAGATCAACTTCATCTTCAACTTCATTCTCACAAATTGATTACTTTTTCTTGCCCATGGAGAGCCTTGGCATATGATCAGTGTTTCTGACTCTCAAAGTTGTTCATATTCATAGTGATTTTTTTTTTCAGTCAATCTTACAGACACTGAGAGTTATCCACAAGAATCTTCTCTGCTCCTGGTATAAGGTGGAACATCAGAGTAGTGCCTCATGTGTCAAAATCCTTCCTTATTTCCAGAATCATAGCCCACAGTCATATCATCTTATACCGAGTGGATTTCATACTTAACGCTTTTTCTAATGGAAATTTCCAAGACTTATTTGCTTCACAACAAGTGTCTTTGCTTCTAGACTCTGTATTTAACTAAACAACCAAGCAACTGTGATTCTACTATCAGGGAGAGGGGAATTTTCCCCTCTCTCCTTCTTAAGTTCCTGTGGCTGAACTAATAAAAAACTGACACAAGACAGATTAACAGGAGAAAAAGAAACCAATTTTAATCATTTCCCTGAAGGTCTCAAAGAAGTAGGACTTAAAAAGGGGCCAAAGCAGGCATCTTGTTTATTACTTAGACAAAGAACGATAAATTTGTCAGGAATTGACAGGACAAAGAAGCTTAGGTTTGGGGTGCTTAATTAGTGAAGAATCTAAACAGAGTTTGGTCTTGGGTAGCAAATTAAAGTACGGAGATTTGTTTACACAGGCTTCTCAGTCCCGAATTCCTTATCTTTGGTGATAAGGGAGCCTTTCTACCTCTGGATGGAAGGAGAATACCTTCCCCTCTTTCACAGCAGAGATTTATTTCCCACTTTCAGGGAGCTAGAAAAGAGGGTCAGAGTGTCTTCTTTGTGTTGGTCATTTCTTAAGTGACTTTGAAAGTGAAATGAAAGTGAAAGTCGCTCAGTCGAGTCTCTTTGCGATCCCATGGACTATAGTCCATGGAATTCTCTAGGCCAGAATACTGGAGTGGGTAGGCTTTCCCTTCTCCATGGGATCTTCCTGACCCAGGAATCAAACCAGGGTCTCCTGCATTGCAGGTGGATTCTTTACCAACTGAGCTATCAGGGAAGCGACTTTAGTACAAGATAAACCACTTTTATTTTAGCAGTCACTTAATGTTCTCCAGCAAGCAGGTGCAGGGTTCACTAGGACTTAATGCCTGATCTTTTCACTTTTTTCAGTGCCAGGAATCAGAACAAAACCAAAATCTTTTTTTATTTTCAATCTACTACTGTTGGGAAAGATTGATGGAAGAGGGGAAGGGGAGACAGAGGATGAGATGGTTGGATGACTTCATCAACTCAATGGACTTGAGTTTGAACAACCTCCGTGAAGGACGGGGAATCCTGGCGTGCTGCAGTCCATGGTGTTCCAAAGAGTTGGACATGACTGACTGAACAACAAAAACTGCTACTGACAGAAATATTTCTGTCTCAGGCTTTTTTGAAACTTTTTATTTCATATTGGAAAATGTTAGTCACTAAGTCTTGTCCAACCCTGTGCAACCCCATGGACTGGAGCCCACCAGGCTCCTCTGTCCATGGAATTCTCCAGGAAAGAATACTGGAGTGGGTTACCATTATGGGAGTATAGTCAATGAACAATTTTATGATAGTTTCAGGTGGACGGCAAAGGGATTCAGCCATACATGTACGTATATCCCTTTTCCCTCAAACTCCCCTCCTATCCAGGCTGCTACTTAACATTGAGCAGAGCCTGTGCGCTACAGTAGGTCCTTGTTGGTTAACCATTTTAAAGATAGTATTGTGTGCATGACTTTCCCAAACTCCCTAACTATTCCATTCCTCTTCATCCTTCCCCGGGGCAACCATAAGTTTCTTTTCTGTGAATCTGATCCTTTCTTTTGTGAAGGGATGGGCGGGAATGTCTCAGGAGGACAGAGAAGAATATAGGCGCATGACTGAGTATGCATCTGCGTGAAAGTCACCATGTATCCTGCCCGCATCTAGCAAGCAACAGGTATGCGATGCACGTTACTCACGACTGCAGCATGTCTGTGTTTTTCTCCTCCTATAGGCTTTCCAAACTTACACTAAAAGGATTCATCCAGTCCTCTCCTTCAGATGGCTCAGGGTCGTGTTTCTTCTGCTTACCCTGTGTTTGTGGGCTCTATAGTAATTATGTAAGAATACTGTTGTACTGTAATCTATCATATAGATCTATACATATTCAAAATTTTGGTCAGTTTTTTAAAGAAATATATCCCATTTGCATAGGCACAGTAAAGTTGTATCTTATAGACTATAGGCAATAAAGCTAACAATAAACCTTATTTAACACACAATCACACATCAATATGTCATTGAGACACAATTAGGGCTGCCCGTCCTGGGCCCCAACATTTCTGAGGAAATAGAAAAAATGAGAGATGAGAGCTACTGTTTCAACCAAGTGTCATGGCGGTTATGTTTTGCTTTGGTTTTTATTATTGGAATATAATTGCTTTACAATGTTGTGTTAGTTTCTGCTGTCCAACAATATCAATTAGCCATATGGGTTCATAAGTACCATTTTTCTAGATGCCATATAAATGCATTAATATATGATATTTGTTTTTCTCTTTCTGACTTACTTCACTCTGTGTGACAGGCTCTAGGTTCATCCCCACCACTATAACGGATGCAGTTTCACTGCTTTTTATGGCTGAGTAATATTCCATTGTATGTATACAGCACATTTTTATTCATTCATCTGTCATCAGACATTTAGGTTGTTTCCATGCCCTGGCTATTTTAAATAGTGGAGCAGCGAGCATTTGGGTACAGATGTCTTTTTGAGTTATGGTTTTTGAGTGGCTTCTTTCCAATAGCCCAGGTAGAAGACAGTTAGGATCACGATACCTCACAGGTTCCTAGATGCTTAATTCAGAGAAAAATATCCTATAGCTCTTCTACCACAGAGACTTCACAAGTACAGATTCCAGAAATAGTAAAGCTTGAAACTTTCAATGAGGAAGCAAACAGGCAAGCAAAACCTCAGACTCAATTATCAATCAGATGGGGGAATATTAATATTTAGGGAGGCAGTAGAAGAAAAGAAGCTCATACTTTATTTCTCAGTCCTCAGGGAGGCCTTAATCTGAAAAGCCCCTTGCTCTCTGTGACCCATGCTCTCTGGTTGACCCGTGCCCCTAAGGTTGAACCCTTCATTCCAGGGCCCCTCAGATGATTTCCCCTGCTTTTCAGATGATTTGCCCATGTCCTGTCTCTGCTTCCCCAAGTCTTCACGTTCCCGATTCAAGAATGAGCGGTATACTGTACTGGATGTTCTATACACAACTTCACATTGTTCACGTGGCGCCATAGTCATCGTCACCGACACCAGTCTTCCTGCTGTCAGACCATCACACCTGGTTCCTCCTGAGAGCAGCGTCTGGAGAAAGGAAGGTTACGACCCTGAGAACAAGCAGGAAGAGACTTGTTATCCCAGCTGTGCCTTTTTCAAGACTTGACCAAGGCAACACGATCATGGAGCCCAGAAGTGGCCCTTGACCAGAAACACCAGGCTGTGAAAGTGGGGTAAAGTTAGTTGTTTGTTTTCACTAAACTTAATACTGTTCTTTTCTCAAGTAAAAATGTTTTCCTTACTCTGAGCAGTCCAACCAGAAACTAGCTTTTCTGGATCCTATCAGACCATAAGTGGAATCCTCTCTGTGATGTCCAGCAAGCTATGGTTTGGCCTCGGGTTGTACATGGATGCCTTATCTGGAACTGTTAATGGTACACCCTCAGCCTGGAGAAGGCTACCTCAAAGACAAAGATGAAAGCAGAAGTGAAAATCACTCAGTCGTGTCCTACTTTTCATGACCCCATGAACTATATAGTCCCTAGAATTCTCCAGGCCAGAATACTGGAGTGGGTAGCCCTTCATTTCTCCAGGGGATCTTCCCAAACCAGGGTTGAACCCAGGTCTCCCACATTGCAGGATTCTTTCCCAGCTGAGCCACCAGGGAAGCCCAAAGACAGAGATGATACCTGTAAAATCAGAGCAAGGCCCATGGAACTTGAAAGTGCTTTAAAGTATCTTGAAAGCGCTTCTTGTATGGAGAAACAGAGGACACTCCTCCAGGGATGTTTAGGAGGAGGTGGTGGCCTAATTGCCAAGAATGTGTCACATGCAGCAAACAACCTCAGTTATCAAACAAATGATAGAGTTGAGTAGAGACTGATGTGTGCACGCTAAGTCACTTCAGTGGTGTCTGACAGTTTGCCATCCTGTGGACTGTAGCCCTCAAGTCCCCTGTGTCCATGGGATTCTCCATGCCAAGAACACTGGAGTGGGTTGCCATGTCCTCCTCCAGGGGATCTTCCTGCTCCAGGGACTGAACCATGGTTCTTATGTCTGCTGCACTGATAGGTGGGTTCTTTGCCACTAGCGCCACGTGGAAGCCCAGGAGAGTGAAATGGAAGCACCAGAGAGCCCGGGAACCTGGCCCTGGGTTGAACCCTCCTCTGGGTTGACACCCAGAGGAGGCTACGGGGCAGCAGAGCCTCGGCCTTTGGTGGTGCCGCCTTTCATGCTAGTCCAGGGCCCTCTGTCTGTCCTTTGTCCAAAAAGTAACTGTCCAGATCACGAGCCTAGAGCAGCTGAAAATTCCAAAACAGTTCTGGGGCCAGCAAATTGCTCCAGGGAGAAGGAACCACAGGAATGCCTCCCTGTCATACCCCCTGGCTCGCTGACAGATTGGCTTAGAGCAGTGGCCCCCAAACCTTTTACCACGCAGGACCATTTTCATGGAAGACAACGTTTACGCAAATGGAGGGTAGATGATTTTGGAATGATTCAAGCACATTACATTTATTGTGCACTTTGTTTTTATTAATGTTACATCAGCTCCACCTCAGATCATCCCAGGCATTAGATCACAGAGGTTGGGGACCCCTGCTTACAGGACCACCCTCACACAAGCCCCAGACCTTTATCCCAGTGACAACTTCTGATCTGGGTCTGGGAATAGTTCAGGGGAATGAAGAAAATGAATGAAAGCTGTTCTTCCCGTGGGATCATTCTTTCTCTTTGCTGAATAAATGAATGGAAAGCCTAGAGCTGATATTCACCCAAGTTCAAGGATAAATTATGCTAAAGTACTTTATAAGTCCTTATTGTGACGTTAATTTGTATTTATTCTTATATTTTTCACATGAACTCATCTATAAATCAATCTTTTAATGCCCTACATTGACTTTATTTTACACACTTGGAACTACATTAAACTGTCTTTCTAGAGCGACTTGTCCATAAGTCAGATGCTACTCTGTCACGGTGTAAGAGAATTTTATTGCAAAGACTGACAGTTCACAGAGGCACTGGTTATTTTAGGATCAAATCTCCAGCACACTAACCAGAATGTTCCTGGATTGATAAGTACAAGATTTACTGAAAAGTGGGCCACTGCTTCCCTTTCTTACAAGCAATTTCAGAGGGGTCCCACTCCCCACTGTTCTGTGTTTTGACCAAAATTTATATATATATATATAACCTGCAAACATCTCTGGGTGGGAAGCCTCAGTGTTTCAGGATTAGAGAGTTATGGAAAATAAGAATTGAGTTCATTAAACATTTCCTCCAGTGTGTAAGGTCTGCTGTCAATCTGCCCTAAAGCAAAGAAGCAATATTTGTGGTAATATAGAATGTAAATACTAACACCCTCACCACAGACACATGTCTGAAGGGGCTGGAGCTGAGCTGGGGTTATTGGTTGGATTGCCAGGGCAAGATTGCAACTCATCCCTCTGATTACATTCAA
Organism: Budorcas taxicolor; assembly: GCF_023091745.1. Classification (NCBI taxonomy): domain Eukaryota; kingdom Metazoa; phylum Chordata; class Mammalia; order Artiodactyla; family Bovidae; genus Budorcas; species Budorcas taxicolor. The sequence continues at coordinate 6,478,648 of NC_068922.1, forward strand.
AAATCCCCCCTCGGAAAATGACGAGACTGCCTGCCCCCATGACTTGACATCACTGCATTCTACATTTTGTTCCCTAGAGTCACTTCTTTTCTAAGGTTTGTTGGTAAGAAAATCTGTACTGCTTTATAGAGGTCCACGTTTTACTAAATGAATACGTTTTCTTTGACGAAATACCTATGTTGTTTTCTAGATGGACAACTAAGTAAACAGTCTGAGCCTTCCTGGTGGTCCTTATTTTTTTATCCTGGCCATCTTTTCAAAATGAATGTCAAAAGTTGCAAACCACAGAGGCAGTATTTTCCTCACTGTTGAGGGGCATGACTTTTCCTTTATAGCTGGCAAAGGTACATTTTTGTGTAAGATTCTATGAAACGTTCACAAAAATTCCAGATCCAGAGGCTTCTGCTCCTCTTCCTGTAAAACGAAATGAGCTCATTTAGAATACACTTCGAGAGGTTTTTCAGATCTTTGAGTCTAAAGGTGATCTTTGGGAAGATAAGGAGTTGTTCTCTCTTCCAATCCATCGTGCATTTTCTTATGAATCAAACCCAAGATGGATAAAAATTCTTCAAAAAGAATTTGATTCCACAACCTTATTAAGAAAACCTCACCAAATATCTTATCACGGACGTTGCCCTGGTTTTGAGCCAAGGTTTTCTAGGCCTGGTTTCAGGCTACCTGTCTTTTTATGACTCAGTTTAGAACTTTCTCGCAGAAATGAAAACGCAAAAATTCAGAAAGATGAAGTGAATTTCCCAAGTCCACACAGCTGAGGAACAGCAAGTTTGGGACTTGTAACTCCACATCTCCAATTCTTTTTTTCTCAGTATTTATTTATTTATTTGATTCCATCAGGTCTTAGCTGTGGCACACAGAATCTTCATTATGATGCATGGAATTCTCTACTTTGGTGTGTGGACTCATCATTTGCAACGAGAAGGTTTAGTTGTTCTGACATGTGAGCGTGAGGCCTTGGTTGCTCCTTGGCATGTGGAATATTAGTTCACTGGCCAGGGCTTGAACCCACATCCCCTGTACTGGAAGGCAGGTTCTTAACCACTGGACCACCAGGGAGGTCCCTACTTGATTCTTAATGAATTATGTATTGAATCCCTGTCCCATTGTTGGCACTGTGCCTAGTGGTAGGGATCCTTGGTATTTAGAAGAAAAGATCCTGCCCTGAATAAAGGTTTAGGTGAAGAGACTTCGTAACAACAAAATGCTGGGCAGTGGCCCTGGAGTGTCAGTGTCTTACAAGCCCACTGGAATCGGTGAGCCCAGGGGTCAGTGTTGTACCAGACGGGGGCACCTCAGGTCGCCCGTAGGATCAGGGAAGACCTCTCAGAGGGGTGACATATGAGCCAAGTCCTGAAGGAAGAATAGGACGTAAAGAGCTGAAGACAAGGACTCCAGGCAGAGAAGACACAAGTCTGGCGGACCCTGCAAGCCCAGCAGAGGAAAGCAATGCCAGTGGGGCCACCGGTGGTCTATTATGCACAGTGCAGGGGGGTGGCAAGTTCCAGCCTGAGAGATAGACCCAGCTCAGCTCACAGGCGCCCTGCCTGTCAGATACACTGACCCACTTCTCGGCTCCCAGACGCCACCCCACTGCCCACACCTGCCACGTCTCTGCTCATACCTACAGCTCCAGCCAGGGGGTTGGCAGCAATGGGCAGATTCCAGAGAAACTCAGGACAGATTCTGTAGCTTGTGTCAATGATTAGAGGAAAGAAATGAGGGACAGAAGGGTGCAATTGAGGACATCATCAGAGCAGATACAGGAAGGTAAGCTATCTTTGTTTCCCCAACAATTTTGGTTTTTTCTTTTGAAAGGAGGACAGACAAATAGGCAAGGCCAGTGTTTCTGCCAACGTACCATGCACTAGCCAACCCCTGCCCTAGACCCTGAAGATAACAATTCCTCTCTTAGCTACTCCTAGGGTGGTGGGAAAGTTAAGAGTGTCATTGGGAAGAATTTTTGTTTGCTTATTTAAATGCTTGTTTGTGTCCCACTCCAGTACTCTTGCCTGGAAAATCCCATAGATGGAGGAGCCTGGTAGGCTGCAGTCCATGGGGTCGCGAAGAGTCAGACATGACTGAGCGACTTCATTTCACTTGTGTTGCTTTAATGAGATGGCAGACACCATCAGGTCCTCCATGCTTACTTTTTTAAAACATTTTAAATTTTAATATATTTATTTTTGACTGAAGGATAATTGCTTTACGATATTGTGTTGGTTTCTGCCACACATCAACATAAATCAATTATAGGTATACATATGTCCCCTCTCTCCTTTGATTTCCCTCCCACCTTCCTCCCATTCCACCCCCTAAGTTGTCACTGAGACCCAGAAATATTTTTATTTTTTTAATTGGAGGATAATTACCTTACAATATTGTATTAGTTTCTGCTGTATAACGTGAATCAGCTATGTATGTGTTCAGTCGCTTCAGTCTTGTCCGACTCTTTGCAACCCCATGGACCATAGCCTGCCACACTCCTCTGTCCATGGAATTTTCCCAGGCAAGAATTCTGGAGTGAGTTGTTGCTCCTCCTCCAGGGGATCTTCCCAACCCAGGGATCGAACCCGTGTCTCCTGCATTACGAGCAGATTCTTTACCACTGAGCCATCAGGGAGGCCTGAATTAGCAATATGTATATGTGTATCCCCTCCTTCTTGAGCCTCCCTCCCTCCCCCACCATCTCACTAGGTCCTCACAGAGTCCAGAGCACACTTACTCTTAATCACATTCTGGAAACTATCCTCAAAGTACTTCACTGCACCATGCAAAGGAATAATTCCCAGAAAATTTTTACAAAAGGCAAGTCTTCCTCTTCAATGAATTAGAACTGTGAGGGACAGAATATTTACCCGACAGAGTGACAAGGAAGGGGTGTACACCTCCCCCCAAAAGTTTCAGCTACCTCCTAGACTTCTGGTAGCAGAGCAGAGACTGACATCCTACCGGGTGGTTCTCCAGATTTCACACAAATGAAGCAAGAACAGTGACTGTTGCTGGGCTAATCAACAAAGTGAGATGCCAGTAATTAGGTTTCAACTGACTCACATCCCATTCTAAGCATTAATTGGGGGGAAATATGCAGAGTGCTGGTTAATAATAGAACAGTTTTTGTTCCATAGTCATTTTCTTCCTGTTCATCAATTTGTTAGATTGCTTGTGTAGCAAACACTGGATCTTCCCTGTATATGTTTAGCTATTTGAGACTTTTTTTTTAAACAGCCTTTTATTAATTAGAGATGTCTTTAATGCACAGTGATAGCTCTTGATGGCCCGTGGAAGATTATTCTGAAAATTGGGAGCTTTAGTAGTGACATGGTGCTTTCAGAGAATGTTCGGGCAGTGGGAAGTAGAATAAAGTGTCTTCCATCTGTGTGAGGGGGTGGGAGAGGCAAGCTTCAGATTCTTAAATATACATGTGTTAGAGGTTCAGAGCACAATGTACCCTACTATTTACCGACTTTTGGATAAAATTATCTGCTTAGTCAGATTACAGAAAATTCTGTCCACCCTCAAATGCCATCAACGTCTCTTCTTTCCATGTTTATGGTTCTGATTCATTTAATGTAATAGAGCTTTCTCTTCTAACTTTGTGGCACTTTCTCTTCCCAAGAAAGTTCAAACAGTCCTTTCTTCCTTCCTGGAATTATGACTTGGTCTTTGACTCCTAGCTGCATTGGGGTCTGTTTTTGTGCCTGGATCTGTTCTAAGGGGGGCTTCCCAGGTGGTGCTAGTGGTAAAGAATCCACCTGCCAGTGCATGAGACATAAGCGATATGGGTTCCATCCCTGGGTCAGGAAGACCCCCTGGAAGAGGACATAGCAACACAGTCCAGTATTCTTGCCTGGAGAATCCCATGAACAGTAGAATCTGGCAGGCTACGGTCCATAACGTTACAAACACCCAGACGTGACTGAAGCAACTTAGCACATGCACATGCTGTTCTAAGGAATTATTTACATACTGTAGGTACATGGCAAGTTTGTGAATGGTACCAGAAAAAATATAGGAATACAAATTATTATAGGTTCATAGACTAAACCAGGGATCATCCTGGTCAACTGCCTTATAGGTGATGTGAAGGAAAGAACTATAATATGTAGAGTAGAAAATGAAATGATGGAATGAAAGAGAGCAGAGATTCTCAAAGTTAAGTGTGGATCAAAATCATGTGGAGCCTCTGCTAGAGTCTAGGTACTGGGCCCTTAGAGATTTAGCCTCAGTAGGTGAGGGGCAGGCCAGGAACTTGCTTTCCTACAAGTTTTAGGAGATTCTGATGCTACGGGTTGACCCTTTGAGCAGAACAAATTAGAGAGCCCATGCTTCACCAAAGCCTTCAATGTACAAAGCTAAACGTTTTAAACAAAGCACCATTGTGAAACACACACAACATCTGCAGGGGTGATTAGACCCTTCAGCTTCCTATTTACAAATACTGATACAGACAAAATTAGCAGGGGAATTATGAAAAACCAGGCAGCGAACCTAGAACAAATCAGTGTGACTTTGGAACTGCTTTCTTTTATCATTTCCGTGGTTCCTTAGGGAGCCCCAGTGAGAGCTATGAGAGCTGGTGCTAGTAGGTCTGTATCACAAAAAGGTAAGGACTATAGCAAGGGATATTAGGAAACTCTTTATGTTCTCTAATGTCTTTTCAAAGATGACTTCAAGTCAAGTCAACCGTTTATCATAAACACCAAGCAGACAATGAAAAGTTGTCAGAGTAAAATCTCAGGGGTTTAAAAAAAGAGAGAATAAAAGGAATTCATTTTTGCCTGGAAATAAGCAGATAAACGACTGATTCTAAGAGACACCTCTTCATTGGGAAATAAATTTTGATTTTGTAAAGCCATGGTTGCCATATTGAGAATGTGATATAGACCAGTTATTTTAGTAGGAACATTACTTCATTTAATCCTCATGATAATCAAATAATATAATAATTACCATCATTGTCACTTTACAGAGGAGAAAACTGAGGCTTAAGGAAATAAAGAAATTTGCATAAAGAAGCTAGCTTGTGAGATAGCTTAGAATTAAAATCTTGTTCTCTTTCCTGCCATCTCAACTATTTACACATTGTGGTACAGTCCTCCCTTCCCTTACATGTTCATGATGATTTTGAGATTCCATGGCACATCTCTTTCCCTTGAGTCATTTTCCTTCTTCTAGCAACATAACAACTCCCCACAAAAATGGGATAGGAGCAATGCATTTATCCTAGGGAAAATCTGCAAGGAGATCAAACCAGTCAATCCTAAAATCAATCCTAAATATTCATTAGAATGTCTGTTGCTAAAGCCAAATCTCCAATATTTTGGCCACCTGATGCAAAGAGCCACCTTACTAAAAAAGACCCTGGCTATTATAAACCATAAGATGAATGGATAAGAAAGCTGTGGTACGTATACACAATGAAATATTACTCAGCCATTAAAAAGAATACATTTGAATTAGTTCTAATGAGGTGGATGAAACTGGAGCCTATTATACAGAGTGAAGTAAGCCAGAAAGAAAAACACCAATACAGTATACTAACACATATGTATGGAATTTAGAAAGATGGTAATGATAACCCTGTATACAAGACAGCAAAAGAGACACAGATGTACAGAACAGTCTTTTGGACTTTGTGGGAGAAGGCGAGGGCAGGATGATTTGGGAGAATGGCATTGAAACATGTAAATTATCATGAGTGAAATGAATCACCAGTCCAGGTTCGATGCATGAGACAGGGTGCTCGGGGCTGGTGCACTGGGATGACCCCAGAGGGATGGGATGAGGAGGGAGGTGGGAGGGGGGTTCAGAATGGGGAACACATGTACACCCATGGTGGATTCATGTTGATGTATGGCAAAACCAATACAATATTGTAAAGTAAAACTAAATAAATAAATTTCATTTAACAAGAAAAAAAAAAAAAGACCCTGATTTGGGGAAAGATTGAAGGCAAAAGGAAAGGAGATGACAGAGGATGAGATGGTTAGAAAGCATCACTGATGCAATGGATATGAATTTGAGCCAACTCTGGAGATAGTGGAGGACAGGGAGCCTGGCATGCTGCAGTCCATGGAATCTCAAAGAGTCAGACCCCATTTAGCAACTGAACAACGACAAGGGTAAATCTGCATGCTAGCTAATGTTTCCCAGTACAAGAAAGTTTCCCTAGGAGTGAAGATGATGATGCTATAAGAAAGACTAGTATATGTTTTGAATTCCTGATATTTATGAAAACTGATAGGAGCTGTATAGCTTTGAGATATGATTCTTATTCATGTTTCACGAATATTGGTTTCATTGAAAATCTTTATTTATTTTTTTTTATTTTTATTTTTTTTTATTTTAAAATCTTTAATTCTTACATTATATTTAGGGAAGCACTGTATCTTTCAGGATGTGGTTGATCACAAGAAAAGTTATAATCGACCTAGGGTGGCTCAAAATAAGAACTCAGGAGGTGGAACTCACAGTGACTGAGTGACGCCATCCAGGACCAGGCTTTTTCTAACTCACAGTGGTTCTCCAGCCCATCACCATTACTATTATCCTCTCTACGGATAGTTGCAAGGTGACTGCTATAGTATCTCTTTGCTGCAGCATGCCAAGAAGGAAGGGAGGAAGAGCTAGGTTGGGAGAAGGGGGCTGTCTTTTTGTCTGGAGATAGAATCTTTCCCGGGTGCCTTTTTATATTGATAGCTAGAGGAGAAGAGGTAAGAGGTAGAGAGTAATCATAATTGGCTCCAGTCAATCAAGATACATTTCCTAGGTTTGCGCACATAGCTGATTTGGAAAGAGTCTGGATTAGGTTACAAGAATGAAGGAGGGTGTGGCTGTGGGTAGAAGCATCACTGTTGCCCCCAACAACAATCCTTCTCTCATCTAAAGTCCTTGGTTGGGGAATTTGAGAGACTATATTCAGTAGGACAGCACTTGCCTTCTAGGGGACCACAATTTAATCCAAATGGCCCTGCAGAGATCAAACACAGGTGATGATGAAGATGAGCAGAAATCACAGTTCTGGTAAAGTTTTATGAAAAACCACATGTAATATAAAGAGAACACTCCTTATTCATTCTTCCCATATTACATCTTGCAGTACATGCTTATATGTGAGAAGACTTTGATTTGTCCAATAAATATCAGATAGCAGAAACAGAATATGGGCAAATCACACATTTGCATTTGTTTTCATTTTTGAGAGTTGCTCTACTAAATGAGAGAAAGAACTTGATTTTATTCTAGCCCTGAAAATTATTACGAGTGACTCACAATGAATATTGCATCATTGGATATTAATAACACTTTTTAAAAAGTAAGCCTGCAGGCTGAGTCTTTATTGGATTCTCTTCCAAATGCAATTCAAAGTTATTGAGAATGTGGGCTTAAAATATAAGGATGTTCACGAGTGATGAACTCCCACGTGCCACATAGATTCTCTGTGATTTGCAGCACTTGGATTTAGTTCACAGTCTACTCTGTGAATCCTTTTGTAGTCCCAACGGCGCCTCTGATTATGGAGCTTTTAGATACTTCTCTTCTGCATCATTTTAAGTAGATTTCAAAGTTCATAACTAAGGAAAGGCAATTTTTCTAGCCTGTCTCTTTTGTCCCCAATAAATAAACCATTTCAAGGCACTGGGTTAATTTCTCCTCCTAGCCAGCCATCCAACATACATAGATTTTTTTTTTTTTTTAAGTTTATTAGAGTACCGTTTCTTTACAATATTGTTAGTTTCAGCTGTGGAGCAAAGTGAATCAAGCTATATGAACACATATATCCCCATTTCGGGGACTTCCTTCCCATTGAGGTCACCGCAGAGCACTGAGTAGAGGTCCCTGAAGTTTACAATAGCCTCTCATTAGTCATCTGTCTCATACAGAATGTCAGGAGTGTATATGTGTCAATCCTGCCTCACTTATTCAGACGATTTATTTGGTCTTACAATAAAGTTCTAAGTATAACACTGGCAGAGAGCCCAAGGAAGTGTTCAATAAATGCTAGTTATTATTAGCTTTATAAGTGTTATTTTACTTATCAGTAGTGTTAAGAGTCCTATTACCTCCATATCTTTGCCCAGGTACTCAAGTGGAAATTAGTGTGCAGACTCTGAAGCCTAGAGATTACCTGGAACACGTCTCCACCAGTTACAGGTACCATGGACAAATTCTTTCATCTCTCTGCACAATGAAGATAAAATGAAGATATTATAAGCACTATTCTCATTCTCATTTTTAAGGATTAGATTAAAGAACATATCTGTGACTTAGATGACTTTGATTAGATGCATTAGCTACTGACTAGTTCTATTACTTCCCACATCATTAGCAATGCTACTACTAGAAAAGCTTCTACTTGTACCAAAGCTATTCTGCATCACTCTTTGTTGAACATGTATTTTCATCTTCTCTGTCAATCTATATTCTCCCTTTAGCCCCCCAAATCCTTAAAGGTGTATAACAAACTATCCCAAATACTTGGTTATATAAAGTAAGATTTTAACACTTTCATGGATTCTCTGGGTCAGGAGTTTGGGCAGAGCACTGTGAGAACAGCTCATCTCCACTCAGCAAGGTCTGAGTTCTGAGCTGGGAAACTTGAAGGCTGGCTCCACAGGGCAGCCACAGTTAGAGCGGCCCAAGGCTGGGGCTGGGATCATGCAGGCCGTTCATCTGCATGCCTGGCACCTGGCCTGAGAAGACTCAGACAGCAGAGCACTGGAACAGCTCCCTGAGCATCTCTATAAATCTGTGAACTCCCCAGATGATCCAGGCTCCAATACTTTGGCCACCTGACATTGGAAAAGACCGTGATGGTGGGGAAGACTGAAGGCAAAAGAAGAAGCAGGCAGCAGAGGATGAGATGGTTAGATAGCATCACTAACTCAATGGAGATAAATTTGAGCAAACTCTGGGAGATAGTGGATGACAGAGGAGCCTGGCTTGTGTGGTCCATGGGGAGTCTCAAAGAGTGGGACATGACTGAGCGCCTGAATAACAACATAAGATACTTTCAGTGTGGCAGCTTCAGACAGGTGGACATTTTACCTAGCAACTGGGGGACTGCATGGTGTGTGTTCTGGAAGAAAGAGCAAGGTATATTGCCTTTTGCAATCTAGCTTCTGAAGTCAGACAGAATTAATTCTGTCATAGTCACAGGCCCAGAGAGGAGCATGCATCCCACTTTGCCATGGAAGAGTGTCCATGTCCCACTGTGAGCGGGGCATGTGGCATGTGAGCCCTAAGTGTGGGCATAAATGTGGACCTAGACATGAGCACCTTTGAAAACTAAAATCTGTCATGCTCCCATCAAATCTGATCTTTAACATGTAGAGCAACCACCCTTTCCCTTGGAAGACTCCTTGTTTCTCTCCCGCAGTGCATTATGTTGGGGAAAGAGCACTTTTCTCTAACCTGGTGGTCTCAAAGGGAGGAGAGGACATGTTTCTGGAGTGGGTCCCCAAGTAACTAGTCCTGAGTTGAGAGTACTGGAGGAGATCAGTGTTATCTGCCGATTGTTTGACAGCAAGTTTTTCTGCTTCGTCACTCATGGATATTGACTTTACTGCTTCAATATCACATCCCTAAAGAGAGTCCTTATTTTTCTCATTAACTGGATTTTAGCACTAGCTCTTCAACTTCTTGGTTTCTGGAACTTCCTTTCTATTATCAACTGCTATATTCATCTGACATTCTCATCAAGTCATCCCAAACTCCACCAATGTCTCCTTATTGTCTATTATATTCAACCCAGATTTCTTAGCTTCCTCGTAAGAAGAGCCATGTATTCACTTTTCACTCCTTCCCTTTAGCCTGAATTTTTGTTTCTTCTCAAGTAAGATTTTCCACTATCGCTTCTCTTGCCTTTACTTCCACTAGAATGCTCCACCAGGTTCCTTCATGTACAATTTCCTGTTCTTTGTCACTTTCAAACCACATTCAAAGCTATGACCCGCCCCCCCCACACCGCCGAGGAAATACTTTCATTCATACATCAATTGGCACTAATATGTATACACACGCGTGCACATAGACACACACACACTACTAACAAAGTCATTTTAGAAGGTACTTTTAAATGCTTGAAATGTTGCACCAGACTGGGATTATGTTGCCTGTATATACTCATCTGGATCAACCTGACTACAGTGTGTTTACTTCCTAATGTGTCTTTGGTATTTTCATGATATAAGCACATCAGATTGCATCCTATATTGCACATATATTAAATGTGTATTCACTGCCCAGTGGATCCTACTGGCTGACAGAGTTTGGGTTATGAATGGACAGTGTTATAAAAACCTTCAAATCATCTGATATAAATATTTTACCAGAAGAGGAAGCCAGAGGTTGGTCTAATTATAAACCACCAGAAGAAAAATGGGTAATGACTATGAATGTCACAAAAAAAAAAAAAAAAAGAACTGCTGTCACGGCTCAGAGAACTTGAATATGTTTTGTGTCCCTTCCCATTCTTTCTATTGGCCTACTCTGTACATGTCTGAAAATGGCTAAAGGTGTTTATTTTATCCGTTGGTTTTGGAGAGAAAATTGCGGAAACATTCACGAGAAGAGGAGGGATGATGAATCCTCAAAACAGTTGTGTAGAGTCTATTGCCTGATGAGATGTTCATGGTCTTTAGGTGTCTCTTTGAATTTGGCCGTGCCACTGGAATCACTCCCTCTCATTCTGCAGCTCAGCTTTATATCAAGAGTATCCACTGGGGTAAGGGTCAGAGTGTTTCCAGGAAGATGGTATGATGCCTTTGTAGTGTAACCACTTGGCTTGACTGAACTACACCTCCCCAAGACCCTTCTTCTATGATCCTGGTTAGGATGTGTCATCAGAGATAATTTCACACAAGATTTGGAGGTTGGAGGTGAGGCACAGCTGTATGCTTTCACTTTGGGAAGGTTGGAGAAGATGCTTTTATCTCTCACGCCTTCTCACTAATGGACCGGTTCACTCTACTGCTGCTGGGCAGCAACTGCGCTTGCAACTGGTCCACCTTCCCCGGGTCTTCCTTCAATGTCTCCAGCTCTTGGGCCAGATGTGTTTAGCCCATGACAAAGCTCCAGCTTCTTTAAGACATCCATGCCACCAAGATGAGAGGCCAAAAGAATGTCATGGGCTCTGCAGGCCCTTGATCTCTTCCTCTTTATCTCCACCTTCCTTTCCCAACTGCCTGCCATAGGAAGTTTAGCAAGTCTTATGGAGACAGTGTAATGAGCTACCACATGAGTTGGTACAGGTCAAATCCCTGTAACAAATCCACATTTATATTGATATATATAATCCCAGTGGTTCTTCTTCTCTGATTAAACCCTAATGCATCAGAGGGTTTTAGTATTATTTTTCATAAAATGGAAAATATGTCATATTTCAAAAATAATATGTTCTTTCTGGGTGGAAAAAAAGACAATGTAGGGTTTGGGAATTGCTTCAAATATTGAGAGCTCTAGACTTTCAACTTTTCAAAATGTTCCGTCTCTATCTATATATGGCAAGAATAAAACCATTCAAGGAAAGCCAAGCAGTTTACTAAACATTGGTGATTCTCTTTATAGTTCATCTTCAGGAGATGGAACTACTTTTCACTGAATTTCTTTTTCCCTAAAGAAACTCAGTCTTCACAGTCACTCCTCTCTGATCAGAGAGATGTACTCCCAAACTCTGTCTTATTCCTTTTCATATCAAACTGCATGTCAAAGAGGTCCTATCTACTTATTCATCCTTTGACCTTTGAACTGAAGGAATTTTTCAGGAACACATGTAAGAATTAAAGATTTTAAAATTAAAAAAAAAAAATAAAAAATAAAAATAAAAAAACAACAACAAAAAAAATATATATATATATTTTCTGCACTGCACGCTGAGAGGAGAAATCAGTGCTGGCTTCTGAGAGGAACAGGGAAGGCTTTGCTAAGCTGGTGGCCCAGGGAGCAGAGCCATGTATGTCACGGAGATATTCGATTCTGTGCTTTTCCCTATGAAAGAAAGTTGCAGAAAAACTTCATAATAAACCCACTAGCTTTCCAAATCTATTTACCATTTGCTGTCACCCTGAAGGCAGTCATGAAAAGGCAAACTCTCATCCCATGCCTGGTGACTAGAGAGCCATCACGGCAGCCTCCCGCTGGAACCTGCTTATGCATGTTAAACTCTTACAGTCTTTGAGTCCTGCAGATTCCAAGTCAGCATTGCTTTCTATTATGTTGACAAGGATTACCTACTGCCAACCCGTGTGTCATGGTGGTACACTGAGGCCCATCGCACCTCCTTTAACTTTGTTTTCTGGAGTTGCTTATATGAGATTAAGTAGCAGATGCAATTTGTGGTTGGTTGGTTTGTGGCTGATGTGTGTTTCCTTTGCCTCACTTTATTAGCATATAAACTGAAAAATGGTAATAATCATTTAATAGAGCTGTTGGGAAGATCAAAATAGAGTGGCAAGATCGCCTGCCTCCAGCTCCACACATCCTCCATCAGGCTGTGGAGTTTGGGTGAACTTATCCAAGAATTTGTTGGCTGTGATTGTCACTTGGTGAGGGTCATCTATCAGTGCCTGGGGTGCAGTGTGGATGCTATCAAAGCACTGGGGCTTGAGGTGGTTTTCTCCTGCGTCTCAGAACACCCTGCAGCTCAGGTCTTCCCTGTAGCTCAAACAGTAAAGAATCTGCCTGCAGTGCAGGAGACCAGGGTTCGATTCCTGGGTTGGGAAGGTCCCCTGGAGAAGGAAATGGCAACTCACTCCAGCATTCTTGTCTGAGAAATTCCATGGACAGAGGAGCTTGGCAGGCTATATAGTCCATGGGGTCACAAAGAGTCAGACACGACTGAGTGACTACCAACAGCAACAACTCAGCAAACCCATGTCCATCACTTTCAGGTAACGGAGGACGGAATTCAAACTTTTTGACATTTTTCATAAACTCAGACAATACAGGAAGAAGGAAGGTATGTCTGTGAATGTCCATATACTTGTTTTGCTTTGTGGAAAATTGCTGCTTATTTCTTGCCTAATGTTAAGTATTTCATACTGGCTACTGGGTTTTGGGCTTTCCAGGTGGTGCTGCTGGTAAAGAACCAGCCTGCCAATGCGGGAGACATGAGAGATATGGTTTCGATCCCTGGGTCAAGAAGAGCCCCTGGAGAAAGGCATGGCAACCCACTCCAGTATTCTTGCCTGGAGAAGTCCATGGACAGAGGAGCCTGACCCCACAGTCCATGGGGTCGCAAAGTCAGACTCGACTGAACCAACAGCACACACGCACTGGGTTTTGGCACACATGTCTGATAATATAGCTTTAAAACTAGTGTTCTTGGAGTCTGATGGAACAGATTTGATTGGCTGACTGACTCATGAATTCATTCTCCAGGACCTTGATGCCTTATGCCTTGCTTCATCTCTTGCCAGCATCACAGGTGACGCTAATGTCTGAACTTTTCATTTCTGTAACCTCCTTAACTCCAGTGATCTCCACTGCCATTGAACTTCAACCACACCCTCCCTTGACAATACCCAGAACCTGAGACTAAGCCACCTCTAAAATCCTATTCCCTAACCACAAAACCAAGGCTTGTGCTCTATGAACCTCTCTGCATCAGTCCTTTGACCTCATTATTCTGCTGCCCTCATTATTACACTTTCCTACCTTCTGCCTGTCCTCTTGTGATACCATTAATAGTACTTCAGTTTATCTTTAACTCCATCAACATATCTTGTAAAATTCCGAAGCTTTATTCTTCCAACCTTCTCTTCCTTCCTGTCAAGGTGCTGTGGAGCGGCACTGGAAAAAGTCCCACAGTAATTCTTCATGCCACTCTGCTCATTGACATGCAAGGACCCTACTGCTTGTTCTTTGTTTATTCCAAACTTTTACAAGTTCCCCAATAAGTCTGCCTCTCTTTCTAAAAAAATCTGCTCCTCCAGATCGAGAAATATCATTATATGTACAGATTTGGGGCAATGTCCCCAACTCCAGCTCCTACCATAGTATTTGGCTTTTTTTTTTTAATCAATAAACATTTGATAATGAAAGAAGACCTACCACACGTCTGAATATCTGAGGATAATTCTCCAAGCCCCACAAATAAAATCAAGACACTAGTTACAACCATTTCAACTGTTTCCATCCATGGTAATCATCTTAATCCATCATGAACATTTTTCTGTTCACATTCCCAAAGTTAATTCCTTAATTTGCACATTTCTAAAGGCTTAATCACTCTGTTAATCACTCATTTTATCTTCTAAATTTTCAACTATTTATTCTCCAAAATCTCCCTCCTCACAGTGTATGCACAGATTCAACTTTCTCCATGTAAAGAAAATTCCTTCCTTTATTATGCTTTCTTTTCAGTCATTTGTTTGTGAAGCAGCTACTTACCCCCCTCACCTTTCCTTAGATTCTCTACCCACTGAAATATGACAAACATATTCAGTAATCCAACTATGGTCTCTCACTAAAAGACTTAGTTTCCAAACCAAAAGACATTTTTGAACCCTTGTTGGACCTCTTTTCCCTTTTCCAATTCTGCTTTTATTTCTTCCAACTGAACACTAGTGTTCACCATATGTCCATCTTCAGGGCTTTTCTCCCGTACTCTACACCCTCAACATGAAGAAAAAGAGGAAAACAATAGAATAGGAAAGACTAGAGATCTCTTCAAGAAAATAAGAGATACCAAGGGAATTTTCATGCAAAGATGGGCACAATAAAGGACAGAAATGGTATGGACCTAACAGAAGTAAGAAGATTAAGAAGAGGTGGCAAGAATACACAGAAAATCTATACAAAAAAGATCTTCACAACCCAAATAGTCATGATGATGTAATCACTCACCTAGAGCCAGACATCCTGGAATGTGAAGTCAAGTGGGCCTTAGGAAGCATCACTGAGAACAAAGCTAGTGGAGGTGATGGAATTCCAGCTGAGCTATTTCAAATCCTAAAAGATGATGCCATGAAAGTGCTGCCCTCAATATACCAGCAAATTCGGAAAACTCAGCAGTGGCCCCAGGATTGGAAAAGGTCAGTTTTCATTCCAATCCCAAAGAAAGGCAGTGCTAAAGAGTGCTCAAACTACCACACCATTGCACTCATCTCACATGTTAGTAAATTAATGCTCAAAATTCTCCAAGCCAGGGTTCAACAGTACGTGAACCATAAACTTCCAGATGTTCAAGCTGGATTTAGAAAAGGCAGAGGAACCAGAAATCAAATTGTCAACATCCATTGGGTCATCAAAAAAGCAAAAGAGTTCCATAAAAATGTCTACTTCTGCTTTACTGACTATGCCAAAGCCTTTAACTGTGTGGATAACAACCTGGAAAATTCTTAAAGAGGTGGGAATACCAGACCACCTGACCTGCCTCTTGAGAAACCTGTATGCAGATCAGGAAGCAACAGTTAAAACTGGACATGGAACAACAGACTGGTTCCAAATAGAGAAAGGAGTACATCAAGGCTCTATATTGTCACCCTGCTTATTTAAATTACATGCAGAGCTCAGTTGAGTTCAGTTGCTCAGTAGTGTCCGACTCTTTGTGACCTCATGGACGGCAACACGCCAAGCCTTCCTGTCCATCAGCAACTCCCAGAGTTTACTCAAACTCATGTCCATTGAGTCAGTGATGCCATCAACCATCTCATCCTCTGTCATCCCCTTCTCCTCCTGCCCTCTATCTTCCCCAGCATCAGGGTCTCTTCCAATGAATCAGTTCTTCACATCAGGTGGCCTAAGTATTGGAGTTTCAGCTTCAGCATCAGTCCCTCCAATGAATATTCAGGACTGATTTCCTTTAGGATGGACTGGTACATCATGTGAAATGCTGGGCTGGACGAAGCACAAGCTAGAATCAAGATTGCCATGAGAAAGATCAATAACCTCAAATATGCAGATGACACCACTTTTATGGCAGAAAGCAAAGAACTAAAGATTCTCTTGATGAAAGTGAAAGAGGAAAGTGAAAAAGTTGACTTAAAACTCAACATTCCAAAAACTAAATTCATGGCATCTGGTCCCATCACTTCATGGCAAATAGATGGGAAAACAATGGAAACAGTGACAGACTTTATATTTTGGGGTTCCAAAATCACTGCAGATGGTGACTGCAGCCATGAAATTCACCTTGGAAGAAAAGCTATGACCAACCTAGACAGCATATTAAAAAGCAGAGACATTACTGTGCCAACAAAGGTCCATCTAGTCAAAGCTATGGTTTTTCCAGTAGTGATGTATGGATGTGAGAGCTGGACTATAAAGAAAACTGAGAGCCGAAGAATTGATGCTTTTGAGCTGTGGTGTTGGAGAAGACTCTTGAGAGTCCCTTGGACTGCAAGGAGATTCAATCAGCCCATCCTAAAGGAAATCAGTCCTTTGAATATTCATTGGAAGGGCTGATGCTGAAGCTGAAACTTCAATACTCTGGCCATCTGATGCAAAGAACTGACTCATTGGAAAAGACCCTGATGCTGGAAAAGATTGAGGGTAGGAGGAGAAGGGGACGACAGAGGATGAGATGGTTGGATGGCATCACCAACTCAATGGACATAGGTTTGGGTAAACTCCAGGAGTTGGTGGTGGACAGGGAAGCCTGGCATGCTGCCATCCATGGGGTTGCAAAGAGTTGGACACGACTGAGCAACTGGACTGAACTACTTTCTCATCTTGAATAACTCACCTACAAATTTGACTGAATTTCTACCTCCCAAAGCTAAATCCCATGCATTGATTTCTGTTGTTTCCATAAAACGTTTAACTTCAACAAATCCAAAGTTGAACTAATCTTCTGATCCTCCACATCCTAACCTGACCTACCATCCCACTGCCCAAATCAGAAACTCAGGAGTCACCTGAAACACCTTTCTCACCCTCACCACCTATAATCAATCCTTAATTCTGTCAATGAAAACTCCTAATGCCTCCCCAATCAAAATGAGCACTGGATAAATAAGCTTGCAAATGCTTCATATTTTATTTTTCTCTTGGGACATCAAAAAATCTGAGAATTTCTGCAGTAAACAAGGTCTTTCATTTGTTTAATCCAGCACTTTCAAATTTACAACCACCACTCCCATTGCTAATACCTATAGAAATTTCACAGAATTAAACGTTCCTATAAACAGTCTGGGAGCTTCCCAGGTGGTACTAGTAGTAAGGAATCCACCTGCCAGTGTAAGAGATGTGTATTCAACCCCTGGATCAGGAAGAGCCCCTGGAGGAGGGCATGGCAACCCACTCCAGTGTTATTGCCTGGAGAATCCCATGTACAGAGGAGCCTGGTGGGTCATGGTTCATAGGGTGGAAAGAGTTGAACATGACTGAAGCAATATAGCACACATGCATGCACGCAAGGAAACAGTTTGAAGACTTGTTCTTTGTTCCCCTTTCTCCAACTGTCACTGCATAATAATAGATACTGCTGATACTCTGCCCAGTTTCCTCAGATATTTTTTTACCAACTTCATGCCACCATTGCCCAGCTTCTGTCTTCCAGCCACTAAACATGCATACTTTTGGGCTTCCCTGGTGGCTCAGACAGTAGAGAATCTGCCTGCAATGTGGGAGACCCAGGTTCAATTCCAGGGTTGGAAAGATCCCCTGGAGATGGGAATGGCTACCCACTCCAGTATTCTTGCCTGGAGAATTCCGTGGACAGAGGAGCCTGGCAGGCTACAATCCATGGGGTCACAAAGAGTTGGACACGACTAAGAAACTTTCACTTCACTTCAGTCTTTGACATTCCGAGGATGTTCTTGGGCATGAAGCGTTATTGTGTTCCTGATCTGCATGAGGCAGACCCTAAGCCAAGGCTTTGTGTGCTTCTGCTCTAGAGAGATCCAGAGGAGGCTCAGGACCCACACTTCCTTCATGTGCCTTCTAGCCAATGGCCGTGGGTGTGATACAGTGAGGTGCAATTTATACTACAGACCTCATCAGGGATTGAGCTTAGACTGAGCCCATTCCTGAATGCATATCATTGTTTGGCTTTTTGGCCTCCTCTCTTCTGCTTCCCATATTTCCTCATGCAATCTTCTGTAAGCAATACCTTTGTAAATCAGTTCAGTTCAGTCACTTAGTCATGTCCAACTCTTTGTGACCCCCATGAACTGCAGCACGCCAGGCCTCCCTGTCCATCACTTGCACACAAACCCTGGCTCAGAGTTTGCTTCCTGCCAATGAGAGGCCAACATTTTCATTGCAGGCTCTCTCCTTTTACGACTGAAACTACCTCCATATTCCATTAATGGCCTCTCTGCCTTCGACCTTCCCTTCCTCCATTTCTTCAGGGAAAAACCCCTTACCCAGGCACCTGGACATCCACCATCTGACACAGACCACATCCTCCAGCTCCAGCTTCGCCTTCCCTTCCAAGTGAGCCTAACCTCTGACTCTACTAAGCAACCATTGTTTTCCAAATATACAAGTGTCGATCAAGGCATCACAATATTGCACAAGCTATGTCTATCATCAGAAGTGTCCTTTCTCACCTTCACAAGTCAGCAAATCTGTACTCTTTCTTCAAAAGTATTTCGAACATCCCAGTGACCATTTTCTTAACGCTGTCCTCATGCAGTCTAGCCCTCTACCCTTCACCTCTAAAAATGTTTGGTCATTATAGTCTAATTGTTCAAATGCTGTCTGACTTCCTTTCTAAGCTGATCTTTCTTAAGGTCAGTTATTCTGAAGGAATGGTCTTGCTTGCTTTAACCATCAGATAATCCCATTAATAGCAGAAGGAACTCAGTAAAATATCCATACAACCTAGAAATCACCAGTCCATTCATCACTGAGTCCTGGGGTTGAGACATCCCTGTCACAGGCTTAGTGACCTAACTAATCTGTGAGAGCAGTGAGATTTTTCAATTGTCTCTGTCTTCCACATTGCCAATCACAAATTATGTATGTAAGTCAAATCCCACACACAGACAACATCCCAAAATGGAATATTTGATGTGTCGAATTGCTCTCCGTAAGCTTACTTGCCAGATTTATTTGGGCACTTTAAAGAAATTAAACATCAACTTAATTTTGTGTGAAATAATTAGATTCTACC
Organism: Budorcas taxicolor; assembly: GCF_023091745.1. NCBI lineage: Eukaryota > Metazoa > Chordata > Mammalia > Artiodactyla > Bovidae > Budorcas > Budorcas taxicolor. The sequence goes on from NC_068922.1 coordinate 6,497,729, forward strand.
TTCTTAGGCACTGAGTCTTGCAGGGTTGAACAGTTAAAGCGTATTTACAAAAGAACAGCTGTGTTGCAGGAGGAGATTGGTGGTTCTTATTTTCTCTATTGAAGAGTGGATCTGGGATTTCAGTACTGATAAAGATACAGTGACCCCAGCTCCTGACCTCAAAGTACCTTTCTTTGTGGGCTTGCCAGTGGTTCTACAAAGATAAACATTATGTGTCTGTGTTTCTGGTGGCATTTCTTTAAAAACCAAAATTAATAGTTTCCCCACTGCCCTCTGTCCTCAATTCCCACTACTTGGGAGGATTTTGTAGATAGATCTGTAACTTGTACGGTCTGTTGAGTTTTATAAGCCCCAAATGGGAAACGGCACAGTGCATTATTGCTTTAGCCTTCTCTGTGACCTACACACCAAAAATGTCATCTGGCTTTTGTCTGGAACAGAATTCCCCTGGAGGTCTCTCCTTCCTGAGTTTGTCTATAGCCTGCTGGTTACAAAAAAACAAATCAGACCATTCTTCAAATAACTGACCAGGACATTTTGTTATATAATTAATTCGTTTACTTTTAATTGAAGGATAATTGTTCTACAATATTATGTTGGTTTCTGCCAAGCAGCAACATAATCAGCCATGGGTATACAAATGTCCCCTCCCTCTTGAACATCCTTCCCACCTCCCTCCCCATCCCACCCCTCTAGGTTGTTACAGAGCCCTGGTTAGAGTTCCCCGAGTCACACAGCAAACTGTGGTGATCTCTTTTACATATGGTAATGCATATGTTTCATTTTACTCTCTCCATACATTCTACCCTCTCCTTCCTCCCCCTCCCCCACCACGTCTGTAAGTCGGTTCTCATTGTCTATGTCCGTTGCTTGACCAGGACATTCTAATTCCAATGCTTCCATATAATAGGATTTATGTTTGTGGGAGTAAATAAATGCCCGTTCATTTATATTATATGTAATATGTCCAGAAGTCCAACACAAAACACTTATTTCGGAATTAGTGAAATGTGTCTTTCATTATTTTCTATCTGCATCCTTTTTACTCCTTTTTTTTCTTCGTTTTATTCAGTCTTCCCACCATGCAAAAAACAAGGTTAGTGACTTAAATTATTATTTCTCCCAATTCTATGGGTTGAATGGGTGGTTCTTCAGACCCAAACTGAAACTTTCCATGCATCTGTTGTGTGCTATGGGTTGTCCAGGAGACTTCATTGAGCTTGGCCGGGTTCTTCCATGTATCTGCAGCCTCCGTCAGGACTTCTGGCAGACTTGCCCTTTCTCTCTCTGTCTCATATACTTTCAGGCTAAGCTGGCACTTTTTCATAATGAAGACACTATTGGCAAGTCACAAGGCTGCCCAGAGTCCAGGGTTGGCCCAGAGACCTCCTCTCCTGATGGGAAGAACTGCTTAGTCATTTCACAAAGAGTGTGGACACAGGGAAAGGGGTAAGGTTGAGGCCATTTTAAAAAGCAGTCTCTGTCCTACAGAGTGAAGTATGCCAGAAAGGGAAAAACAAATGTTATCTATTAATGCACATATGGGGGCTTCCCAGGTGGCTCAGTGATTAAGAATAGACCAGTAATGCAGGAGATATAGGTTCAATCCCTCAGAAACAGCGGTCTGGAAAAGACCCCCTGGAACAGGAAATGGAAACTCTCTCCAGTATTCTTGCCTGGGAAATCGCATGGACAGAGGAGCCTGGTGGGCGACAGTCCATGGGTCACAAACAATTAGACCCGACAGCACACAAACACACAACAACGCATATTCATGGAAACTAGAAAAATGGTCAAATAAACCCATTTGCAAAGCAGCAATAGAGACAGACATAAAGAACAAACTTGGCTTCATCCAAGGAGCGAAAGAGAGGGTAGGATGAACTGGAAGATTGGGATTGACACATATGCACTACTGATGCTCTGTGTAAAAGCAGATAATGAATGAGAACCCACTGTGCAGCACAGGAAACTCTGCTCAGGGCTCTGTGGCAACTCAATGGGAAGGAAATCCAGAAAGGAAGGGATGATATACACATGTCTGATTCACTTTGCTCTACAGTAGAAACTAAAGCAACCGTCAACAGTGCAGAGTAACCATGCTTCATTTTAAAAACTAAAAAAAGAAGTTTAAAAAATAAATACGAGTGCAGTCTCTTTCCTTAGGTTTTTGGGTGTACCATAACTCAACGTTTTCATTTTAAACCCCTACACACACCCCCCACCGCCCCCAAACACACCTTGGGCTTCCCTGGTGGCTCAGATGGTAAAGCGTCTGTCTTCAGTGCAGGAAACCCGGGTTCAATCCCTGGCTTGGGAAGATCCCCTAGAGAAGGAAATGGCAACCCATTCCAGTACTCTTGCCTGGAAAATTCCATGGACTGAGGAGCCTGGTAGGCTACAGTCCATGGGGACGCAAAGAGTTGGACACGACTGAGCGACTTCACTTTCACTTTCACAAACATACCTTCTTGTCCTTAAAACTTATGCTTAGAATATCATCTGAGAAACATATTTACAGAGAGATGAATGTATCTTAAAACTAAATGTGTTTTCTATATGGAAAATAATTCTAAGAGACTACCTCACCACCGCTGCCACAACATACACGTACAACGAGAATCTCGAAAATAATGAGAAGCATACATAAGCAAGTAGTTCCAAGAGGCATTCTGCATGGCAAGGGGAAATTCTCAGTAAAATGCTCTATATAATACCAATAGTGATAACAAATTATACAATAATATCTGTGTGCATTTATTGAGTACTTACTATGTGTCAAATTTTGAGCCAAAAGCTTTAACTCATAATCACATTGCTTTGAGGAGGTTATTATGGGTGTAATACCCATTACTGAGGCTTAGCTAGATTAAGTAATGTGCACTCTGCCCCCCAATTATTTGATGACCGTGTCAGGATTTGCATCTGCACTTGCCTATCACAAAGTGGGTGCTCTTCACCATGGTGTGCACCCATATCTGGCTTTCTCTACAAATTAATGGTAAGATTGATGTACCATTACTCTCCACCAGTGGTTCCTAACATTAACTGGAAACTGATGTATGGCAAAAACCACCACAATATTGTAGAGCAATTATTGCCCAGTTAAAATAAATAAATTAGCTTAAAACATACTAATGCTTTGGATCTACCCTAGAATTGCTGGAAGCTGTGCTCAACATGGGAATCTTGAAACCTCCCCCAGGGACTTCCCTGGTGGTGCAGTAGCTGAGAATCTGCCTTCCAAGGCAGGGGACCTGGGTTCAATCTCCAGCCAGGAAACTAAGATCCCACATGCTAAGCTGCAACTACTGAGGCCACACGCCACAAACAGAGAATCCATGGGTCACAATGAAAAGATTCCGCATGATGCCATGAAGATCCCATGAGTCACAACTAAGACGCAATGCAGCCAAAAAAAAAAAAAAAACTTAAAATCTCCCCATAGATGATTATGCTATGAATACAGGTGCTAAGAGTGATCCATGGACCAGTGGCATCAGCATCACCTGAGATTGTTAGGATACAGATTCTCCAGTCCCACCCAAGATCTGCGGACTCAGGACATATGTGGTGAGGATCAGGAATCTGTGCCTCTAAAATTCCCCCAGATGATTCTGATGCACATGAATGCTTGATGATTACCACTTTACTTTCTTGGGCTCCAAAATCACTGTGGATGGTGACTGCGGCCATGAAATTAAGAGATGCTTGCTCCTTGGAAGGAAAACAATGACAAACCCAGACAGCATATTAGAAAGCAGAGATATTTCTTTGCCAACAAAGGTCTGTATAGTCAAAGCTGTGATTTTTTCCAGTAGTCATGTATGGATGTGAGAGTTGGCCCATAAAGAAGGCGGAAAGCCAAAGAATTGATGCTTTTGAATTGTGGTACTAGAGAAAACTCTTGAGAGTCCCTTGAACAGAAAGGCGATCAAACCAGTCAATCCTAAAGGAAATCAACCCTGAATATTCATTGGAAGGACTGATGCTGAAGCTGAACCTCCAATACTTTAGCTACCTGATGCAAAGAGTTGACTCATTGGGAAAGACCCTGATGCTGGGAAAGATTGAAGGTAAAAGGAAAAGGTGGAAGCAGAAGATGAGATGTTGGGATGGCATCATCAACTTGATGGACATGAGTTTGAGGAACCACTGGGAGATAGTGGAGGACAGAGGAGCCTGGTGTGCTGCAGTCCATTGGGTCACAAAGGGTCAGGCACAACTTAGCAACTGAACAACAACAACACTGATGATTCAACTTTGTGCCAGAGAACCACCTGGAGAGCTTGAAATTGGAGATATCTCGATCCTGCCCCAGAACTACTGAAACTGCATTTCCCCAGAAGTCTCCACGTGATGCCAGTGCACCCAGAATTGAAAACCACATCTTTATTCCAAATTGGCTGTCCTGCTTAGTGTATTTCTAGTGTATGGACATTGGGATCTGTTAAACTACAGAGTTTTATCCCTCTCATGAGAGACATGAGCATAGCGAATACAAATCTTTGTTCTAAAAGAAAAGTCTGGTGCTAAAAGTTAAAGATCATATTCTCTGGTAAGAGCACAGTCCAATACTTCAGGACTCCAGAAATGACAGATTGATTGGTACCTCAGCTATAATTAGTGGAATATAATGTCAGAGGGATGGCTGAGCTGTGAGCACTGGTATGAAGCCTCCAAGGCCCCAGGACCCATAACTGTGCATCCCAGCAGAAGCCTGAGTGCAGTCATTATCCTTTCTAGAAATAAATAAAATGCCAAAGCATAACTGAATTTAAGATTAAATTCAGAAGCTGATGCCCTGTGTGGACATTGGATCTCCCATGGCAAATAAGAAATCACATTCTACTTCTTCCCCAAATTGCCATTTTCCATCTCCGTTGGCATATCTGAGAAATACTGGCTCATTACTAATTGGCCCCTTAGCTCTGAGTCCTAGAACAGAAGAAATTAAATTTAGGAAATATTTCTATTGCAGGTTATCTGGAAACTTTAAAAATGCCTCCTTTAGTAATTTCTATGGAGAGTCCTCCATGTAAGACAGAGGATCTGTATACATTTGGGGATCATACTGTTTTTAAATAAATTTTCTTTTCAATTAAAATGACTTCCATTCTTATGTTCTTCAATAAGCTTATGAGCCAATAGTATACATTTACTGGGTGCTTATTGGCTAGAAAGTATAATACCCAATATCGTGGGTGATTTAAGATAACTTGTGCATAGTACAGGGCTTCCCAGATGGTACAGTGGTGAAAAATCCACCTGCCAATGCAGGAGATGCAAGAGACATGGGTTCAATCCCTGGGTCAGGAAGATCCCCTGGAATAAGAAATGGCAACCCATGCCTGGAAAATTTAATGGACAGGGAAATTAGTGGGCTACAGTCCATGGGACAGCAAAGAGTCAGGCACGACTAAGCAACTGAGCATGCATGCATGTGCATAGTAGAACTTGCTACCTGAAGCGTGAGTCCCATACCAACAGGACCAGCATCTTATAGAAACTTATTAGAAATGAAGATTCCAGGTCCCAGTCCAGGCCTACTGAGTCCTCTTGGTAAGAGCTCCAGGGGAAAGTGAAAGTGAAACTTACTCAGTCGTGTCTGACTCTTTGCCACCCCAAGGACTACATAGTCCACGAAATTCTCCAGGCCAGACTACTGGAGTAGGTAGACTTTCTTCTCCAGAGGGTCTTCCCAACCCAGGGATCAAACTCAGGTCTCCCGCATTGCAGGCAGATACTTTATCAGCTTTAATGTTTGAGAAACACTGCAAATAGAAGAGGTGGTTTTGTCTTCTCAAGGAAGTTGAAAAAGCACTACATACATGTATGGAAATCATATTCAACATTAAGAATGGATCAAAACATGGTCCTTGCCCTTGAGGATCTTAAAGCTTACAGATGAATAATTCAGTTCAGTTCAGTTCAGTCGCTCAGTCCTGTCCAGCTCTCTCCAACCCCATGAATCGCAGCACGCCAGGCCTCCCTGTCCATCCCAACTCCCAGAGTTCACTCAGACTCATGTCCATCGAGTCCATGATACCATCCAGCCATCTCATCCTCTGTCATCCCCTTCTCCTGCCCCCAATCCCTCCCAGTATCAGAGTTTTTTCCAATGAGTCAACACTTTGCATGAGGTGGCCAAAGTTATCATCCCTTCCAAAGAAATCCCAGGGCTGATCTCCTTCAGAATGGACTGGTTGGATCTCCTTAAAGTCCAAGGGACTCTCAGGAGTCTTCTCCAACAGCACAGTTCAAAGGCATCAGTTCTTCGGCACTCAGCTTTCTTCACAGTCCAACTCTCACATCCATACATGACCACTGGAAAAACCATAGCCTTGACTAGGTAGACCTTTGTTGGCAAAGTAATGCTTCCGCTTTTAAATATGCTACCTAGGTTGGTCATAACTTTTCTTCCAAGGAATAAGCATTTTTTAATTTCATGGCTGCAGTCACCACCTGCAGTGATTCTGGAGCCCCCAAAAAATTAAAGTCTGACACTGTTTCCACTGTTTCCCCATTTATTTCCCATGAAATAATAGGACCAGATGCCATGATCTTCGTTTTCTGAATATTTAGCTTTAAGCCAACTTTTTCACTCTCCTCTTTCACTTTCATCAAAAGGCTTTTTAGTTTCTCTTCACTTTCTGCCATAAGCATGGTGTCATCTGAATATCTGAGGTTATTGATATTTCTCCTGGCAATCTTGATTCCAGCTTGTGCTTCTTCCAGCCCAGCGTTTCTCATGATGTACTCTGCATAGAAGTTAAATAAGCAGGGTGACAATATACAGCCTTGACGTACTCCTTTTCCTATTTGGAACCAGTCTGTTGTTCCATGTCCAGTTCTAACTGCTGCTTCCTGACCTGCATACAGATTTCTCAAGAGGCAGGTCAGGTGGTCTGGTATTCCCATCTCTCTCAGAATTTTCCAAAGTTTATTGTGATCCACACAGTCAAAAGCTTTGGCATAGTCAATAAATCAGAAGTAGTTGTTTTTCTGGAACTCTCTTGCTTTTTCAATGATCCAGCAGATGTTGGCAATTGGATCTCTGGTCCCTCTGCCTTTTCTAAAACCAGCTTGAACATCTGGAAGTTCACAGTTCATATATTGCTGAAGCCTGGATTGGAGAATTTTGAGCATTACTTTACTAGCGTGTGAGATGAGTGCAATTGTGTGGTAGTTTGAGCATTCTTTGTCAATGCCTTTCTTTGGGATTGGAATGAAAACTGACCTTTTCCAGTCCTGTGGCCACTGCTGAGTTTTCCAAATTTGCTGGCACATTGAGTGCAGCACTTTCACAGCATCATCTTTCAGGATTTGAAAGAGCTCAACTGGAATTCCATCACCTCCACTAGCTTTGTTCGTAGTGATGCTTTCTAAGGCCCACTTGACTTCACATTCCAGGATGTCTGGCTCTAGGTGAGTGATCACACCATAGTGATTATCTTGGTTGTGAAGATCTTTTTCATACAGTTCTTCTGTGTATTCCTGCCACCTCTTCTTAATATCTCCTGCTTCTGTTAAGTCTATACCATTTCTGTCCTTTATTGAGCCCATCTTTGCATGAAATGTTTCCTTGGTATCTCTAATTTTCTTGAAGAGATTTCTAGTCTTTCCCATTCTGTTGTTTTCCTCTATTTCTTTGCATTGATTGCTGAGGAAGGCTTTCTTATCTCTTCTTGCTGTTCTTTAGAACTCTGCATTCAGATGCTTATATCTTTCCTTTTCTCCTTTGCTTTCCGCCTCTCTTCTTTTCACAGCTATTTGTAAGGCCTCCCCAGACAGCCATTTTGCTTTTTTGCATTTCTTTTCCATGGGAATGGTCTTGATCCCAGTCTCCTGTACAATGTCACGAACCTCATTCCATAGTTCATCAGGCACTGTTTCTATCAGATCTAGTCCCTTAAATCTATTTCTCACTTCTACTGTATATATCATAAGGGATTTGATTTAGGTCATACCTTTTTAAGTCTGAATTTGGCAATAAGGAGTTCATGATCTGAGCCACAGTCAGCTTCTGGTCTTTTTTTTGTTGATTGTATAGAGCTTCTCTATCTTTGGCTGCAAAGAATATAATCAGTCTGATTTCGGTGTTGACCATCTGGTGATGTCCATGTGTAGAGTCTTCTCTTGTGTTGTTGGAAGAGGGTGTTTGCTATGACCAGTGCATTTTCTTGGCAAAACTCTATTAGTCTTTTCCCTTCTTCATTCCGCATTCCAAGGCCAAATTTGCCTGTTACTCCCGGTGTTTCTTGACTTCCTACTTTTGCATTCCAGTCCCCTATAATGAAAAGGATAATTTTTTGGGTGTTAGTACTAAAAGGTCTTGTAGGTCTTCATAGAACCGTTCAACTTCAGCTTCTTCAGCATTACTGGTTGGGGCATAGACTTGGATAACTGTGATATTGAATGGTTTGCCTTGGAGACAAACAGAGATCATTCTGTCATTTTTGAGATTGCATCCAAGTACTGCATTTCGGACTCTTTTCTTGACCATAATGGCTACTCCATTTCTTCTGAGGCATTCCTGCCCGCAGTAGTAGATATAATGGTCATCTGAGTTAAATTCACCCATTCCACTCCATTTTAGTTCACTGACTCCTAGAATGTCGACGTTCACTCTTGCCATCTCCTGTTTGACCACATCCAGTTTGCCTTGATTCATGGACGTGACACTCCAGGTTTCTAGGCAATATTGCTCTTTACAACATCGGACCTTGCTTCTATCACCAGTCACATCCACAACTGGGTATTGTTTTTGCTTTGGGTCCATCCCTTCATTCTTTCTGGAGTTATTTCTCCACTGATCTCCAGTAGCGTATTGGGCACCTACTGACCTGGGGAGTTCCCCTTTCAGTATCCTATCATTTTGCCTTTTCATACTGTTCATGGGATTCTCAAGGCAAGAATACTGAAGTGGTTTGACATTCCCTTTTCCAGTGGACCGCATTCTATCAGATGAATAATTAAGTTGAATAATTAATGAACTTGGGCCAAGTTCCATAGAAGTAGAGCCTGAGAGAGAAAGTTGGTGCACATGACAATGGGATAGGGTTCTCAGAAGAGAGTGGGAACGGCTGAATGGGCCAGGTGAAGGGGCTAAGGAAGGAAGGATGTGGTCCCAGCTGGTCAGCCCTGTGTACCCTGTGAAGAGAATATCTGGCTACGAGCTGCCCCTAGATTTGGAGTTGAGGACAAAGATGCATTTAGATATGTTAAATTTAACAACTCTCCTTTCTAGCTGAGTCAGGTTCCCTAAGCAGCATACGCCTGTGATTTAAAGTCATCCTGTTGCCTTCCTGAACATCTATGGCTTAAGCAGAGCTTGCAGTGGCCAAAAAAAGTCATCAGTCATGGACAAAAGCTTCTGTAAACACTAGTCCAGACAGGACAGATTAGGAAATATTGAAACTGGATAATTAATCAAGAGAACAAATACTCCTTAGCAAACACTGTAATATTCACATTGGGCTTCCAGTTAATCAGTTTACTGGGCCATCTGTCTAAGGAAAGTGGGCAGGAGTCAGTGCTCATTGTTGGAGCCTGCAGGGGGCTAGGAGGAAACTGCATGATGACGGAGCTTCTCACTGACATAAAGGAACCTGAAGGAGTAAGTCTTCCACCCATTGCTTTCTTGCCTGAAATTTGTCGGGAGCCTCAACTTTCAGAAAACAGCTCCATGGAGTTTGCTGGATATCAGACACATACGCTCAGGCCATCAGCCTGTCTGTATCTGAGAGAGTCTGGGCCAATTCATCTAAGAATCCTTTGTTGTGTCAGCAACACTTTCTAGTTGAATTTTATTTTTACATTATTCTTAAAATTTTAAAGATTATTGAAAGAGTATTTTTTAGCCAGTATTATTTACTTTTGGGCCTTCCCTGATGGCACAGCAGTAAAGAATCAGCCTGCCAATTTAGGAGACAAAGGAGATGTGAGTTCGATCCCTGGGTCAGGAAGATCCTTTGGAGTAGGAAATGGAAACCCATCCCAGTATTCTTACCTGTAAAATTTCATGGACAGAGGAGCCAGGTGGGCTACAGTCCATGGAGTCGCAAAGAGTAAGATACAACTGAGCGTGTGCACACACACACACTTACTTTTTCGTCAGCTGACCTTACTGGACCCTTACCTATGTAATATTCTATACACAGGATTATAAATGACCAGAAATGATCCTTAATTTAAGGAACTTGTGGGAAGATGAGTGGGGTGAGAAAACACATAAAGGGCATCATCTCCACAACCCAGCCTCAACCCAGCTGAAATATCCTCCACCCAGGGGTTCCATACATGGAAAATACCCCCTCATCTGACTGTAGCTCACAGCACTGAAAGATTCCAACAGAAGGACAAGGTCTTTGTATGCTATGATTATTACAGTGACCAACACATGGTAGGCATTCCATGGGTGTCTAATAACTGAATGAGAATGCACTAAAAATACAAGGCAGCATTTAATATCTTTGTCAGCAGTATTGGACAATTTGGAAAAAGTGCTCAGGGAAAGTTTTGCCAAACATTAACTGAGTTGTACTTAAATAAAAAAAGAAAAGGTGTTCTTACGTGGAAGGTACGAACACATAGAAGCAGAAAGTTGTGCCCAGACCTCTGAGATACAGATGATTGCTCACTTGCCATGGTGACTTTATCTTGGAAAAACAGGAAGAGATGGTGGTGAAAGTCATGTCAAATGATTTGCATGGATTATTTTCTGGGCTCTATAACAATCCTATACTGCTACTGCTGCTGCTGCTAAGTCACTCCAGTCGTGTCCTACTCTGTGGACCCCATAGATGGCAGCCCACCAGGCTCCCTCATCCCTGGGATTCTCAAGGCAAGAGCACTGGAGTGGGTTGCCATTTCCTTCTCCAGTGCATGAAAGCGAAAAGTGAAAGTGAAGTCGCTCAGTTGTGTTCGACTCAGCGACCACATGGACTGCAGCCAACCAGGCTCCTCTGTTCTTGGGAGTTTCCAGGCAAGAGTACTGAGGTAGGTTGCCATTGCCCTCTCCAGGAGTTAATAACTATTATTGGCTTTATCTTGCAGATAAGGAAACACGGACCTAGAAAAGAAACATCTATTTTCCATCATTCAGTGGCATGCAAGGGCTAGGTTTGGAATTCAGTGGTCTGTACATGGATTCTGAGTTGGTAGCCACTGCAGTTGCTGCCACGCTGTAAGGTTAAGTGAATGACCCCTGGACCCGGACCAAGAGCCATTTCTCTGAAGTCATTGGCTCATATGCTGCTGGACAATAGTCATCATCTCCAGCAGAATAGTTGGAGGGGCTGAGGCTGGAAATCAGTTGGAAGAATAGAAGTCTGCAGAAATATTTTTCTAGATTTCTAATTGTGGTAGCAGATGCTGTAAGTCAGACAGGTGCAATTCCTGGATCATATCATAATTCTACTTTTGATTTTTTGAAGAGCTGTCATACTGTTGCCCAGAAAAGCAACACAATTTTACATTTTACCAACAGTGCCCAGGGGTTTAAATTCCTCCATGTCCTCACCAACACTTGTTAGTTTAGTTTTTCTTTTCTTTTAATAGTAACCATCCTAACTGGTATGAGTTGGTTCTGATTTGCATTTCCCTAAAGATTAGTGGTGTTGAACATAAATTCATGTTCTTATTGGCCATTTGTATATCTTCATTGGAGAAATGTTCTATTCAAGTATTTTGCCTTTTAAAAAACCAAATTTGCTTTGTTGCTATTGTTAGTAAACTCTATTTTTTTAAGTTTTAGCTTTACAAAGAAATAAGCATGAGTAGAAAGCACAATTGCCACATACTCTGACCTCCAATACTTAATTTTGCCTATTATTAAAATCTTGCATTAATGTGTATATTTGTCACAGTTGATAAGCCAATACTAATACATTATTAACTAACTTACACTATTTACATTATTTCATAGCTTACACTAAGCTTTGGTTTTTGGGTACATGTTGCACATTCTACAGGTTTTGGTAATGTATAACCATATAATGACATGTCTCCACACGTATCATATGGGATAGTTCCACTGCCCTCAATTTCCCTATGCTCAGCCTATTTTTATTTATTTATTTATTTTTTAATAGAAGGATAATTGCTTTACAAAATTTTGTTGTTTTCTGTCAAACCTCAACATGAATCAGCCATAAGTATACATATATCCCCTCCCTTTTGAACCTCCTTCCCATCTCTCTGCCCATCCCACCCCTCTAGGTTGATACAGAGATTCTGTTCGAATTTCCTGAGCCTAGAGAAAATTCCCGTTGGCTATCTATTTTACACATGGTAATGTAAGTGTCCATGTTACTCTTTCGATACCTCTCACCCTCCCCTCCCCTCTCCCCATGTCCATAAGTCTATTCTCTGTCTGTTTCTCCACTGCTGCCTGATGAATAAATTCTTCAGCACCATTTTTCTATATTTGTATGTATGTTTTAGAATACAATATCTATCTTCTCTTTCTGACTTGCCTCACCCTGCTTAATAGGCTCTAGGTTCATCAACCTCATTAGAACTCACTCAAATGTGTTCCTTTTCATGGCTGAGTAATATTCCATTATGTATAGGTATCACAAATTCTTTATCCACTCATCCGTCACTGGACATCTAGGTTGCTTCCATGTTTTAGCTATTGTAAATAGTGCTGCAATGACCAATGGAATACATGTTTATCTTTCAATTTTGGTTTTCTCAGGGTATATGCCTAGGAGTGGGATTGCTGTGTCATATGGTAGTTTTATTCCTAGTTTTTAAAGGAATCTCCATACTGTCTTCCATAGTGGCTGTATCAATTCACATTCCCACCAACAGTGTGCTCAGCCTATTTATTCATCCCTCCTCCACACCCCTGGTAAGCACTGATTTTTTTTCTTTCTCCCAAGTTGTGCCTTTTTTTCCAGAATGTCATATAGTTGGAATTGTATAGTTTGTGGCCTTTTCAGATTGGCTTCTTTCACTTAGCAACTTGTATTTAAGGTTCCCCCATCTCTATTCACACCTTAACAGCTCATTTCTTTCTGTAAATGAATACTATCCCATTGTATGTATATACCACAGTGTTGTTGTTTTTTTTTCCATCCACCTACTGAAAGACATCTTGATGTATCTGTCTTGGCAATTATGAATAAAGCCGCTGTAAACATCCATGTGCAGGTTTTTATGTGGGCATAAATTTTCAATTCATTTGAGTAACTACAAAGGCATGTTATGGCTGGATCAAATGGCAACAGTATGTTTACTTTTGTAAGAAATTGCTGGATGATCTTCTGAAGTGGCTATACTATTTTGCATTCCCACTAGCAATGAATGAGAGCTCCTGTTGCTCCACATTCTTGCCAGAACTTGATGTTGTCCATGCTTTGGATTTTAACCATAATGACAGATGTGTAGTGGTATATCATTGTGCTTTAATTTGTAATTTTTTAATGACATACAGTATTGAAGATATTTTCACGTTTATTTTCCATTTGTTTATCTTTGATGAGGTATCTGTTCAGACCTTTTGTCCATTTAAATTGGGTTGTGTGTTTTCTTATTATTGAGTTTTAAGAGTGCTTTGTATATTTTAGGTACAAGTCTTTTTTTTAGATATGGTTTTGCAATATTTACAAGACTCAGAGTTATATACATCTCAGTCTGCGATTTGTTTTTTCATTCTCTGAACAGTGTCCATCATAGAGCAAAAAATTTTAATTTTAATTAAATCCAACTTGTCAATTTTTCTTTTCTAATAGATGGTGCTTTTGTAACTGTATCTTAAAAAGGCATTGCCAAACCTAAGGTCACCTAGGTTTTCTATGCTAGTTTCTGGGACTTTTATAGTTTTGGTCTATGATCCCTTTTGAGTTAAACTTTGTGTAAGTTTTGTGTTTCTGTTCTTTTTCTTTTCTTTCTTTCTTTTGGCTTGTGGATGTCCAGTTGTTCCAGCACCATTTGCTGAAAAAGCCTATTATTTCCCCTTTGAATTACCCTTGCTCCTATTTCAAAGATCAGTTCACTATATTTGTGTGGGACTATTTATGGATTCTCTCTCTTGTTTCATTGATATGTCTGCCTATTTTTCACCAATAGTCCACCCTCTTCCTTACTATAGTTCTATGTCTGAGTTATATAAAGTTACTATATGTGTGTGTGTGTTAGATATAAATTTACTATAGCTATAAGTCTTAAACTTGGGGACTATAAGTCAACTATTTATTTTTTATATTCTAAATTTTGCATTTTTAAAAATGTGTGTCTATGAATCTTTATAAATGAACGTTGTTACTTTCAGAGTCTACATAGGCAACTGAGGTTACCATGCCCCTCTGTTTATCAGCACACCTCAGTCTATCACCAGAGTATTGGGAGCTGGTATCTCCAATCACTAGCTAGCTATTGAGATCAACATCAATGCATCAATCATGTTATTAAATGTTAACACATCTTATAGAGCTTTCTGCTGCCTTGAGGCATAGAATGCAGTGCCTGGAGGACACTCAAATGACATGGCCAGGAAAGAGGTAGATTGGGGGAGGCAGTGGCAGGCTGATCACCCATCGTACTGCCTGTTAAGCCATGCTTGGAGGTGAGTTCTGGGATGAGGCCTCTCGGCTGGGGGCTGCCATCAGGTTCTGGCTGGGTGCCCATCATCCAGGATCCTTCACTTTGCCCACTGACCCTCTACCTTCTAAATACTTAAATTCCTCAGCCACAGCCCTCCTTTTAGGTCTCTGAAGTCTCATCCCTAAAAACGTTTCTCCTTTGACCCACAAAGACAGATTACACACACGCACATACTCACACATATATATTTCCTCCTCCTGCCACATGTGATGTAAAGAATTAGACTCTGTGTCCCAAAGTGAGTGATCAACTCTGTCTAGAACACAGCCAATAAAGAGAGGGGTGTAATCTCTGATAGAGCCTTGTCCCTACTGTGCACATTTTTATTTGCTAGTAATCAGGATATAATCCACACTACATATTGAAGTACTCCCTTTTCATTTTCTCTGTCTCTTGAGTATACATTCCTGGCTGTAAGCAGCACTAGTCTTATATTGGTTTTTCATTCAAATCCCTTTCCATTAAAACTCACACAGAAGGACTAGCCAAGTGGTGAAACATATATAGATGAATCATGCCCCTTGCTATGGTGACCACACCTCAAAACAGTACAGTGTGATGATAGGCTCCATCAAGGCAAGGAACTCAAAAGACTTTTGCCAAATAAGACAATTACACAAAGTAGAGGGGTATTCTGTTCTCCATGGAGTAAAGAACAGTAGTCAGTTGTTCTATCTCTCACCAGGGTAACACTCCCAATTCCAAAGCCATTTTGGGTAAAGTACTCAATGTCAGATCCAACAGAGTCAATGGATTCAATGGTAAAGAGAATTGGACAGAAAATGAAAGCAATTCTTTTCCATGATTGCTAAATACCATAGAAGTCCATATTCTCTGTAAAGAAAAGCTTTAGAGCATGAAGATTTATTTCCTCAAAAAGAAAATGAACATGGTTTCCAAATAAGAATTCAGTTCATAACTCTAAATTACATACTCTAAGTAAATAAACATTTTTCTCCTGTCATCACAGTGAATAGAAACGTTTTCATGCTTAATTTTTCTTAGAGAAATAGTCACAGTGGGTGATACATTATATTTGTTGATACTGCTTGGTATCAATAGACATTCAAAAGGTATCCAGCCCCAACTTGAAGCAATAACAATATTCTACATTTTTAGCTGCCACTAGACTGTAAGACGGAGAAGGCAATGGCACCCCACTCCAGTACTCTTGCCTGGAAAACCCCATGGGCAGAGGAGCCTGGTAGGCTGCAGTCCATCGGGTCGCTAGGAGTCGGACACGACTGAGCAATTTCCCTTTCACTTTTCACTTTCATGCATTGGAGAAGGAAACGGCAACCCACTCTAGCGTTCTCGCCTGGAGAATCCCAGGTATGGGGGAGCCTGGTGGGCTGCCGCCTATGGGGTCGCACAGAGTCGGATACGACTGAAGCGACTTGGCAGCAGTAGCAGAGTGTGAGACAGCAGGACAAGGGGCACATCTTCAGCTCACATTTTTCAAGTACTGACTAACTAGTAGGTGGAGCCTGCCCTTTTCTTACTTCTCTTTTCACTTATCCACAATTTGTCCATTTCATGTTTCATTGTGTCAAAAGAGAGATATTATACAGAGCAGTAATAAAATTCAGAATCATCAGTTTGGTTACTTTTTTAATATAACTAATAAAAGGCTAAATAGGAACAGATGTTGAAGTTACTGACACAAATTTGAGACTCAGGAACATTTGATTTTATTTGGGTTCATGTTTTCCTACTCCCTTGGCTGGGTCTTTCCATAATTGTCAGGACATATCTTGCATACATAAACATTCAATAACTATGAATTGAGCAAATTAATATATAATGCTTGGGTTTGCCAAGTTAACGAAATACGGCAATTGAAACATTTGAAATATGGACCTGAAGAGCTGATGTGTGTTTGTTTGCATGTGTGTTTAAACAGCCCAGGGGGCTAGGAGCTTCTGTGTTGGGCTGAGCAACCAGCATGGAGTTTTACAGATGAGATCACACAACCTTTCCAGCACCTTCTCCCCAGAGGTCTGCCACTCTCTCAGCATTTCAGTAGCATATTCTAACTCAGTATTTTCAAATATAAATAATGCATAGGTATCTTTTAAAAGAGAAACAAAATTCCTCAACTCTAGTGCTGCTTCAGAATTTGATTTGTCTTTCATACTATGTGATGCATGATGGCCACCACTTTTCCATTATTAAACACCCACAAAACCTTTATTTGTCTCAGGTAATGACATTGTAGAGCTTTTGGGCAGCTCCATAACAAAAAAGTGGATCATAAAATGGCAGGACAAGTCTTATAAGGATCATCCGGGGGACCGGAAATAGGCCTTAAAGCATGGCTCTTTTATCCGTCCATCCAGTGAAAATCCTAAATATATATATATATATATATATATATTCTAGAGAATTCATAAACCTCAGTTTGATCAATGCTGTTCTAACATCCCTTGTGAAATGTCCGACTTCATGGCACTATGCTCCTGACAAAAACCTCCAGTTTCAGAAGATGAGTATCCCCAAGCAGGATTCTAGCAATGCTGACAGCCAGCCATGGAATCAACACAGTCAGGGTCTAGTGTAGAGAATCCTCTCTCAACAAATCAGAACCCACTGCGGAGCTGGAGCTCCTTTCCCCTCTAGAATGGTCTGCAAGGAAAAGAAAAGGATTAGCTAAATATCACTACCACCAACTTGCAGCCTGAAATTTCATGAGAAAGTCACTTTGGTCATTGCACATCATTCTCTTGTCTGTTTCATGAACCTGAGTCTCTCTGAAACTTTTAGTCTTGAAAAGGGTTCACGAGAGGTTCTGATGTCAAAGACTGGTTCCACATCTCTCCCCTTGTAAGGACCACCATAACCTCTGTGATCAATGTTCACTTGCTGGACAATGAGTTGTACTTTTGTGGTCAGGATTTGGTGCATAGAATTTGACTCAAGAGAAATGACTTCATGATGTAGATGTACATTGCGCCTCATGACCCGTATGCTGAGAAACCCCCTACAACATAATGACTTGTAAATAACTTCATGCCCTCCTGCCTGTCTGAAATTTACATTTCTCAATTGGAATATTTAATTTTATATTGTGGGTTGTTTTAATATCTCCCAACAAATTCATTAACTCCTCAATGTTACCATCCCAGTGTCTCCTTTTATCTCTTCACACCCATGCGTCATTTAGAGTCACTGGCATAGAACAACACCCTCACTAGCCTCCTCAAGAAACAGAATCAAACCTGTTTATCTTATGGGGCTTTGGGTATTCTACAGCAGTGGGCTCAATTCTCCACCATCTCCCTCCCTCCTTTCTGCTCATCCTCTGCAAACTTCCAAAGACCCACTGGAAACCCTCCCCCAGTCTCCGCCCCAAGGGAACTCTCCTCCAAAACCCCTACTCCACTTTTGCTTTGGTTCACTAGTGGTAAAGAATTCACCTGCCAGTGCAGATGTGAGAGATGCAGTTTCGATCCCTGGGTCAGGAAAATCCCCTGGAGGACAAAGTGGCAATCCACTCCAGTATTCGTGCCTGGAAAATTCCACGGGTAGAGGAGCCTGGCAGGCTACAGTCCATGGGGCCACAAAGAGTCGGATACAACCAAGAGACTGAGCACACACACAGGAGAAAAAAACAGTCCAGGCAAGAGCCAGTTTGCATGATGTGTAACCTCCATTCATTGAAGCAGATTTTTTTAAAGGAAATGTTTCTGTAAGTACCTCTTTCTTGTGTGTGTATTTGAAGTATGGTTTTATTTCTTCCAGTTGCTAGCATAGCCAAGTGTCACATGACACATCACATTCACATTTAAGCTTAGATACATTAAAGCTTGTGCAATTTCCCTGGAGAAAAACGTGACTTCAAAGAGTACTCTGAATATGGTATTATCCCACTCAAACGGAAACAACATCGGCAAATTTGCCAGGGGATGGATTTCAATGACTAAACTCAAAGCTTCAAAAGGCATAATAAAACTGTAGAAAACATTCCAAATCACTGAAGATGTAATTTTTAAAATTATAACCGGTCTTTTCAGAGAATTTGTCTGGTGACCCAATAGTTTCAGAATCTTGACAATCCTCTGAGGTTATTAAAAACATGTAGAACCAGACTATTTATAGCCTCCTAACTTCTAAACGGTCTTCCAAATTTGCAATTTCATCTAAATTTATACATCTTCTGGATAAGAAGTATGATTTCAATATGCAAATAGGTTTGTCACTTAAATGTTACAGTGGAACTAATTGGTGGCCATCAACCTCAGTAACCCTCAGTAACTTACATTCTATTGTGGGAGAAGGAAAGAAAAGAATTAGAAGACTCATTGGTTAGCTTTTGGTGCATAACAAACTAAAACTTACTGGCTTAAAATCTTCTAGGAGCTGCCCCTATGGGGCAGGGCCACAGGCCAGCCTTGTCTCTGCATTACATCATGCATATACAGGAAGCCAGGAACACAGGTTTTCTTGATTTGGGTTTTAATTCTGTCTCTATTGAAACTGACATATTTCAATTACAGACGCTGCTCAACTATGTTATTTTAGTAAAAATAAATTTAATGTAAAAATCCCCATGGTTCTGCAGGTCAGTAATTGGGGCTAGGCTGAACTGATTGGCTGTCCTGATCTCAGTGGGCTAGCTCACATGTCTGGGGTCAGCTACCAGATATCTGTAGCTGTCTAATCTAGGATGATTTTGAGTGGGACATTTCATTTCTGTTCCACATTTTAAAAATATTTATCAGGGTAGCCTGGGTTTGTTTTCATGGTAGTTGCAAGGTTCCACAAGAAAGACAGAAGTATGAAATGTCTCTTAAGATCCAGAGTCAAGACTGACATAGTGTCATTTTTGCTGCCCAAGCAAGGCACAGGTCAGACCAAAGTCAAAGGATGAAGAAACGGACTGTCACACTAAGTGAAGTAAGGTATTCAGAGAAATAGACATATTGGTATGATAGATCTCTTATAAGCAAAATCTAAAAAGATAATCTAAAGATACAAATGAAATTACTTACAAAAGAGAAACAGACTCACAATCTCAGAGAAGGAATTTATGGTTACCAGGATGGAAGGGTCAGGAGAAGGGATAGTTAGGGAGTTTGGGATCAACATGTTTGTACATACTGTTATATTTAAAATAGATAACCAACAAAGACCTACTGTATAGCACAGGGGACTCTGCTCAACCTTATATAACAACCTAAGTGGGGAAAGAATTTTAAAAAGAATAGATACATGTGTAGGTGTAACTGAATCACTTTGCAATACACCTGAAACTGTCACAACATGGTTCATCAACTATGCTGGGCTGTGCTGTGCTGTGCTTATCGCTCAGCCATGTCTGACTCTTTGCAAAACCATGGACTGTAGCCCTCCAGGCTCCTCCATTGATGGGGATTCTCCAGGCAAGAATATGGGAATGCCATGCCCTCCTCCAGGGGATCTTCCCAATCCAGGGATCGAAACCAGCCTCTCAAACTGCAGGTGGGTTCTTTGCCATCTGAGGCACCAGGGAAGCCCAAGAATATTGGAATGGGTAACCTATCTCTTCCACTGTATAATTGTAGGGAATTTGATTTAGGTCATAACTGAATGGTCTAATGGTTTTCCCTACTTTCTTCAAGTTAAGTCTGAATTTGGCAATAAGGAGTTCATGGTCTGAGCCATAGTCAGCTCCCAGTCTTGTTTTTGCTGACTGTATAGAGCTGCTTCATCTTCAGCTGCAAACAATATAATCAATCTGATTTGAGTACTGACCATCTGGTGATGTCCATGTGTAGAGTTGTCTCTTGTGTTCTTGGAAGACAGTGTTTGCTGTGACCAGTCCATTCTCTTGGCAAAACTCTGGTAGGCTTTGCCCTGCTTCATCCTGTACTCCAAGGCCAAACTTGCCTGTTACTCTGGGAATCTCTTGACTTTCAACTTTTGCATTCCAGTCCCTTGTGATGAAAAGGATATCTTTTTTTTTTTTTTGGAGGGGGGGCGTATTAGTTCTGGAAGGTCTTGTAGGTCTTAATAGAACCATTCAACTTCAGCTTTTTTGGCATTACTGTTTGGGGCATAAACTTGGATTACTGTAATATTGAATGGGTTACCTTATAAATGAGCAAAAATTCTGTCATTTTTGAGACTGCTCCCAAGTACTGCATTTCAGACTCTTGTTGACTATGAGGACTACTTCATTTCTTCTAAGGGATTCTTGCCCACAGTAGTAGATATAATGATCAACTGAGTTTAATTCACCCATTCCAGTCCATTTTAGTTCACTAATTCCTAACATATCAATGTTCACTCTTGCCATCTCTCATTTGACCACTTCCAATTCACCCTGATTCATGGGCCTGACATTCCAGGTTCCTATGCAATATTGCTCTTTACAGCATCAGACTTTACTTCCAACATCAGTCACATTCATAACTGGGTGTTGTTTTTGCTTTGGCTTTGTCTCTTCATTCTTTCTGGAGTTATTTCTCCATTCTTCTCCAGTAGGATATTGGGCACCTACCAACCTGGGAAATTCATGTTTCAGTGTCATATCTTTTTGCCTTTCTATATTGTTCATGGGGTTCTCAAGGCAAGACTACTGAAGTGGTTTGCCATTCCTTTCTCCAGTGGACCACGTTTTTCAGAACTCTCCACAATGACCCGTCTGTCTTGGGTGGCCCTACATGGCATGGCTCATAGTTTCATTGAATTAGACAAGGCTGTGATCCATGTGATCTTTGGTTAGTTTTCTGTGATTGTGGCTTTCATTCTGTCTGCCCTCTGCTGGATAAGAGACTTGTGCAAGCTTCCTGATGGGAGACACTGACTCTGGGCAAAACTGAGTCTTATTCTAAAGGGCGGGGCCATGCCCAGTAAATCATTAGTCCAATTTTCTGTTGATGGGCAGGGCTGTGTTCCCTCCATGTTTTTTGGCCTGAGGCCAAACTATGGTAGGGATAATGACACCACAGTAAGCCACTGTCAACCCACACTTCTGCCAGAGACTCCTGCACACTCACAGGCAAGTCTGGCTCAGTCTCTTGTGGGATCACTGCTCCTTTCTCCTGGGTTCTGGTGCACACAAGATTTTGTGCCCTCCAAGAGTCTGTTTCCCCAGTTTTGTGGAAGTTCTGTAATCAAATCCCATTGGCCTCCAAAGTCAAATTCCCTGGAGGTTCTCAGTCCATTTGCCAGATCCCCATGTTGGGAAATCTGTTGTGAGTTTTCGAACTTTCCTAAAAATGAGAGAGTTTCTTTGGACAGAGAATTATATATAATCAACTACACTCCAATACAAAATAAAAAGTTTAAAAAAAAAAAAAAAACGATGGAGAAATAGGTTCCACCTCTCCTGGAAAAAAAATTTAAAGCCACATGGCAAAGGGACGTGGACACAGGAATGGGAACAACAGCAGTCATTTTTGCAAGAAATCTCCCATAAAATCATTTCCCAACTTTGAAGTGTTTAAAACCTACAAAAGTAAGTAAAAAATTCACCCAGGAAATTCCCAAGGATAACAACAGGTCATCATCCCTATTTATTATCAGAAATTATCCCTTATGGCAGAAAGTGAAGAGGAACTAAAAAGCCTCCTGATGAAAGTGAAAGAGGAGAATGAAAAAGTTGGCTTAAAGCTCAACATTCAGAAAACAAAGATCATGGCATCTGGTCCCATCACTTCATGGGAAATAGGTGGGGAAACAGGGGAAACAGTGTCAGACTTTATTTTGGGGGGGCTCCAAAATCACTGCAGATGGTAACTGCAGCCATGAAATTAAAAGACACTTACTCCTTGGAAGAAAAGTTATGACCAACCTAGATAGCATATTGAAAAGCAGAGACATTACCTTGCCTACAAAGGTCCGTCTAGTCAAGGCAATGATTTTTCCAGTGGTCATGCATGGATGTGAGTTGGACTGTGAAGAAAGCTGAGTGCCGAAGAATTGATGCTTTTGAACTGTGGTGTTGGAGAAGACTCTTGAGAGTCCCTTGGACTGCAAGGAAATCCAACCAGTCCATTCTGAAGGAGATCAGCCCTGGGATTTCTTTGGAAGGAATGATGCTAAAGCTGAAACTCCAGTACTTTGGCCACCTCATGTGAAGAGTTGACTCATTGGAAGAGACTCTGATGCTGAGAGGGATTGGGGGCAGGAGGACAAGGGGACGACAGAGGATGAGATGGCTGGATGGCATCACAGACTCGATGGATGTGAGTTTGAATGAACTCCTGCTGAGCCAGCGTGAGGAATCCCACCCGTGGCAAAGGTCATGAGGAAGGAAGCCTGACAAAACGCAAGGGCGTGATCAGGCTTCAGGGGTTCCCACTGGAATTCCCTGAGCATCCACCTCAAAAAACCAGAGTCTGCCTGCTTTACTGTGTTATGCTTTCCACCTACTCTTCTGACATTAACAGGGGGATGTCCCCCCACCACCTTTTTCTGGAAAAATTTAATCTAGAGCTTTTAGATAATAAATCTCCTGGGCATAATAAGAGTGTTTCAATCCAAAAACCCTTCTAATGGCTTTCTAGTCTGCCTGCTGGACTCTTACAGCTGCGCATGTGATTGCTTGAGGCCTCCTGACCGTGAGAGGCACAGGAAGCTTAAAACATCCTAGGAATGTAGGGGCTTCCGAGGAGTAAAACCATTAGAATAGAACTGATTAAAGGTTTCATTTGTTGAGCCAATACTTGCTGCTAAATTTTCATATCTTCTATTTGTAGATATAGTTGGTATATAGAAAAAACAGATAGTAGCCCTGGCATTAGCAACATTAGATCTTTGAGTTAAGTACTTTCTTTGTTATAACCCACTGCACCTTTGTTCTACAGGAATGTATCTTTATTTAGTACTTTGAGGGTGATGCAGAGTAAAGAAAAAACACTTCTAAGGAAAAAGAGTTTTCTGGTTGATAGACATTTAACTAGGAAGAGAGCCATAAAAATGTTAACAGGCTTCTTGGCCAGAAGATAATGTAAACCACCTGAGACTTTTTGTATACGGGAAGGTATGCAAAAAGAAAGCCTGATCTCAATGAGGGTCAGGACTGCTGCCCCTGCATAACTCTGCATATTCCATTATTTCTTTATGTACAACTTGGGGTATATAAGCTGATTTTGAAAATAAAGTCTTGAGTCTTGCACCGATGCTGGGCTCCCCCATGCCATTCTTTTCTCCTCTTTTCCGGCTGAATTCCCATCTGGAGCGCAGAGGCTCACCAAGTCTACTTACTTGCCCTGGCTTCTAAGATCCATGCGAGAGGGAGCCCAAGGTGGGGCACCCTCCGCTATTCAAGTGGATGCCAGTGGCCTAACGTAGATGTTGCAAACCTCTTGTCTCGAGGTTTTATTAGTTTTCCGTGAAAACCAAGTTATTCAGCCTCTTTTTCTCCACCAATATTTCCTACTACACTATCCATTTCTAGTCTCTCTCTATATCTGTAGTTAAATAAGTTTTTCCTAGGATGCCAACTTCATCCCTGCTTCGAATTCCCTGGATCCACTGGGGCTGGACCCCGGCAAACTCCAGGAGTTGGTGGTGGACAGGGAGGCCTGGTGTGCTGCAATTCATGGTGTTGCAAAGAGTCAGACATGGCTGAGTGACTGAACTGAACTGAACTGAATACAAGTTACCTACTCACCGTTGTTTCTACTTGAAGAGATTTTCCACTTACTTACCCAGTCCTGTCTCTACTCTAGTCACACCTGATTTCTTCCATGCTCTTGACTTTTTCCAATTTTTTAAAGCAAAACAAAATGTAATCGTCAATTGTTGGTGATTACTGTCTAAAATTTTCCTCTGATAGTTGATAGCCGAGGTACTTGGCAAATGTCTGTGATACTTGACCTGGATGGGGAAGTTTTACAACTCTAAGGATTTAATAAAAGACCTATCTGCTGTCCTGTGGACTTCCCTGGTGACTCAGAGGGTGAAGGATTTGCCTGCAATGCAGAGACCTGGGTTCAGTCCCTCAAGAAGGGAAAGGCTATCCACTCCAGTATTCTTGCCTGGAGAAGTCCATGGGCAGAGGAGCCTGGTGGGCTACAGTCTATAAGGTTGCAAAGAGCTGGGCACGACTGAGTTGACTAACACTGTCACTTTCATGTTGCACTATGGGACACCATCCATGAATTTCGGCACCTACTTGTGTAAGAAAAAAGGAAAAACTCAAAAATTTATTAATAGTACTGCACTTGGGATGCAAGCTTGAATAAGGACATGAGGGTTTTATCCGTCCAGACAGGAAGGCATGCTCCTCATCAGAGATCCTGGTGATGGACCTGGGCTGCCAGTAAAAAGCACTGGCAGTGAAGCCCACTTCTGGACTTTCACCAGTGGGGAGCTGACATGAAGGTTAGTAGACATGTGTGGGGAGATCCCTCTAGACCAGTGTTGTCCAACCACAGAATAATGTCAGGCACTTGTGTAACTCTGAGTATTCTAGTACAGGTGGACCTCACTGTACAGTGCTTTGCTTTATCAGTTTACAGATACTAATTACTTTTTTTTTTTTACAAATTAAAAGTTGTGACAACCCTGCATTAAGCAAGTCTATCAGCACAATTTTTCCAACAGCATTTTTCTCACTTTATGTCTCCATGTCACATTTAGTAATTCTCACAATATTTCAAATATTTCCATTATTATTATATTTGTTATGGGAACCTGTGATCAGTGTTTGATGTTATTAGTATGACTTGCTGAAGTCTCAGATGATGGTTAACATTTTTAGCAATATTTTTAAATTAAGGTATATCCATTCTTTTTAGACATAATGCACACTAATAAACTACAATATAGTCTAAGTCTTATTTTTTTTTTTTTACTTTATTTTACTTTACAATACTGTATTGGTTTTGCCATACATTGACATGAATCCACCACGGGTGTACATGCATTCCCAAACATGGACCCCCCTCCCACCTCCCTCCCCATAACATCTCTCAGGGTCATCACCGTGCACCAGCCCCAAGCATGCTGTATCCTGCGTCAGACATAGACTGGCGATTCGATTCTTACATGATAGTATACATGTTACAGTGCCACTCTCCCAAATCATCCCACCCTCGCCCTCTCCCTCTGAGTCCAAAAGTCCATTATACACATCTGTGTCTTTTTTGCTGTCTTGCATACAGGGTCGTCATTGCCATCTTTCTAAATTCCATATATATGTGTTAGTATACTGTATTGGTGTTTTTCTTTCTGCCTTACTTCACTCTGTATAATTGGCTCCAGTTTCATCCATCTCATCAGAACTGATTCAAATGAATTCTTTTTAACGGCTGAGTAATACTCCATTGTGTATATGTACCACTGCTTTCTTATCCATTCATCTGCTGATGGACATCTAGGTTGTTTCCATGTCCTGGCTATTATAAACAGTGCTGCGATGAACATTGGGGTACATGTGTCTCTTTCAATTCTGGTTTCCTCGGTGTGTATGCCCAGCAGTGGGATTGCTGGGTCATAAGGCAGTTCTATTTGCAATTTTTTAAGGAATCTCCACACTGTTCTTCATAGTGGCTGTACTAGTTTGCATTCCCACCAACAGTGTAGGAGGGTTCCCTTTTCTCCACACCCTCTCCAGCATTTATTGCTTGCAGATTTTTGGATTGCAGACATTCTGACTGATGTGAAATGGTACCTCACTGTGGTTTTGATTTGCATTTCTCTAATAATGAGTGATGTTGAGCATCTTTTCATGTGTTTGTTAGCCATCCGTATGTCTTCTTTGGAGAAATGTCTATTTAGTTCTTTGGCCCATTTTTTGATTGGGTCGTTTATTTTTCTAGAATTGAGCTGCATAAGTTGCTTGTATATTTTTGAGATTAGTTGTTTGTCAGTTGCTTCATTTGCTATTATTTTCTCGCATTCAGAAGGCTGTCTTTTCACTTTGCTTATATTTTCCTTTGTTGTGCAGAAGCTTTTAAGTTTAATTAGATCCCATTTGTTTATTTTTGCTTTTATTTCCAGTATTCTGGGAGGTGGATCATAAGGATCCTGCTGTGATTTATGTTGGAGAGTGTTTTGCCTATATTTTCCTCTAGGAGTTTTATAGTTTCTGGTCTTACATTTAGATCTTTAATCCATTTTGAGTTTATTTTTGTGTGCGGTGTTAGAAAGTGATCTAGTTCCATTCTTTTACAAGTGCTTGACCAGTTTTCCCAGCACCACTTGTTAAAGAGATTGTCTTCACTCCATTGTATATTCTTGCCTCCTTTGTCAAAGATAAGGTGTCCATATGTGTGTGGATTTATCTCTGGGCTTTCTATTTTGTTCCATTGATCTATATGTCTGTCTTTGTGCCAGTACCATACTGTTTTGATGACTGTGGCTTTGTAGTAGAGCCTGAAGTCAGGCAAGTTGATTCCTCCAGTTCCATTCTTCTTTCTCAAGATTGCTTTGGCTATTCGAGGTTTTTTGTATTTCCATACAAATCTTGAAATTATTTGTTCTAGTTCTGTGAAAAATATGGCTGGTAGCTTAATAGGGATTGCGTTGAATTTGTAAATTGCTTTGGGGAGTATACTCATGTTCACTATATTGATTCTTCCGATCCATGAACATGGTATATTTCTCCATCTATTAGTGTCCTCTTTGATTTCTTTCACCAGTGTTTTATAGTTTTCTATGTATAGGTCTTTAGTTTCTTTAGGTAGATATATTCCTAAGTATTTTATTCTTTTCGTTGCAATGGTGAATGGAATTGTTTCCTTAATTTCTTTTTCTACTTTCTCATTATTAGTGTATAGGAATGCAAGGGATTTCTGTGTGTTGATTTTATATCCTGCAACTTTACTATATTCATTGATTAGCTCTAGTAACTTTCTGGTGGAGTCTTTAGGGTTTTGTATATAGAGGATCATGTCATCTGCAAACAGTGAAAGTTTTACTTCTTCTTTTCCAATTTGGATTCCTTTTATTTCTTTTTCTGCTCTGATTGCTGTGGCCAAAACTTCCAAAACTATGTTGAATAGTAGCGGTGGGCACCCTTGTCTTGTTCCTGACTTTAGGGGAAATGCTTTCAATTTTTCACCATTGAGGATAATGTTTGCTGTGGGTTTGTCATATATAGCTTTTATTATGTTGAGGTATGTTCCTTCTATTCCTGCTTTCTGGAGAGTTTTTATCATAAATGGATGTTGAATTTTGTCAAAGGCCTTCTCTGCATCTATTGAGATAATCATATGGTTTTTATTTTTCAATTTGTTAATGTGGTGAATGACATTGATTGATTTGCGGATATTGAAGAATCCTTGCATCCCTAGGATAAAGCCCACTTGGTCATGGTGTATGATCTTTTTAATGTGTTGCTGGATTCTGATTGCTAGAATTTTGTTGAGGATTTTTGCATCTATGTTCATCAGTGATATTGGCCTGTAGTTTTCTTTTTTTGTAGTAACTTTGTCAGGTTTTGGTATTAGGGTGATGGTGGCCTCATAGAATCAGTTTGGAAGTTTACCTTCCTCTGCAATTTTCTGGAAGAGTTTGAGTAGGATAGGTGTTAGCTCTTCTCAAAATTTTTGGTAGAATTCAGCTGTGAAGCCGTCTGAACCTGGGCTTTTGTTTGCTGGAAGATTTCTGATTACAGTTTCAATTTCCATGCTTGTGATGGGTCTGTTAAGATTTTCTATTTCTTCCTGGTTCCATTTTGGAAAATTGTACTTTTCTAAGAATATGTCCATTTCTTCCACGTTGTCCATTTTATTGGCATATAACTGCTGATAGTAGTCTCTTATGATCCTTTGTATTTCTATGTTGTCTGTTGTGATCTCTCCATTTTCATTTCTAATTTTATTGACTTGATTTTTCTCTCTTTGCTTCTTGATGAGTCTGGCTAATGGTTTGTCAATTTTATTTATCCTTTCAAAGAACCAGCTTTTGGCTTTGTTGATTTTTGCTATGGTCTCTTTTGTTTCTTTTGCATTTATTTCTGCCCTAATTTTTAAGATTTCTTTCCTTCTACTAACTCTGGGGTTCTCCAATTCTTCCTTTTCTAGTTGCTTTAGGTGTAGAGTTAGGTTATTTATTTGACTATTTTCTTGTTTCTTGAGGTATGCCTCTATTGCTATGAACTTTCCTCTTAGCACTGCTTTTATAGTGTCCCACAGGTTTTGGGTTGTTGTGTTTTCATTTTCATTAGTTTCTATGCATATTTTGATTTCTTTTTTGATTTCTTCTGTGATTTGTTGGTTATTCAGAAGTGTGTTGTTCAACCTCCATATGTTGGAATTTTTAATAGTTTTTCTCCTGTAATTGAGATCTAATCTTAATGCATTGTGATCAGAAAAGATGCTTGGAATGATTTCGATTTTTTTGAATTTATCAAGTTTAGATTTATGGCCCAGGACGTGATCTATCCTGGAGAAGGTTCCATGAGCACTTGAGAAAAAGGTGAAATTCATTGTTTTGGGGTGAAATGTCCTATAGATATCAATTAGGTCTAACTGGTCTAATGTATCATTTAAAGTTTGTGTTTCTTTGTTGATTTTCTGTTTAGTTGATCTGTCCATAGGTGTGAGTGGGGTATTAAAGTCTCCCACTATTATTGTGTTATTGTTGATTTCCCCTTTCATACTTGTTAGCATTTGTCTTACATATTGCGGTGCTCCTATGTTGGGTGCATATATATTTATAATTGTTATATCTTCTTCTTGGATTGATCCTTTGATCATTATGTAGTGGCCTTCTTTGTCTCTTTTCACAGCCTTTGTTTTAAAGTCTATTTTATCGGAAATGAGTATTGCCACTCCTGCTTTCTTTTGGTCTCTATTTGTGTGGTATATCTTTTTCCACCCCTTCACTTTCAGTCTGTATGTGTCCCTTGTTTTGAGGTGGGTCTCTTGTAAGCAGCATATAGAGGGCTCTTGTTTTTGTATCCATTCGGCCAGTCTTTGTCTTTTGATTGGGGCATTCAACCCATTTACGTTTATGGTAATTATTGATAAGTATGATCCTGTTACCATTTACTTTATTGTTTTGGGTTCGGGTTTATACACCCTTTTTGTGTTTCCTGTCTAGAGAATATCCTTTAGAATTTGTTGGAGAGCTGGTTTGGTGGTGCTGAATTCTCTCAGCTTTTGCTTGTCTGTAAAGCTTTTGATTTCTCCTTTGTATTTCAATGAGATCCTTGCTGGGTACAGTAATCTCGGCTATAGGTTATTTTCTTTCATCACTTTAAGTATGTCTTGCCATTCCCTCCTGGCCTGAAGAGTTTCTATTGAAAGATCAGCTGTTATCCTTATGGGAATCCCCTTGTGTGTTATTTGTTGTTTTTCCCTTGCTGCCTTTAATATTTGTTCTTTGTGTTTAATCTTTGTTAATTTGATTAATATGTGTCTTGCAGTGTTTCGCCTTGGGTTTATCCTATTTGGAACTCTCCGTTTTTCTTGGACTTGGGTGATTATTTCCTTCCCCATTTTAGGGAAGTTTTCAATTATTATCTCCTCAAGGATTTTCTCATGGTCTTTCTTTTTGTCTTCTTCTTCTGGGACTCCTATAATTCGAATGTTGGAGTGTTTCATATCGTCCTGGAGGTTTCTGAGATTGTCATCATTTCTTTTAATTCGTTTTTCTTGTTTCCTCTCTGATTCATTTATTTCTACCATTCTATCTTCTATTTCACTAATCCTATCTTCTGCCTCCGTTATTCTGCTATTTGTTGCTTCCAGAGTGTTTCTGATCTCACTTATTGAGTTATTCATGATATATTGACTCTTTTTTATTTCTTCTAGGTTCTTGTTAAACCTTTCTTGCATCTTCTCAATCCTTGTCTCTAGGCTATTTATCTGTGATTCCATTTTGATTTCAAGATTTTGGATCATTTTCACTATCAATATTCGAAATTCTTTCTCAGGTAGATTTCCTACCTCTTCCTCTTTTGTTTGGTTTGGTGGGCAACCCTCCTGTTCCTTTACCTGCTGAGTATTCCTGTCTCTTCCTCTTGATTATATTGCTGTGTTTGGGGTGGCCTTTTTATATTCTGGTAATTTGTGGAGTTCTCTTTATTATGGAGCTTCCTCACTGTGGGTGGGGTTGTATCAGTGGCTTGTCTAGGTTTCCTGGTTAGGGAGGCTTGTGTTGGAGTTCTGGTGGGTGGAGCTGGGTTTTTTCTCTCTGGAGTGCAGTGGAGTGATCAGTAATGGGTTATGAGACGTCAAAGGTTTTGGAGTAACTTTGAGCTGCCTGTATATTGAAGCTCAGGGGGTGTGTTCCTGTGTTGCTGGAGAATTTGTGTGGCATGTCTTGTTCTGGAACTTGTTGGTCCTTGGGTGGAGCTTGGTTTCAGTGTAGGTATGGAGGCATTTGATGAGCTCCTATTGCTTAATGTTCCCTGAATTCAGGAGTTCTCTGATGTTTTCAGGCTTTGGACTTAAGCCTCCTGCTTCTGGTTTTCAGTTTTATTTTTACAGTAGTCTCTAGACTTCTCCATCTATACAGCACTGATGATAAAACATCTAGGTTAAAGATGAAAAGTTTCTCCACATTGAGGGACACTCAGAAAGGTTCACTGAGTTACAAGGAGAAGAGAAGAGGGAGGGGGTAGTTAGAGGTGACTGGAATGAGATGCAGTGAGATCAAAAGAGGAGAGAGCAAGCTAGCCAGTAGTCACTTCCTTATGTGTGCTCTATAGTCTGGACCGCTCAGAGGTATTCATGGAGTTATACGGGGAAGAGGAGAGGGAGAAAGTAGACAGAGGTGGCCAGGAGGATGAGAGAGAGGAATGAGAAGGAGAGAGACAAATCCTGCCAGTAACCAGTTCCTTAGGTATTCTCCATGGTCTGGAACACACAGAGATTCACAGAGTTGGATAGAGAAGAGATGGGGGAGAAAAGAGACAGAGGCCACCTGGTGGAGAAAAGGAGAGTCCAAAGGAGGAGAGAGTGGTCAAGCCTGTAATCTCGCTCTCAGGTAAAATTGGGTAGTGAAGTTTGGGTTTTTAAATGTACAAAATTGACAACAAAAACCGAAGAGCAAAGATTAAAAATCTAGAGAAGAGGCTGGATTTTCAAAAATACAATATTAAAGAACAGAAGCAGAAGGAAAAAAGAAAAAAGAAAAAAAAAAGCCACAAGAATTATTTAAAAAACAAACAAACAAACACCAATAACCACCCAAAGACTATATATGGTGTTTGCCTTAAAAAAAAAAAAAGGTTTTTTTTTTTAATATTAATAATAGGTTATAGAAATAAAAATTAGAGGAGAAATAGAAGACTTAACTATTAAAAAAAAAAGTGAGAAAAAAGAAAAAAAAAAAGGAATGATTTTAAAAATAGTAAAAATATATCTGGCCCTTCTCTGATGTTGTGGGCATTGTGGGGTCACTTCCAAGGTGGTTCCCTCTGTTTAACTTCTTCTTTATGCTGGTTTTTTAGGCTCACTAGTTCAGTTGCGCTGTGGGGAGGGGGGATGCTGCAAACAAATAGCGCTGTCGTGTGCACACAGTGTCTCAGCCCTGCTGGACCTGTCCCTTCTCGCGGCGCACAAACCTCTCCGGCTCTACGATGCTCAGCCGGGAACCGTCTGAGGCCGGCCCTAGGGTGCGTGCACTTCCCCGGTCTAAGCCGCTCAGGTTCGGCGCTCAGGTAGCCCTCAGAGGCACAGATTCGGCTGGGACTGTGCTTTGTGCCCTTCCCGGGTCCAAGTAGCTCAGGAGTTTGGCGAGCGCGATCGCTGCGACTTGTCGCCTTTTCTGCCTCTGCTGCTCAGTTTTCTGGGTGGACCGCTGGCGCCCCTTGTGAGGCAGATGATGACTGTCCAACACCCCCAGAAGTCTTAGCAAAGAAGCCTGCTTGCAGTTAGGTAAGTGAAGTCTCTCAGGGGCTGCAATTGCCCCTTTCCAGCCCTTATGGCTCTGGCTGTCTGTCCCCGGCGGGGGATGGTCTGCAGCTGGCTTTTTCCGTTCCGTCCTTTGTTCTGTGCTCGGTCCTGGCGGTGTCTTATGTTCGAGCTTTACATACGGTAGCTATCCCACAGTCTGGTTTGCTAGCCCAAGTTAGATCGTTCTGGTTGCGCGTGGGGCATTCCTGCCCGATTCTTACAGAGCACTGCAGCCCGCGCCTCCCGCGCTTCCCTGCCCTGCCCCCACTTCCCAGTGGCGGATGCAGGTGTCTGTGCTGCTTTTCCGCTGGGGGAGTTACTGTTGGGCTTGTAATCTCTTGGTTTTAATTATTTCTTTATTTTTCCCTTCCTGTTATGTTGCCCTCTGTGTTTCCAAGGCTCGCCACAGACTCAGCAGGGAGAGTGTTTCCTGGTGTTTGGAAACCTCTCTGCTTAAAATTCCCTTCCCGGGATGGGCTTCCCTTCCCAGGACGGAGCTCTCTCCCCACCTCCTTTGTCTCCTTTTTCGTCTTTTATATTTTTTCCTACCTGTTTTTGAAGACAATGATCTGCTTTTCTGGTTGCCTGATGTCCTCTGCCAGCCTACAGAAGTTGTTTGTGGAGTTTGCTCAGTGTTGAAATGTTCTTTCGAGGAATCTGTGAGGGAGAAAGTGGTCTTCCCGTCCTATTCCTCCGCCGTCTTAGGACCGCTTCAATATAGTCTAAGTCTTATATGCACTAAGAAACCAAAAAAACTCATGTGATTCACTCTATTGTGATATTCACTTCATTGAGATGGTTAGGAAGTGATCCCACAGTATCTCCAAGGTATGCCTGTGGTCACATTTTAAAGGTAAAAAGAAATAAATGAAATTAGCTTTCAGTTCATTTCAGTTCAGTTCAGTCGCTCAGTCGTGTCTGACTCTTTGCGACCCCATGAATCGCAGCATGCCAGGCCTCCCTGTCCATCACCATCTCCCAGAGTTCACTCAGACTCACATCCATCAAGTCTGTGATGCCATCCAGCCATCTCATCCTCTGTCGGCCCCTTCTCCTCCTGCCCCCAATCCCTCCCAGCATCAGAGTTTTTTCCAATGAGTCAACTCTTCGCATGAGGTGGCCAAAGTACTGGAGCTTCAGCTTCAGCATCATTCCTTCCAAAGAACACCCAGGGCTGATCTCCTTCAGAATGGACTGGTTGGATCTCCTTGCAGTCCAAGGGACTCTCAAGAGTCTTCTCCAACACCACAGATCTTTAAGAATATATTTTTAACGCTATGTATCCCAAATATTAGATCATCAATAAAGCATGACACTCACTTGCCTTTGAGGGCAAAATGTATGCCATGGTCCTGTCTGCAAGCTCTGTGTCCAGCACAATGCTTGGCACATAATGTGTCACAAATATCTGTAAGCTGAATGAAAACATAACACAAACACCAACAATAATCATTGAGTAACTGTTGTATGCTATAAGGTGATTCATTGTCTAGAAGCATAAGCACTTTATTCCATAAAGCTTTGGTTCAAAATTCGTGAAACTAAAGGCCATCCCAACTATTTTAATCATAGAGTCTTAATCTTTAAATTATATAAACAACTTACATCATCCCTGACTTCCACTTAGCAGCTTATCAGAGGACAGAAATTCCTTAGACATGGAGTAAGTCTGACATTTAGGAGTGTTAGAGAGACAACCAAGAGAGCATTGTAAAAACAGCCCTTGGGTACCTCAGGGTCCTACATAAGGACATATATTTATTTTCCAGTAAATGGATTTCATGTAGTTTATACCTACATGTCCCATTTGACTCTGAGTTCTATGACAGCTATTTTTTTCTGCTATGAAATCACTTAGACTCTTAACTCCACTTCATGGGCACTACTTCAAATATTCACAAAGCTCTCTGTAAATGTCCAAGATTCCTTTCTGCATCCATAAATACATCAGTAAAAGAAGAATCACATATCATGTCAAAAGACAGGTTCAAATTTTAGCTTGAGATTCTCTTTGAAGTTAGAAATCCTAAAATATTAGTCACTACTTTTTAAAAAAATGTCTTGTTTTGTTTTCCTGGACAAAGAAATACCTACTCCAGTGTATCTTCCCAAACCAGAGATTGAACCTGAGTCTATTCCATTTCCTGCATTGGCAGGCTGGTTCTTTACCACTAGGCTTCCTTGGTAGCTCAGTTGGTAAAGAATCCACCTGCAATGCAGGAGACCTCAGCTTGATTCTTTATTGGGAAGATCCCCTGGAGAAGGGCTAGGCTACCCACTCTAGTATTCTTGGGCTTCCCTGATGGCTCAGGCAGTAGAGAATCTGCCTCCAATGTGGGATAGCCGAGTTGGATCCCTGGGTTGGGAAGATCCCCTGAAGGAGGGCATGGTAACCCACTCCAGTATTCTTGCCTGGAGAATCCCCATGGACAGAGGAGCCTGGCAGGCTACAGTCCATGGGGTCGCAAAGGGTGGGACATCACTGAGCAACTAAGCACAGCACAGTGCCACCTAGGAAGCCCAGAAATGAGAAGTTAGGCTACAAAAAGAAGAAGTTTGTGTTTCCCTAGCAGGTTTGATCCCTGGGTTGGGAAGATTCCCTGGAAAAGGAAATGCAACCCATTCCAGTTTTTTTGCCTGGAGTATCCCATGGACAGAGGAGACTGGTGGAAGTTTATGGCCTGAGCCCACACTTGTCTCAAGTGTATGAAAAGGTTAGAACATCTCAGAGGAGGAGAATTTGGGAATATTGTCGGTTTGTGGTGAATTTCCCCTTCTTCTGGGTTTGTCCCCAGTCTGATGGAGACCTTAGAGACTGTGTCCCCTTAGTGGTGTGAAACACTTCATGGGAAAATCTCATGGAGAAAAATAGATTGTGGCCATCCTTGTTAGTAAAATGAAAATCTTTAGCTATAAATGAAAGTAAGAAGCTACTTAAATGAAATGGTTTTGTGCCTACATATAATTGGAGAAATTTTTTGTTGGAATGATAGAAGTTGAAGTTCTGGGATTGGACCAACATTTCATCGAGGAAATTTCACACAGAACTGTCAAAATGGTGTTATTTTATGACTGTTTCCCAGAGCTTATTCTTTCAACACATCAGTTCCATATTTTTATATGCTTGCTGATTTTCTATCTTCCCCATTGGAACATAAACTCCCCAAGGGCAAGGACCTTATCTCTTTTATTTGTCACTGATTCCTCCAAGCCTAGAAAAATGCCAACACATTGGAGTAGTTTTTAAATATCTGTTGATTAAATGCACAAGTGGGTAGCAGGGCATAGGGGATTAGAAGATTTTCTACATGGTTTTTCTATTTTTCCCAAGACTTCAGTTTATTTGAAACAGAGATTGCTTTGGATTTTAAGTCCATATTCCCTGACTTGGACAGATGTTGCTTTTTAAAAATTTTTTTAATATTTTCCTTTTTTAAGAATTGAAGCATGGTTGATTTACAATATTGTGTTAGTTTCAGGTGTACAAAAAAGTGATTCGGGTATACACATACATATGTCAATTATTTTTCACATTCTTTTCCCATTTAGGTTATTAAAGATTATTGACTATAGTTCCCTGTGCTATATAGCAAGTCCTTGTTGGTTATCTATTTTATGTTTAGTACTGTGTCTATAGTAATCCCAAACTCCTAATTTATCCCTAATTTCCCTTTTGATAACCATAAGTTGTTTCTTATGTCGCTGGGGCTGTTCCTGTTCTGTTCAATGTTGAAAAGAATACCTTGGCTGAAGGTTTTTCCAAGAAAAGAAATATAAAAAGCCTGTTATATGTCCTCTGGAAAGAATAGAATAGAAATAGTTCTTTGCACTCTAGCCATAATTTATCCTGGCTTCAATGGAGGAGGCTCGAAAGTCACATTTAGGCTTCTCTTGTATAAAGTCACAGCCGCCTGACGATAGTCAGCGTGTGTAACTAATTACTACTGTGGCAGCTTTTCTTTCGCCTTTGCATTTTCTCATGTGATATGCTACTGCTAATAAAACTGTC
Source organism: Budorcas taxicolor (assembly GCF_023091745.1). Taxonomy (NCBI): domain Eukaryota; kingdom Metazoa; phylum Chordata; class Mammalia; order Artiodactyla; family Bovidae; genus Budorcas; species Budorcas taxicolor. Next base: position 6,534,134 of record NC_068922.1, read on the forward strand.
AATTTTCTTTTACTTCAGCAAAAGGTCACACATGACAACAACCCCTTTTGCCTACTAACAGCAAGAGCCTTTATTAATATTTTAAATGTACACAGTGATATTTCCAAAAGGTCAGATTTTTTAAGAGACATAAAATTTCTGTCCTAATTCTCTTCCCTCCTTTTCTCTGCCTCACATCACTAGCACTTTGCTCTTCAGCCTCAGATATTGTGCTTATTATAAATTATGTTCAGCCAGGTAAACGCCAGGTAGGGTATCAGGTGAGGGGCATAGCAGGGGAGGCACATGCATTTCCAGAGCTCTCTCGCAGCTACATGGACAAATGTTACCAGGAATTGGCAACTCTTTGAATATTAAGATACTCATGAGCCATCAGCAATCAGTTTTACAATCTTAGTACTTTTTCCACTGCTAGAAATACTAAGTGACAGGCACAGTGATAAGGATTTTACATGAAATAATTCATTATCTAGGAAAAAATTCTCTAAGCTGGGTGCTATTAATAGCCACATTTTATAAATGAAAAAACTGAATCTCAGAGACATACGGAAATTTCTCCAAGATTTCATGACTGATCTGAGGCAGATCCTGCCTCTTAATCTCTACATCACACAACCATTTCCTACTCTCCCTCTCAAGCTCTCCTCTGTGATCAGTAATTTGTTGTTGTTATTCAAGTCATGTCTGACTCTTTGTGACCCCATGGATGCCTCTATCCTGTCCTCCACTATCTCCTGGAGTTTACTCAAATTCAAGTCCATTAAGTCAATGATACTTTCTAACCACTTCATCCTCTGTTGCCCTCTTCTCCTTTGGTTGACTTTCAATCTTTCCCAGCGTCAGGGTCTTTTCTAATGAGTCATCTCTTCTCATCAGGTGGTCGAAGTATTGGAGCTTCAGCATCAGCATCAGTCCTTCCAATGAACACCCAGGACTGATCTCCTTTAGGATGGACTGGTTGGATATCCTTGCAGTCCAAGGGTCTGTCAAGAGTCTTCTACAACACCACAGTTCAAAAGGATCAATTCTTCGGCACTCAGTCTTCTTTATGATCCAACGCTCACATTGGTACATGACTACTGGAAAAACCATAGCTTTGACTATACAGAACTTTGTCAGCAAAGTGGTGTCTCTGCTTTTTAATATGCTGTCCAGGTTTATCACAGCTTTCCTTGCAAGGACCAAGCATCTTTTAATTTCAGGGACTTCTCTGCTGGTCCAGTGGTTGAGACTCCACACTCCCAACACAGAGGGTGCTGGTTCAACCCCTAATCAGAAAACTAAGATCCCACTTGCTGCAATCAGTGACAGACTTATAGAAAGGTAGCTGGCTAGAGCTTGGATCACATCACTGGCTATGAGAGAGGATGAGGTGCACCAGGTTACTCAAGGAGAGAACTCTAACTGACAGGCAACAAACAGGATTTGCTCACTCAGTTTGCCTAGGAAAGCCAAAGCATGGTTTCTGACCATGGATAATCCATAAGGATCCTTCTCCTCTCTCCCTGTGAAACATGATTTGCAAAGTTGCCTAATGTTGGGCTTTACTAAACCACTGCCAGTTACTGAAGTGCAGATTTAAATTTACCAATTTAAATCCCCTAGACAGGTAATTTTATTTAATTTTGTGTGTATATAACCCTTTAGGTATTTAATAAAAACTGGGAACATTCTAACTTAGACAAAGTAAGACATACACAGCATTATTCAATGTCAGTGTTTTCTGTGTTACCAGAATTTCAGAGACTATGAAGGATTTAGCTTTTAAATACTTCTTTCCTTGGTCTTAAGATAAGTCAACAAACTATTTTATTTAAATATAAGATATTGACAAGAATTATTTGTTACTAATCATCAGTGCCTTTTGCATGTATCCTGGACAGTCAGGCTAGAGAATCACATCTAGTAAGCAAACAATGCCCAGAATACTCCAGAAGGAACTATTACATATTCATTTTTCCATGCAAATGAGAGGATCACCCCTGCTGCAAAAAACTTCCTAAGAGGAGTTAGAATTCCTACATCAGTCCAGTAATAACAGAGTATCCCTACCTCTGCAGTCAACAGAGGCCAAGTGGAGAAGTGAAAATTCAGTCTCTGACAGTAAAGAGGTGGTCCTCCTAACCCCTTGCCCTGCTGGAACTGCGTAAGAGAAACCCAACTGAAACAGGAGCAGTTTCAGTCAAAAAAGTATTCATCATACTAAGGACCAGGAAAATCTAAACCTGCACTAAGAAAGATGATAAAATAAAAATGAACAAAGCTTCTGGACCTGTGGCACTAAAATGAATATCTAATATATGTGTCATTAGAATTCTGGAAGGAGAAAAGAAAGAGGGCAAAATTGAAAAAGTATTCAAAGAAAGAATGGCTGAAAACTTTCCAGATATGACAAGAAATGTAAACCTACTGAGTCAAGAAACAGTGAATTTAATATAAACAGAATAAACTCAGTGAATCCACACTGAGACATATCATAACTAAATAGCTAAAAACTGAAGACCAAAAAAATCTTCAGTCCCTCAGACTCCATACCTTAACTATGGGGGGAAACAGCTTAAATGACAGTGGATTTCTCATCAGAAACCATGGAGGCCAAATGGAACAGTTGCAGCAATTTTAAAGTGTTGAAAGAAAAGAACTAATAACCCACAATTCTATACCAAGTGAAAATATCCCTCAGGAATGAAGGGAACATCAAGATCTTCTCAGATGAAGAGAAATACAGAGACCTGTTGCTGGGATATGTTTCCTAAAATAATAGTTAAAAAAATTCTACAAACAGAAAGGAAATGATTTAAAAAAAAAAAAAAAAGAAAGAAAGAAATCTTGGGGAAACACCATAAGCACAAATGTGGGTTAAGCACAGTGGATTCCCCTGCTCAATACACCAACAGGATCTAATTGACACCTATAGATCACATCACCCAACAACAGCAGAATATATATTATTGTCAGACATTCACTGAACATGTAGCAACACAAACTATATATTGGACCATAAAAGCAAACCTCAACAAGTTTAAAATAATTGAAAAGATGCAGAGTGTATTTTCTGACCAAAAAATCAAAGTAGAAATCATAACAGAAAGATAAAGGGAAAATGTCCATAATTTGGAAACTAAACACAGTTTCTCTTCAGAGGTAATGAACTTAGGGGATTTAGACATCACTGAAACTACAGGGTAGCCACGTAAAATGCTAATGTGAATGTAATCACCAACCTAGAGACAACTTACAGAGATTGTACCTGAAATCTAGTACTTAACAGAAGTTCAGTAACTGTACACATTATAGATATTTCCCACATTTGCTTCTCTTATGGAATATTAGAAAAACCCAGTTTCAAAAAAAAGGTAAACCCCATGCTTTGTAGCCAGAGGACAACTATTAATATTAGTCCATTCCAAGCTATGGGGAACTTCTAGACAGTATCACCTAACTAAAGATCATCTTGGAAAGGATTTAGAAATAGGTACAGATTGAAGCTCCAATGGACTAAGTAGGTTCTCAACATCAAAGGGAAGATTCCCCAAAGAAATTATTTTTACTAAACATATTTATTTCAAAATAGAATTTAAGGAAATATGTTTCAGAAGAAATACAGAAAGAGTAAGCTTACCCATTTCAATCAAAGTCGTAGCGAGCTAAGTTTTGAGTCCAGTTTCTGCCTTTAGTCCTATACTCTTTCTGCAGTACCATTCTATCTCTATCTGAGGCACGATAGGTCATATACCATGGTTGTGTCAACCTCATTTCAATTTCTACTGCCTCACATTTGAGAATAAATTTATTTCAAAATAAACAGATGAATTATATGTGTAATCATCCATACCCTAATGCACAAGAAACAGACAAACAATCAAAAGAAATGACCAACGGAAGACCTGGAAAGAAATCCATTCCTATTATTAATGTTTGTATGACTTTAGTAAAAGCATATAATCTTTCAGAGACCTGAGCTGAGTGGGGTTCATGTCTTTGTTTCCTATTGTTAGAGGCCTTATTTTAACAGCATATGAGAGACTTCCCTGGTGGTCTAAAGGTTAAGATTCTGTGCTTCCAATGCAGGAATGTAGGTTCGATCTCAGGTCAGAGAATTAAGATCCCATATGCCTCACAGCCAAAAACCAAAACATAAAACAGAAGTAATATTGTAACAAATTCAATAAAGACTTTAAAAAAAAAGATCTACATCAAAAAACCTTTTTAAAGAAGAGCATATGAAATAAAACAAATAGATGAAACTTGAGCTGAAAGCACCAGAAGTAGGACATTTCTAAGTAATGATTGCTGCGATAGAGAGAAAATTAAAGCACCAGACATCTGGTAAAAATATGGTTCTCCTACCGAAGCATTTCTATTCCAGATCATGCCTGAGTTTCCACCTTTCTCTACCTTATTTTTAAAGTCTCTCAGTTGTAAATCTCAATAAAACCTTCAGAAGGCAATTTGGTAGAAAAATGTTTTAGCTAAATGTCTTCTGCAATAATATGCCTACAGGATTTAATTCTTCCTGCATATGTTTCTCTCATCTTACAAGGATGTTGAATACCCAATATCCCCTTCTGGATGGTTCCTCAAGCAGAACTGAGTTAAATTCCAGTTGATGACCAATTTAACTCCCACGCACACTAAAAAGTATTTTTAAGAACTGCAGTAAAGTGAAAAAAAAATTAAAAAAAAGAAGTAGAGGAGGAGTTTGGAGAAAAGCTAGTAAGAATTAGAGTTCTAATTTACACCCATATCTCAAGAACTCAAAATTGCTTTTACAAGCGAGGTTTAATAAATATGACATTCCATTCCTTGCTACATTTGCCACTCGTGTTTCTCATAGCAAACAGGAGCCTAAACATCAGTGATTAATCCAACAGAACCTTAGGAGTCTGAAATATAATTTTTCAAAAAAAAAAAAACATGAAAAGTGAAATAAGCCAGTTAGGAGAAATGCACAAGGCAAAGTTGGTACAATTTAAGGTAGCTGAGAATAGAAACTAAAGAAATGGAACTTGGAGAGTTAATGAAATCGTTCTGTTTTCCTACATGTTTCCTCTGCCTTGGGCACAGCTATGGAGATCTAAAAGTCTTTATAATCTGTATAATCATTGGAAGAGGTATTCATTGGTAATAGCATCAACCCACAAATGTGGATATGACCAAATGGCTGAATAATTATAATGAAGACTATATACAAAGATGGAAAGTGCCAAGTGAAGTATCAGAAAGAGGCTTTAAATTATAAAACCTTAGAACTGGACTTTCTCCCAAATGGAGTGGCATCACTTTCGGCTCACACCTCTGGTTCTTCCCTCCTGCATGCCATTAATCTGGCAGTGGCAAGAAAAGGAAACTTTTTCCCTGTAATAAGCCAAATGGATGTTGTTCCTTCCTCTAATTGATACTTTGAATTTGCACAGAACAAGTCTGTCATCTCTTCCACGTGGCAATATTTTAAGTATTTGAAAGAGCTATCACCTTCCTTTCTGGTGTTTTCATTTCCTCCAAGCTGTATAAAAATACAAAAACCTATATACATCATAATTTTGACTACATAAAAATAGTATTCATGAGAGAAAATGAAAGAGACACTGAAATAGAATGGAGAAGATAAGCATGATCTTTTTCTCCTTTTCTATATTTTCCAAATGTTCTCTAAGTTTGTGAAATTGTTTAGGTAATAGGGGGAAAGTTATAAAAAAGTGAAAGTGTTATCTTTCCTTCTGAAAAAAGAATGTAAAAGAAAGAGAAGCAAATCAATTTGCTGAATTTTTGGCAAAAGGAGAGATCATATAATTCAAGATTCTCCTCATTTACATGCTAAAATTGAAACCAAATAGGTGAAGAGTCAACCATGGTTATTCTTCTGGATGACCCAGTCATCGCCTAAAAAGTGAGTTATCTAAACACCAATCTAGGGTTCATTTTATCACACTAACTCCTTCAAATTGCCATAAAGTAAAGGCATTGCAGTTGATTTAAGGTCTTTACTCCTACTGCTTGGCATTCCTTAGATTGTCTCCCTCGATTCATTCACCAGTGACAGAAGATAAAGAAATGGAATTTGGAGAGATTATGAAAATGCCTTGTTTTCCCATATCTCTTCTTTGGTTGGGCACAGCTACAAAGATGTCTAAAGCTTTTCAAAGCTGAGTCTTCTCTAGAAGAGTCATTAGTAAGCCTATCAACCCAGAAATGTCAAAATGGCTGCTGTAGCTCTATTGACAAAAAGAAAACATTGAAGACACTGTAAAGATAGATGGTGGCAGTTAGTAAGACCTCTCATGTTTCCATGTTTTGAGTTGCAAAGAGACCCCTCTTAATGTCTGGCATCAGAAAGTCAAGGAAAAACCAGGTAATTACACCTATCTTCTGTTTGTTCTGACTTATCAACTAATCACAGGTTTTCAAAGACACATGTTTCCTGAGAAGATGGGTAAATGCAGGCTTGAAATGGCCTGGATATAGAGGAATGTTCCTAGTGCCCTTGTGAGGATTTCCCTGGGCTCTGTGCTCTACACTGGCTCTACACTACCTAACTTTTCCATCAACCTTGAGCTCTAGGGACCACAGGGTTGACCTGCTCAGTGACACTCCCTTTCCTTCCCTCACCCTCTTCCAGTGCTTCCTGGGTCACTTTCCAAAAAAAGCTGCTGTTTCTCATGACTGTGCTTTAGAGTCTGCTTCTGGGGAAACCCAAACTATGACAACCCTTTCATACACACTCACATGCACACACCCCTGAATACACAACTAGGACCAGAAGGTGTATTGTCATGTACATCAGTTAGAAGTAATCCAGAAGCCAATGGGGGAATAAATGTCTCTTCTATTCTTGACATAACTGAACAGGACCCTGTCTAGAGTCAAGTTCCTGACTTGGAGGCAAATGTGCAATGTTAAGAGTTAAGTCCAACCATCCATCTTTGGTTATTCCATCACCCCTTACAAGTTTATTCTCTTCCCAGTATACAAGGAAATAGCTCTATTTACTAATGGATGGAAGACAGATTTAGCTTGTCATAACAGTCATTATAGGAACCTCAATGGAACTCAGAGGAGTAAACACAGCAACAAATCCTGTGCTAAATACTGACTGATACACTACCTCTCTCTCCGATGTCATGGTGTGGAACTTTACAGTGATTCATAGACTATTTCCCTATTGTTTCCTAATAACCAGCAGGGTTTAGAAGAGAAGTGAGCCTACTCGCCATTAAAAGTCACTTTACTAAATCAGAACAAGAGCATTATTAAACATGTCCAGGACTTTTTAGATAAGGATGAGAAATTAACCAAGAAAATCCCTCAAAGCATTGTCTTTTCTTCTATCCACAATACTTTAGAATTTACTCCCTGGAAGGGAAAGCTTAAGAAATTATATATAATTTCATTAAAGTGTAGACTAACAACTTACAACAATTTTGCCTTTTTGCATTTCTTTTTCTTGGGGATGATCTTGATCACTGCCTCCTATACAATGTCATGAACCTCTGTCCATAATTCTTTAGGCACTCTATCAGATCTAATCCCTTGAATCTATTTGCCACTTCCACTGTATTATTGTAATGGATTTAATTTAGGTCATACCTGAATGATCTAGTGGTTTTCCCAACATTTTTCAATTTAAGTCTGAATTTGACAATAGGAGTTCATGATCTGAGCCACAGCCAGCTCCTGGTTTTGATTTTGCTGACTGTATAGAGCTTCTCCATCTTCAGCTGCAAAGAACATAATCAATCTCATTTTGATACTGACCATCTGGTGCTGTCCATGTGTACAGCTGGCTCTTGTGTTGTTAGAAGAGGTGTTTGCTATGACCAGTGCATTCTCTTGGCAAAACCCTGTTAGGCTTTACCCTGCTTCCTTTTGTACTCCAAGGCCAAATTTGCCTGTTCCTCCAGGTATCTCTTGACTTCCTACTTTTGCATTCCAGTTCCCTATGATGAAAGGATATATTTTTTTGGTATTATTTCTAGAAGGTCTTACAGATCATCATAGAACCATTCAACTTCAGCTTCAGCATTGGTGGTTGGGGCATAAACTTGGATTGCTGTGATACTGAATGGTTTGCCTGGAAAGCAACTCAAGTACTGTGTTTCAGACTCTTTTGTTGACTATGAGGGCTACCCCATTTCTTCTAAGGGATTCTTGCCCACAGTAGTATATATAATGGTCATCTGAGTTAAATTTGCCCATTCCAGTCCATTTTAGTTCACTGGTACCTAAAATGTCAATGTTCATCTTGCCAACTCCTGTTTGACCACTTCTAATTTACCTTGATTCATGGACCTAACATTCCAGGTTCCTACACAATATTGTTCTTTAGAGCATTGAACATTACTTCTATCACCAGTCAAGTCCACAACTGGGCACTGTTTTCACTTTGGCTCCATCTGGAGTCATTCTTTCTGGAGTTATTTCTCCAGTTTTCTCCAGTAGCATACTGGGCACCTACAACCTAGGGAGTTCACCTTTCAGTGTCATATCTTCTTGCCTTTTCATACTGTTCATGGGGTTCTCAAGGCAAGAATACTGAAGTGGTTTGGTTTTGTACCACCATCGCCAAAAAAGCAAAGCAAAATGATTGTCTGAGAAGGCCCCACAAATAGCTGAGAAAATAAGCTAAAGGCAAAGGAGAAAAGGAAATATATACCCATTTGAATGTAGACTTACAAAGAATAGCAAGAAGAAATAAGAAAGCCTTCCTCAGTGATCAATGCAAAGAAATAGAGGAAAACAACAGAATGGGAAAGACTAGAGATCTCTTCAAGAAAATTAGAGATACCAAGGGAACATTTCATGCAAAGATGGGCACAATAAAGGACAGAAATCTTATGGACCTAACAGAGGCAGAAGATATTAAGAAGAAATGACAAGAATACACAGAACTATATAAAAAAGATCTTGATGACCCAAAAACCATGATGATGTGATCACTCACCTAGAGCCAGACATACTAGAATCTGAAGTCAAGAAAGCCTTAGGAAGCATCACTAGGAACAAAGCTAGTGGAGGTGAGTTATTTCAAGTCCTGAAAGGTGATGCTGTTAAAGTGCTGCACTCAATACGCTAGCAAATTTGAAAAATGCAGCAGTGGCCACAGGACTGGAAAATGTCAATATTCATTCCAATCCCAAAGAAAGGCAATACCAAAAAATATTCAAACTACACACAATTGCACTCATCTCACATGCTAGCAAAGTAATGCTCAAACTTCTTCAAGTCAGGCTTCAACAGTAAGTGAACCATGAACTTCCAGATGTTCAAGCTGGTTTTAGAAAAGGCAGAGGAACCAGAGATCAAATTGTCAAATATTGGATTATAGAAAAGGTAAGAGAGTTCCAGAAAAACATCTACTTTTACCTTATTGACTACGCCAAAGCTTTTGACTCTGTGGATCACAACAAACTGTGGAAAATTCTTAAAGAGATGGGACTACCAGACCACCTTACCTGCCTCCTGTATGCAGGTCAAGAAGCAACAGTTAGAACTGGACATGGAACAATGGACTGGTTCCAAATTGGGAAAGGAGTACATCAAGGCTGTATATTGTCACTTATTTAACATATATGTTAACATATATGTAGAGTACATTATGAGAACTGCCTGGCTGGATAAAGCACAAGCTGGAATCAAGATTTCTGGGAGAAATATCAATAACCTCAGATATACAGAGGGCACCACCCTTGTGGCAGAAAGCAAAGAGGAACTGAAGAGCCTTTGGATGAAATTGAAAGAGAAGAGTGAAAAAGCTGGTTTAAAACTCAACATTCAAAAAATGAAGATCATAGCATCCAATCCCATCACTTCATGGCAAATAGATGGGGAAACAATGGAAACAGTGATAGACTCTAGTTTTTGAATTCCAAAATCACTGTGGACAGTGACTGCAGCCATGAAATTAAAAGATGCTTTCTCCTTGGAAGAAAAACTATGACCAACCTAGGCAGCATATTAAAAAGCAGAGACATTACCCATGAGTAACGACAAATCCTACTCTGGCTCCAGCGCATGCATCCAACCGATGCTCTCTACTCTGCCTTTGGTTACTGCTGTATAATGAGAGCTGGAAAGTGCCAAGACTGATAGAAGCTGAGTAACAGAAGTCAGCTCCTTTACCTCGAGAGAAGTAGCTTCAGAACTTCCTTTGGGCAGGCTGGGGCTGGAATTCCTAACACTGTGCTCTTATTTGGCTTTGCCCATCCTTTTTCCCTGTCTTGCTTCCCCCTCATCTTCATCAGTTCCTCCTGGGAGGATGCAAATCCTGACCTGAGGGTCTGACTCTCAGAGACCTGAGCTAAAGAACCCTCTAGGCTGTAGTTTTGTTTTGTTTTGTTTTTTAATTTTAAAATCTTTAATTCTTACATGTGTTCCCAAACATGAACCCCCCTCCCACCTCCCCCCCATAACATCCCTCTGGGTCATCCCCATGCACCAGCCCCAAGCATGCTGTATCCTGCATCAGACATAGACTGGCGATTCAATTCTTACATGATAGTATACACGATAGAATGCCATTCTCCCAAATCATCCCACCCTCTCCCTCTCCCTCTGAGTCCAAAAGTCCGTTATACACAGCTGCATCTTTCTTCCTGTCTTGCATACAGGGTCGTCATTGCCATCTTTCTAAATTCCATATATATGTGTTAGTATACTGTATTGGTGTTTTTCTTTCTGGCTTACTTCACTCTGTATAATCGGCTCCAGTTTCATCCATCTCATCAGAACTGAATCAAATGAATTCTTTTTAACGGCTGAGTAATACTCCATTGTGTATATGTACCACGGCTTTCTTATCCATTCCTCTGCTGATGGACATCTAGGTTGTTTCCATGTCCTGGCTATTATAAACAGTGCTGCGATGAACATTGGGGTACTTGTGTCTCTTTCAATTCTGGTTTCCTCGGTGTGTATGCCCAGCAGTGGGATTGCTGGGTCATAAGGTAGTTCTATTTGCAATTTTTTAAGGAATCTCCACACTGTTCTCCATAGTGGCTGTACTAGTTTGCATTCCCACCAACAGTGTAGGAGGGTTCCCTTTTCTCCACACCCTCTCCAGCATTTATTGCTTGCAGATTTTTGGATCGCAGCCATTCTGACTGGAGTGACGTGGTACCTCATTGTGGTTTTGATTTGCATTTCTCTAATAATGAGCAATGTTGAGCATCTTTTCATGTGTTTGTTAGCCATCCGTATGTCTTCTTTGGAGAAATGTCTATTTAGTTCTTTGGCCCATTTTTTGATTGGGTCGTTTATTTTTCTGGAATTGAGCTGCATAAGTTGCTTGTATATTTTTGAGATTAGTTGTTTGTCAGTTGCTTCATTTGCTATTGTTTTCTCCCATTCAGAAGGCTGTCTTTTCACCTTGCTTATATTTTCCTTTGTTGTGCAGAAGCTTTTAATTTTAATTAGATCCCATTTGTTTATTTTTGCTTTTATTTCCAGAATTCTGGGAGGTGGATCATAGAGGATCCTGCTGTGATTTATGTCTGAGAGTGTTTTGCCTATGTTCTCCTCTAGGAGTTTTATAGTTTCTGGTCTTACATTTAGATCTTTAATCCATTTTGATTTTATTTTTGTGTGCGGTGTTAGAAAGTGATCTAGTTTCATTCTTTTACAAGTGCTTGACCAGTTTTCCCAGCACCACTTGTTAAAGAGATTGTCTTTACTCCACTGTATATTCTTGCCTCCTTTGTCAAAGATAAGGTGTCCATAGGTGTGTGGATTTATCTCTGGGCTTTCTGTTTTGTTCCATTGATCTATATGTCTGTCTTTGTGCCAGTACCATACTGTTTTGATGACTGTGGCTTTGTAGTAGAGCCTGAAGTCAGGCAAGTTGATTCCTCCAGTTCCATTCTTCTTTCCCAAGATTGCTTTGGCAATTCGAGGTTTTTTGTATTTCCATACAAATCTTGAAATTATTTGTTCTAGTTCTGTGAAAAATATGGCTGGTAGCTTGATAGGGATTGCATTGAATTTGTAAATTGCTTTGGGTAGTATCCTAATTTTCACTATATTGATTCTTCCGATCCATGAACATGGTATATTTCTCCATCTATTAGTGTCTATATGCTGCTTACAAGAGACCCACCTCAAAACAAGAGACACATACAGACTGAAAGTGAAGGGCTGGAAAAAGATATACCACGCAAATAGAGACCAAAAGAAAGCAGGAGTGGCAATACTCATATCCGATAAAATAGACTTTAAAACAAAGGCTGTGAAAAGAGACAAAGAAGGCCACTACATAATGATCAAAGGATCAATCCAAGAAGAAGATATAACAATTATAAATATATATGCACCCAATATAGGAGCACCGCAATATGTAAGACAAATGCTAACAAGTATGAAAGAGGAAATCAACAATAACACAATAATAGTGGGAGACTTTAATACCCCACTCACACCTATGGACAGATCAACTAAACAGAAAATCAACAAAGAAACACAAACTTTAAATGATACATTAGATCAATTAGACCTAATTGATATATATAGGACATTTGACCCCAAAACAATGAATTTCACCTTTTTCTCAAGTGCTCATGGAACATTCTCCAGGTTAGATCACATCCTGGGCCATAAATCTAGCCTTGGTAAATTCAAAAATATCAAAATCATTCCAAGCATCTTTTCTGACCACAATGCATTAAGATTAGATCTCAATTACAGGAGAAAAACTATTAAAAATTCCAACATATGGAGGTTGAACAACACACTTCTGAATAGCCAACAAATCACAGAAGAAATCAAAAAAGAAATCAAAATATGCATAGAAACTAATGAAAATGAAAACACAACAACCCAAAACCTGTGGGACACTATAAAAGCAGTGCTAAGAGGAAAGTTCATAGCAATACAGGCATACCTCAAGAAACAAGAAAAAAGTCAAATAAATAACCTAACTCTACAACTAAAGCAACTAGAAAAGGAAGAATTGGAGAACTCCAGAGTTAGTAGAAGGAAAGAAATCTTAAAAATTAGGGCAGAAATAAATGCAAAAGAAACAAAAGAGACCATAGCAAAAATCAACAAGGCCAAAAGCTGGTTCTTTGAAAGGATAAATAAAATTGACAAACCACTAGCCAGACTCATCAAGAAGCAAAGAGAGAAAAATCAAGTCAATAAAATTAGAAATGAAAATGGAGAGACCACAACAGACAACACAGAAATACAAAGGATCATAAGAGACTACTATCAGCAGTTGTATGCCAATAAAATGGACAACGTGGAAGAAATGGACATATTCTTAGAAAAGTACAATTTTCCAAAACTGAACCAGGAAGAAATAGAAAATCTTAACAGACCCATCACAAGCACGGAAATTGAAACTGTAATCATAAATCTTCCAGCAAACAAAAGCCCAGGTCCAGACGGCTTCACAGCTGAATTCTACCAAAAATTTAGAGAAGAGCTAACACCTATCCCACTCAAACTCTTCCAGAAAATTGCAGAGGAAGGTAAACTTCCAAACTCATTCTATGAGGCCACCATCACCCTAATACCAAAACCTGACAAAGATGTCACAAAAAAATAAAACTACAGGCCAATATCACTGATGAACATAGATGCAAAAATCTTCAACAAAATTCTAGCAATCAGAATCCAACAACACATTAAAAAGATCATACACCATGACCAAGTGGGCTTTATCCCAGGGATGCAAGGATTCTTCAATATCCGCAAATCAATCAATGTCATTCACCACATTAACAAATTGAAAAATAAAAACCATATGATTATCTCAATAGATGCAGAGAAGGCCTTTGACAAAATTCAACATCCATTTATGATAAAAACTCTCCAGAAAGCAGGAATAGAAGGAACATACCTCAACATAATAAAAGCTATATATGACAAACACACAGCAAACATTATCCTCAATGGTGAAAAATTGAAAGCATTTCCCCTAAGTCAGGAACAAGACAAGGGTGTCCACTTTCACCGCTACTATTCAACATAGTTCTGGAAGTTTTGGCCACAGCAATCAGAGCAGAATAAGAAATAAAAGGAATCCAAATTGGAAAAGAAGAAGTAAAACTCTCACTGTTTGCAGATGACATGATCCTCTACATGGAAAACCCTAAAGACTCCACCAGAAAATTACTAGAGCTCATCAATGAATATAGTAAAGTTGCAGGATATAAAATCAACACACAGAAATCCCTTGCATTCCTATACACTAATAATGAGAAAGTAGAAAAAGAAATTAAGGAAACAATTCCATTCACCATTGCAACGAAAAGAATAAAATACTTAGGAATATATCTACCCAAAGAAACTAAAGACCTATATATAGAAAACTAGGCTGTAGGTTTTTTTAGCTCTTAATATCATGAATTCCATCCTTTTCCTTCCCTGCCATTCTCTACTTATCCTTGCCCCATACCGGTCCCTATTAGTTGGTGTCTTTAAAAAAATGAAGCTTGTTTATTTAGTTGGCCTGGGTCTTAATTGCATCACACAGGATCTTCACTCTTCCATGTAGCATGCAGGGTGTGGAATCTTTAGTTGCATCAACATGAGATCTAGTTCCCCAACCAGGGATTGAGCCCAGGACTGCTGCATTGGGAGCATGGCGTCTTAGCTACTGAACCACCAGGGAAGTCCCCTAGCTGGTGTCTTAATATATAATTTCCATCCAGGGACTGTGTTCTAATTCCAGAGGACATTGTGTCTTCAAGCCTCAGAGCTCTGTTCTGAAAAACCACCAACTCTGCATCTAGGTCTTTAGCTATTTCTTCTCTGAATTACTACTGCCAAGTTCCGTGCAAATGTGGAGCTGCCAGAAGCACGAAGTTCCTTCTATAAGCAAACAGTTCCCCTGGAATGTCCTTAACTGATGTGTCTGAACATCTTTCACGGGTGTGGTAACACTATCACTAATGACAATGGTAGCTGTTGCTTATCAAATACTGACTGGCTGTGGGTCTCTGACAGGATGTTCTACACCTTGTATCACCTAAGTCTCAGAGAAACATGGTAAGGTGAGTGTCATTACTCTAATGTACTATAATTTGAGAGAAGCAGGCAATGAGAGTTAAGGAATTTGTCCTATTGGGCATGGCTACATCACATGGCTACAGTGTTGAAGATCCAGGCTATGTGCTCTTATCTGGTACCAAAACCCAGTTCTAACCACACTCCTAATGGTGTTTCCCAATAAGGAAGTGTGTGGATGGGCTTCTTGCCATTAATGGGACAAAAATAAGGCCCAGCTATCCTTCCCAGTGGGCTTCCCTGGTGGCTCATGTGATAAAGAATCCACCTGAAATGCAGGAGTTCTGGGTTAGATCCCAGGGTTGGGAAGATCCCGTGGAGAAGAGAACAGCTACCCACTCCAGTATTCTGGCCTGGAGAATTTCATAGACTGTATACTTCATTGGATTGCAAAGGGTCAGACATGACTGAGTGACTTTCACTTTTATCTTTCCCAGTGATTGAAAGCCCTGTAGATTCAATTGAGTCCTGCCTCTTGCATCCTGTTGTCAAGCCCCCTGGTCTTGCTGGAACAGCTTGGAGCTCAGGCTGTCCATTTTCTGTCCTGCTGGGACCCTGCTTGGTAACCCACTCTCAGCCAACTGCATTATTCTTGGATGTAGCTCAAACACTCAGGCATTATGCTATTCTTTCTTTCTGAGATTCTCAAAAATAACACTTGCACAAAAGCATTTGGGGGCAACATAGGATTTACTGAGGCAAGTGTCTTAACAGCAATTATACAGGAAACAAAGTAGTAGGTGTGAGGGGTGTCTTTGTCCTTGAAGCTTCCCCACACTCACTGCTCAACTGGGGATTCCTCCTTCTTTCAACAAAATTATTGAAAGTCCTCCTCTGTCTGTTGTGTAAATGTGGAAGCCAGTTTGAATCTGAGTTTCAGACTATAGTCACACATCAAAGGCTTTTTTCAGTAGAGGTAGCCTTCTGCCATAAATGAATTTCTTGTATCTGTTGCTAAGATAAATATTTTTCCTATGTTATCTATATAAAGTTAAGGAGAGCTATCTCAGTTGGGGAATAGAAGAGCATTTATGCTATCCTCCTGACCCCCAGAAAATGCAGATGAGGGAGAAACCTGAGATAGCCAGCTCCTGAGATACCCCACATATGAAGCAAAATAAAGAAGTGTCAAAACAGACTCCCAAAATTGTAATCAATGGGATGTGATTATATTGAAAAAACTCAACGGCTTTAATATACACACATATATACAAAGAAATGCATCATAATATAATGACGCAATTTACATGACAGTCAAAGGATTTAGTTAAGTTAAAAAAAAATGTACTACAAGTTTTGGGAGTGATCAGATTGTGAATTCAGGTTTAAAGATATATGATGACTATCTTTTCATTGGTGCCAGAGTTTCTTTCTGAGTATGAGTATGACCTCATGAGAAAATATCAGTTTTAACTTTAAGGCTCTCCATGAATATGAAGTGCTACCTAACTCAGTATCATATACTTTGGGTAAGCATGAGCCCAAGCAGCAAGACTGATTCCTATTTGAGTAAAAGCATCTCTCACGTATATATCGATTAATAGATGGAAGACATACATGAAGGAGCATTAAGAGGAAAATATACAACCAGACTAAATAAATGAAAAGACACATTAAATAGAGCAGTTGCTTTCAGGACTGTCCCTAAATAGTAAATTACTTTGTCCAATTATTGCATTTATTCAGTTGTGTAAACAAATAACCCCTGAAACCTCTACAGGAAATACACTGCCTTGCAGTGTGTACTACATGCATTTGCAGAATCAGGTCAATTTAAAACTAAGGAGACAGTCCACATCATATTATCCAGACTCTAAGATATCCCATAGTTGATGAGGTTACATAAGACATTAAGTCACTTGACAAGAAAATGTCAGAGAAAAATAAAACTATTACAACCTTAGGGTACCCTAAATGTAGCTCAACTTAAAAGGCTACCAGAGTACATCCAAGTGTGTAGTTTTCAGCTTTCCTCTAGAAACAATGAGTAGCATCAATGCCTTGTCAATGAGATATTAGAAAGAGAAAGTACCATCTTTTTATTCACCATAGGTTCAAAATGGAAGAGCTTCTTAGATGACTAGGTATCATGTAGTTTTAGGTAAAAGAAGTGAAAGTGTTAGTTGCTCAGTTGTGTCTGACTATTTGTGACCCCATGGACTGTGCCTGCCATGCTTCTCTGTCCATGGAATGCTCCAGGTAAGAATACTGGAATGGGTAGCCATTCCCTTCTCCAGGGTATCTTCCTGACCCAGGGACTGAACCCAGGTCTCCTTCATTGCAGGCAGATTCTTTACCACCTGAGCCACAAGGGAAGAGTAAGATAGATAGACTCCAAAAATAAGGGGTACCAATTCCTTCTTGCTCATGCTGCACCTCACCTCCAGAAATAAGACCCAATCCCTCTCCCCATGAAACTGAGGTGGCCTTAGTGATTTGCTTGACAATAGAATGCTGTAGAAGTGAGACTCTGAGCTTCCAAGGCTAAGTCTCTCTAAGATTTCACCTAGGTCTCTTGAATGTCCCTTCTCTGAAGCTACCTTCTGTACTGTGAGAAACCCAAATCACATGGCCAGACCATGTTCTAGTTGATGGTCCCAGATGAGCACCTAGTTAATACACGCATCAACTGCCATCCATGTAAGCAAGTCATCTTGGATGTCCAACCCAACCAAGCCTTCAGATGTCTGTATCCTGACGAGCTATCTGACCACAACTTGGTGAAAGATCAAAAGTGAGAACCAATCAACTAAGCCCAGTCAACCCATAGACCATGTGACATACTTTAGTGTGTAGTCAGTCATCTTACATTGCTGTTTCAAGCCATCAAATATCAGAGTGGTTTGTTCACAACCATAAGGAGGGAAAAGGAGGGAAGAAAGAAAAAAATTCTGCTGAAATGTCTACCAAATTACATACAGAGGACATACCTCACATCTACAAAATTTGCATCACAAAAGGGAGGACTAATGGAGGAATGTATGTTTTGAAAAACTTTCCCAGACTCAGTAAGTTTCTTATATGAACGAGTTCATATGGGACAGTGTTGTAGCTTGCAAACCTTAAATATTTAATTACCATATAATTCTGAAACTCTCTCCTTAAGCAAAGAATAATGAACTCAATCTGTTTTAAATATATATATATATATAAGAGACTATAGAAATGGTGATTGATTCTGGGAAGATAAAAATCATTCATTTGGAATAGCATTAATGTTATTTTTTGAGTTATTTTATTTAATTAAAACTAACCTTTATTTTATCCCATAAAATGTTGCCTCTTGGTATCAACTATAAATTTGAGGGTTTAAATCTGCAGGAGCTTCCTGAACCCTCTAATATTTTCATTGCCATGCTTTTCATTTTAATAATTCAATTCTGAATTATTTAGAGGAGTAATTTAAAATGAAAAGTTATTACCTCATTTCTTTATATAATTGATAAAAGTGGTATATCTTTATTTACTTAAAATGTGTTAATATTCTTGGCTTAGAATAACAGGGGTAGGAAAACTTTTTCTGGAAAGAACCAGAAAATAAATATTTTTAGGATTTGAGGGTCACATAAGGACCTTGTTATACAATCTTTAAAAAAAAAAAACAACAACAACATCTTGGCTCTGGGGTATATAAAAGGGAGCTTATGGATGTATTTGGTTGATGTGCTCTAGTTTGCAAGCCACTGATCTAGAAAAAAAGTTTATGCACAGAATGTGACATGAATTAGAAAAATACAGTCTTTGTCAAATATTACTTTGAAAATGCTGGATTAAAGTAAGCAAGTTTCTTGTTTTAGATTTTCTATACTATGTAAACATGTATTGCAGATACCAAGAGATAGATCCAGTGTCCTATATACATTTCCAAACATATTCTTAACTTTATCCTGTCTTCAAGTTCATCTTAAGGGAATAGTGTTTTCCATAGAACTCTCTTGGAAACACACATTTAGCCTAGGGAGTGTGACCTGAGTTCTAAGGAAATGACTGAGAGGAGCACAGACAAATGAGAAGCCTGGAACAAGGGCCCTGGCGTTAGTGTGGTACCGATGAAAATTGTTTCTGTGTTAAAATTTAGTTCCTGAAACCATCCTGGATTAAGTGCCTGTCGGACATGCTGTAAAGCCTACCTTTTCACAGGACAACTTTCTGAGAGCTGTCTGCCAATTTCTTAAGGATGGAGGGTGGATATATGGGTCAGACCAAAATAGCAACATCCGCACTCAGGAACTTACTGCCTACTTAGAAAATTACCTCTCTGACCAGGAAGTTGCTAAGAACAAAGTCATAATTTTCCTTCCTTTCTTTTTTAATGTGTCTGACAGCTTCAAAATAGAAACTACTCAGAATGTTATTTCCCCCCTGATGTGATAAAAGGCTTGAAAAAAGTGGAATTAAAAGGATTAGCTAAAATGTGAAGCTTTGGTGGCCTTAGTTTTTGTTGTCTATGGAATTTCTTAACCCCTTACCTTGGGGTCACCAATACTTTAGCAACATTTTTATTTATTTGCAGGTTTTCATTTTGTCATTGGAATTTCAGGATCAGGTAGAGGAACAAACATTGGCTCATGTTGCAACTCCATTATGCGTTAATTGGATGAAACTGAAAAAAAAAAGTAACACGTAAAAATTAAATAACATAGCATATGTAGAGTTGTTATCAGGTCATATACACAGAAGGTGATTAAATAGGATTTTTTTTCTTTCTCTTTTAGTCTGTTGCCTAATTAACTCTCAGTTAGAGGCTTGTGGAACACACCACACTCTGGATGACACACACATAAAAGGACACATGGGTATATCTGGGATGACCTGAGATAATAAGCAGAGGCAGCTGTGGATATAGAGGGTCAGTTTTCTGCATTGCCAAGGATGTATTGGGTTGGTTCAATAAGTTCTTATGGAGAAAATCTGAACAAACTTTTTGGCCAACCCAATACCAAAGCTTTGTGAAGATCAGAAATTAGTGATCCCCAAGGATGAGAAACTGAGCTGTAGAACAATGTAGGGTACAGAGACTGGTTTCTCCCAGGCAACTTTCTGGCAGACGAGACTATTTTGAGGAGCTATGCAGTATCTTAAAGGCTTTCGTGTATGTGTGTGTGAGTGTTCAGTCGCTCAGTAGTGCCTGACACTTAGCGGCCTCATGGACTGTAGCCCGCCAGGTTCCTCTGTCCATGGGATTTCCAATACAAGAATACTGGAGTGAGTTGCCATTTCCTTCTCCAGGAGATTTTCCCGACCAACCCACAGATCAAAATCCAGCACTGTATGGTACAGGGAACTCTATTCAGCGTTCTTGTTTTTCAGTCACTCAGTCATGTCCGACTCTGCAACCCCAAGGATTGTAGCATGCCAAGTTTCCCTGTTCTTCGCCATCACCCAGGGCTTGCTCACAGTCATGTCCATTGAGTTGCTGATGTCATCCAACCGTCTCATTCTCTGTTATCACCTTCTCCTCCTGCCTTCAGTCTTTCCCAGCATCAGGGTCTTTTCCGAGGAGTCCGCTCTTTACATCAGGTGGTCATAGTATTGGAGTTTCAGCTTCAGTATCAGTCCTTCCAATGAATATTCAGGATCTATTTCCATTAGGGTTGACTGGTTTGATTTCCTTGCAGTCCAAGAGACTCTCAAGTCTTCTCTTGCACCACAGTTTGAAAGCATCAGTTCTTTGAACTCAGTCTTTTTTATTGTCCACCTCTCACATCCATACATGACTACTGGAAAAACCGTAGCTTTAACTAGATAGACCTTTGTAGGCAAAGTGATATCTCTGCTTTTTAATACACTGTCTAGTTTTGTCATTGTTTTTCTTCCAAGGAACAGGTGTCTTTTAATTTCATGGCTGCAGTCACTGTCCACAGTGATTTTGGAGCTCAAGAAGTTAAAATAAGCAGGGTAACAATATACAGCCTTGATGCACTCCTTTCCCAATTTGGAACCAGTCCATTGTTCCATGTCTGGTTCTAGCTGTTGCTTCTTGACCTGCATACAGATTTCTCAGGAGGCAGGTAAGGTGCTCTGGTATTCCCATCTCTTTAAGAATTTTCCACAGTTTGTTGTAATCCACATAAGTCAAAGGCTTTAGCATGAAGCAAAAGTAGATGTTTTTCTGTAATTCTCAAGCTTTTTCTATGATCCAAAAGATGTTGGCAATTTGATGTCTGGTTCCTCTGTCTTTCCTAAATCCAGCTTTTACATATGGAAGTTCTCAGCTCTATAGTGACCTAAATGAGAAGGATATCCAGAAAAAGGGGCATATATGTATACAGATAGCTGATTTAGTTTGCTGTACAGTAGAATACACCAATAAAAATTAATATAGAAAATAAATAAAGTAAAATGCCATGTCTCAAAAAAAAAAAAACCCATTCTTGATTTCAAAGTTTAAAAACCCATAAAGTAACAGTAAAACAATGTTCTGAAATGTAAAGGATCACAACCCAAAGTCAGCACTAGGTTTATAAGGAAGCACTAAAAAGCATTTTCATTAATGTTGGAAGTAAAATAAAGGTTCTATACTATCACCAGTATCATTTAATGTTGCTTTAGAAATACCAACCAACACAATTAAACAAATTTAAAAAAAGATTTTAGTGAGAAACTAAGAAATGAAGTGCCCAACTGCAGGTGTTAATATGGAAATTAGAAAATGTAATTAAAAGTTACCACAAACTGAGAATTCAAACAGGATCTGGGCACAAAATTAGTGCACAGAAATCAATAGCTTTCATGCATTCAAATAATCAGAAGATATAACGCAATAAGATACACCATGTAGAGGAGCAACTAACAAAATGATACATACATGAATTTAACAAATATATGCACGATTTGTAAAAAAAAATATGTTGCAACACTAGTGGGATGCAAAAAGGAGGAAAAAATGGGGAGAAATCTTGTGTTCTTAGCATTTTATACTACTAAGCAGTCTTGGGTTGGCTGTAAGTTGAAGACAGTAATCCGAAAAGAAGTGAATGGTATTCTATTTGGAACTAGATAATGTCACTCTAAACCTCATATGCAAAAATAAGCAAACAAAAATAATCTTGGATTTTCACAGGGAGCAATGGAGAGTGAAGACTAGAGCCATAAATGCTGATGCTTGTTATACGAGCACAGAAACTTTACCAGTGTGGTGCTGGCACGTGAATCAGAGGAGTATCCATATACACATGGCAATTAACATATGTTGCGAAGATGACATTTCAATTCCAGGAGAGGAGTGAAGAAGGCTCATTCAACAAATATATTGAACAGCTTAATAGCCTTCTGGAAAAATAAAGTATATATATCTTAAACCTCATAATTTAGCTTTAAAATGAAACACATTTCAGACTGATTAAAAGGAAAAATACTTTATGGTGACTAAAACTTTAGACAGCAAAAAAAAAACATTAAAAAACTTATATAATTTTGAGGCATACGAGACTGGTGTGATAAAGTAGGTAGGGAATATAAATGATGGTAAATTAAACAAAATTATTTTTTTCTTTGTAGTCAAAGCACTATATACAAAGTCAAGAGTCAAACAATAAATTTGTAAAAAAATATTGTGGGTCATATCACAAAATATTAATTTCTTTGCTATACAAAGTTTCTACAAATCCATTTTTAGTTATTTTTTTTATTTTAATTGAAGGTAATTACTTTATAATATTGGAGAAGGAAATGGCAACCCACTGCAGTATTCTTGCCTAGAGGGTCCCATGGAGAAGGACCCTCCAAGAGGAGCCTGGTGGGCTATAGTCCACGGGGTCGCAAGAGTCCAACACAACTTAGCGACTAAACCACCAGCACTTTATAATATTGTGGCATTTTTTGCCATACAACTCCATGAATCAGCCACGGGTGCACATGTGTCGCCCATCCTGAACCCCCTCCCACTTCCCTCCCCACCCCATCCCTCTGGGTTGTCACAGAGCACCAGCTTTGAGTGCCCTGCTTCATCGAACTTGCACCGGTCACCTACAAATCAATTTTTAAAACTCCCAATAGAAAAAGTGCAAAGCATGTGACATCAGTTCAGTTCAGTCACTCAGTCATGTCCGACTCTTTGCGACCCCATGAATCGGAGCACCCCAGGCCTCCCTGTCCATCACCAACTCCCGGAGTTCCCTCAGACTCACGTCCATCAAGTCAGTGATGCCATCCAGCCATCTCATCCTCTGTCATCCCCTTCTCCTCCTGCCCCCAATCCCTCCCAGCATCAGAGTCTTTTCCAATGAGTCAACTCTTCGCATGAGGTGGCCAAAGTACTGGAGTTTCAGCTTCAGCATCATTCCTTCCAAAGAAATCCCAGGGCTGATCTCCTTCAGAATGGACTGGTTGGATCTCCTTGCAGTCCAAGGGACTCTCAAGAGTCTTCTCCAACACCACAGTTCAAAACATCAATTCTTCAGCACTCAGCCTTCTTCGCAGTCCAACTCTCACATCCATACATGATCACTGGAAAAACCATAGCCTTGACTAGACAGACCTTTGTTGGCAAAGTAATGTCTCTGCTTTTGAATATGCTATCTAGGTTGGTCATAACTTTTCTTCCAAGGAGTAAGCATCTTTTAATTTCATGGCTGCAGTCACCATCTGCAGTGATTTTGGAGCCCCAAAAAATAAAGTCTGACACTGTTTCCACTGTTTTCCCATCTATTTCCCATGAAGTGATGGGACCGGATGCCATGATCTTTGTTTTCTGAATGTTGAGCTTTAGAGTTCATTAAAAAGTTTCAAAATAGTAAAAATGTTAGCTTCATTACGATAGAATGTGCTCAGTGCTCAGTCTCTCAGTTGTGTCTGACTCTTTGCAACCCCATGGACTGTAGCCAACCAGGTTACTCTGTCCATGAGATTTTCCAGGCAAAAATACTGGAGTGGGTAGCCATTTCCTGCTTCAGGTACAATACAGGGTGCACGTTAAGTCGCTTCAGTCATATCTGACTCTTTGCGACCCTGGGGACAACTAGCTCACAATAGTTGCATATTAAACTTTGATATTACCATTAACAGGTTAGGCGAGATTGTAAAGTTTGAAAACACACTTTATTTGGTATCACTGTGAACAAAGTATCTTTCATTGCCAGTGAAAGCATAAATTAGAACAACCTCTGGCAGAGCTACCTTAAAAGATGTATCAAAATTAAAACTGCACATACCCTTTGAAATGACAATTCATCTCTAGGAGTTTACTCCATAGATATGCATTTGTCAAATAATGGATATGCAGCTTCATTCCTTGGAGCATTGCTTATAACTGCAAAATAGTATAAACAACCCTCATGTCTATTAATGAGGACCAGTTAAAAATTGCAAGCAATTTATTAAAATAGTACAAAGCCATTAAGAACTAGCAGAACTATTTGAACTGATATGAAAAGATAAACTTCAAAAATATCAAAGTGCAGAATTGCATGTAAAATATGTATTATTTCTGTGATTACAGAAAAATAAAAGATTTTCTCCGGAAGGATACACAATTGACTGGTATTTGTTATTGCCTCCAGGGAAGGCAAGCTGTAGCTTCAGAATGAAGAAAGAAGGGCCTCTTCATTGCCTTTTTTACAAAAATTACTTTTGATTGAAGTATAGTGCTTTCCAATGTTGTGTTAGTTTCTACTGTACAGCAAAGAGAATAAGCTGTACGTATACATATAGCTCCTCTTTTCTGGATTCTCTTCCCATTAAATCACGACAACAGAGTGGAGCTCCCTGAGCTATACAATAAGGACTTGTTAGTTATCTATTTGGAGAAGGCAATGGCACCCCACTCCGGTACTCTTGCCTGGAGAATCCCAGGGACAGAGGAGCCTGGTAGGCTACAGTCCATGGGGTCGCTGATGGTCGGACATGACTGAATGAATTCACTTTCACTTTTCACTTTGATGCATTGGAGAAGGAAATGGCAACCCACTCCAGTATTCCTGCCTGGAGAATCCCAGGGACAGAGGAGACTGGTGGGCTGCCGTCTATGAGGTCGCACAAAGTCGGACATGACTGATGCGACTTAGCAGTAGCAGCAGCAGTTATCTATTATATACATAATATCTATAGTGTGTATAGGTCAATCCCAGTCTCCCAGTTCATCCCATTCTCTCTTTACCCCCTTGATGTCCATTCTATATTTGCATCTCTATCCACAGCCCTTGGTACTCTACCCATCCACTCTTTATATATGTGTGTGCGGACATGCTCAGTCACTTCAGTCGTGACTGACATTTTGTGATCCAACGGACAGTGCCCATCAGGCTCCTCTATCCATGGGATTCTCCAGGAAAGACTACTGGAGTGGATTATCATGCCCTCCTCCAGGGAATCTTCCAAACTCCAGGATCAAACCCACGTCTCTTAATGTGTCCTGCGTTGACTGGCAAGTTTTTTAACAGTCGCACCACCTGGGAAGCCATATATATATCAGTTCAGTTCAGTTGCTCAGTCATGTCCGACTCTTTGCAACCCCATGAATCGCAGCACACCAGGCCTCCCTGTCCATCACCAACTCCCGGAGTTCCCTCAGACTCACATCCACCAAGTCGATGATGTCATCCAGCCATCTCATCCTCTGTCGGCCCCTTCTCCTCCTGCCCCTAATCCCTCCCAGCATCAGAGTCTTTTCCAATGAGTCGACTCTTCGCATGAGGTGACCAAAGTATTGGAGTTTCAGCTTTAGCATCATTCCTTCCAAAGAACACCTAGGACGGATCTCCTTTAGAATGGACTGGTTGGATCTCCTTGCAGTCCAAGGGACTCTCAAGAGTCTTCTCCAACACCACAGTTCAAAAGCATCAATTCTTTGGCACTCAGCTTTCTTCACAGTCCAACTCTCACATCCATACATGACCACTGGAAAAACCATAGCCTTGACTAGACAAACCTTTGTTGGCAAAGTAATGTCTCTGCTTTTGAATATACTATCTAGGTTGGTCATAACTTTTCTTCCAAGGAGTAAGCATCTTTTAATTTCATGGCTGCAATCACCATCTGCAGTGATTTTGAAGCCCCCCTAAATAAAGTCTGACACTGTTTCCACTGTTTTCCCATCTATTTCCCATGAAGTGATGGGACCGGATGCCATGATCTTCGTTTTCTGAATGTTGAGCTTTAAGCCAACTTTTTCACTCTCCTCTTTCACTTTCATCAAGAGGCTTTTTAGTTCCTCTTCACTTTCTGCCATAAGGGTGGCATCATCTGCATATCTGAGATTATTGATATTTCTCCTGGAAATCTTGATTCTAGCTCGTGCTTCTTCCAGCCCAGCGTTTCTCATGATATACTCTGCATAGAAGTTAAATAAGCAGGGTGACAATATACACCCTTGATGTACTGCTTTTCCTATTTGGAACCAGTCTGTTGTTCCATGTCCAGTTCTAACTGTTGCTTCCTGACCCTGCATATAGGTTTCTCAAGAGGCAGGTCAGGTGGTCTGGTATTCCCATCTCTCTCAGAATTTTCTACAGTGTATATTGATCCACACAGTCAAAGGCTTTGGCATAGTCAATAAAGCAGAAATGGATGTTTTTCTGGAACTCTCTTGCTTTTTCAATGATCCAGCGGATGTTGGCAATTTGATCTCTGGTTCCTCTGCCTTTTCTAAAACCAGCTTGAACATCTGGAATATATATATGTATATATATATATGTTTATTTCTTTATATATAAATATATTTGTTTATATTATTATTTAAATATAATATATATATAAAGAGTCAGACATAACTGAGGGCTGACACACACACATATATTATTATATACATATATATATATATAAAAGCCTCTTATCTTTATTCATCAGAAGGCAGACAGAATGAAAACCACAATCACAGAAAACTAATCAAACTGATCACATGGACAACAGACTTGTCTAACTCAATGAAACTATGAGCCATGCCATGTTGGGCCACCCAAGATGGACAGGTCATGGTGGGGAGTTCTGACAAAATGTGGTCCACTGGAGAAGAGAATGGCAAAACACTTCAGTATTCTTGCCTTTAGAACCCCATGAAGAGCATGAAAAAGCAAAAATATATGACACTGAAAACTGAACTCCCCAGGTTGGTTAGGTGCCCAATATGCTGCTGGAAAGACTGGAGAAATAACTCCAGAAATAATGAAGATACGGAGGCAAAGCAAAAACAATGTCCAGCTGTGGATGTGACTGGTGATGGAAGTAAAGTCCAATGCTTTAAAGAATAATAATGCTCAGGAACCTGGAGGGTTAGGTCCATGAATCAAGGTGAATTGGAAGTGGTCAAACAGGAAATGGCAAGAGTGAACATTGACATTTTAGGAATCAGTGAACTAAAATGGACTGAAATGGGTGAATTTAACTCAGACGACCATTATATCTACTACTGTGGGCAAGAATCCCTTAGAAGAAATGGAGTAGTCCTCATAGTCAACAAAAGTGTCCAAAACACAGTTCTTGGGTGCAATCTCAAAAATGACAGAATGATCTCTAATTGTTTCCAAGGCAAACCATTCAATATCACAGTAATCCAAGTCTATGCCCTGACCACTAATGCTGATGAACCTGAAGCTGAATGGTTCTATGAAGACCTACAAGACCTTCTAGAAATAACACACAAAATAAGTCCTTTTCATCAGAGGGGAGTGGAATGCAAAAGTAGGAAGTCAAGAGATTCCTAGAGTAACAGGCAAGTTTGGCCATGAAGCACAAAACGAAGCATGGCAAAGGCTAACAGAGTTTTGCCAAGGGAATGCACTGGTCATAGCAAACACCCTCTTCCAACGCAAAAAGAGATCACTCTACATGTGGACATCACCAGATGCTCAACACCAAAATCAGATTGATAAAATTCTTTGAAGCCAAAGATGGAGAAGCTCTATACAGTCAGCAAAACAAGACTGGGAGTTGGCTGTGGCTCAGATCATGAACTCCTTATTGCCAAATTCAGACTTAAATTGAAGAAAGTAGGGAAAACCACTCAACCAATCAGGTATGACCTAAATTAAATCCCTTATGATTATACAGTGGAAGTGAGAAATAAAGTCAAGGGATTCGATCTGATAGACAGAGTGCCTGAAGAACTATGGACAGAGGTTTCTGACATTGTACAGGAGGCAATGATCAAGACCATCCCCAAGAAAAAGAAATGCAAAAAGGCAAAATGGTTGCCTGAGGAGGCCTTACAAACAACTGTGAATAGAAGAGCAGAAGAAAAGGAAAGATATAGACAATTGAATGTAGAGTTCCAAAGAATAGCAAGGAGAGATAAGAAACCTTTCTTCAGTGATCAGTGCAAAGAAATAGAGGAAAACAATAGAATGGGAAAGAATAGAGATCTTTTCAAGAAGATTAGAGATACCATGGGAATATTTCATGCACAGATGAGCACAATAAAGGACAGAAATGGTATGGATCTAACAGAAGATACTAAGAAGAGGTGGCAAGAATACACAGAGCTGTACAAAAAAGATACTCAGGGCCCAGATATCCACAATGGTGTGATCACTCACCTAGAGCCAGACATCCTGGAATGTGAAGTCAAGTGGGCCTTAGGAAGCATCACTATGAACAAAGCTAGTGGAGGTGAAGGATTTCCAGTTGAGCTATTTCAAATCCTAAAAGATGATACTGTGAAAGTGCTGCACTCGATATGCCAGCAAACTTGGAAAACTCAGCAATGGCCACAGAACTGAAGAATGTCAGTTTTCATTCCAATCCCAAAGGAAGGCAATGCCAAAGAATGTTCAAGCTACCACACAATTGCATTCATCTCACACACTAGTAAGGAACTGCTCAAAATTCTCCAAGCCAGGCTTCAATAGTACATGAGCCATGAACTTCCAGATCTTCAAGCTGGTTTTAGAAAAAGCAGAGGAATGAGAGATCAAATTGCCAACATCTGTTGGATCATCAAAAAAGCAAGAGAGGTCCAGAAACCTCTACTTCTGCTTCATTGACTATGACAAAGCCTTTGACTCTGTGGATCACAACAATCTATGGAAAATTCTGAGAGAGATGGGAATACCAGACCACCTGACCTGCCTGTTGAGAAACCTGTATGCAGGTCAAGAAGCAAGTTAGAACTGGACATGGAAAAACAGACTGGTTCCAAATCAGGAAAGGAGTGTGTCAAGGCTGTATATTGTCACCTTGCTTTTTAAAATTATATGCAGAGTACATCATGCGAAATCCTAGGCTGCATGAAGCACAAGCTGGAATCAAGATTGCCAGGAAAAATATCAATAACCTCAAAAATACAGATGACACTATCCTTATGACAGAAAGTGAAGAACTAAAGAGCCTCTTGATGAAAGTGAAAGAGGAGAGTGAAAAACTTGGCTTAAAGCCCAACATTCAGGAAACTAAGATGATGGCACTAGGTTCCATCACTTCATGGCAAATTGATGGAGAAACAATGGAAACAGTAAGAGCCTTTTTTGGTCTCTAAAATCACTGCAGATGATGACCTCAGCCATGAAATTAAAAGACACTTGCTGCTTGGAAGAAAACCTATGAACAACCTATACAGCACATTAAAAAGCAGAGACATGACTTTGTCAACAAAGGTCTGCCTAGTCAAAGCTATGGTTTTTCCAGTAGTCATGTGTGGATGTGATAGTTGAACT
The DNA here is from genome assembly GCF_023091745.1 of Budorcas taxicolor. Classification (NCBI taxonomy): domain Eukaryota; kingdom Metazoa; phylum Chordata; class Mammalia; order Artiodactyla; family Bovidae; genus Budorcas; species Budorcas taxicolor. Next base: position 6,563,722 of record NC_068922.1, read on the forward strand.
AATAAATTTGAGCACTGAGTAATTGATGCTTTTGAACTGCAGTGTTGCAAAAGACTCTTGAGAGTCCCTTGGACTGCAAGGAGATCCAACCAAACCATCCTAAAGGAAATCAGTCCTGAATATTCATTGGAAGGACAGATGCTGAAGCTGAAACTCCAATACTTTGGCCACCTGATGCAAAGAACTGACTCATCTTAAAAGACCCTGATGCTGGGCAAGATTAAAGGCAGGAGGAGAAGGGGACAACAGAGGATAAGATGGTTTGATGGCGTCACCGACTCAATGGACATGAGTTTGAGCAAGCTTTGTAATCCAAGGGGTCACAAAGAGTGAGACATGACTGAGAGACTGAACTGACTGATATATACATACATACATATATATATATATATATATATATACATACATACATATATATATATATATACACATACATATATAGATAGATAGATAGATAGATAGATAGATAGATAGATAGATAATTTTATTTATTTATTTATTGGCTGTGCTGGTGCTGAATCTTCATTGCTTTTCTAGGGCTTTTTTTGGTTGCAGTGAATGAGGACTGCTCTTTGTTGCCACAGTGCAGGCTTCTTATTGTGGTGGCTTCTCTTATTGCAAAGCACAGACTCTAGGAATGAGGGCTTCATTCGCTGCAGCACACAGGCTCAGTGCCTGTGGCTGCTGGGCTCTCAAGTGAAGGTTCAGTAGTTGTGAGGTACAGGGGCTTTATTGCCCCATGGCATGTGGAATCTTCCAGAGCAGGGGTCGCACCCATGTCCCCTACCCTGGCAGGTAGATTCTTGTCTCCTGCATCTCCAGGGAGGCCCTCCACCCACTCTTATTTGACATTTCAATTAGCCCTTCCGCTTGCTTGCTTCTTGCAAGTGTGTCTGACTCCTCACAACCCCATGGACAGTAGCCTGCCAGGCTCTTCTGTCCATGGAATTTTTCCAGGCAAGAATACTAGAACAAGTCACCATTTTCTACTCCAGAGGATCTTCCCTACCTCGGGATGGAATCCAGTACCCCTAAGTGTATATAATATCCACTTTACTTGTCTGGGTTTTGTTCTTGTTTGGGGATAGTTTATGAAAAAAGGAAGAGGAGGATGCTATCATCATCAGACCAGAAATATCTACTTCCTTTTGTGTCTTTTGAATTTTTAACCAAATGCACCTATCGCTTATCAAAAACAAGTAAAAATAATTTTAGCAAAAACAAAATGAGCAAGAGTCAAATGTTTAATTTTGGCTAATGAGCCTGCCTAATTTAGGGTCACAATTATGTCTAGCAAAGTTCTTACACTGTACCCACCATGTAAGACAGAGAAGAGGAAGGATGAGAGGGTCCGGGAAATCCACTCTTGTTTGCACTTCAACAAGAATGTTTCCTTCAGGTTTATCACTTGGTGTTCTGAGTGGAAGATTTCAATAAAAATGGCTTCTACGTCTACCAAGTGCTGAAGACCCATTGAAACACTGTCCCTGCTGTTTATCATTTTTTATGTAATTGGCTGCATTGGGTCTTACTTCCGGCATACGGATCATTTTTGCATCGTGTGATCTTTTGTTGTAGCACGTAGACTCTCTAGTTGTGGCACACAGGCTCAGGCTTAGCTGCTCTGTGGCCTGTGGAATCTTAGTTCCTTGACCAGAAATCAAACCTGCACCCTTTGCATTACAAGGCAGATTCTTAACCTCAGGACCACCAGGGAAGTCCCCTGACACTGCTGTTTATAGCCCCATGGAGTCACTCTTAGATCATTGTTTACCCTACATTTATGGCTACCGAGCCTAAAGGATAATTTAACTATTTTAAATTATTTTATGGCTTGAAGTTCTTATGTGTTTGCTATTAACACCAATTCTGATGGTTTTTAGAGTTACTCAATGCTGAGTCTTTCATGGGAAATGCAACCCCCACTTTTACACTATTAGTTTAGAAACTTTATTCTTCTTGTTGTTAGTTCATTTACCACTGGGCTTCCTTGAATTTTTGTTGTTCAGTTGCTCAGTCATGTTTGACTCTTTCCTTGAATACCTTATGGTGAAATTGGTAACTTGCCTTTATAATGCCTATGTTTCCAAAGAAAATTCATGGTCCAATGAGATATCCAATATAGTCATAAGTTTCGGTTCCCTGGCCCTATGCTTTTTTAGTATTTGTCTTAGATGCCTCAGCAAATAATTATACATTCACTTTATATACAAGACAACCAGAATTTTATGGATCACTATGTTCTGGGGAATCATGCCAAGCAGACTTCTTAAGTCAATATGAAAACTGTAGAACTCAGCAGTTTCAGCCAAAGTGTATGATGCAGATTGCCAATCAGAAAATTAGAGGGGAAAAAAATTAACTCTGAATTTAAAAGCTTTCCAAATGTTACCCCCATAATCTTCACATAGGCTGGAAGTCTAGAGTCACACAAAGAAGCTGAAAGCAATGGGGTTTGTAAATACAGCTCTTCTGATTTCTCATCGAATGCTAATGCCTCAGCTTGCGTGTTACAGATGAGGACTGGGAGATGAGGTGGCATCTCTTTTCCTTTCTATTCTTTGCTGCTGTTTGTTCCAGTGTTTATAATATATGGATTGGGCTTCCCTGGTAAATTCCATGGACTGAGAGGCTCCTCAGAGCCTGGTAGGCTACAGTCCATGGGGTCGCAAAGAGTCGGACATGACTGAGTGACTTCACTTCACTTCCCTGGTGGCTCAGAGGTTAAAGCGTCTGCCTGCAATGTGAGAGACCTGGGTTCAGTCCCTGGGTTGGGAAGATCCCCTGGAGAAGGAAATGGCAACCCACTCCAGTATTTTTGCCTGGAGAATCCTGTGGATGGAGGAGCCTGGTGGGCTATAGTCCACGGGATCGCAAAGAGTCGGACATGACTGAGTGACTTAACTTTCACTTTCACTTTGATAGATAGAAAGCATTTCAGAAATGGCTATATTCTCCACAGACTGGAAAAAAAAAAAAAAAAGACTAAATACGGTGGAGGTGATAAATCTTGAATTACTTCATGATCCTTGGTTCCAGTGTTTGTCTTACTTCCACCAAAAATAAACATCTTTTGAGAATCCTCCATGTAAAATTGTCCCTAATAGAATCTACTTGGGCATGGTGGTGGCACAAAAAGGGGTGTATCGGGGTCTGCTGCCTGGGACAGGTGAGAGAAATCTTTCCAGAAGATAAAATCTAAGCTGTACTTGGATGAGTAGATGTATGATATAGAGAAGCATCTCAGGCTGCAGCTAAACAACTAGAGAGAATTCTCTGGTTGTTCAATTAGGCAGAAGCACAGGGAGCTTATACCGCAGCAGGAGGAAGTGAGGTCAGAGAGCAGGCAAAGCCAGACTAGAATCTCTAGGCAGTCTTCACCACTTACAACAGGAAGCTCAGGGAGCTCATGGGCTCTGCTTTATCTGCCTCCTACTTCAAGACCGAGAGAAAAGTGGCAGGGGTTCAGTGTTCCCCAAATTAGTCTGTGCTCAGGGCCCACTGCATTTCTGAAGTTACCTGACATGTGCATATCCCATCAGCCTACAATTACATAAGCTTTAAATTCAGGAGCTAGTATCAGCATGCCACAGAGGGGCTGGAGGGAGAGAAAAAGGTGTTACCTTACATGACCACTTTTTAGTCACCACAGAAAAACCAGCCTGGAAACTAGATTTGATGAATTTTAAAAACCTATAAGACAAAAATTTTACTTACCTCTAATTTTCTATCTTTTAGTCTACATCATAATATTCACTTTTTGGTTGAAACTGCTGAGTTCTACAAATTATATTTTTGCAAATCATCTTTAAAAAAGGAATAGTTAGCACTTTCAACTTAGGATCTACCCAATGTAAAACCATTTTTGTAGGTCCCAGATTTTAATCACCATTTTAAAAAAATCTCCATATCCACACTTCAAGGCAGATTTATTTAATTGACTATCCCTGCTAAATGAGCATGTTTTCATATGTGTGTATGGATTGTGCCCTATACTTCACTGGTGTTTTTCTCAGCACCCAGAAAAGGGATCTTTTGCACATAGTAGGAATTTAATAAATTTTAAAAATGAAGCACACAGTGTTCCAAGTGAAATTAGATAGTTGTATTGAGTTAAATATATGACACCATCTGGATCCAAAGTTGGCCACACAGGTAGACACTTTGATGCTCTCAATTACCTGTAATGAGGAGAGGGCTACCTGTTGTTGCTGTTTTAGTCACTCAGTCATGTTCCACTCTTTGTAACCCCATGGACTGCAGCTTGCCAGGTTCCTCTGTTCATGAGACTTCCTAGGCAATCATACTGGAGTGGGTTGCCATTTCCTTCTCCAGGGAATCTTCCCAACCCAGGAATTGAACTTGTGTCTCCTGCATTGTCAGGTGGATTCTTTACAATTGAGACATCTGGGAAGCCTGAGGGCTACATGAGGACTTGCCAAACCAATTTCCAAACTCTTAAACAGGATTAGTCAATCCGTCAGTTCAGTCACTCAGTCATGTCAGACTCTTTGCTACCCCATGGACCGCAGCACGCCAGGCTTCCCTGTCCATCACCAATTCCCAGAGCCTACTCAAACTCATGTGCATTGAGTCAGTGATGCCATCCAACCCTCTCATCCTCTGTTGTCCCCTTCTCCTGCCTTCAATCTTTCCCAGCCTCAGGGCCTTTTAATGTTATCAAATCTTGTTGCCCCAGAGTCATATTCTCTACCTCTTAATTAAGTTTCAGGAGGAAGCTTTAAAGAGAAAAAAAAAATTAGAATCAGAAACAAAATTAGAAACAACCCAACCAACCCAAGAGAGCAGAGGATCTGACTTCCAGTAGACTATAAACCTCATCATATGATCGTAATAATACATCAGCCTACTAAGTGACACACCCACCAATGCCACAGCAGTTGACAATTGCCATGACAACAACTGGAAAAGTGCACGTATACTAAGTTGTTTCAATAATGTCCGGCTCTGCAACCCTATGGACCATAGCTCACCAGGTTTCTCTGGCCATAGCATTCTCCAGGCAAGAATACTGGAGTGAGTTGCTATGCCTTTCTCCAGGGGATCTTTCCAACTCAGAGACTGAACTTGGGTCTCCATTATGACAGGCATATTCTTTATCATCTGAACCACCAGGGAAACCCCAGAAAAGTCCATACAAGGACTGAAAAGAAGAGTTGCATTAGTTCCAGGTTCAGATCACAACCCTATTCTTGGTAAGTCATGAATATTCCTCCCACTCTTTCCAAATTTGGTTTCTCTTGCCCTATTTGGGTTGAGAAATTGATTTGCAAACTAGGTTCTAACTTCTTCATTATTTAGCCATTGAATAAACCTGGTGTCAGTTCCAGACTCAACATCAGTTTTGTTACTGGCTTTACAGATCTGATAAAGAAAAAAAAAAAAAAGAAAAGAAAAATCTCCTTGGCCAAGACAGGGGATCTTGGCCCAGGTTAGCACCAACTGGGTCTGGTTGACCAATTCAGTAAAATGGAGATAGATTTTGTGACTGGAAAATAACACTTTGCAAACCATAATTGTGACTTGCTTTTTCTCAACAAATTACAATCAACATCCACAAGCAGCTGAGTGAGGCTTCAGTAAACTTAAGGACATCACAGAAGAAAGAGAAGCTAACCACAGTGTAGTTGTCTCCAGGTACTGTAGCCACCACCTCCAGTGAGTCTGGACACCAGCTGACTGTTACAAGTCCAGTTAAGTGACCACTTGAGAAGTGATTAAGGATAGCTGATAACTCTCTCTGTGTAGTCCTGTTGAGCTCAGCTAATGCAATTTTTTTTGGAATTAAAATCAAATTGTAGTCTGTCCATTAGGAGATAGGAAGCTAATGTACTTTAACACATTTGTCTGCCTGCTTCCATCACCCTCGCTTGCCATCTTGGCAGAGACACCCTTGTGATGACGGGAAAGAGTTGGCATTTGTTGCTTCAGGCACTGAGTTCAGACTAAATGTCTCTTCCTTTGTCCATCAGGCTGCTTTCATACTTGGAAAGAGCTCTGCCTTAAATCTGTTCAGTTCTCATTTTCCTCTTGGAAAAGACACTGTCTTCTTATTCTATGTCTCTCATTAGACTGTCATCCAAAATTTATACTCATTGTTAATAGAACCAGTGCTGTCTCCTAAATCTTTTCTCATGAACTACCTTGTCTGGTAAAATGCTGATAAACTTTAGGAAAAACCTTAAAAACAAAAAATGACCCATTGCACTTCATTATTTTATAATGCAGTCATTATATTACAGTATTTATTATAAAGTTACTATAGCTGATTACATATTTCCAAAGGGTGTCTTAATTAAGGAGAAAATACCATGGTTTTCCACATCAATTATAATAAGAAATGATTGTGAAGACTGTGAATAAAAACAAGTGGTCAAAACAAACAAACAAACAAAAAGTGGTCAAGAACCGCTGCTAAAGCTTGAAACCTTTACAAATGCTTTCATACAAATGTAAATTCCTTGTAGTAGAGTCTATCTGAATAGTCATTAAAATAATGTGAACATGGAAAAAGTTATTACCTCCAGTGAGTAATATACCTGTTCTTGATGCCTAAAATTATGTTTAGCTTTGACTACTGTATGTAGAAAACACTTCTCTACTGTTGTAGTGAATATAGCAATTTAATTAGAAAGCATTATTTCAGAAAGAAATTTGATTTGGGAAATTTCCAGCTGTATTAATGTGTTTCATGTAACTCACAGTAAGATCTATAGTTCACTGCAACTGGTAGCATTTGTTGTTTGCTTAGTGTCCTAGGCATTATACATGTATTATTTTGTTTATTTTTGCATCAACCTGTTGAGGTAGGTTCTATTACTACTTTGCCCATTCTACAGGTGAGTATATTGAGATACAACGGTTTGAATAACCCATCAAGGATAGCAAGTGACCATGCTGATGACCCCTTGCCCCTCTTTGTTGTTTTATTTCAGGCACTATATAAAGAACCAGTTTGCGAATATTGAGGTTAGACCATGCATTGGCTGATAGGAAACACTCCAGCTGTGCTAAGATGATCCCATATAGTCAACAAGCACTTTAGAAAGTCTGGTGACTGAATATGAATGAGCCGTTAAAACTTTTCTAATAATTCTGTGCAGAGTGATTCATAAAAGGTCTTATCTAAGCCTTGATTCACTGTTCTTCAAGGATGAATTTTCATGATGGATAGAATCCATTTTAATCTAAAACACCAATTTTTCTGCTCTAAATGAGTTCAATGGGTATCTCATCTCTGGAAATACTTGGTTACCTAAGAATGTAAATTGTAATGCCCCTGTTAACATTCACTGTTGTTTGGTGAGTGGCACATTTAAGATCAATTTTTCTACTTGAAACTGGATCCATCCATCAGAATTTTACCTTGGGTTGCCAAGTTTGAAAAGGCCATGTGATATCTCATCTTCTTTGGCTGTGAACACATAAAATAACTGTGAGATTATTCTAGAGTAGGCTTCCCTGGTGGTTCAGTCGGCAAAGAATCCACCTGCAATGCAGGAGACAAGGGTTCAATCCCTGGGTTGAGAGGATCTCCTGGAGAAGGAAATGACAACCCACTCCAGTATGCTTGCCTGAGAAATCCCATGGACAGAGGAGCCTAGTGGCTACCATCCTCAGAGTCTCAAGAGTTGGACACAACTTAGCGACTAAACTACCACCACCATTCAACTAGAGTAACAGAATTCCCCAAAGAGAGGGGGGTGAAAAGCACATCTTCCATTTGCTCTTGCAGTATCTTTCAGCTGGATTTCCTCCTATAATTTCCAACATATTACTCATTTCTTCTAGCTGTAAAGACTAATACTCCATTCAAAACAAATGCATATCTTGTCATTTTTCTACTTTACTGACCACTGACCAACTCATTAACTATTCACCTTAGACTCCATTCAAATGAAAGATTTCCATATCAATAAGGAGTTACTCTATTCCTAAGAAATAGAGTAAAATGAATGATATGACGTGCCAAGTCTGTAATAAGACTGGAGATAAAAGAATAGGGCCCTAACATGGCACCTTCTGAGGTCAGACACAAAGAGACTAAGCTGGAGTCTAACCACATGTGCTTTAACTTCTGAAAAGTTAGTTTGATATCTAGTCTTGATTTAGTCATTGTGTTTTCTCTTTTGCATACTGTTTGAGACAGAAAGTCACAGGCTAGGGATGTTAAGCTACTAAAGAAGTATCTGGGAATATATAACTGAAAATGAGCTGGTTAAAAAAAAAAAGAAAACACATTATTGCTTCGAGTCTTAGTAAATCATTTCCCCAAATTGTTCTAAATTCTATGACAAACAAGCAATACTTTTGAACCAGTGTTGTTCTCTTTTCTAAAAATCTATCTAGCATTTTAGACTATGAGTAGCTAAGTAGTCTCTGACTCAAGGTGAAATTACCTTCTGTTAGCCTTGACATTAGAGCAATTGGAGGAAGGAGGCTTCATGTTCTGCAGTTATCCAAGAAGGAAGACAAACCACTTAGTTACCAGCTAGACTCTGTTATAAAAATTATAATCTTTTGTAAAAATCAATTAAATGCAAGGCATTTTAATTCACTATCTCTAGTCCTCATGGCAACCAATCAAGTAGGTATTATTATCACTGTGTTAAATAGAAATAAAAACTCCAAGAGATTATATGTGCTCCACATCCAAAAGCTAGTAAACACAGAAGTCAAGTATTATTGGTTCTCAAATCCATGCTCAGTCTACTACTAACTTTTAGGTTCTAGCTTTAATTTAGAGCACAATTTAATGAAATGAAATTTTCCTGGAGCCCTAGCATGATAAAAAGTGAGGTGGTTCGGGTTGAATTGAGAAGAGAAAACACAGAACCTTATTACTGAGATCCCTTCCCCCTCTCCCGCCCTCTCTGCAGAAACTTCAGTGTTTCATGGGAAGCCAGGCATTTGTGGAAGCTCCCTGTTAGGTCTCCTATCAGCAACATCCCCACCATAAACAAGAGCTTCCTCATGCATATCAGCGATCTGGCACAGACTCAGAGGCCTGTAGGTGCTCCCAACACAATCCCCCCACAACTGTAAACAGAAGTTTCTTTTTCTCCTCCTACCATGAGTTTTAAAGTCATGTCTTTATGGATCAATGTGGCTATTTCTCTTTTGGGTTTTAATTTCTGATTCCAAATTCTAAACTCAGAATGGTAAGAAGACTATTACTGAAACACCATGTAAACACAATTGTCCCTCCCACACTGTTGGTGGGAATGTATATTGGTATAGCCACTATGGAGAATGATTTTAGAAACTAAAAGCAGATCTACCATACGATCCTGTGATACCACTTCTGGGCATATATCTGGATAAAACCACAATTCAAAAAGATACATGCATCCCAATATTCATTGCAGCACTGTTTACAGTAGCCAAGACACGGAAGCAACCTAAATGTCCTAAGTGGATAAAAGTGATGTGGTACATATACACAATGGACTATTACTCATCCATGGATAATGCCATTTGCAGCAATGTGGACAGACCTTGAAGTAAGCCAGACAAAGACAAGTATCATATGGTATCACTGGCATGTGAAATCTAAAAAGATGATACAAATGAATTTATTTACAAAACAGAAGCAGACTCACAGACTTAGAAAACAAACTTATGGTTACCAAAGGGAGAGAGGGGAGAGGGTTAAATTAGGAGGTTGTAATGAACATATAATCAACAAGGATCTAATGTATAGTACAGGGAACTCTACTTAATATCCTGTAATAACCTAAATGAGAAAAGAATCTGAAAAAATAATAGATATGTGTATATGTAAACCTGAACTGTACACTTCGCTGTACACCTGAAACTAATATAACACTGTAAAAAAACTAAAGGTCTTATTTAACAAACCTGATACAGCACCTAGAAAGGTGACACTATTTATGTTTTTGTATACTTTACATCCACATATGGTATATATGTATATATTACATATATTTGAAAGTATAGTACATGCACACTCAAATATAAAAAGTGATATTAAACTCCCTTATGTTTCTCTGTGTGTTAAATATGAAATTAGAAAACCTATCTCTTCACTAAGAAATTTTCCCCTGGCAATGCTGCTCAAGGCAGAAAGATGTTATTTTAAATTCTTCTCTCATTAAAAGAAAAAAGAGCTTCTTCAAAGCGTGTGTGTATTTATACCAGAGCTTAACTGGCATTTTCATCGTGGTGTTTATGAATCGTAATATAGTTTCCCTGCAGTTTCTGACACGCTCATTAATTTGCTCCCAGCGGCTGTTCATTACCAACATCACAAGCAAAATCTGCTCTCTCCACGGGCACTGAGGGTCCACCGGAAACGAAGCAGGCAGGGCTGCGGAGATCTGAGAGCTGAGCCGGCGACGTCACCTCCCGCAGCAGGCTGAAGGCGACCGAGAAGAGAGGCACCAGAGCCTTCCAGGGGCCTCGACGCCCTCTGAGTTTCGAGCTGACATGGAGCAGTGATGTCCCGCAAAGGACGGGACTGTGCTGTCTCAGTGATGTGCCTCCTCTGATCAGCCTGCTCAGGATGGGTTACCGCGACAGTTTCAGACTTTCCCCTGCCAAGACGACTTGGGGACCTGCCGCTTCCTGTGCTGACTTCTCCTGTCAGTGGGGAGTTCTGCTAAAACCTCTGAGACGTGTCAGCCAACCAGTGCCACAAGAGACAGAGCCTCACTGAAGTTTGCCCTCAGAAAGTCCTGTTTTTGAAAAAGCTCGGTGTTTAAACAAGCTGGCTTGAAAAATAACAAAAAATGAAGCATTGTCTGTTAATTCTTTGTGGTTGTCAGCAGTCCCCTGGGCCCCTAGATGAGGCCACACAACACCGGACAGTCTTAGATGAACAGAATTTCACCTCGACCAAAGGAGTGTGGGCTCTGGGCATCTCAGGAGATACTTCATTTTACTGTTTGTGGAGCTGTTTCCATCTACGCCACACCGGTAAGGTCATTGGGAAGCATGGATGAGGCAGGACAAGGGGAATGATTCGTCAGGTTCACATGAGACAATGCATGTGAGGGACACAGATCAGAGGAGCTCAAGTTAGAACCCTGTTACACTGGATAAACCACTTAACCCTTGACCTTGAGATGTTGCATCTACAGAATCAACAAGCTTCAGGATTAACAGAAGACCACACCGTCCTTCTGAATAGCGAAAGAGTTATTTGAATGTGGTCCGCTCTTGTTCAATTCTAAAGTGAGATATTGATAGAATGTTAATATATTGATATAATATTAATATCTAACATTTGGTGATTAGCTTAGAGCAAAGCTGGAGGGCGGAGGCCTGGTGCCAGGTGCAGACACCAGGAGGCCCGCCTCCTCCAGAGCTCACCAGGAGGTCTACAGCGCAAACTCTCCATCACCTTCTCATTGAGGAGACTTCACGGCACAGACCAGGAAGTTAGAAAGAACAGTGAAGGGAGCTCTTTCAGGGGCTCATCCCAAACAGGGGGTCACCTTGAACTCCTCTCTCTTGCCTCACGTCCGGGCTGTCTGCAAACTTGGTCAGCTCTATCTTCAGAAAATCCTGGCTGTTCACTGCCTCCACAGCTTCCCATCCCAGTGTGAGGTGCCATCATGTCCCCTGCAGCTCTGAAGAGCCTTTGAGTCAGCTTCTTGCTTCCACCTTTCCTTTTTCCTGTCCATCCTCTTTGCAGCAGCCAGACCCATCATTGTCAAAATGTTAAAAGGGACGTCATCAGCCTCCTGCTCAAAAACCCAGGGTTGTTTCGGGCAGAGTAAAATTCAAAATCCTCATCACAGCCAGAGGGACCTTGATGACCTGGTCCCAGGCCACCCCCATGAAGACATCTCCTTCACTTCCTACCACCCCCTCTCCCTCTGCACCAGGGGCATTGGCTACTTCACTCTTCTGGAAATATATGCACACACATGATCCTGCCTTTCTAATCAGAAAGAACAAATCTGACTCCATATTGGATCTCTTTTGTTTAAACTTTGTATTCTATAGCTTGTGTTACAAGAACATTGCCTGTAGCTTGAAATACACAGGATAGCCCATTCTCATGGCTCTGACCTTTAAAGGTATAACAGTTTTCCATTCATACAGAAATATTAAGTTGCAGAACAGAGAATAACATTTCTCTTATTGGGGTTTACAGGAACATTGTGACTCAACTTACCTCTGTGGACAGCTGCAAGAATGAAAGAGCCCAACACCAAGACATTTACTGCAACCAAACACTCCCCTTTTAGTATAAAAGAAACCTGAACTCTAACACTGGTAAGATGGTTCTTTGGGACATCAGTTCACTATCTCCTTGGTCTTCAGGCTTTCTGAATAAAGGCACTATTCATTACCCCCAAGAACTCATGTCTTGATTTATTGGCCTGTAGTGTGACAAGCACAATGAACCTGGGCTCAGTAACACCTTGGAGCAGTTTATCTGTTTCCTCTACTAGAAACACTCTTTTCTGGGAAGCTCCAAGAGTCCATGTCCTCCCTTAGAGTCTTACTGAAATGTCAGCTTTACAGAGAAGTGCAGCCCTAATTGTAATAGTGTGGGTACATGCATGTACACATACGCACGCCTACATGCACACAATGTATGTTTACCCTCCACTCCTTACCTTCTTTGTTTTTCTTCATACACTTACTGTCACCTTCTATATATCATTCATTTATTTTTCTACTGTCTGTTCCCCACCTCCTCCCTCAATCAGAATACAAACTTCCTAAGAGCATAGTCTTGATCTACTTGATTCATTATTCTATCCCCCTTGTCCAGAATACTGTATGATACATATCAGGTGTTTAATAAATTCCTATTGTAGAAATGACAGCATGAATGAATTATTTCAGATACTAGAAGTCATAAAAGTCATGAAGCTGTTTTTAAAAAAGTGATCCCTGTCTAGAGAATATCCTTTAGCAAATTCTCTAGACAGGGAACACAAAAAGGGTGTATAAATTCAAGCCCGAAACAATAAAGTAAATGCCAATGGGATCACACTTATCAATAATTATCTTAAACGTAAATGGGTTGAATGCCCCAACCAAAAGACAAAGACTGGCTGAATGGATACAAAAACAAGACCCCTAAATATGTTGTCTACAAGAGACCCACCTCAAAACAGGGGACACATACAGACTGAAAATGGAGGGCTGGGAAAAGATTTTCCACTCAAATAGAGACCAAAAGAAAGCAGGAGTAGCAATACTCATATCAGATAAAATAGACTTTAAAACAAAGGCTATGAAAAGAGACAAAGAAGGACACTACATAATGATCAAAGGATCAATCCAAGAAGAAGATATAACAATTATAAATATATATGCACCCAATATAGGAGCACCGCAATATGTAAGACAAATGCTAACAAGCATGAAAGGGGAAATTAACAATAACACAATAATAGTGGGAGACTTTAATACCCCACTCACACCTATGGATAGATCAACTAAACAGAAAATTAACAAGAAAACACAAACTTTAAATGATACAATAGAGCAGTTAGACCTAATTGATATCTGTAGGACATTTCACCCCAAAACAATGAATTTCACCTTTTTCTCAAAGGCATATGGAACCTTCTCCAGAATAGATCACATACTGGGCCATAAATCTAGCCTTGGTAAATTCAAAAAAAATTTGAAATCATTCTAAACATCTTTTCTGACCATAATGTAGGAAGCTTAGATCTCAATTACAGGAGAAAAACTATTTTAAAATTCCAACATATAAAGGCTGAACAACACGCTGCTGAATAACCAACAAATCACAGAAGAAATCAAAAAAGAAACCAAAATATGCATAGAAACTAATGAAAATGAAAACACAACAACCCAAAACCTGTGGGACACTGTAAAAGCAGTGCTAAGGGAAAAGTTCATAGCAATACAGGCATACCCCAAGAAACAAGAAAAAAGTCAAATAAATAACCTAACTCTACACCTAAAGCAACTAGAAAAGGAACAAGTGAAGAACCCCAGGGTTAGTAGAAGGAAAGAAATCTTAAAAATTAGGGCAGAAATAAATGCAAAAGAAACAAAAGAGACCATAGCAAAAATCAACAAAGCCAAAAGCTGGTTCTTTGAAAGGATAAATAAAATTGACAAACCATTAGCCAGACTCATCAAGAAACAAAGGGAGAAAAATCAAGTCAATAAAATTAGAAATGAAAAGGGAGAGATCACAGCAGACAACACAGAAATACAAAGGATCATAAGAGACTACTATCAGCAATTATATGCCAATAAAATGGACAACATGGAAGACAGGGACAAATTCTTAGAAAAGTACAACTTTCCAAAACTGAACCAGGAAGAAATAGAAAATCTTAACAGACCCATCACAAGCATGGAAATGGCTAATCATAAATCTTCCAGCAAACAAAAGCCCAGGTCCAGACGGCTTCACAGCTGAATTCTACCAAAAATTTAGAGAAGAGCTAACACCTATCCTACTCAAACTCTTCCAGAAAATTGCAGAAGAAGGTAAACTTCCAAACTCACTCTATGAGGCCACCATCACCCTAATACCAAAACCTGACAAAGATGCCACAAAAAAGAAAATTACAGGCCACTATCACTAATGAACATAGATGCAAAAATCCTTAACAAAATTCTAGCAATCAGAATCCAGCAACACATTAAAAAGATCATACACCATGACCAAGTGGGCTTTATCCCAGGGATGCAAGTATTCTTCAATATCCACAAATCAATCAATGTAATTCACCACATTAACAAATTGAAAAAAAAAAACCATATGATTATCTCAATAGATGCAGAGAAAGCCTTTGACAAAATTCAACATCCATTTATGATAAAAACTCTCCAGAAAGCAGGAATAGAAGGAACATACCTCAACATAATAAAAGCTATATATGACAAACCCACAGCAAACATTATCCTCAATGGTGAAAAATTGAAAGCATTTCCCCTAAAGTGAGGAACAAGACAAGGGTGCCCACTTTCACCATTACTATTCAACATAGTTTTAGAAGTTTTGGCCACAGCAATCGGAGCAGAATAAGAAATAAAAGGAATCCAAATTGAAAAAGAAGAAGGAAAACTCTCACTGTTTGCAGATGACATGATCCTCTACATAGAAAACCCTAAAGACTCCACCAGAAAATTACTAGAGCTAATCAATGAATATAGTAAAGTTGCAGGGTGTAAAAATCAACACACAGAAATCCCTTGCATTTCTATACACTAATAGTGAGAAAATAGAAAGAGAAATTAAGGAAACAATTCCATTCAGCATTGCAACGAAAAGAATAAAATACTTAAAAATATATCTACCTAAAGAAACTAAAGACCTATATATAGAAAACTATAAAACACTGGTGAAAGAAATCAAAGAGGACTGTAATAGATGGAGAAATATACCATGTTCATGGATCGGAAGAATCAATATAGTGAAAATGAATATACTACCCAAAGCAATTTATAGATTCAGTGCAACCCCCTATCAAGCTACCAACGGTATTTTTCACAGAGCTAGAACAAATAATTTCATAATTTGTATGGAAATACAAAAAACCTCAAATAGCCAAAGCAATCTTGAGAAAGAAGAATGGAACTGGAGGAATCAACTTGCCTGACTTCAGGCTCTACTACAAAGCCACAGTCGTCAAGACAGTATGGTACTGGCACAAAGACAGAAATATAGATCAATGGAACAAAATAGAAAGCCCAGAGATAAACCCACGCACCTATGGACACTTTATCTTTGACAAAGGAGGCAAGAATATACAATGGATTAAAGACGATCTCTTTAACTAGTGGTGCTGGGAAAACTGGTCAACCACTTGTTAAAGAATGAAACTAGAACACTTTCTAACACCATACACAAACATAAACTCAAAATGGATTAAAGATCTAAATGTAAGACCAGAAACTATAAAACTTCTTGAGAAGAACATAGGCAAAACACTCTCTGACATACATCACAGCAGGATCCTCTATGACCCATCTTACAGAATATTGGAAATAAAAGCAAAAATAAACAAATGGGATCTAATTAAACTTAAAAGCTTCTGCACAACAAAGGAAACTATAAGCAAGGTGAAAAGACAGTCTTCTGAATGGGAGAAAATAATAGCAAATGAAGCAATGGACAAGGAATTAATCTCAAAAATATACAAGCAACTTATGCAACTCATTCCAAAAAAATAAATGACCCAATTAAAAAAAAAAAAATGGGCCAAAGAACTAAACAGGTATTTCTCCAAAGAAGACAATCAGATGATTAACAAACACATGAAAAATGCTCAACATCACTCATTATTAGAGAAATGCAAATCAAAACCACAATGAGGTACCATTTCACACCAGTCAGAATGGCCGCTAACCAAAAGTCTGCAAGCAATAAATGCTGGAGAGGGTATGGAGAAAAGGGAACCCTCCTACACTGTTGGTGGGAATGCAAACTAGTACAGCCACTATGGAGAACAGTGTGGAGATTCCTTAAAAAACGGAAAATAGAACTGCCTTATGACCCAGCAATCCCACTGCTGGGCATACACACCGAGGAAACCAGAATTGAAAGAGACACATGTACCCCAATGTTCATCGCAGCACTGTTTATAATAGCCAGGACACGGAAGCAACCTAGATGTCCATCAGCAGATGAATGGATAAGAAAGCTGTGGTACCTATACACAATGGAGTATTATTCAGCCATTAAAAAGAATACATCTGAATCAGTTCTAATGAGGTGGATGAAACTGGAACCTATTATACAGAGTGAAGTTAGCCAGAAAGAAAAACACCAATACAGTATACTGCCAGGAGCCAGCACAGGAGATCCCACCCATGACAAGGTCATGCAGGACTCGAGGGAATCCCTGGGCCATCCGACCCATGACAAGGTCATGTGGAAGAGTCCTGATGAGCAAGTCCTCAGGACATGACGGATCCCCTGGACCTGCTCGAGCATCTACCCCTGAACCAGAATCTGTCTGTCTTACTATTTTATGTCTTTCACCAGCTCTTCTGACATTGGTAGGGGGCTGTCTCTGACTAAAAAGTTAACTTAGGGCTCTAGTTGATAAATCTCCTGGGCATGAAAGGAGTGTTTCAAACCCTCTGTTAGCATTCTAGCTTACTTGGCAGATTTATCCAGACTCTTGCAACATTGTTGAGCCTATGCTTGCTGCCAAGTTCTCACATCCCTTATCCACTGTGTTCCTGGGAGTGCATATAGTTAAGATATAGAAATAGCAAGCAGTCACTTTAACATTAGCAACATTAGACTTTGAGTTAATAAGTTCTTTCTTTGCTGTAACCTGCTGAATCTTTGCTCCATAAAAATGTAACTCTGTACTTTAAGGGTGATGCAGGCTAAGAATTTAAGAAGAAACACTTTAATGGAAGATTATTGTTCTGGCTGACCAACATTTATCAAAAAGAGGTCATGGAATATCAACAGGCCTCTGGAACAGAAGATGATGTACAGAGAATAAGACTCTTACAAGAAGGAACCTGATATTGATAAAAGTTATTACTGATGGAATGTTGAGTTGACTCTGCATTTTTCACCTTGCTGTATGTATAATCAGGGTATAAAAGCCCCGAAAAGAATAAAGTAAAGGGGCCTCGCTCACTGAAGCTTGGTCACCCCGTCTTGTCTCTTTCTTTATCTCTTTATCTATCTTTCTTCATTCGCCGACATCGTCCATCCTGAGGATATCCCTAGACTCTGCTGGGGCTGGACCTCGGCAGTATACTAACACATATATATGGAATTTAGAAAGATGGTAATGATAACCCTGTATGTGAGACAGCGAAAGAGACACAGATATATAGAACAGTCTTTTGGACTCTGTGGGAGAGGGAGAGGGTGGGATGATTTGGGAGAATGGCATTGAAACATGTATAATATCATATGTGAAATGAATCGCCAGTCCAGGTTCGATGCATGATACTGGATGCCTGGGGCTGGTGCACTGAGATGACCCAGAGGGATGGTACAGGGAGGGAGGAGGGAGGGAGGTTCAGCATGGGAAACACATGTATACCTGTGACAGATTCATGTAGATGTATGGCAAAACCAATACAATATTGTAAAGCAATTAACCTCCAATTAAATAAATTTATATTTTAAAAGTGTTTTTTTTTTAATTGACTAATTTACTATAACAATGCAGAAAGTAGACATGACCTTAGCCAGCAGTCCCAGGGTACAGACAGCCACATTAACCTTGATGTCACAAGAACAACTCTATGTTATGTAGCTAAATCTTCCACTGTCAGGTAAAGAGGCAACCGTGACCCCTACCCCCACCCCCGCTGCCCATTAGAAAGAACCACCCCTTAAAATCATTAGGAAACAACCAGGCTAAATTTATATGCAGCCTATGTTCTACTCCATGCTAGAGTTGATACTTTTCTGGACACTTTCCCTGAGATTTCACCCTCCTGCTTCCTCAACTATGTCTCAGGCAGCAATTTCATGCCACACAGAATATGAATCTAACAGGTGAATTTCCATCCTAGGGACAGTTCTTTTACTACTGATGTGGAAGAAAATGGAAACAAAGCTACAGTAAAGTCTTCCTTTTGAGGCTGAGAACAGTCAGCAGAGAAAGCAAGAGAGAATTGTAACCAAAAAAAAAAAAAGGCTATTTGGGACATGGGAAAATAAATAAACATCCCTAACTCATTTCTTTCAAAGTTGCATAATGTTCAATAGAATGTATGTATCATAATGTATTCAGTCTTTACATTGTTGATCATTTTTTTCAGCTTACTTTTCATTCTCTCCCTCTGCAAAGCTGCAGTAAACAATTTGCTGCTGCTGCTGCATAATATCATTATTTTCTTGTGTTTTTATTTCTGTAGGGAAGAGTCCCTGAAGTGGGATTTCTTGGGCAAAGGGTATCAATACTTCTGTTTTCTAATTTTCATCAGTATTTCCAGTTTCCCCAAATGTGGTAGCAATTTACTCTCCCACCAGAAATATATCAGAGTCTCCTCTTTTGCCTCCCCCTAAAATCTTACCGTATGAGATTGCAAATGTGATGACTGAAAAAAAAAGGGCTATTTCAATTTTTAATTGCATTTTTCCTGCATGTGTTTGAGCATTTTTTCTAAATTTTCTGACTTTTTGCAGATCTTCTCTGAAATGTCCTATTTACTGGAATGATTAATCTTTCATGTTAATGTTATCATTGAAAGAGTTAGTTAAACATTTGAGACTGTACTCTTTTCTTGGAATTTGTTGTAATTATGTTAATAATATACAGAGAGTTTGATTTTTACTTTACCAGTGCTATGTTTACCATACTGTTTTAAAAATACTTATATAGTTAAATGTCTTTATTTTATGATGGTGTCTGAGATTCCTGCCTTGTTTGAGAGTGCTCCACCATCCCAGAGTTGTAAAAATATTCTCCTACAGTATGTTCCGATACCATCATATTTTTATTTATGTCCATAATGCATCTGGAATTTACATCATGTGTAGAGTCAGGAAGGGATGTCACATGTTCTTCCACATAGGTAGCAATTATTACAGTAGGATATAGTAAAAAACTATTCCAAATTAAAATGCAATCTGATCACATGATAAACTTCCAACTATAAATCTAAATGTAATTTCTGTTTTTTTTTCCTCAGGTGTGCTGATGTAAACAGCTTCCCTGAAAGCCATTATGATCACCTGAAATAAGATTTGTTTTGCTGACAGAATTGGTCAGATATGGGTCCACATACTTTGTCAAATTTTCAGGCAGCAGTTCTCTTACTTTAGTTGAAGTTTTCTACTAATTCAAGCCCCCTGATGAGACATCCATTGGACCCTCACATGCACCAAACACACTTCTAAATAATTTTTATAGATTTCTTCTTTTATTCCTTATATTAACCTTATAAGACAATTATTACCTTAAAGCCCATCTTGCATATTTAAAAAACTGAAAACTAGAGACATTAGTTGTTCAGGCTTAGAAAGATGATAAATATTGGGGCTGAGATTTGGAGCTTACAGTGGTATTCCAGCGTCTGTGCTCATAACAGTGGGACTCTATCAACCATGCACTTTTGCTGTTGTATCTTTTTTACCTTTTTTACTTTTTTAAAAAATTAGAGTATAATTGCTTTATAATGTTGTGTTAGTTTCTGCTATCAAACAGTGTGAATCAGCTATATGCATACATATAGTCCTGCCCTCTTGAACCTCCTCACCCCAGCCCCATCTCACCCTTCTTAGGTCATCACAGCGCTGAGCTGACTGTGCTATACAGCAGCTCCCCACTAGCTAGCTATTTTACATAGGGCAGTATACCTTAGACATTCCACTTATCATAACACAGAAGGTACACAGTGACTATCTGTTTGACTGGGTGGAGCTGAATTCTTCTCCCATAGCCCCTTAGAATAAATTTGGCTCCATCAACCAAGGTTAATGAAGGCCCAAATGGCCTCTGCTTCGATCATGTGCCTGCAAAAAATTCCATCAGAAAACAAAGTGTGAGTAGAATATAGATTTAAAAAATAAGTGTTCAAGACCTCATGATTGGACTAAAAAAAGAATAAAACAATTTTTTCATGCTACAGTCTTCTAGCATTTGGAACTAAGAACTTGAAATGAGTTTGTTTCTTGAAAACAATGACAATTTCAAAACAAGGTAATTTCAGGAGCTGCAAAGGAACAGCCATAATGAGTTTGGCTAGAGACTATTCTTCTCACCCGGAAATGATTGAAGACAAGGAGATAACCTCTCATTAATTCCTTGTTAAGTATTTTAATCAGGATTACATCACTGTCTCTCTCCCATCACAGACAGTTGCCAGCAGGTTTTGGTGATCCAATCCATTAAGCTGAACCATGGAACGGTCTGGACAGAAACAGAGGTCACGTTTACGCCCCCAACCCCATCGCAGGGGCCATATTTGATAAAACGTGACCCCCCGCCCCATTTCTCACAGCAGCAATTTCTATTTCCAGTTTATTGCCACACATTCCTCAAAAGCCGGACACAAATGACTTCTCGTGTCACACAAAGACTCACATGGCTGCCCTGTGGCTAAGAGCAAGAGAGCTGTGCAGGGAGTCCTGGCAGGCAGACGCCAGCAGCTCCTATCTCGGGATCCAGACCCATTCCCCAACGGGCAGAGCCTGCCCCCACTCCCAGGGTGACGGAGTATCCAGCCTCCTCAGGTTCACCCCTCTGGGACAGAAACTAGTCCACGTCCACCAGCCAGGGCTTCAGGAAACCTGCTGCGCTTGTGTGAGGGGCAGGGGTCATTCTGCAGCCGTGAAAACCACCAAGAGAGAACAGAGCCATGGGGGCTTGGGATTCCCCTGTGGTCAACACTGCAGCTCTCATTCAACTCGAGTCACGGCCCTGCGGAGACACACCTCTTCCCGATTTTTAGTGCATGTCGGGTGAACAAGGCCCATGCTCCTACTTCAGGCTGCCACACATGACTGGGGACCAAGCAACCGACAGCTGTGGGACCGGCTCAGGGACCTGTGCACGTGGCCCAGTCACAGCCAATGAGCTCCACCTGCAGGGCTTTCGGGCGGCCACATGGTGTAGTAACGCCCAGCCTCCCCTCGGCTCGCACACCCGCCGCCAGCCGCCCGCTGGGAACTGCTGAGGAGTCGGCATCTCCAATCAGCGGCCTGCTGCTGCGTGTAGACTTGGCTTGTCATCTCACCTGTCTGGACCCCAGTTTCTTTATTTATAGTGTAGAAATATTCTAAGTGTGGGTCTCACATGGAAAATGTAAAGATTAAAGAAGTTACTGTGTGTAAAGTAATAAAATGTTAAGTAGCAAATTAAAAGCTGATTGAAGTATTGTCTTTTTTTTTTTTTTCTTCCCCAGGATCTTCTAGGAAAGAAATTCTCATCCTTTTCCATGGGATTTGAAGCCTGGAAAATGTAAGGTCTAGAAGTGTCATTTCAACTTCAGGAAGCAACTGTCTGAAAATAAAGCCTATGTGGAGTTTCCTAATTTAAGAAAACTTAGGAGAGTGAAAACTGGTCCTGCTGATGTCATTTGAGGCTCAGATCAAGCTGTGCCTAAAGCCAGCCCTTTTCCATGGCATTCTCTTTCTCTTAAGCGGGTTTGATTTGTTTTTTCAGGTAATTTTACCCTAACTCTTACTTGCTTTTCTCTGTGGGGTGCAGCTGTGACTATTTCTGGCTTTGCGTTCTGTGTGACTCAGTGGACCAAAGCCTAGAAAAGAAAAGCTGAAGGTGTCCTTCACGCTCATATAGAACTACAGTGCCTGAAAGCTGATTCAGGAGGGAGTGAACTTTTGCGTATACCCAGAGTTGCCGGGATCTCCATTCCTTCAAGTTGGAAGAATAATATTTCACAGCATCTAAAATTTCTACATGAATTGGCAGGTGGGCAGAGTACATACTGATGAGATTAAAAGAAGTAACCTACAAGGAACAGCAAAGCCCTGAGCCCAGATGTTCACCTAGAGGAGCATAACTGTGGACAGTAATGATACGCAAAAAGCACATAGACACTCGGATGGTCTCAGAGGGTGGGGAGAAGAAGAGGTTGCCAAATCACCTTTGGATGGATTCAAGGATCATGGCACCAAGAAGACACATGTGGATTCATATACATTGCTTTTGAGTTGTGGTGCTGGAGAGGACTCTTGAGTATCCCTTGGATTGCAAGGAGATCAAACCGTCAGTCATAAAGGAAATCAACCCTGAATATTCATTGGAAGAACTTTTGCTGAAGCTGAAGCTCGATACTTTAACCAGCTGATGCAAAGAGCCGACTCGTTGGAAAAGACCCTGATGTTGGGAAAGAGTGAGGCAAAAGGAGAAAAGAGTGACAGAGGTTAAGATGGTTAGATAGCATCCCTGACTCAATGGACATGAATTTGAGCAAATCAGGGAGATAGCAGAGGACAGAGGAGCCTGGCATGCTGCAGTCCTTGGGGTCACAGAAAGTCTGACATGACTTAGTGACTGAACAACAACATGCATTAATCTGCTCAGATACCCAGAGCTGTGCGAGAATCCCAACATCAGCCTACAGAAATCTATCTTGTCCTTCTTTACCTTTCTGAGCTACAAGTGGTTCCATTTTCAGACCCAAATTCACTTTAAAAGTATCATTTTTAATTTCTTTATTCATGTGGTTGCTTTGACCAACACTATACACACATGAACATACACACACACACACACACACACATACACACACACCCCACTCTTCTCTGATTTCTAAATATTTTAAGAAATATTTCACCTTATTCAAATCTCAAATAACTTCAGCCTACAGCATTCTGCTTTCCATGAAATTTCCTTTCCATGAAATTCCATTCATTAAACTAATATTTCTCCAGAAACGTGTGTGCTAGGTCCTGTTTCTGCAGACACTGGAAGAACAGCAGCAAAAGTACAAGGTCTTGCCCAACAAAATGATGGTAGTGCTTAAGGATTTCCTCCATCCTCTGCAACAGAGAGCCCAGATTGGTAGCACTAGTCAGTGTTCATGGTGTAAAGACATCTACTATGGCCAATTTCAAACTACTGACATAAGTTGCTGAAAGATGGGTAGTAGTATACTGTCATGTAATATTTCAACTCTAAAGACACAATAAATACAAATAACATCTAGAGCATGAATAAGAATGTTAAAAAACAAGTAGAAAATGATAAGGACTAAGTATTTATTACCTTTGTTTTCAATGTAATTCATTTAATCATGAGTTCATATACTTTCACTTCAATAATGGCTGTATTTCAAAGCCAGCTCTCAAAATTCCTGGAAATTTAACAGGTGGCTCTCATGACCCAGTACAAGCTGGATACAGCATACCACTGTCCCTTCTCTAATGGTACATGTCTTCTAGAAGATATTTAAAATAAACAGGCAAACAACTGCTAAATAATTAAAACAACATATAAAATAAATAGGTATTAAAATATATGATGGTATATCTGAATCTAATATAATGTTATGTGTCATTACGTGTGTTTGCTGTGTTTGCTCAGTCATGTTCAACTCTTTGAGGCCTCATGAACTATATCCCTGCAGACTCCTCTATCCATGGGATTCTCCAGGCAAGAATACTGGAATGGGTAGCCTTGCCCTCCTTCAGGGGATCTTCCCAACCAAGGGATCAAACCCAGGGCTTCCACATTGCAGGCGGATTCTTTACCATTTGAGCCATCAGGGGAGTCTGGTGTATGCCATTGTATATCAGTTTAAAATAATTAATAAATAAATTATTCTTTCAGCATATTAAAAAGGAGAGATATCACTTTGCCAACAAAGTTCCCTGTAATCAAAGTGGTTTTTCTAGTAGTCATGTACGGATGTGAGAGTTGGTCCATAAAGAAGGCTGAGAATCAAAGAACTGATGCTTTCAAACTGTGGTGCTGGAGAAGACTCTTAAAAGTCTCTTGGATTTCCCTGTAAGGAAATCCAGCCAATCAACCCAATCCTAAAGGAAATCAACCCTGAATATTCACTGAAAGGACTGATGCTGAAGCTGAAACTCCAATACTTAGGCCACCTGATGCAAAGGACTGACTCACTGGAAAAGACTCTAACGCTGGGAAAGATTGAAGGCAGTAGGAGAAGGGGGCAACAGAGGATGAGATGGTTGGATGACATCACTGACTTGATGGACATGGGTTTGAGTAAACTCCAGAAGACAGTGAAGGACAGGGAAGCCTAGCATGCTGCAGTCCATGGGGTTGCAAAGAGTCAGATACAACTTAGCGACTAAACAACAGCAACAACAAAATATATCTAATGACAATAAGTATTGTGTTGGCCAATAAGTTTGTTCAGGTTTTTCTGTAAGATACAATGAAAAATGAACTTTTTGGCCAATCCAATATTATGGGAAAAAAAATCAGGATAAAGAGATATTGAGCATCAGGAAATGGGAGTTTATTTTAGGTAGAGTGAACAAGAAAGACTTGTCAGAAGAATGGCAAACCTTTTCTCAAATCAGTAAAGGAGTAAAAAATAAAGAGAAAATTCAGAAAAATGCATTCCAGTGGAGAGAAGAGTGTGTGCAAAGGCCCCGAGGGAGAGGTAAGTTTCAGGTATTCAGAAATAGCAAAGTTAGTATGACTAGAGAGGAGTACACATGTGAAGGGTGCTAAGGGAGGCAGTTGAAGAGACAGTCAAGGTCTTGGTCACATGCAGCCTTGTAAACCGTGAGAAGGAATTGCCCTTTCAATATGAATAGGCCGAGAATCCACTGGAAGGATGTCCAGTGGGAGTAACTATCCTAGTAACCATGTTGTTCAGTTCAGTCATGTCCCAACTTTTTGCGACACCATGGACTGCAGCACACCAGGCCTTCCTGTTCATCACCACTTGCTCAAACTCATGTCCATAGAGTTGGTGATGCCATCCAACCATCTCATCCTCTGTCGTCCCCTTCTCCTCCTGCCCTTAATCTTTCCCAGCATCAGGGACTAATCAAATGAGTCAGCTCTTCGCATCTAGTGGCCAAAGTATTGGAGTTTCAGCTTCAGCATCAGTCCTTCCAATGAATATTCAGGACTGATCTTCTTTAGGATGGACTGGTTGGATCTCCTTGCAGTCCAAAGGACTCTCAAGAGTCTTCTCCAACACCACAGTTCAAAAGCATCAGCTCTTTGGTGCTCAGCTTTCTTTATGGTCCAACTCACATCCATGCATGACTACTGGAAAAACCATAGCTTTGACCAGACGGATCTTTGTCGGCAAAGTGATGTCTCTGCTTTTTAATATGCTGTCTAGGTTGATCATAGCTTTTCTTTCAAGGAGCAAACATCCTTTAATTTTATGGCTGCAGTCACCATCCACAGTGATTTTGGAGCCCCAAAAATGTCTTTTACTGTTTCCATTGTTTCCCCATTTATTTGCCATGAAGTGATGGGACCAGATGCTATGATATCAGTTTTTTGAATGTTGAGTTTTAAGCCAAATTTTTCATTCTCCTCTTTCACTTTCATCAAAAGGCTCTTTAGATCTTCTTTGCTTTCTGCCACAATGGTGGTGTCATCTATCTGAGATTATTGATATTTCTCCCAGCAATCTTGGTTCCAGCTTGTACTTTATCCAGCCCAGCATTTCACATGATGTACTCTTCATATAAGTTAAATAAACAGGGTGACAATCTGTTAAAAAAAAAAAAAAAAAGGCAAAGACAAATAGGTAAAATTATTTTAATTATACTTAACCCAGTGTTTCCAAAATATTCTTATTTCAGCATTATTATAAAGTTGGGTCTTGACAAATATTAACTGGGTTTTGAAAGAGAAATACATCTTAGCTACTTTATAAATGATACCCTCTTTCCTTCATGCAGAGAATTTCAATTCTATGCAGGGGGCGTCAATTCTACCAGTTAATCCTCATTGGAAAACTTCTATTGATTTTATTCAATATGTTCGTACCTCCAGATTCTGTGAAACACTTCAGAGGTACTATCTTCTGCCCATATTGTACCAAAATAATGCAGTTAGCAGTAATAAAACTCTGTCGGGGGGAGCACAAAAGTATTAGGCACTTTTAGCCCCCACAGTGAAGCAGGCGATAATGGATAGTTAGATGTCCCTCAGTCTCTGATCTTGGCATAATGCCCCTCTCTTGGGGTTCCACTCTCTCAGGGTCTCATTGGAACACAGCTCATATGTGGCAGCCTGAATCCTGCTTTTATGGTGTATGACAGCAGATGCTTAACTTAACAGCCTCTTTATTCTCTTCCTTATACAAACGCAGTGCCTTGGCACCCATCTTTCTATTGAATTGCTGTCAGGTAAGGCTTTGCCCAAGGTCAACATAACAAGACTCTGCCAGCTACCACAGCCGACGTTAATATATTCGGAGGATTTATGTCAGATTCCAACTGCTAAAGATTGAGCTGATAATCGTAGGTATTTGGCGGAGGCATTAGCATTTCTGTCTGTGCAGATTTCAATGCCTTATTAACTTTTCTGAGAAACGTTTACCCAGTGGGGGAAAGTACTGAGTTGAGTTAGAGATTCCTCACTGCCCACCACAGGCAATGTCATAGAAATCTCTATTGCTTTCTGCATGGAGAAATTAACCAGGGTGGCACATCGTTATGGCTCCTAATGAATATGAATACCCAAACATGAGGAATCCAAAAATCATTAGAGCTAGAGAGAAAAAACATGCTTCCAAGTATGATCCCTCTGTCGAGGCACTCAGGAATGATTTTCTTGGAACACAGTGAATGATGGTTTTCTGTATACTTCCAAAGAACGTAAAATCTGGCCCATTCTCCAGAATGCATACCAATAATAGCTACAGGATAGGCTGTCTTTGGGAAACTCTCCATTTAAATGCAAACAGCTACAAAAAGAAAACCAAACTGTGGATAAGTAATAATTCAGAAGAAGGCCTGAGGCAAAGGAGTTCACAGAGGTCAATTTTTTTTAATGCATTTTAACTCTTTGAACAGAAATACAGAACCCTTTTTAAGTACCAGAGATGAAAACTGATCACACTTGGTTTTCTGACTCCCAATGTGCTCTATGATTGGCCTTCCCTGGTGGCCCAGACAGTAAAGAATCTGCCTGCAGTGCAGGAGACCTGGGTTAGACCCCTGGGTTCAAAGAGCCCCTGGAGAGGGGAATGGCTACCCATTCCAGTATTTTTGCCTGGAAAATTCCATGGACAGAGAAGCCTAGTGGGCTACAGTCCTTACTTTATGATTATCAAATGATGAAGCTAATATTTAATTCTAGCCCCTGAATTCTACCAAGGAATTAGAGGCAGCTGCTACAGTAGTAATTTTATGGTCAATAAATATATGACTCTTCTTGGGAAAAAATAGTTAACTCTTTTCTTAATAATGTCAAATAACCATCCATTACACTAGAAAGAACTAGCGTACTTGAATTGGCACCTTTTGGAAAGTCGGTTCTTATAGGTCACCAGCTGACTCCCTCAGTGGGGTTGTGCATTCCCTGATGAACTTTATGCCTCATGAGACCCTAAGCTTCTGGGAGATGAGAGTGAGAACTATCTACCATGTTTTTATATCCTTCAAACCTCCCAGCACATTGCAATGCCTAGAGTTAATCCTCTCAAATAAGTCTAACAGAATTACTGTTATCATGAAATTTCCATTATAGGCATTGTAAAAAACATAGATCAGACTTTTAATGATTGAACATTTATTAAAGCCTCTTGTTTTCACTCACACTCATAGTTTCTTTTTTAAAAAAATTATTTTGTGCAGAAGCTTTTAATTTTAATTAGATCCCATTTTTTATTTTTGCTTTTATTTCCAGAATTCTGGGAGGTGGATCATAGAGGATCCTGCTGTGATGTATGTCAGAGAGTGTTTTGCCTATGTTCTCCTCTAGGAGTTTTATAGTTTCTGGTCTTACATGTAGATCTTTAATCCATTTTGAGTTTATTTTCGTGTGCGGTGTTAGAAAGTGATCTAGTTTCATTCTTTTACAAGTGGTTGACCAGTTTTCCCAGCATCACTTGTTAAAGAGATTGTGCACAACAAAGGAAAATATAAGCAAGGTGAAAAGACAGCCTTCTGAATGGGAGAAAATAATAGCAAATGAAACAACTGACAAACAACTAATCTCAAAAATATACAAGCAACTTATGCAACTCAATTCCGGAAAAATAAACGACCCAATCAGAAAATGGGCCAAAGAACTAAACAGACATTTCTCCAAAAAATACATATGGATGGCTAACACATGAAAAGATGCTCAACATCACTCATTATTAGAGAAATGCAAATCAAAACCACAATGAGGTACCACTTCACACCAGTCAGAATGTCTGCAATCCAAAAATCTGCAAGCAATAAATGCTGGAGAAGGTGTGGAGCAAAGGGAATCCTCTTACACTGTTGGTGGGAATGCAAACTAGTACAACCACTATGGAAAGCAGTGTGGAGATTCCTTAAAAAATTGCAAATAGAACTGCCTTATGACCCAGCAATCCCACTGCTGGGCATATACACCAAGGAAACCAGAATTGAAAGAGACACATGTACCCCAATGTTCATTGCAGCGCTGTTTATAATAGCCAGGACGTGGAAACAACCTAGATGTCCATCAGCAGATGAATGGATAAGAAAGCAGTGGTACATATACACAATGGAGTATTACTCAGCCATTAAAAAGAATTCATTTGAATCAGTTCTGATGAGATGGATGAAACTGGAGCCGATTATACAGAGTGAAGTAAGCCAGAAAGAAAAACACCAATACAGTATACTAACACATATATATGGAATTTAGAAAGATGGCAATGATGACCCTGTATGCAAGACAGCAAAAAAGATACAGATGTGTATAGTGGACTTTTGAACTCAGAGGGAGAGGGAGAGGGTGGGATGATTTGGGAGAATGGCATTGAAACATGTATACTATCATGTAAGAATCGAATCACCAGTCTATGTCCGATGCAGGATACAGCATGCTTGGGGCTGGTGCACGGGGATGACCCAGAGGGATGTTGTGGGGAGGGAGGTGGGAGGGGGGTTCATGTTTGGGATCGCATGTACACCCGTGGTGGATTCATGTCAATGTATGGCAAAACCAATACAGTATTGTAAAGTAAAATAAAGTAAAAATAAAAATTAAAAAAATTATTTTATATTGGAGCATAGTTGATTTAATAAGGTGTTCATTTCAGGTGTAGAGCATGGTGATTCAGTTATATATGCACATGTATCTATTCTTTTTCAAATTCTTTTTCCATTTAGATTATTACAGAATACTGAGCAGAGTTTCCTGTGCTGTGCTTGTTTCTTATCTATTTTAAATATAGCAGTGTGGACATGTCAATCCAAAACTCCAACACTCATAGTCTTCATTCAAGATTTCTATTTAAGATCCTGAGCCTGTCTGTGAATGTTTTCTACCCACCCATTGTTGGAGATTTTGAATGATATAAGGAGTTGGCTGTTCTTTGCCCCAGAAGTATAGCCACTCTGAGGATGTCTTTAGGAGTTCACTCAGCTCCCTCTTTTGTTAAAAAAGAAAGAAAGAAAGAAAAGGCAACTGTGAAAAGCAGATACTTATTATATACTCCTACCAAATATAGAACTTTAGAAATGTTACTCTGCCTCTAATTTCAACCCAGCATAGCACAACATGTAAAATATATTTTCTTCTAATATTTCAGATTCTCTTAGGAACTCTGCCTTCCACTTCATCAAATGCAAATTGAATCCCTATTATGAGTAAGGCAGAGTGCTTCACTCTGTAGTACATTCAGAGATGTTCATGGCAGAGCCCCAGCCTCATAGAGTTGGTCATTCAATGGAAGGAACAAGGCAAGAACTCACGTAACTTGTCAAAGGCCATTTGACAAAACATTTTTCTGAGCAAAAGAAGACTGACTCAAAAATCTTTTATATAAGTCCATTAATGTGATGTTCTAGGATAGTCACAACTAATCTATGGTCACACACACAAAAAATGAGAGCAGTGGTGTCCTCTGGGAACAGAAGTGACTGGTTAAAGGCATAAGGTACTTACTATTTTGGAAGGTTTGGTGGTTACACAGTTGTATGCATTTGTTAAACTCATCATATTATCTACTTTAGATGTGTGCCGCCCATTGTATGCAAATTTTACCTAAAATAACCATGAATAAATATGGAACTCTGGTTAATGATATGCTACTGCAGTATTTAGGGAGAAATGTACAAATGTCTGCAATTCTCTTTGAAATGCATAGAAAATAAGATGGGTTGATGGATGGATGCAGGATGGATGATGGATGAATGGATGGTAGATATATGATAAATCAGATACCATAAAGTATAATGGTAGATAGTAGGTATAATATAAGAAGGTTCACTATAAAATTCTTTCAATTTTTCTTCATGTTAGAAAGTTTTAATAATAAGTATTGATGGGGGAAAATAGCTTCTTATATGAGGAGAAATTGACAAATGTTTCTTGAAAAACACATGAAGGATTTTGAATGGTAGAACATCAATAAAGAACATCCACCTCTGAGTGAATAGCAAAAGCAGAGGGCTAAAAAAGTGACAAGCATGGTCAGGAAACATGAGCTTGCTCACGTGTAGAATATAAAAGGAAGAGATGGAGCCAGGAGGAGTGTAGCTGAGGTCATACCATGGAAGAGTTCATGCCAAGCTGGGAATCATGAATTTCTGGATGCAGTGAACAGCCCCTGTTGAGGTCTTCTGAGCAAGAGGATCAGGGGGATCATAATTTCCATTTAGGAAGGGGCTTGAGTAATGCAAGAGGAATAGGGGCAGAGAGAGTCATTGTTGAGTGATGGGAGTCTGAACCAGAAAGGAAACAGGAGCTAGAAACGTGGTGTCCTGGAGTCACAAAACACTCAGTATGTGGAAGAAGTGCAGTTGCAACTTAGAACACTGAGCTGCCTTGCTTTTACCTCTAATGACCCATGTAACATTTGGCCAGTCCTTCCATTTCACTTCTCTGATAGATTGATTAAGAAATTGTTCCCCAATTCCCACTTTTCCTTGTTTTCACATCCTGAGCCTTTCTGCTCTTTCCATTAGGAATCTGATCTGGCCCTGTGGCTTGCTATTGCCAACAAAATCCAGTTGAAATTATAGCCTCAAGGGGATTCACATGCTTCCACTCATTTTCCTGGCCCTCTATCACTAGTATGTGATCTAGCCCCAGCCAGTCTTCTGGAGAATCACCAGTTCACAGCCCATCTGGTAAATAAGGACATCCTAGGCCAGCTTACACCTGTTGACTCACAAGCATGACCAAATATGCATGAATGAACCCAGAATCCAGTATGATTGAGACCAGAAAAATCTCCTAACTAGACTTGTAGACTCGGGAGGATAAAAAATATATATATATTTAAAGTTACTGAGTTTTTGAAAAGTTTGTCATGCATCAAAAGCTAACTGAAACAATATCTTGAGACCTTGAACTTGTCATCTGTAGAGAAGGGAACTAAATGAAATAAATTCTAGAGATTTTATAATTTTTTGTAGTTTCCCCGTAGCTTCATTATTCTATGGTTTTAAGATGAAATGAGAGACTTCATTGTCTTGTGAAATACATTGATCTCTTGGACTCTAGAAAGCTGGTGGGTGCTAGCTGCACCATATGTGCACATGAACAGGTAGGCACTTGGAAACATACATGCACGCATAGGTGGGGGTGGAGGAGAGGAGCAGAGGCCGTGCTTAATAGCGCAGGATCCACAGAAAAGGTTACCTGCCAGATTGGGGTCCATTTTTACTCTGGTCCCATACTCTAACCCTCTCCTCACTGCAGGTCTTCCTAGACTTCATTTGAGAAATGCGTTTTCATTGCTTATATTGATTTTAGACACAAATTTCTCTTTTGTAGAAATGGACAAGACTATTGTAAATGTTAACAATTGGTTGGGATTTATATGGTCAAATGGATTAAGCCTGTAGAGAAATCATTTGGCTTTCTTTAAAAATAAAGCAACAACAAAAAAATCCTACTGTTTGCTTAATGGAACAAAATAGTCTCTACCCAGAAGATCTCTCGGGGTCTAAATAATGCATATAATAGTATGGGGGATTCTATTGATCCAGCTGAACCCATCTATAAGTGCTAAACCTGCCTTATTCTTTTTTTTTTTTTTAAATGATGAGCCGTTTAAGGAAACTGAACCATTTAAAGTTTCAAATTGCACTAAGTTGGAGCAAGTTACTTAACCTTTCCAAATACTTGACAGGGATAAATAACTGGAGAGCAAATGGCTAGTGTCATAGGGTTATTGTAATAATTAAATGACACACACATGGAACAGTTTGAGACATTCTCTGTTGCTCAGTTAATATCCATTTTTTCCTACTCTGCATATTAATTCATTTTGTATACGTCATTTAAAATCTAGCTTAGATGAGGCTCCTTTATAAACTCTTTATTTGTAAGGTCAGCTCATGGTAAACCCTTTTTTCCCCTCTTATTTAAATATACATATATGGGGCCTCCCAGGTGGCGCCAAAGGTAAAGAATCCATCAGCCAATATAGGAGACAGAAGAGCCGGTTCGATCCCTGGATCGGGAAGATCCCTTGGAGGAGGAAATGGCAACCCACTCCAGTATTCTTGCCTGGAGAAGCCTGGTGGGCTTCAGTCCATAGAGTTGCACAGAGTTGGACACAACTGAGGTGACTCAGCACGTGCACACACACATATACATGTATGTGTATATATATATGTGTGTGTGTGTGTATATATATATATATATATCACTTTGCTATACACCTGAAACATTGTAAATCAACCAACTTCAATAAAAATTTTAAGATAAAATTTAAGTAATAAAGATTAACTAACCAAACAAAACAAAAAAGAAAGAGGCAGAGCTTATTTCTGTCTGTCTGAACTCTGACCAAATTTTTTTTTCCATACATACTCGTTGGTGCTTCAGTTTTGTATTGACCTATAGAATTTTCTAATAGGTTCATGTGGTTTGTCTCCCCAGTTAGCTTTTACATTCACCTGGGGCTTATGAGTTGTACTTTTTTAAAAAATTGTTCTTCTAAAGCTTAACAGAGCCAGTCAAATGCTGAAGGTTAATAAAGCCTGATTGATTGATAACAAAAGATAATAAAGTTACTTAATCTGACTGCTATTGATTATAAGGCATCTCAACTGCCCTACAATAAGTATCACTTTTTAATAATTTGTTGAGGTATAGCATACATAGGGTTTCCCAGGTGTTTCAGAGGTAAAGAATCTGCCTACCAGTGCAGGAGGCTCAAGAGACATGGGATCGATCCCGGTAGGAAGTGGCAACCCACTCCAGTATTCTTACCTGGAAAATCCTATGGACAGAGGAACCTGGTGGGCTCCAGTCCATGGAGTCACTAAGAGTCAGACATGACTGGGAGACAGCATGCACGCATAGGATACATACAGAAAGGAGTACAAATCATATGTGTACAACTCTATGAGCTTTCACAAAGTGATCATATCTGGGTAACCCCTCCACCATTTCAAGAACATAGAAGTCCCCCAAAGCTCCTTGAGTCCCCTTCCAGTTAATACCAAAGATAGCCATTACTCACTCTGACATCTAAAAACAGGCCTTCGTTGGTTTCTTGAAGTTGATAAAAAGTGTGTTCTCATTAGTACCTGATAGTTTCCTATCAGTTCAGTTCAGTTGCTCAGTCATGTCCAACTCTTCATGATGCGACAGAAGGCAGCACACCAGGCCTCCCTGTCCATCTCCAGCTCCCAGAGCTTGCTCCAACTCATGTCCATTGAGTTGGTGATGCCATCCAACCCTCTCATCCTCTGTCATTCCCTTCTCCTCCTGCCTTCAGTCTTGCCAAGCACCAGGGTCCTTTCCAAGGAGTCAGTTCTTTGCACTAGGTCACCAAAGTATTGGAGTTTCTGCTTCAGCATCAGTCCTTCCAATGAATATTCAGGACTGATTTCCTTTAGGACTGACTTGTTTTAATTTCTTACAGTCCAAGGGACTCTCAACAGTCTTCTTCAACACCACAGTTCAAAAGCATCAATTCTTTGGTGCTTAGCTTTCTTTATGGTCCAACTCTCACATCCATACATGACTACTGGGAATACCATAGCTTTGACTAGATGGAACTTTGTCAGCAAAGTAGTGTCTTTGCTTTTAAATATGCTGTCTAGTTTGGTCATAGCTTTTCTTCCAAGGAGCAAGTGTCTTTTAATTTTAAGGCTGCAGTCACCATCTGCAGTGATTTTGGAGCCCCCCAAAATAGTCTGTCACTGTTTCCATTGTTTCCTCATCTATTTGCCATGAAGTGATTGGACCAGATGCTATGATCTCAGTTTTTTGAATGTTGAGTTTTGAGCCAACTTTTTCACTCTCCTCTTTCACTTTCATCAGGAGGCTCTTTAGTTCTTCACTTTCTGCCTTAAGGGTGATGTCATCTGCGTTTCTGAGGTTATTGATATTTCTCCTGGAAATCTTGATTCCAGCTTGTGCTTCATATAGCCTAGCATTTCACATGGTGTACTCTGCATAGAAATTAAATAAGCAGGGTGACAATACCTAGACGTACTCCTTTCCCAATCTGGACTTTCTATAGTTAAGATTTTGCTTTTGAAATTCATCCATGTCTTTGGAAAGAGCTGAAGTTCTTTCATTCTCATTAGCATGGAATAGTCCATTGTAAGAATACAATCTATCCATTTACTCTTTTGTTTTAATTGAAGTATAGTTGATTTACAATGCTGTGTTAGCTTCAGGTATACAAAAAGTGATCCATTTACTCTTTTTATTTTTTTTATTTTTATTTTTTTACTTTACAATACTGTATTCATTTTGCCATACATTGACATGAATCCACCACGGGTGTACATGAGTTCCCAAACATGAACCCCCCTCCCATCTCCCACCGCATATCTTCTCTCTGGATCATCCCCATGCACCAGCCCCAAGCATCCTGTATCCTGCATCAAACATAGACCCTGGGTGTGCTGCTCTGAACATTCACATGCACATCTTTTTGGAAAGATATGGAGTTAGTTCAGTTCAGTCACTCAGTCATCTCAGACTCTTTGTGATCCCATGGATTCCAGCACGCCAGGCGTCCCTGTCCATCACCAACTCCAGGAGCTTATTCAAACTCATGTCCATTGGGTAGGAAATGGCAATCCATTCCAGTATTCTTGCCTGGGAAATTCCATGGACAGAGAAGTCTGGCAGTCCATTGGGGTCACAAAGAGTGGAACACGACTGAGTACACATGCGCGCACACACACACACACATACACAATGCATGCAATAAGTGCTGAATGTATACCCAGAAGGAGAGTTGCTAGGTCATAGGGCATGTCTATCATCTATCTATATCATCTGCCATGTCCTGTCTTTAGAAGAGACACTGCTAAAAAGCTTTCGAAAAGAATTGCACTAACTTTGCTTTCACCAGCTATGTGCCAAAATATTTATCAAATCCACCCACATTATAGAGCAGAGTAGCAGTGTCCTTGGTGCCAAGTGGTTAAAAAGATAACGTGTGCACATAGAGATCTGAGGACTTTTCCCAGTCAGTTCCTTAGCTCCCTTGTCCAACCCACATCTTGGTAAACTTTGGTGAAGAAAGGTCACAGAGTACATGGACAGTACATGTTCTCCAATAGGTTTTAAAAGGAATCACTGTTCCCTGGTGGGACTTGTAAAGACAGGTTCTTTCTCTTTCATCTCTCCTATGTATTCTGTTAAGAGAGAAAAAACTTGTTTTCAGAAGATGGAAAGAAAGTAAACAGACTGAGAAGACAGACTCAAATGTGTATGTGATATTTCCCACAATTGTGAGGTTTTCTTTTCATTCTGTCTCTATTTTCATACAGATGCTTCAACTCAATTTCTCTCACCTGGGCCAGGAACAGCCTATACTCCAGAGTGGCCTCCTTCACCCATAGAAGGCTGTGAATCAAGAGACTTCTGGTTCAAAATGATGCTTACTTCCATCATCAGCAACTTCTGTTTGCTGGTAGCCCATGTCAGCTGAGTTAAGTTCATAGTCAGTTATTAACAAAGAAACTGATTGAGTATTAATGAAGAAACTGATTGAGGAAAGAACAGATTGTGAATAATGGCTTTGTAGCCCTTGAATTTTAGCCCATATATTTAGAGTTCATATGTTTTCATAGTGCCTTACACACAGCAGAAACTCAGGGAGAATTAATCTCACTGGGGTCTTGCCCTTTGCACTTGGGAACCAGGTTTATAACATGATGACTTGGGTAAGAGGCTACATGTTCCTCCCCTAGACCGTCAGCCTTCTGTAAGCAGTGCCCCCATGACATTTCCGGCACATAGCAGAGTGCCTGGCAGAAGTTCTTCAGATATGCTTCAAATCTTCAGTGAGAGATGTAATTAATGCCAAGGAGCAGGGAAAAATATAAAATAGTCCAGATAACTGATAGCTAAACAGAAAGCCAACTGATGAGCTGTTTAAATGATCCTCTCTCATCCAACATAGCTGGCACTCAGCCCTTGGTTCTAACAGGGACACGCAGTTTATCTCCATGTGTATGTTCTGAAATTGAAGCACAATACAGCAGGCATTACATCTATTATAAAATCCCCTTCTTAAAACAATACTGTGTCAGGCAAGCCTATTTGAGCTTCATATATGCCAATTAGACAGGCTTATATAAATCTTTGAAGGAAGGAATTTTCCCCTGATTAGTTTCTCTCCACTATCCAATAGAACCAACTTACTCATACTCCAAAATGATCGTAAACCAAGCCACTGAGGGTTCTTTGACATATTTAAAAGTGATAACATAATCATTGTGATTTAATCAAGTTCATTTCAAGTTTATTGCTAAGGCATACAAGGACTGGCCATGCTCCCCAGGCAGATTCTAAAGGTTTTTGGCTTGTGGGGAAAAAAACAAAAGCAAAGACAGCTTGGGATGTCATCTCTTGAAAAAACAAAATTAAAATGTGCCTTAATTTGGATTCCTATCTGAACATTCTATTGATATCCTTTTTCACCACCCAGATGTTCTGTAAGCGAATGTCATCAGTACTTGTTTAAAAGAGACTCAGAAGTATTTTTCACTTCCAATACCTAATGTTCTGTTTTCCCTTTAAGATGAATTGTAGACTGTGACGTTGAAATTATTCAATCTAGCAGCACTTCAGAATAAAGACAGTTGTGATAATATTGCTCTGGAAGAACACAGGGGCTTTAACCCCCATGTCTCCTTATTGGTTTGTCATGAGCTATTGACCACCTATCACCTCTTTTTCTAACCTTGTTTTGCAGAGTGATTTATTCACATTTATTTATTAAGGATATTACATTATTTACAGCTTGATCATCGACAGTCTGTCTCCAAAAGTGACAAGGAAACAGTATAATTTGCTATCCTTAGTAAATATCTAAGGAGTAAAAAAGAAGATATTACACAAAGCTTCTTGAAATTCACAAATGAGGCAAGATAAGAATCTCAGCAGAATTTATAACATCTGTACTATGCCTTGATCTTAATATATTGCAGCCCCACCCCCACTCACCCGTCACAGTGATGTCTTCAATATTTTACTCTGCTGGCCTAACACACAGCTCACAATTTTAAACTGATAAATCTGAGGGCATAAATTTTATATGCCTTTTGCAAAACAGCAAGGCTGAGGACAGACTGTACATTCAGAGGATTATAGCCTGTTCTAACTCATGCCATTTCCATACTTCTTCCCTCCTTTTGGAGGCTTTCAGGGAATATTTCAAACAAATATCAGACCTTTGTGTTTATGCCATGTTATAAAGAATATCTGAAGGACAATGTCTGTTTTCCAAGTCATCTCATTTATGGAAAGAAAATGGATTCTACTTTGAGTCCAGATGTAAGAGTAGCCCCACAAATGAACATTTAGAATCTGTCTGTTTGGGATTTGCTGCAGGACTGCCAGCTGTTTGTTACTAACATAGGCTCCATCCACAGGTGGATGCAGTGTGATGGGGCATCCAGGGAAACGTTGACTGCCTCCAGGTATTCTCTTCTCTTCTCTTCCCATTCCCCCTTAACTCTCCCCTCACTACTCCAGTCCTATGAGAGTCCATGACATTTAACTGATAGAAAAAGCAATCCCACTCCTGGGCATATACCCTGAGAAACCATAATTTAAAAAGACTTGTGTACGGCAATGTTCTTTGTGGCACTATTACAATAGCTGGAATATGGAAGCAACCTAGATGTCCATCAACAGATGAACGAATAAAGAGTTGTGGTACGTATATGCAATGCAATACTACTCAGTCATAAAAAGGAATGAAATTGAGTCATTTGTAGTGATGTGACTGAACCTAGAGTCAGTCATGCAGAGTGAAATAAGTCAGAAAGAGGGAAACAAATATCATATATTAATGCATACATAATGGAATCTAGAAATAGGGTAGTGAAAGTGAAGTTGCTCAGTCGTGTCTGACTCTGTGACCCCATGGACTGTAACCTGCCACGTTTCTTTGTCCATGGGATTTTTCAGGCAAGAATACTGGAGTGGGTTGCCATTTCCTTCTCAGGGGATCTTCCCAATCCAGGGATTGAACCCAGGTCTCCCACATTGCAGGCAGATTCTTTACTATCTGAGCCACCAAGAAAATCCCTAGAAATAGGGTAGTGATGAACCCATTTGCATGGCAGGAACAGAGAAGCAGAGGCGGAGAGTGGACTACACTGCCGTCTGGAAGGAGGGGGGCGACAAACTGAGGAAGTAGCATTGACATAAATACACCACCATGTATAACACAGACAGCTAGCAGAGAGCTGCCGGGTGGCACAGGAGCTCAGCTTGAGGCTCCGTGATGATCTAGAGGGGTGGAATGGAGGGAGGGGGAAGTGGGCAGGAGGCTGGAGAGGGAGGGGATGTATGCATATATACAGCTGATTCATGCTGTTGTACAACAGAAAGTAACGCAACATTGCAAAGCAACTATAGTCCAATTAAAAAATAAATTTAAAAAAAAGAAAAGGTAGATGAGGGAAGACCATCTCTGGAGTTAATTCCCTATTATAAACTCAGCACCCCTGGGGATTGTGCCCCACTCTTCATTGTAACGACTTAAATTAGTAGGAAAGTAGATTTCTTTTAAAAGAGATAGGAAGATCCAGAGCATAAGTTGCGGGGAGGGGCAACCAAGGAGGACAGACTCAATGATTGGAGACCTCTGAGTTGTGGGAGTACAGTGGGCAGAAGACAGAAATGACAAATGTGACACCATGTCACCACCCCCTCCTGTGCTTCTGGGAGATTTCCCAGTCAACCATTGCACTCCTTCTCGCCAAGTTTTCACGTGGCCTCAGGCTCTGCCAACATTTCAGGCAGCCCCAGTGGACCAGAGGGAGCAGGAATTTCAAATTATGTACCACTTCTGGTTATCAAAATGGACAATTGGGATTAAGAGTGGCCTTGGAGGTTGAGGAGATGGGGAAAAGAGATTTGGAACTGGGCTTACAGGCCAGCTTTCTCTTTGGGCACTGTTAATAAGAACAGTGACCATCATAGTTACTAAAGTCTACCATGTATGAAGTCCTTACTATGTGCTTCATAACCTACTGGATTCTTTACTTAGTGCAATGAAGTGTAGTTACTAAATTTGGATGCTCTAGAGTCATGTCTCAGAATTGGAATCTTAGCATAAGAAGATACCAAGAGATTTCAAGCCTCAGTCTCTCATCTGTAAAAGGGGGATAAAAACATCACCATAGTCAATTCCCTTGGCCTGTTTCCTATATTACTCTTGACACGTGATCATCATTCTATACAAGATCACTACGTAGCAACATTATTTCTTAGACTATAAGTCAGAATATTTTCTGTGTTTTTATCCTTCCCCTCTCCTCTCATGGGTATTTTGAGAGCAGACATTCCTTCCCCAGGTACACAAAACAGGAGCAAGCATTTAAAGGCCTAAGGGCCTACTGAATATCCTATTAGTCAGTTTTTCATCTCTTAGAAACAAGGAAGCACGAGGTTGCTGTAAAGCAACGAGGTTGCTGTAAAGCACGAGGTTGCTGTAAAGCACGAGGTTGCTGTAAAGTCAGGAGTGAAGCATCTGTGGGTCTTCCTGAGCCAGAATAAAGATGGGCCAGGGGGTGGGGAGCTGCACCCAAAGTGGAAAATAGAGAAAGAACCTTCCATGATGAGGTCCAGGACAAGCAGTAGAAGGGTTAATGCTGATGGTCTTCTCTTGATTCCCTAAATGTCCCTGAAGAGAGGGTGGGTGACGTGGAATTTTTTCCTGGGAGATGGGGATGTGAAGCCTCCCTCCCTTCCTCTGTTCCCTAACAGTGGAACAAGCAGAACCTGCCCCTCTAAGTGGGATAGTGGTGAACTCACAGCCAAAAATATGGCTCTTAAGCCAAAACCTAAAGGATGCTGTCCAATAGAAATATATTATGAGCCACATACATAAATAATTAAATGGCTTCCCCGGTGGCTCAGTGTTAAAGAATCTGCCTGCCTATGCAGGAGACACAGGAGACCCTGTGTTTGATTCCTGGGTTGGGAAGATTCCCTGGAGGAGGAGATGGCAACCCACTCCAGTGTTCTTGCCTGGGAAAATCCTATGGACAGAGACACTCGGCAGGCTACATCCCATGGGGTTGCAAAGAGTCAGACACGACTGAGTGACTGAGACCTCATATAATTTAAAATTTCTCTAATAGCTGTGTTTTAAAAAGTAAAAAGAAACAGATGATATGTAATTTAGTACTGTATTTTATTTAACACAATATATACAAAGTAGTATCTTTTCCACGTGTAATCCACATGAAACCAAAGACACCAAGTCTTTAAAATCCAATACATTAGTTAAACTTACAGCACATCTCAGTTTGGATGAGCCACGGGTGCTAGTGGCTATCTTGTTAGCCAGTACAGATCCATAATCTTCATCCTGAAAACTGAAGGCATCATCTCTATTTTCACAGACAGGAAAAATAGAGAAGTCATACAACTTGATGAAGAATTAATATTTAAAACCAGTCCTGTCTCACTCCAGCCTCTATATGAGTTTGTTGACTTACACTGATTTCTTGGGCATCTTTATGAAGAAATGTGAATAATAACCTCTCAGAAGGTCAACATGAGACCAGAGAAATTAAGGAAGTACAATATCACACACATATTCTACCACAATCACCACTTAAATTTCATTTTTGCTAGGATCTTCTTTGCACTTTTTAAAATAATCTATTAAGCAGGCGTCAATACTGTTGTAGATGCTTATTTTGGCAACAATATGACAGAGGTCAGCTTCTTCAAGTCAAGCAGGAAATAGCCAAAGCCACAAGGTAAAATGTTTAAGAGAGACTCCAGTGAAGCAGAACTCAGAAATGGTCATTATCATCAGGCATGTGAAGTAGATTTTCCCTCATGGGAATTCCTTCCAAAGTACAGAACTCTCAAAGCTACTTCCTACGTGGCTAGAGATTTAGAACAGGAGGAGGAAGGGAACAGGTTGGCGTGTTTTGCAAAATTGCCACCTGCGTCCACTGACTGTAGCTCTTTCCTTTCTCCTCATCCAGTTTGAGCCAGCTAAGAGGAGCCTCAAATTTTTAATTTACAATTGTACTCAACCTTTGCAAAAGGATGTATGTAATATAGGCTCAAGAGAAAAGTAAAAATCAAGAAACTGAGTTGTCATTTTACTGATTAGAAGAAGGAAATGGCCACCCACTACAGTCCATGGGGTCACAAAGAGTCGGACACGACAGAGTGACTTCACTTTCACTTTCACTGATTAGAACATTTTGATAAAGAAAATAAGTAAATGTCCCAAGACCACAGAGCCTATAACCATAAGACTAGGAGTAGGAATCTCCTGAGTTTCAAAAGTTGTCAACCCAGAGAAGAAGAGAAGTTATTCACAATTTATGTGTCTAATGGAGGAATCATGTTCAGGATCTATAACAACTCCTATTCATCAATTTGAAAGGGACAGATCACCCAATAAAAGAAAAATTGGTGAAAGGCTGAAACACACACTTCATACATAAAAATATACTAATTACCAGTTAATAATTGTGTAGACTATGTTCACACATAAAATTCCATAGAAACTTTTTAAAAATTATATTTATTTGACTGTGCCAGGTCTTAGTTGTGGCATGTGAACACTTCGTTGCAGCATGTGGTGTATCATTCCCTGACAAAGAATCGAACCCAGGCTCCCTGCTTTGGAAATACAGTCTTAGTTACTGAACCACCAAAGTCCTGATAGAAGTCTTTT
This sequence comes from Budorcas taxicolor, assembly GCF_023091745.1. Lineage (NCBI taxonomy): Eukaryota > Metazoa > Chordata > Mammalia > Artiodactyla > Bovidae > Budorcas > Budorcas taxicolor. Next base: position 6,606,400 of record NC_068922.1, read on the forward strand.
CTGATACGTGCTAAAATCTGGAAACAAATCAAATGTCCATCGACAACAGAATGGATTGAAAATCAGTGCAATGTGTTCACACAGTGGCAATGAGAATAAATGAACTACTGTCATATGCAACATAGATGAATCTCATAAACATAGTATTGAGCAAGAGAAGCAAAAAACAATAAACAGCTGCACAATTCTATTTATTTAATACTCCAAAACAGGCAAAACTAATCTGTAGTATTAAAAGTCAGAATAGTGGTTAGCCCAATGGGAGGACCAGGTGGGTAGTAACCAGAAGTGTGTGTGTGTGTGTGTGTGTGTGTGTGTGTGCGTGTGTGTGTGTGCATGTGTGGTCCTAGAAGGCTGAAAATGCTGTTTTGTTGTTGTTGTTGTTTATCAGGTGCTGGTTTCATGAGTGTGCTTGATTTCCGAAAGTATATCAAGTTATACACTTACGATAAGTGTATTTTTCTGTGTGTATATTATAGTTCAATGAAGGCTTCTATAAATTGTAACTAAAATTGCTAGAATTCTCCCCAAACTACTTACTTGTCCTAGATAGTGGATTTGGGGAATAAATATTTCAACATTGCCCCACTTCCTTCACCCCCACCTCTGTCAGCCATGGCCATGATCCAGGAAAGTATCTTCTGGGTGATTAGAAGCTCAATTTAATCAAATACTTCAGTGAAATTTTAGGATAGGAGTTAGATTGAGGTCACTTAAGCCTCAAAGTTCTTTTAAAATAGTATCAAGGTGATGTTTATATTTAGAACACTTTTTTCTTTCCTCTCCTATAACCCAGAGCTCTCCCCAGGGTTCTCATGCTAAAGTTTGCACCAGGAATTTTGCACTAATAAACCAATAAAGATTACTTTTATCACTCAATTTTCTAGACCTTATATATAGAGGAATGTCAAAATGGCATTTATAAAGGAGGCCAACTTCTGCTTTGGGGATTTATAATTGTAGCAACACTCCCATGAGGTTGCAAACACAAACTGTCCTTCCGGCAAAATTTAGGAGCGCTCCCATCCCAGAGGAAGTTCTGTGGTGCTAAGGCAATTCTCAAGGGTCTAGTTCTGGAGGCTTCCAACAGTGACAGAGCCTTGATGTTGTTATTAAAGAAGGTTTAGCAGCTTTCCTCAACCTTGAAGAAAAAGTCAGTGGTGGAATAATATCATCAGAAATAAACTGACTTGCTTCCCTCTTCTTTGCTCACCATCTTTTTTCCCCCCATCCCTGGTACTTAAATCATTTCTGCCTCATCAATATGACTATAAAATAAGGCAACAAAAAGAGAAAAGGTAATTCTTAGTCTTTGTTTTTCAAAACAGAGCTTGGAGGAGAAGGTGGAGTGGAGCCAGGGGCTGCACATCAACCTAGAGCTGCTGGCACACGTCTTCCAGGTATATGCCGACTCCTGCTTGTCCCCTGCACGGCTATCCACAAAAGCAATGCAGTCAATGCATATCACAAGCTGCCCCATCCCCAGCTGTGGGTGGACCAGTGGAAGGCTCTACTGAGCCTTATGAGTCCATAAGGGAGGATATGGTTGTGGCCTCCACGGCCACTAGATTGGGCAACTGGAAGACCCAACAGTCTCTTCATCAACAAAAGATGAACGAGAAAGTGTGACCCTGTTTCCCAAGGCTGTTCAGAAAGACGCAGCACACCTACCTCTTCACCTCCAGGAGAATCTGCAGCTCACGATGATGACACTTTCTGATGTATAAGTTAGAGCTGGATAGACCTGCCCTCTATACAACCCCACAACCTGGTAGAAGACCATGAACAAAGACCCCGTGGTCTCCATGGACCAGCTGTCACAGAGGGTGTGGTTCACTGCACCAAACCTCAGCCCAGCAGACCCTGCCCCTGCAGCTGGCTGAGAAGCTGGGCATCATTGGATTTGGGTAGAGTGAGGTTTTGAAGCAACCACAGAGTGCTGAAGAATTGATGCTTTCAAACTGTGGTGATGGAGAAGACTCTTGAGAGTCCCTTGGACAGCAAGAAGATCAAACCAGACAGTCCTACAGGAAATCAACCCTGAATATTCATTGAAAGGACTGATGCTGAATTTGAAGCTCCAATACTTTGGCCACCTGATGTAAAAATTCAGTCCACTGGAAAAGACCCTAATGCTGGGAAAGATTGAGGGCAGGGATGACAGAGGATGAGATGGCTGGATGGCATCACCAACTCAATGGGCATGAGTTTGAGCAAACTCCAGGAGATAGTGAAGGACAGGGAAGCCTGGTGCTGCCGTTTGTGGGATTGTAAAGAGTTGGACATGACTAAGCTGCTGAACAACAACAGGGCATTCACAAGGCACTGAGCAGGACAAGAAGGATGGATGGCCTTCACAAAAACGAGGACCATGAGTGCTGGGGAGGTGGCAGGGCGGTGAGTTCAGACAATTGATCTCTCCATCTGCAGTCCCCACAGCCCAGACCTCTCAATCTGCAAGCACAAGACAATATACTCTCTCCCCTCCATCTTCCAATCACTAAAATTCATATAGAATTGGAAAAAAACAAAAGAGTTTTCCCCCATGGAGTCCATTACAGATGAACTAGAGCCTTGAGATGTAGACATCATGAGACAGGTCTTCATGGCTCCTGTGTTGCTACTCAAAACCATACAGTTGCCCTAAGAAGGTGCCTTTAAAGTATTCAATTTGTAATCACTTTATTATCATTAACATGCATATACTGCATATATTTCAATCATGCCATTTCATGTGTTAACATATGTAGACAATCCATAAAACTATCATCACAATCATAATAATGACCATCTCCTTCACCCCCCACCCAAATTTCCTCATGATCTTTTAAAATCACTCCTTTCAGCCTCATCCATGCACAAACAGTGATCTGATGTCTGTTCTATAGATTAGTTTGTGTTGTCTAGAGTTTTATTTAGGTGCCATCCAACAGGATGTTAGCCTACTGTCTGGGGTGGAATTTATCCATGGTGTTGCTTTTATCAGGAGTTTATTCCTTCTGTTGCTCATTGGCATTTGATATATAGGTATCACACACACACATACCTGCACATACATACATGGAACTTTGAAGGGTGTGGCAGAGATATAAAAATTTTTTTTAAACTATTTAAGTTTCCTTTCTTCACCAGTCTGGTTAAAATTGCCATAGACAATGATGTGTAAAACTCTCTAGGAAAATTGCAAGAATAAAACCAGTTATTTCTCTCCACCCAGGGCCAATGTCCAGGTGAGATGGAAACAGATGGGAAAACCCTATGATAGGCAGAGGACCCAGAATATAAGAGAACAGTGTCCGAAGTCTAGATAGGAAGGAAAATATCTTAGTGATACTAGCATGAGTGGAGAAGGCAGTGGCAACCCACTCCAGTACTCTTGCCTGGAAAATCCCATGGGCAGAGGAGCCTGGTAGAATACAGACCATGGGGTCGCTGAGAGTCAGACATGACTGAGTGACTTCACTTTCACTTTTAACTTTCATGCATTGGAGAAGGAAATGGCACCCCACTCCAGTGTTCCTGCCTGGAGAATCCCAGGGACGAGGGAGCCTGGTGGGCTGCCGTCTATGGGGTCGCACAGAGTCGGACACAAGTGAAGCGACTTAGCAGCAGCGGCAGCAGCATGAGCAATCAGTGACAGCCAAGAACATCCCAGATAATGCAAGTACAGGGGTAGGAAGGTACAGCAGGAAATACTGTGAGAAGAAGCAGGCAAAATCCCTAAATGGAATGAGAAAGCCCAGACCCACCTTAGAAAATGCTGTTTAAATTTACCTTGGGATTAAATTTAACTGGGGTTAACGGTTCCCTAACTGGAAATTAAACTGAGTTACATGAGAGAACAAATTACAAGTTGCACAAGGGAGCACTTCCCTCTGAAGTCACACCTGCTGTAGAATTGGGTGGATGATTCTAAATGCTTACGCGCTGGATGTTGATTCCTAATGATGAAGTCCATGAGATACTGATGTACAAAGTCAACAGATGAAAACAATTTTCCTTTACATTCACCTGTCTATCCCAGGTATCATCCTGGCTTTGTAACAGCTTCATCTCTTGCTTTCCCACCTGCACGTCACTCTCCTGCCTCTGTACAGTCAGAAGGATCCTGAATTCTGCTAAACCCTCAGGTCACATTCTTTAACTGTTTAAAATCCTCAGATAGAAGCCCATGCCCTGTTAGTGGGTGCCCACCTTAGCTGGTGCCGTGCTCAGTCACTCAGTCAGGCCCGACTCTTCTGCAGCTTCATGGACAGCAGCCCACCAGGATTCTGGAGTGGGTTGCCACCTCCTCCTTCAGGGGATCATCCCACCCAGGGGTGAACCTCCATCACCTGTGTCTCCTGCATTGGCAGGCAGCTTCTTTACCACTTAGCCTCCAGGTTCCCATCTTAGAGGGGCTGCCTGTTCCACTCTTCCACTCAGCCCCAGTTCACAGGTGCTCCTGCCACAGCCCAGGCTGCCAACTCTGTGTTCCCTCCACTTGCATCTCCTCCAGAAACTCCCCAAGCCACCCTGCCTCACTTCCTAGAGGCTTTTTCTCCAAAAACCTCTTCTTTAAAAAACTGTTCTGGCCAATCTTAAAATTTCAACCTCAGCCAACATCAGTCCCCAAATCAATAGGTGCATAGATGACTTATTCCAGGCTGGGATAATTCCCCTAGTAGGTTTCTTTTTGTTTTAATCACATTTTTAAATTTTTTATTTTATATTGAAGTATAGTTGGTTAGGGGCTTCCCAGGTGGCTCAGTGGTAAAGAATCCACCTACCAATACAGGATACTCCTGTTTGATCCCTGAGTTGGGAGGATCCCCTGGAGAAGGAAATGGCAACCCACTCCAGTAGGTTTCTTGCCTGGGAAATTCCATGGACAGAGAAGCCTGGTGGGCTACAGTCCATGGGGTCGCAAAGAGTCAGACACAACTGCACACATGCATAGATGGTTAACAATGTAGTTTCAGATGTACAGCAAAGTGATTCAGCTATACATATTTTTATTCTCTTTCAGATTCTTTTCCTTAGTTTATTACAGAATATCGAACAGAGTTCCTTCCCTGTGCATTAACAGTTATGTCCCTGTTGGGTATCTATTTTAAAAATAGTAGTGTGTATATTGGAGAATCCCTGATGGCTCAGCTGGTAAAGAATTTACCTGCAAAGAATCTGCCTGCAATGCAAGAGACTCAGGAGACTCAGTTTCAATCCTTGAATCAGGAAGATCCCTGGAGAAGGAAATGGCAATTCACTCCAGTATAACTGACCAAAAATTTCCATGAGCTGAGAAGCCTGCAAGGCTAGAGTACAAAGGGTCCCAAAGAGTCTAATACAACTAAGTGACTAAGTGGGCAGTCAGTATGTATATAGCAACCCCAACTCCCAATTTATCTCTCCCCCCACCACCACTTGCACCTAGTAACCATAAGTTCATTCTCTAAGTCTGTGAGTCTGTTTCTGTTTTATATGTAATTTCATTTGTATGGTTTCTTTTTAGATTCCACATATAAGGAATGTCATATGATATTTCTGCTTCTCTGACTTACTTCACTAAGCATGAAAATCCCTAGGTCCACTGAAATCTCCAATGATAGATGAATGGATAAGGAAGATGTGGTATATATATTCAATGAAATATTACTCAGCCGTTAAAAAGGAGATAATGCCATTTGCAGCAGAGGGATGGACTTACAGACTGTCATGCTGAGTGAACTCTTCTTCTGATACTTCTGCAATTGAGCCCCTCTTCCCTGGTGGGTAAAGTCATTTAAAAAAAAATACATTTCTGTGTTTCATCAAGTTCCAGACAGATCTGGGGGCTCTGGGTATCACTACAATGTCTGTATATCTCTGCCCCAGTCCATTATAATTAGAGTTTAATTCTGAAAAGTCTATTAATTTTCAGCTTGAGGGGGAATATCACTGTAGCTCTAGAGAATATTTCCTTTCCCAAGACACATACTTGCAGGTGATGTATGGAAGCAACTACTTGGGTTAATGAAAATATAATAATTGAATTTAATCAGTCCAACCAAAGGTCAGAGAGTACCTAGACTTTTTACATAAAGTAATTTCATTCAATAACCCTAAGGGGTACATACTATCATCCAGCCATTTTATAGAATAGGAAACTACAGCATAAACATATTAGGCAACTCACTAAAATTGTATAAGAACAAGTGACAGGCCTACTGTAGTGTTATATATAAAGTGATAACTCAAGGATAATATTTAAAACCTTAACAACCAGCACTGTAATATAAATTACAATGTAAATCTATCTATAAGTCAAAACATAAAGGAAAACATTTCTTTTTATTTCTAAACTAAATAAATTATAAGCATAAAAAATGATAAAAATGATAGTTCTGTGATATAAATCATAACACAAATCATTCATCAAATTAACCTAATAGTTCCCTAATTGTGTGTTAATTCTAGGAAATGTTGTGTAATCTTTTGCGGGAGGGGACCATCCCTAGCTAAATCTCTTTAACTCTGAGGTTGCTGCATCAAGCTCTCCCAGTGGTTTCCTTATTAAACCAAAAGTGAGGACTTCTCTGGTGGTCTAGTGGTTAAGAATCTGCCTGCCGATGCAGGGGACATGGACCAATCCCTGGTCCAGGAAGACCCCTCGTGCCAAAGCAGTGACACCTCAAGCCCCCAGCCCAACATGCCGCCACCAGTGCCATCTGCTCCTGTTCTGTGGCTGCACAGTAGCAGGAGCGGGGATGGAGCAGTACCCTGGGGGGAGTTTCTGTAGATCACCATAGAGGAGGACCACACAAGCAGAAAAATCTAGAAAGATGCACAGAAAACTTAGTAACAGCCTTTACCTCTGGAGCCTGTGGAAGACGGACAAAAAAGATGTCAGACCCCGCTAAAAACACTTAAAAGCAAATGCTTTCATGTGTTACTTTCATAAATAATATTTCATAAAATAAAAATTCCATTAAAATTAATTTTATAAAACTAGTTAGCTGGAGGAAAATAGATTTTTTTAAACTACTATCCTCTGTCTTAAACATTAAATTCTTTCCATTGACCCCCATTTTCCTCTGCTAATCTAATACACTTTAATCCAATTTAATATTATATTATTATCTGGATAATGATTGAGCTTCAGCTCCCAGTATTAATGTGTAAGGTTCTTTGATATACTCCATTATTGATTCATTTAAATGTATTATTTTAATGAGCACCCTCTTTCTGCCAGGTACTGTGGTAGGTTGTGTGCATAAAGAATGAACACAGCACATATGGCCCCTGCTCACAGCACTGCAGATGGAGACAGGAATTGTAGAAATGGAAAGGAATATATCTGATGCTTTCACTGGAGACTCACAAGCAAAATGAATAATAAAGTTAAGAATTAAGGGAAGACGACAAACCCAAACCTGCTGTTCATTGCTGGCAGATAGAGGATTCTAGACTGGAATTAGTTGAAGCTACTAATGAGTTTCCAATTGCTAAGCTACTAGATTGGATTTGTGTTATTCAAAAAAACAGTGGAGAAAATTGATTTGAAATGAGCAATATACAGTTCATTGGAAGGATGATGTTGAAGCTAAAACTCCAATACTTTGGCCACCTGATGTGAAGAGCTGACCCATTTGAAAAGACCCTGATGCTGGGAAAGATTGAGGGCAGGAGGAGAAGGGGTGACAGAAGATGGGATGGTCACCAACTCAATAGACATAAGTTTGGGTAAACTCCAGGAATTGGTGATGGACAGGGAGGCCTGGCGTGCTGTGGTTCATGGGGTCGCAAAGAGTCGGACACGACTGAGTGACTGAACTGAACTGAACACCTGGTTTTTCCAATAATCATAAGATTAAAATGTAATCAAATGCAATCAGCATCAACCCTCCCCCGGAATGATTTAATGCCCAATAAACAGAAAATAATAATGAACAAAGAACAACTTACATCCATAAGGAGCAAGTAAAAAGCCCACCAGTTTAACATGCAATCATAGTGTTACTAGGTGTGAGTTCATGTGTCCCATGCACAGTGAAACCAAAAATACTGAAATGTTGGAATTTGGAGCAGAAAAAGGTTTATTGGAGGGCCATGCAAGGAGAACAGATGGCTCATGCTCCCCAAACCCCAAACTCCCAGAAGGGTTTCAGCAAAACATTTTTAGAGGGAAGATGAAGGAGGGGCATGGTTAGTTGTTGCAAACCTCTATATGTTGGAATCCTTTGTTCTTGCAGCTGTCCACCTAGGTCAGGTCACGGTGTTCCTATAAACCTCCAACAGCACAAATGTTATTATCTGTTCTGAAACTTTTTATCTCTACATGAATGGAAAACTGTTACATCTTCAAAGGTCAGATCCTTGAAGATGGGCTATTCTGCGTATTTCAGGCTATAAGTCACATTCTTTTTTTAATTAATTATTTTTTTATTGAAGGAGAATTGCTTTACAGAATTTTGCTGTTTTCTGTCAAATCTCAACATGAATCAGCCATAGGTATACATATATCCCCTCCCTTTTGAACCTCCCTCCCATCTCTCTCCCCATCCCACACCTTTAGGTTGATGCAGAGCCCCTGTTTGGGTTTCCTGAACCTACAGCAAATTCCCATTGGCTATCTATTTAATACATGGTAATGTAAGTTTCCATGTTACTCTCTCCATACATCTCACCCTCTCCTCCCCTCTCCCCATGTCCCTAAGCCTATTCTCTATGTCTGTTTCTCCATTGCTGCCCTGTAAGTAAATTCTTCAGAACCATTTGTCTAGCTTCCATATGTATGCATTAGAATATGATATTTATCTTTCTCTTTCTGACTTACTTCACTCTGCCTAGTAGGCTTTAGGTTCATCCACCTCATTAGAACTGACTCAAAGCTGTTCCTTTTTATGGTTGAATAATATTCCATTGTGTATATGTACCACAACTTCTTTATCCATTCATCTCTTAATGGACGTCTAGGTTGCTTCCATGTTCTAGCTATTTTAAATAGTGCTGCAGTGATCAATGGGATACCTGTGTCTTTTTCAATTTTGGTTTCCTCAGGGTATGTGCCTAGGAGTGGGATTGCTGGGTCATATGGTGGTTTTATTTCTAGTTGTTTAAGGAATCTCCAAACTATCTTCCATAGTGGCTGTATCAATTTACATTCCCACCAACAGTGCAAGAGCATTTCCTTTTCTCCACACCCTCTCCAGCATTTATTGTTTGTAGATTTTTTGATGAAGGCCATTCTGACCAGTGTGAGGTGATATCTCGCTGTTTTTATTTGCATTTCTCTAATAATGAGCAATGTTGAGCTACTTTTTCATGCGTTTGTTAGCCATCTGTGTGTCTTCTTTGGAGAAATGTCTCTTTAGGTCTTTTCCCACTTTCTTATTGTGTTGTTTGTTTTTCTGGTGTTGAGTTGTATGAGCTGCTTATATATTTTGGAAATTAATCCTTTGTCAGTTGTTTCATTTGCTATTATTTTCTCCCATTCTGAGGGTTGTCTTTTCATCTTGCTTATAGTTTCCTTCGCTGTGCAAAAGATTCTAAGTTTAATCAGGTCCCACTTGTTTACTTTTGTTTTTATTTCTGTTACTCTAGGAGGTGGGTCGTAGAGGATCTTGCTTTGATTTATGTCATTGAGTGTTCTGCCTATGTTTTCCTCTAAGAGTTTCATAGTTTCTGGTCTTATATTTAGGTCTTTAATCCATTTTGTGTTTATCTTTGTGTATGGCATTAGGAAGTGTTCTAATTTCATTCTTTTACATGTAGCTGTCCAGTTTTCCCATCAGCATTTACTGAAGAGTCTGTTTTTGCCCCATTGTACATCCTTGGCTCCTTTCTCAAAAATAAGGTACCCATAGATGCATGGGTTTATTTCTTGTCTTTCTATTTTGTTCCATTGGTCTATATTTCTGTTTTGGGGCCAGTACCATAGTGTCTTCATGACTATAATCTGAAGTCAGAAAGGTTGATTTCTCCAGCTCCATTCTTCTTTCTCAAGACTGCTTTGGCTATTCAGGGTCTTTTGTGTTTCCATATGAATTCTGAAAATTTTTGTTCTAGTTCTTTGAAAAATGTCATTGGTAATTTGATAGGGGTTGCATTGAATCTGTATATTGTGTTTGGTAGTATAATCATTTTTACAATACTGATACTTCCTACCCAGGAACATGGAATATCTCTCCATCTGTTTATGTCATCTTTGATTTATTTCATTAGTGTCATAAGTTTCTGTATACAGTCCTTTTGCCTCCTTAGATAAGTTTACTCCTAGATATTTAATTCTTTTTGTTGCATTGGTGAATGGGATTGATTCCTTAATTGCTCTTTCTGATTTTTCATTGTTACTATATAGAGATACAAGTGATTTCTGTGTATTGATTTTGTATCCTTCAACTTTGTTAAATTTGCTGATTAGCTCTAGTAATTGTCTGATACTATCTTTAGGGTTTTCTATGTACAGTACCATGTCATCTTCTTTACTGAGAGATTTACTTCTTCCTTTCTTATCTGGATTCATTTTATTTCTTTTTCTTCTCTGATTTCTGTGTCTAGAACTTCCAGTACTATGTTGAATAATAGTGGTGAAAGTGGACAGCCTTGTCTTGTTCCTGAACTTAGGGGGAATGCTTTCAGCTTTTCACCACTGAGAATAATGTTTACTGTAGACTTATCATATATGGCCTTTACTATGTTGGGGTAGGTACCTTCTATGCCCATTTTTTGAAGTTTTAATTCATAAATGGGTGCTGAATTTTGTCAAAAGCATTTTCTGCATCTATCGAAATGATCATATGGTTTTTGTGTTTCAATTTGTTAATATGGTGTATCACATTGATTGATTTGTGTATTTTGAAGAATCCTTGTATCCCTGGAATAAACTCAATTTGATCGTGGTGTATGAGCTTTTTGATGTGTTGCTGAATTCTGTTTGCTAAAATTTTGTTGAGGATTTTTGCATCTATGTTCATCAATGATATTGGCCTGTAGTTTTCTTTTTTTGTGTTGTCTTTTTCTGGTTTTGCTATCAGGTGATGGTGGCCATGTAGAATGAGTTTGGAAGTGTTCCTTCCTCTGCTATTTTTTGAAAGAAGAATAGGCATTAGCTCTTCTCTAAATGTTTGATAGAATTCTCCTGTGAAGCCATCTAGTCCTGGGCTTTTGTTTTTTGGGAGAGATTTTTTTATCACAGTTTCAATTTCAGTGCTTGTAATTGGGTTGCTCATAATTCCTATTTCTTGCTGGTTCAATCTTAGAAGATTGAACTTTTCTAAGAACCTGTCCATTTCTTCCAGGTTACCCATTTTATTGCCATATAGTTATTCATAATAGTCTCTTATAACCTTGGTATTTCTGCATTATCTCTTGTAACCTCTCCTTTTTCATTTCTAATTTTGTTGATTTGATTCTTTTTTTTTTCTCGATGAGTCTGGATAAAGGCTTGTCAATTTTGTTTATCTTCTCAAAGAACCAGCTTTTAGTTTTTTATTAATCTTTAGTATTGTTCTCTCATTTCTTTTTATTTTTGCTCTGATCTTTATGATTTCTTTCCTTTTACTAATTTGGGGGGTTTTGTTCTCCTTTTTCCAGTTGTTTTAGGTGTAAATTTAGGGTGCCTATTTGATGGTTTTCTTGTTTCTTGAGGTAGGACTGCATTGTTATAAACTTCCCTCTTACAACTGCTTTTGCTGCATCCCATAGGTTTTGAGTTGTTGTGTTTTCACTGTCATTTGTTTCTAAAAATTTTTTTTTAATTTCCGTTTTGATTTCATCAGTAACTTGTTGGTTATTTAGAAATGTATTGTTTAATATCCATGAGTTTTTGTTTCTTACAGTTTTTTTTTCTTATAATTGATATCTAGTCTCATACCGTTATGGTTGGAGAAGATGCTTGATGCAATTTCAATTTTATTAAATTTACAGAGGTTTGATTTGTGACCCAAGATGTGGTCTAACATGGAGAATGTTCCATGTGGACTTGAGAAGGTGTATTCTTCTCCATTTGGATAGAATGTCCTGAAGATATCAATGAGCTTCATCTCATCTAATGTATCATTTAAAACTTCTGTTTCCTTATTAATTTTCTGTTTTAATGATCTGTCCATTGGTGTGAGTGAGGTGTTAAAGTCTCCCACTATTATTGCATTACTGTCAATTTCTCCTTTTATGTCTGTTGGCATTTGTTTTATGTATTGGGGTGCTCCTATGTTGGGTGCATAGATATTGACAGTTGTTATGTCCTCCTCTTGAATTGATTCCTTGATAATTATGTAGTGTCCTTCCTTTTCTCTTGTAATATTCTTTATTTTAATGTCTATTTTGTCTGATATGAGGATTGCTACTCCAGCTTTTTTTGCTTCTGATTTGCATGGAATATATTTTTCCATCCTCTAACTTTCAGTCTACATGTGGCTTGAGGTCTGAAGTGGGTTTCTTGCAGACAGCACATGAAAGTGAAACTGAAGAAAGTGAAGTCACTCAGTCGTGTCCAACTCTTTGCAACCCCATGGACTGTAGCCCACCAAGCTCCTCTGTCCATGGGATTCTCCAGGGAAGAAAACTGGAGTGGGTTGCCATTTCCTTCTCCAGGGGATCTTCCAGACCCAGGGATCGAACCCAGGTCTCCCACATTGCAGGCAGACACTTTAACCTCTGAGCCTCACTCAAATTAGACAGCACATATATGGGTCTTATTTTTGTATCCATTCAGCCAGTCTGTGTCTTTTGGTTAGAACATTTAATCCATTTACATTTAAAGTAATTATTGATATATATGTTCCTATTGCCATTTTCTTAATTGTTTGGGGTTGATTTTGTATGTCATTTTCCTTCTCTTGTATTTCTTGACTGTATAAGTCCATTTAACATTTGTTGTAAAGCTGGTTTGGTGGTAATGAATTCTCTTAACTTTTGCTTGTCTGAAAAGCTTTTTATTTGTTCATCAATTTTGAATGAGATCCTTGCTGGGTACAGTAATGTTGGTTGTAGGTTTTTCCTTTTCAGTACTTTAAATACATCCTGCCATTCCCTTCTGGCCTGCAGAGTTTCTGCTGAAAGATCAGCTTTTAAACGTGTGGGGTTTCCCTTGTATGTTCCTTGTTCCTTTTCTCTTGCTGCTTTTAATATTCTTTCTGTTTAGTCTCTGTTAGTTTGATTAGTATGTGTCTTGGTGTGTTGCTCCTTGGGTTTATCCCATATGGGACTCTTTGTGCCTCTTGGACTTGATTGACTATTCCCTTTTCCATGTTGGGGAAATTTTCAACTATAATCTCTTCAAATGTTTTTTCATACCCTTTCTTTTGCTCTTCTTCTTCTGGGACCCCTATAATTTGAATATTGGTGCATTTGATATTGTCCTAGAGGTCTCTGAGACTATCCTCAGTTCTTTTCATTCTTTTTATTTTATTCTGCTTTTCAGAAGTTATTTATACCATTTTATTTTCTGCTTCAGATATTCTGCTATTGATTCCTTCCAGAGTATTTTTAATTTCAGTTATTGTGTTGTTTGTCTCTGTATGTTTATTCTTTCATTCTTCCAGATCTTTGTTAATTGATTCTTGCATTTTCTCCATTTTGTTTTCAAGGTTTTTGATCATCTTTATTATCATTATTCTGAATTCTTTTTCAAGTAATTTGCCTATTTCCTCTTCATTTATTTGTATTTCTGTGTTTCTAGTTTGTTCCTTCATTTGTTCCTTCCTTCCCTGCCTTTTCACTTTTATTTCTTAACTTATTGTGTTTGAGGTCTCCTTTTCCAAGGTTTCAGGGTTGAATTCTTTCTTCCTTTTGGTTTCTGCCCTCCTAAGTTTGGTCCAGTGCTTTGTGTAAGCTTCGTGTAGGGTGAGATATGTGCTGAGCTTTTCTTTTTAGCTTGTTTGTTTGTTTTTCCTCTGATGGGGAAGGCTGAGTGATGTGGTAATCCTGTCTGCTGATGACTGGGTTTGTATTTTTGCTTTGTTTGTTGTTTAGATGAGGAATCCTGCACAGGGTGCTACTGGAGGTTGGTTGATGCTGGGTCTTGTATTCAAGGGGCTTCCTCTGTGTGAGTTCTCACTATTTGATACTCCCTAGAGTTAGCTCTCTGGTAGTCTAGGGTCTTAGAGTCAGTGCTCCCACTCCAAAGGCTCAGGTCTTGATCTCGAGTTTTGTGTGTTTCTCTATATTCTTTTCCACTGGTCAGGTACTCCTGTCTGCTCTCAGCTGGTGCTCTGAAGGCACTTCTGTGTCTGAAGGTGTATCCCTAATGTATCTGTGGAGAGAGATGTACTGCCCATCCACCTGATCCTCCGCCATCTTGTTCTCTCTCTCTCTCTCTTTTAATTGGAGGACAATCACTTCACAACACTGTGTTATATCTACACAGATATAAGCCACATTCTTGACTCAAAGCAGAAGAATATGAAAGTTACAGTAAAAGAAACAGATCAAACATGGAGTCAGAGCTGTTCTTCCCAGTTACAGCAGCAGCACAACTCCACTCCAAACTTTCCCATATTAACCAAAAAATAATTTAAAGGAAAATATGGGTCTCATTTTAAGTAAGTCTTTGTCTTATTTGCTGGGATGTGGCTGATTGCTCCTCCTGGCAGCCTAGAGTTTCCATACTGCAGTCCTTCACCTTCACTTAGTTGGATCCTCTGCACATTCTCATGAATGCTCATGAACATGTGCTTTTGTTGTTGAATCAAATTACCATGATCTTTATTAGAAAATGTTTACCTGATGCAAGTTTCTGATTCCTGGGGTCTTAACATTATATGTCTTTATTTCCAACTCAGTAATTCAGCCAGTTGTCATTTCTCCAAGCTTTTTTAGATTGGTGAGCATTCTGACAAAGGATCTCAGAAGACATCAACTCAGAATATCTCAATTATTCCACAGCCAGCTTATCAGGGGGTGCTACCCAGTGAGATGGAAGTAATGTGCTTTTATTCTGCAACTGGCAGGCAAAATATTGTATTTATTTTACAGCAAACGTCATCCTTCAAACAAGAGGCATTTGCAGCTCTGGGGGCAGTGAATTCTCTTCCTTTAGATAAACTCTGGCGTCCATCTCACATGCTCGTCTGTAATAAGAAAGCTGATCAAAAGTTGCCTTGTCTTGCTAAATCAACTACAACTGGAAAGCTGGGGTGAACAAACATACTTTGGTATTTTATTGCTTATTCCATTTTCATTTTACAAGGTTTAAAAGAGATGAAAACAGTACAAACAGGAAGGGCACTGAGTAACCCTCAACCCCCGCCCCCCACACAAGCTGGAGTTTCCAATAAAAGTATATTTAAGTCTGATCCCAGACTTGTCTTGGTGGAAGGCCTGGTGTGGCAGCCACAGCAGTTCTGGAAGTTGCTTACAGAGGCAGCAGGTGGTCAGATGGTAGACAGGGCTGGGGGTGGCGGAGGTGGGGGGGGCGGGGGGGGTGGGTTGGTGCCCTAGAAGTGGACTGGCTATCTAATCCATGGGCCCTGGATTAGAATGAAATGAAAATGTGGGTCCCTGGATCAAAAATAATGAAGACTCTCATGAGAGTGATGGCTAAGCTGTACATCAAGCTCGTGATCCTTGTGAGAATGGACTGCCACCCCATCCTGGCCCTGCCTGGAACACAAGTCCAGCAGCAGATACACGGTGGAAGTCAAGGCTCCACACAGTATCAGAATGTAGAGGCTGGGAACCCTCCATCATAAGAGGAGGTTTACAACAAATGGGCTTGTTTAAACAGCCTGGTTAGCCTCAAAACCTTTATTTATTTTTGTCTTATTTTTCATTTATGGACAGAGAGGCAGAGATCAAAAATACATTAAAATATAAACAGAGTTTTCATCTAAAGGTATTTATTTCTTGTATAAACTAGAGAGGATTCAGCCAAATGGCTAAAACGATCCCATCTGGGTTGGGGGAGAAAAGGGGGGAGTGACTGTAAACAGCATATTTTCAGTTGATAGGAGGAAAGGGGATAAGCTTCTCTAGAAACAGCTGGTTGCCATGGTAAAATGGGGAGAGAGCAGTTTCTCCAGCTTTTCTCTTCTGATTTAGAAACACTGCTTTGAGGAGAGGGGCTCAGGGGGAACTTTAAGGAAAAGAGTAGCACTTGGCCCTCCTGTAAAGCTGTAGGAAATGACCTCAGAGGAGGGGTTAGCTGAGGTGCCAGCCTCTCTCCACTCATGCCTCATAGAAAAAGGAATCAAGAATGCAAGTCTCCCAGGAACCTCCAAATTTGGAAACGGGATTGTAAACAATGCTGATCGAGTATGAATCCTGTACCCAGAGCTGTACCAGGCACCTTCTGGACATCATTTTGTTTAATTAGTATATTCCTCACAGCCCCCTGGCATGACACGTATTATCATCCTCATTTTGCAGAGGAAGAAACTGAGATCGAAAGGTCACATAATTTGGCTGAAGTCATTTTGCGGTTTAGTGGCAGGCTCCAGATTTGAATCTTGACAGGATGTGGTCTGTAAAAAAGCTGAACAAATGCTATAAGATAAAGCCATATCACAGAAATCATAGACTTCATAGCAATAAAACCAGTGTCATAAATATTGAGTGTAATAAATTGGAAGATTAAAAGTTTAATTGGCAATAACGGTTTGGCATTAGTCCCTATGCCTTAAATATTTTGGGATTGATATTTGGCTTTTCTTATATCTTTTGGAAATGAGTTCTATGAGGTAATTAGTAAAAGCTCAGATCTCAGTTTTTCATCAAAAGAGAAACTGTCCACTTTTTTGAATAATAGAAACAACAGGTGTTTGATATAATAGCATCTCAAACAGATGCTAAAGGTTTGTTATCCTTTTGATACCCATGTGGCAGAATAAGGGAGGTATCAAGGGAGGCTAAGTGCCTTAAAGTAAATGTTCAATAAATGCCTATGGAATGAACGACCACAAAATGGGGAGGGAGAGGGAGGGAAGGTGCAAGTGATACGAAGATTAAAAAGCTTCTTGTTTCTTCCATATTTGTTATTATTTAACTTCAATAATGCCAATTTGTACTTCTAAGCAGGTCATTGCATGATAAGTAAAAGTTATGAACCTTCATACAATGATATATAAATATAATTATATATCATTAAGTAATTCTCCTCCACCAAAGATATATTTATAAGCCTACGATTGTCATTGGACTTGCATTTTTATGGTAGAACGTAATTTAGTAACCTTGAACACTAACTGCAACTTCATTTCTACAAAGAATTTCCATTTACATTGATTAAGAATTCTGTGTGGTAAAGAAAGATTTTCCATCTTGCTATGCTCTGGGTTACTCTCCTACCCAAAAGTGAAGCAAGGGAGGTGAGTGTCCATTCTTTCCCATTTTGGCCCATCAAGGACCCTTAGAACCACATGGAGTGAAGCAATGCCCCTCTCCTCTGCCTGCCTCTTTGTACCTTCAGGGTTGCCTCGGGAGCCCATCACAATGGCTGATCAGCATCCCTAGCACAGTCATGGTCCATGACACCTGTCCAACAAAATTTCTATTTTTAACACTGACCCTTTTCACCACCGTCTCCCTGTCCATCACCTGAGCTTTGTGACTTATTCCCTTGTATTTTCAGGCACCTGTCACAATTGAAAAAAGCCCCATTAAGCTAACCTCCACTGAAATATTCATTGTGGATAACTGCATAATGTATCACCTGCTCAGAAATATTTGCATGTTGTGTGGGACTTAGAAACAGACAAGTCTTATCTGGTGCATAACCCACTCACTGTTTCATAAATGATATTTGATGAATTGTTTGAATTAAACTAACAAAGAAATAAATCTCTAATAGTAGAACTTTAGACACTAAGGCAATGGCACCCCACTCTAGTACTCTTGCCTGGCAAATCCTATGGACAGAGGAGCCTGGTGGGCTGCCATCCATGGGGTCACAAAGAGTCGGACACGACTGAGTGACTTCACTTTCACTTTTCACTTTCATGCATTGGAGAAGGAAATGGCAACCCGCTCCATTGTTCTTGCCTGGAGAATCCCAGGGACGGGGGAGCCTGGTGGGCTGCTGTCTATAGGGTCACATAGAGTTGGACACGACTGAAGCAACTTAGCAGCAGCAGCAGCAAACACTAATATAGTCTAGCAGGGAATCCATTTTTGGACAAGGATGTTTTCCAAGCATAACTTAAATCTCACATAGAATGAACTTTAATCCTGATTCCCCACATTAATCAGAAAAATATCTGGCTTACATCTGGATGGAATTCCTTCTAGCAACATGTAACCTAAATCCTTTCCTACATGGTTCCATGGAAACTGAGCAAAGTGATTTGCTTTCCTCCGCAAAAAAACTTGTTCACATTTTTGAGGATTATAGTACTGGGGCAAAGTGGGTTAGGGAGAGACTGAAATGTTTATCCATAGGACTTTTTTCTATGAAGTTATGAAGCAATTCAAATGTATAAAGCTAATATTGTTTCAAATTAACTTGTACCACATATTTAATTGCTTATGCCTTTCCACTAATTAGCTCCTAGTAATTATACAAAAAAAAAAAAAAATCTTCTAATCTTCATTACAGAATATGTCTTAAGAAGACATGGGCACTTGGTTCCATTTTTTTTAATTGATTGAAATGTAACAAATATCACACTGTACTTGGGTTTTCAGTTCCTAAGTGTCTCCATTATATGACCTTAAATTCAAACTTTGCTTTAGTTTCTTGTTGGCAAGATGGGAATTTAATTATCTAACATTCTCTTGCACCTGTTTTGAGCCAGGCACTGATCAGAGAGCTTTGCAAATGTGAGCTCATTTAATCCTCTTGGAAACCTCAAGGAACAGCACCATTAGGAGACAGTTTTTCAGATGAGAGAACTGGGGAAGAGAAAGGTTAGTAATATGCCCAAGGTCATACAACTGGCGAGTCATAGTCAGAACTTGAACCCCGGTACTCAGGAGTCTGAGGTTTTAACCATTGCATGGCAGCCTGCCTCCATAAGCTGGAACCTTGGGTCCTAAAGTAGCTAAGGGTTTGGGGATGACCTGGCCATGACTTAAATTGCATGAGGAATGGATCTGCTTGACACACAAAGGCCCTGAAAGACACACGAGGGAGAAGGAGGGTCTCTGTTACATGCTGATGAGAATTCATTTCATTTGGTTTCCCTGGGAAGTGGTCCATGAGACAGGAATACAGTTTACTTAAGAGGTGATCACAGGAAACTGGGCTTCCCTGGTAGCTCAGCTGGTAAAGAATCAGCCTGCAATCAATGCTGGAGACCTGGGTTCAATCCCTGGCTTGGGAAGATCCCCTGGAGGAAGGCATGGCAACCCACTCCAGCATTCTTGCCTGAAGAATCCCCATGGACAGAGGAGCCTGACAGGCTACAGTCCATGGGGTCGCAAAGGGTCAGACACGATTTAGTAACTAAGCACAGAACAGGAAACCATGATGACTGGGGGAGTGGTTGAGCAAGGCAATGAGGAGGAAACACTGGAAAGAGATGGAAATCAGTGAAACAAAACATATATTTATGAGCAGATCACCCAGGCAAAGGGAGCTCAAACCCACCTCTGACCTCTGGGATCAGGGAACCATTTTTAACATGGTTGAAAATAGTCACTCCCAAGGGCAGGGAAGCTGGGGTGGTTAGCCATCACCTCCCATTTCTCATAATTCCTGGGGACATTAACTCCCTGGAACTTTGAGCCCACACCTGCTCATGGGTCCTACCCATGCTTCTTTGGGCAGAGAAAGCATTCAAGCAGAGACACAGATGCTGAAGCAGGAAGGCCAGCAAACACCAGGACCACAGGCATGACAGAATGCAAGGTACAGATACTCAATTACGACCACTTCATCCACTTAGGAACCGTGCAGCCATCTTCTCTGTGCACAGATGCTGTCTGCCTTCCAATACAGAGGTGTTCTCTCTTCCTGGGCTTTTCCTGCCACCAGGTATGAGCATCACTCAAACCCAAGAACATGCCAAGTATGAAGTAAGAGTTTCCAGGATTCATGAATTCATTTAGTAGGTTTCTGTGGAGCATCTCTCTGAACCAGGAACTCTTCAGTCACTGGGGATACTACAGTTAAAAAAAAAAAATGTGTATATATGCAAAGCTTCTTGCCACATGGAGCTTATCTTCTGTTAGGGGAAGATAAAAAATATCATCCATATGTGAATCGTATTATATGCTGGAAGTTCAGTGCTGTGGGACGTAGACAGCAGAATAAGGGGATTGGAAACCACTGTGAGATTGATGCAATTTTAAATATCATAATCAGGGAAGACTTCATGGAGGAGGTGACATTTGCATAGAGATTAAAAGGTGAGTGTGAGCCATTCAGATGCCTGGAGTGTGGCAGGAGTGGGTAAGGAGTGTGAAGAGCACTCCACTGTTGGGAAACCATTGGTGCGTGGAGATGTGAGGAGGGACAATCAAGGAAAGAAGGGTGGTTGTACAACTGGATGGAAATAGTCATGCAGGAGCTGGTGGGTGGTGGGATCAGAGAAGCAAACCCAGGTCAGATCCTCAGGGCTGGAGGGCATTGCAAAGACAGGGAGAAGATGGGAGACAGTGAATGGAGTGGTAGGTGGGATTTGAGTGAGATCACTCTGCTGAGAACAAGCTGTGGAGGGCAGAAGAGAGAGCGATGGGTCAGTGTGGAGGCTACTGCAGTCAGGGATCCAAGTGAGAAGACCGGGAGGTGGCCTAGGTGCCGGCCACAGGGACGGTGAACAGAACTGTGTCGTGCTTTGATCATAAAAAGAATTTCCAGAAAGTCTACGTAAGGCATATAAGAGAACCATAGAGTCCCAGGGCATAAGATCTTGAGGCCTGGACTCAGGTCCTAGACCCTCATGTTGCAGTTGGAGAATCTGAACTCAGAAATTCAGAGAATGCACGTTCCTTTGCCAGGGACACACAGCTGAGCTAGGAGGACATGCCAGGACTTGTACTTTCCACATCCCCTGACCTTTACAGAGTGTGTCCAGTGATGGAGGCCAGCCAATCCCCCAGGGAGAGGCCACAAGCAAATGACCTGGAAGTCATGCTCCCCTGCCAGGTCTTAGCCCTGCCACCGCTGCCCTTAGCCCTTCAGAGCAGTGACGTTGTTCTTGGCTGAGCCCAGACCCGGCTAATAGTTCTATTCTCACGGAAGGCTTGCACAATTCAAGGAGAGACAGTAACCTCCTGGTAAAATCTTGGGGTCCTTTCATGACGTCACAGTGCCGGTGTTGTTGGAAACGCTCATCACAACGTGCTCCCTTCCCCTCTTTTTGTTATCACTGACATTTCTCAAAAACACATCTCCTGCTCCTCTAATAATGTCTATGGGGCTGTTTGGCTATCAACAGCAAAGTTCCCTTGAAAAGTGAAATTGTTAGTCCCTCAGTCCTGTCTGACTCTGCAACCCCATCAACCATAGCCTGCCAGGCTCCTCTGTCCAGGGAGTCTCCAAGGCAGAATACTGGAGTGAGTAGTCCTTCCCTTCTCCAGGTGATCTTCCTGACCCAGTGATCAAACCCAGGTCTCCTGCATTGCAGGCGAATTCTTTATCATCTGAGCCAGCAGTTCCCTTGGGTGATCTCAAAACCTTGGTTCCCTGCTCATCTCACAGTCAATTTGATATCAGTAGGGACCATTGCAAATAACATCCCTGTTTTAAATATTTATCATAAAAGAAGCCTCATAACAAATATCTATAGACTGATTTTCCACTCACATGGGGCTAAATTAGGACACCGGCTCTGGAATGAAAGCAAAGTACTTTGGAAGAAAGTCCATTTCCACTGACAACCCCCACCCTGCCCCACCATGCCCTGGGACTGAGATACATGCCCCCCCTCCCTTTTATTAGACATATTTAACTAATGGGAGCACCAGTGAATCAAATTTGTCTTATATTTGCAACAGAGTGCAATGTGTACAATTGTCTTATGAAACATCTATGTTACTGGTTGGCTTTTTCTTCATCTAGTAATAGAATCAGTTTGCATTCTCTGAGCATATATCCATCAGCTAGCAGGGAAGCCTCCAGAAGCCTGCTGAAAGACAGGAAGAAGTCTGTCTTGACACAGAGCCAGCTTCGCTCCTCCTATAAAACTGCTCATTCAGCTTTCATGGTGACTTTAATACAGGGCCCATCTATGCCAAGTATTATTTTGAATATCATGTTTTATTGTAAAGACTAAGTCAAGCTTTCTCTGTCTCATGCACTGCTGATAGCAGAAAACAACTTTGAACCTAACAGATTTTTCCAGTTATTCTTTCCTATTCTTTCCTCTGATACCCTTGTCATCACATTCTTTTCTGAAAACTACAAAGTAACCCGTGTCTGTATCAAGTTATGGGACACTGTATCCGGTGCTCCTGAAATCTGAAGTCATATTTTCTTCTTAAAACACAAATAATAAATTCCCATCATTGGAAGGACTGATGCTGAAGCTGAACATTGGAAGGACTGATGCTAAAGCTGAAACTCCAATATTTTGGCCCTCTGATGCAAAGAACTGACTCATTGGAACTGACTCATTCCCTGATGCTGGGAAAGATTGAGGGCAGGAGGAGAAGGGGACAACAGAGAATAAGATGGTTGGATGGCATCACCAATTCAATGGACATGAGTCTGAGTAAACTCTGGGGGATGGTGACAGACAGGGAGTCCTGGTGTGCTGCAGTCCATGAGGTCACAAAGAGTCAGACACTACTGAGCAACTGGACTGAACTGAACTTTTCTTCCACCTTTCATTCAAGACCTAGAGATGGGGTTCACATGGAGATGTTCAAGGCAGCTCACATTTTTATTTCTGCTGGCACTACATACAATAGCCAAAATGTGAAAACAAACTAAATGTCCATTGACAGATGAATGGATAAAGAAGATGTGATGCATATACAATGGAATATTATTCAGTCATAAAAAGAATGAGATAATGCCATTTGCAGCAACATGAACCTAGAGGTTATCATACTAAGTGAAGTTAGGTCAGAAAGAGAAAGACAAATGCCATATAATACCACTTGTATATAGAATCTAAAATATGGTCATAGAACTATCTATGAAATAGACCCACAGACACAGAGAACAGATTTGTGGTTGCCACGGGGGAGACAGGGTAAGAGAGGGATGGACTGGAGTTTGGGATTAGCAGAAACAAACTATTATATATAGAATGGATAAATAAGGTCATACTGTATTGCACAGGGGATGATATTCAGTATCCTGTAGTAAACCATAATGGAAAAGAATATGTGTGTGTGTGTGTGTGTGTGTGTGTGTGTTCCCCAATGGCTCGGCAGGTAAAGAATTCACCTGTAATGCAGGAGATGCGGGTTCAATCCTTGGGTTGGAAGATCCCCTGGAGGACGGCATGGCAACCCAATCCATTCTTGTCGGAAAAATCCCTATGGGCAGAGGGAACCTGGTGGGCTATGGTCCTTGGGGTTGCAAAGAGTCAGACATGACTGAAGCGACTGGCACACACGCACACACACACACACACATACACACAACTGAATCACTTTTCTGTACACCAGAAACGAACACAACATTGCAAATTACACTTCAATTTAAAAATAAAAAATCACAGGCCTTCCCTGGTGGTCCAGTGGTTAAGACTGAGCTTCCACTTCAAAGGATGCAGGTTTGATCCCTGGCTGGGGAGCTGCGTCCTCCATGCTGATGCCTGCGCAACACGGCCGAAAAGGAGAACACTAACATCCACCCCCACCCCCCAAAGGAAGATTTTACCTCTGCTGATAAGAAATGCTCTTGGGATAAAGTAAATAGTACCTCTGCTCGATTAACTCTTGTTTACAGGAAGAACACTGGACAGATTCAGACCGGATGTGCTTGAAAATGGGAGGCAGACTCAGTCTCCACACAGAAAGGGATTTTGACAGGAGTTTATGAATATGTGGGGGCAGAATCTGGATTTGAAAGTGACATGCTTACTGGGAGATGAGATGTTCACGCCTGCTTAAATCCTTCTGTGTGGTTATTAATAATCCCCGAACATAACAAACTCACAAGGCATCTGTCTCAGTTACAGCGAAACCAAGCCACCGCATCATCGGGCGGAAAACAGACAAAGCTTAGCCCCGTGGTTCCGTCAGGAAGCAGGCAGCCCTGGACGTGGATGAGCAATGACGCTGCATCAGCTCCTGGCACTGGTACCCAGGAAGCTGGAACAGAGAAAAGGAAATAAATTAGGTCACAGCCCAGGTGGGACTGTCATCCTGCTGGGCAGCAGAAAGGGGTGCAGAAGAGAGCATGTTCCGTAATTCTGCCAAGTCCCTGCAGAGGTAGGCTGCAATGCACTCAACACTTTCAATAAGACAAAAGTGTGATTCAAGAGTGGGGTAGTGGCGCTGGTGGTGGTGGCGTTTCACGATGTTTGCGGTGTATCTGTCCTGTTGAAGCTGGTCACTTTACCTGCCTTGGCACTGGCTTCACACACTGCCGTCTTAGCTCCCTATCAGTGATTCTGCTTTTGGCTTAGCTTCTTTCACTTCAGAAAGTCGGTTTAAAAGTGAAGACGTTACCTGAAACAGAGCGGTGCATTCAGCGATTGAGGCCTGCTGGAGGGCCATTTCTGATGGGTGGAAGGGTCTGCGCGTTAACCATGACCCTTGACTCTAAGTGTCAAACGGCACCATCGCCATCTCCTTGGAGCTTACTGGGAATGCAGGACCTCCTTCTGACCGGTTCAGTCACAATCTGCATTTTTAAGATGTATTTTAATTTCTTGTCCCTGCTGTGCAGCATGTGGGACCCTAGGTCCCTGACCAGGGATTAAACCCACACCCCTACATTGGACATGCAGAGTCTTAATCATTGGACCACCAGGGAAATCCTAGAAGCTGCATTTTAACAAGATCCCCAGGAACTTCATGCATATAGTGAAGACTAAGTGGCGTTTCTAGGTTCCCTGGGATCGCTGGGTTCTAGAAAGCTGTCTTTGGAAACACAATGTTGGAAGTTACAGAAAATAAAGTTTCCTTAATTGATTATTTGGCCTTGGGAAACACAATATGCTTATTTCTATTATTCCACTAAACAGTTGTATCTCTCAGGAATATTAAAATACAAAGGATAGGAGATAAAGGAAAAGAATGAAAGAATAAATGAAAAAGAAAAGGAGTAGGAATAAGACAAGAATTAAACTGGTCAAAGCAAAAGTAGGACTGTGCTAGATCATGCCATAAAATGTCCCTGGCCATGTGTCTTTGGGTCTGGCTGAAGCAGAATCTGTCACTGGGTATTTGTCTCTTTCTTTCTGTTGGAACTTTGTTTGAAAACAAACTTTTTCAAAAGGTAATAAGAAATGTGGCCATTAGTGAGTCCAGGTTTGCAACCTGGCAGTTTTGCTGTAGTATCAAAGGAAAAAAAAAACAACAACATTATCTTCCAATTATTTTATATAAAAAAAAAAAACTCCAAATCCAAAACTCACTTTAGTAAACCCAACTGGGCCATGGATTCATGGCTGGAGCAATCGCTCAGATTGGCCAGGTCAAGTCATAAGCATGCTCCTTGGCCAGTGCGGTAAGGTCAGTCCCCATGACCTTTGAGTTAGGAAGGTGTGATTTCCAAAGGAAAATCTACTTTCTCTTATTTGAAGGAGAGGCAACAACAACAGATACCCAGTACTTTGGTGTCTTACAAATTAATATTTCTGTCATCATTTACTGAGGTCCCACTTTGTGTCAGGAACTACGAATTACATCAAGATGAATAGTGCCAGTCCTGGAAAAAGAGGAGTAGAAAACCCCTAATTATTGTGCAAATAGTTACCGTGCAAAGCCAAGTAGAAGCACAAGTCCTGTGCTATGGATTCTAGAGAAAGGAGTGTTTCATTCTGCGTTAGACATATGGAATGGCTTTTTTGGGCTTCCAGAATGGCTGGGCTTCCAAATCATGGAGCTGGGAGGAAAGCGAATACTAAGGTTTAGAGACATGTGACCAATTCTTAGAGTTTAGGAAGTAAATCAATGGGGAATTAGAGCCAGATAGCAAAGGGCATCTTTGAATGTGAATTTGCTATAAGTTTAAACTTTGCTTATTAGAAAGGAATATTAAAAAGGTCTAAAGAGGAGAATGACACCCAGAGAGTGTTTTGAAAAGAACGTAAGTTTGAAAACAGTTGTGGAAGGATTAAAATCATGGATGAGGGATGAATTTAAATGTGCTTAATAACCCTTCAGAGGAAAAAAAAAAAAAAAAGTCAAGATTCCTTACACCACACGCGGACATCTAAACTAACTTCAGCTGGCCATCAGTGGCCCCAAACAGTAACACACTGGTTAATGCATGCATGCTAAGTCGCTTCAGTAGTGTCTGACTCTTTGCAACCCCAGGGACTGTTGTCCTCCAGCCTCCTCCGTCCATGGGATTTTCCACACAAGAATAATGGAGTGGGTTGCCACGCCCTTCTCCAGAGGATCTTCCTGACCCAGGGATCAAACCGTGTCTCTTACGTCTCTTGCATTGGCAGGCAGTTTCTCTGCCACTAGCACCACCTGGGAAGCCCACCCTGGCTAATAGTTAAAGAATTCTCTATTGGGGAAGAACTGGGTGAGTTAGTCAAAAGTCAATCCTCAGTGCCTGCGGCTGTTGAGTACATTCTGTAACAAATCTGAAGCATGCTCCTTCTCTAAAGAACTAGACATCCAGGGGCTTGGATTATACTTTAGGTGGGGGCTGCCCTGTACTCTTCCTCCTGAAATATAATATCATAGCTTGTCTGATCTTAATTTTAAAAGACAAAAGGACTACAGAGGGAGGAAAGGAGAGTAGAAGAGAAGAAAAGAGGAAGGAAGGGAGGGAGAGAGGATGAAAGGAAGGAAGGAGGGAAGGGAGGAAAAAGAGCAAGGAGGTAAGTAAGAATGGAAGAAAACATCCAAGGGGTACAGAGGCCAAGGTGAGCAGGAAAGTCATTTACCTAGTCTGGTCGGATTCTCAGTGTTTTTCTTGAATCGATTTCCCGTCAGAGCTGACTTTAGACAATCCTTAAACTTCTGAAGTCAGATGTCACTCTGAGTGCAGGCCTGCTCTGCATTTGACCTTCACGCTCAGTTCTGATGGCTGTCTGCAGTGCATTTAGAACTTTTGTGGAAATGCTGCTGGGAAAGGCTGTTTGATAACAGAACATGCGGCTGTGCTGAGGCTCCTGATGGGATGCCTGGCCTTCTGTCGGGGGGGAGTCTCCCTTAGAGCATGTTGACACTTCTCTGAGCCTCCACAGGCACCAAGCTGGGCTCTGGGCTCCCCAGGGATCTACCAGCCATTCCCAGGAATCAGAGCCCTTGGTCTCCCAATGAGCAGTGTTCCTGAGCATGCAGGTCTCTCCAATAAAGAGATGCCAGGAGTTTAGGGATCATGCTCAACACACAAACACCACCAAGCCAAGGGGTGCCGAGCATGAGAGGGTCGTCCGTTCTGGAGGGTATTCCAGGGAGGACCATCACATCCTCCCCAGCAGTGGACAACTACATCTTCAGAGCAATCTCATAACACATGGCATATCCCCCGTATCTTCTGAAATCAATACCACTCTCTGTCACTTCTCCAAGAGTATTGGTGTGTGTGCCTTGGTGTGAGTGCAGGCATGTGTGTTGTGGTCACATACCTGGATTTCATTTTTGAAGTTTTGTCCTTGGTCACTGGTTTTACTTGAGAAGAACTGGATCTGAGGTGAGCACGGACAGCACATGACCAAGAAAGGAAAACGGCTACTTGGCCCCCAAACCCTGACTTTCTATAAAGTCACTAAAAGGTCTGCAATAACCTTAAATTCCAAAATATTTCCCAATATATGCTTCAATGTCTGTTCCTTAATGTACACTTTTTCTTACATTTGTTCATACATTTCTTCACTATTGTTTTTGATGGGGTAATATTTTCCTTCATCTTCATACTTCAGGTTGATCAAGTGTATATATGGTTTGTGTAGATGTGGATTGCATGTGTGTATGTAAGTGCATGTGTGTATTCATGAATACGTGCATATGCTGTGTTTGGGGGAGAGTGAATGGGTGTGATTACAGGTGTACACTTGAGTTTGTGTGTAAGTAGTGTGTTTGTGATTGTGTCGGGTGGTACATGTGTGCATTGAAGTATGTGTACCTGTGCTTGGGATGTGTGTGCTTTATACTTGGGAGACTATGTGTGTATATGGAATGTGGCTAGGTATACATATGTGGTGTGGGGTGCAGCATACATGGAATTCATATGTGTTGATGTGTATCTATATATATTATGTTTGGGAGTGTCAAGGGTGTATGTAAAAATTGTGTGTATATGCACTTGTGGGTGCCAGTGAGTTTATGGACTATGTGCTGATATAATAAAGAAATAGTTTAGGAGAATAAGAGAACATTGTTTTATTACTTTTTAAAAAAAATCTGTGTTTGAAGTAGATTTTGAATATTTGTTTTCATACACAAAGCAGTTATTGTAGTTTTTAGCCAAAGGCAGCTATCTTGGACACCTGGGAAAATGCCCAAAATAATACTTTCTAAAAGCAATTTAAAATTGAAATGGACATGCCATTTTTTAGGTGTCCAAAGGGATGACAGAAGATAGTTGATGGTGTGCTATTTGAGACAGAAAAAAACTATTAAAATGTTTGACTGTAGCAACAATAAAATACTAATGAACCAGAAGAACAGATGGAAATTGAAAAGCATGTGCGGTGTCAGAACCCAAAATACAGCGATTTGTTAAATTACAGGGTTTGTTCCCCTGAGAGGGGAGCTGCAGTGTGCTGATAACTTGATGACACCCAGGATTCTTACTGCAACACAGCAACGCCATTTTCTGTCTGCAACCTGCCAAAACTAATTAATTACGGAGCTTTGGTTACCAGGTTAGGACCAAGTGTTGCTGCCCAATTTCCAAAGACTGAACTTTCTAAATTGTCACAAGAACAGCCTTTTCCTAATTGTCTGCTGACTATTGTAGATGGTTACAGTCTGCTGTAAATTGCTCTTAAGGAAAATGTCTCATGATAAATGGCTTGCTTTTTGACCATTTGGAAAGTCTTTTCTGTTACACCTTTGAAAATTCTTGAGTCATGCAGACTTCTTTAGCAGACTGAAATTTGTCCTATTGAGTTGTACCTCAAAAGATAGTGTGTAAACCAGGGGGGTGAATGGCTCTTGGGAAGGGTTTTACAATAGTGCCAGCTGGGTGTTCCAGGCTAGGTACGTGATGGAGAAAAAATATTTCTCTCTACTCTAAACAAAAGACCCCAGGCTACTTCTTAAGAAAGAAGTGAGATTTTAGAAGCTTCCTGAGCACAATTAAGTGGAAAGTAATGTTCTGCCCATTGCAGAAAAAAAAAAAAAGTATCCTTTCTGTGTTACTTTTTCCCCCAGAAGTAGTTGGGAGTTGGAAACCAAAATGAACGCAGGGAGCCCAGTGGGGAACCGTGAAGGCGCAGACACCTGTCTTGAGGCTCTGGTGGGTTCTCTGGGCAACATTCCTATTGCCAGAGAAACAAGCCCTCTAGTGGCCAATGGAAACATGAATGGATAGAGCCACACTGGAGAACAGCTTGCTGGAATCTTCTAAAATTGCAATCATAAACAGTCTATGCCCACAGTATCTTGCCTAGAGAAACATCCACAAACCCCAGGAGGATGGTACTAGAGTAGCCAACAGAGCATTGTTTGCAATAGCAAGGAATTGGAAGGGAATTTCATGTTTACCAATAGGAAGGACTGCGAAATAGGCAGTATATTTAAGTTATTGAATTACTGGCAGCACTTTATATTGGATGGGTTTATATGAGTTACCATATGACTTCCAGTGTATGGCATTGAGTTAAATAAAAGCAAGTAGCAGAAAAAAAAAATAAAAAGGAGCAGCTCCTCATTACTCATGAGTTCCTCATATGCGAATTCACCTATTCATTGAAATGTATTTGTAATTCTAAAATCAGTACTCATGGAACAGTCACAGACATGCATGGTGGTGGAAAATTTAAGCTGCCTGACATACACGTTTTCAGCTGAGTTTAAGCAAGATAACTCTGCTTTCCTGTCTCAGTTCTCATCCTACAAATCAGTGTCCTAGTCAGTCTATCAAGTGTAGATTTTCGCCACACTTTCCTGCTTGTCACTGGTCATTTTGCTGTTTGAAACGCCCCCCCCCCCCCCCCAAGATAGCGCTGAAGTGCTGTCCAGTGTCCCTAGGTGCAGGATAGCTGTGACGAGCCTTACAGAGAAAAGACACGTTAGATAAGCCTCATCTGGATATGAGTGACGGTGCTGTAGACTGTGAGTTCAGTGCTAATCAATCAGCAAACTGGGCCACCCAGAAAAAAGGAGAGGAAATTCACCAGGCTGTTCATAATTCCACTCCAGGAAGCTGTTATGTTAGTTAAGATCTACAGTGCTATGGAAGAGATAGAAAAGTAGCCAAATTTGTGGATTCATGAGCTGATGACCATTAAAAATGAGGAGTGCACAGCATTGTTGTGAGGCTGAGAAGCAAAGACATTGATGGTCCTGTCACCCAGGGTCAGGCAAATGTCAAACCCTTCTCAGCAAGTGCTGGGGGCTTGTGAATTTCACAAAGCAACACCACAGTGAAAAGTGTTACATTTGCAGATGCTGTGGAAGATTTCTTTTTTCTTGCTAAGTGTTATACAGGAAAAAGGGTAAATAAAAGGGTACATTTTCAGTGATGCTGAGATTGACTTGTTTTATAAGAATATTGGTAAACAAAGCTATATAGCACGAGTGGCCCTTTGGTTGGTCATAATGTTGTGAGCAGAGACACGCAGGAATGTCACCCTGTCTTTCCTCTAGGAACAGATATTTCAGTATCCGCTAATTCAGGGCCCTTGACACCTTGGAAGGAAAGTTATGACCAACCTAAACAGCATATTAAAAAGCAAAGACATCACTTTGTCAACAAAGGTCCGTCTAGTCCAGGCTACGGTTTTTCCAATAGTCATGTATGTATGTGAGAGTTGGACTATAAAGAAAGCTGAGCGCTGAAGAATAGATACTTTTGAACTGTGGTGTTGGAGAAGACTCGTGAGAGTCCCTTGGACTGCAAGGAGATCCAACCAGTCCATTCTAAAGGAGATCAGTCCTGGGTGTTCATTGCAAGGGCTGATGTTGAAGTTGAAACTCCAATACTTTGGCCACCTCGTGCAAAGAGCTGACTCATTGGAAAAGACCCTGATGCTGGGAAAGATTGAGGGCAGGAGGAGAAGGGGATGATAGAGGATGAGATGGTTGGATGGCATCACTGGCACAATGGACAAGGGTTTGGGTGGACTCCAGGAGTTGGTGATGGACAGGGAGGCCTGGCGTGCTGCAGTTCATGGGGTTGCAAAAAGTCAGACACGACTGAGAGACTGAACTGAATGAATGGAACCTTACAAAATATAACTATGGCAAATGATGAGCATATACTACAAATATTTGTCTCTATGTGTGTTGAAATATCTCATACTAACTGAAAATGATTCCCTAATAAGTGAAGTTCTATTTAATTTCTCCTAATTTCTCCAGTCACAAATCTAATACTTCCAGATCAGATAATATTTTCATTACACATCTTACTTATGTTATATTTTTATAATTTTTTGTTTGTTTTGGTTTGGTTTTTTTATCTGTTAAAGTGAAATCTCTCAGTCATGTCCAGCTCCTTGCAACCCCATGGACTGTAGCCTACCAGGCTTCTCTTTCCATGGAGTTCTCCAGGCAAGAACACTGGAGTGGGCTGCCATTTCCTTCTCCATTTAATCTGTTAATCCTTTGCTATTTTTTAATGTTAGCTGTCATGAGAACTGTGACTGATATTTCTTTTTTCTAATTGTTTTAGCTATTTTTTGAAGTTTTGAAGGGTTTACTTCTAGAAATTGTCTTTTTGTGTAAAAGTGGAAGGTAATTTGACACTGACTGTATCCCTCTATGAATTATCATAATTGGGAGGCATACACTCAAGTGTGAAAGGATGGCTAAGAATTGTTATTTCCTAAATGAAAACTTGGATTTTTCTTCCTTCTGCAAAAATCTCATAGGGCTCTTTGTCAAAGGAACCATTTGCAACCTTTTTGAGCATTGCAGTGTATGTGTATAATTAAGGCAAAATCTGATAAATAAGTAGGTCTCCTCTAATGCACACAGGTCCCATTCTTTTCTAAGAACTAAGAATTATTTTTAAATTACCTTGGAATATAAATTGAAAATTGAAGAGTAATAAAAAACAACAATTTCTACTTCACCTCTGCCTAGATTTCCCATCTCCAACCAACTCTGGCTGTGGTTTAGTGGACTGTGAGAGAGTCTAACTGCTTTTCTTGATTGTAAGTTATTGGACATTCAAGGAGAAGATGCATCTACCTTGGCAAATATATTATTAAAATCTTTGAAATATGCTTGCACAGAGTAATGGAAACATTAGGAAGGAAATAACCTTATCTGTGTTGTAACACCAATAGGACTGTCATAAATATGCAGTTATCCTGAGATGCTTGGTAAGCAGATGGGATGGAAGAACAGTGGATGGACCTTCTGGAAAGAGAGCAAGGGTTTCAAATGCATAAATGAAAAGTGATATGCTGCCATCTCTCCGTATTGATCCTATAGGAACTAGGATTCTAGGGACTAGAGACCTGGGAGAAAAAGTGGACGGGGTCATGTAGCAGCCAGTCAGCGACCTCATCTTGTACCACTCTACTGCTTGCCTTCCAGTTTCCAGCATCTGAGAAACCCTCAATCTCCAAAGCCCTCGTGGCTTGCTAGTGCAGCTGGCCAAAAGTCCTGTGGAGTGGATACCACCCTACCCCAGCAGTCCTTAGGCAGTGAGTGAGGGCTGCCCGCCTGCACTCAAGGGCAGACCTCTGGAGTATATTCCGCACTGGCCCCCAGGGCTCCCTGATTGGATGGAGCTCCAGATGCCCACACTGGATCTCTCTCTCTCTCTTTGGCCTCTTTTCCTCCCTTGTCTCCCTTCCCCACTCCCAACCTCGTTTCCTAGGAATCACCTGTCCCCCTGAAAATAAACCATTTGCACTCACATCCTTATCTCAGAGTCTGCTTCCAGGAAAACCAAGGATATAGGTTTGCCAGGTTCCAGAATCCTCTAAATGAATAGATGCGGGCCCCTTATATTCACAGCTGGTGTCACAAATGATACAGAAAACCAGAAACAGAGATCAAAAAAGTATTGTCAGTGAGGGGAGTAATCAAAAAAGTATTGTCAGTGTCACAAATGAAACAGAAAAACCAGAAAGAGAGATCAAAAACGTATTGTCAGTAAGGGGGTACTGGGTGAGTCCCAGCTGCAACTAGCTCCAGCCAGCTTGATGTCATTTGCCAATGGGACCTTCGGTTTGCCAGATCTTCTAATAGGAAATCTGATGTTTAAATGTTCAAGACTCATTCAAACTTTTTAAAACCTCAAAGCACAATACAAGTTTGGAAAACTATGACGTCTGTCAGTGAAAGCAGAGCATGAGCATAACCTCTGACAAAGCAATTTCACTCCTGGGTAGTTAAGAGAACTGCATACTTGGAAGCATGAAAAGACATGTACTAGAATGTTCATGGATGGACTTGAATGTTCATGCTATATTCATAACAGCTCCAAACTGGAAAGGACACAAATGATCATCAACTGTAGGGTGGATAGATATACTGTGCATATCCACACGTATCCATGTGATGGGATACCATGCAGCAAGGGAATGAGTGAATCATTACTACCCACCACAATAGGAATACTCTCAAACATCACATTGAACAAGTTAGAAATAGGAACACTCCCTGAATGATTTCAATATATAAACTTCATAAATAAACAAAATTAGTCTATGATGCTAAGTGCCAGAATAGGTTTCTCAATTCCAAATCAGTTCTCCTACTCACCAGCCCCACGGTCCCCATGCATAAGGATGGAGACGTTCTTCACAGTTAAATTCTTCCTGCCCCTTTTAAGGTGTAATTCTTCCTGGGATGGGTGGTAACATGAATCTATAAGTCATTACACCTTCACATGAATTAGACCCCAACATTGACAGAAGACCTGCTACTGAGCTCATAGTTTTGCTAGGAACTGTAGGCATGGAAATGGAAAAGTCAAATCCCCACTCTGTTGAATGTGCAATGCCTAGACAAGCCACCGAAACCATATACTAGTATGTAGGTCTTAGTTACTGTTCACCCTTAAATCAGTTGATGACAACAGGGATCATGCTCATGAGATCACACTCATTTACTTGTGTCATTCAGATGGTACCTTTGAAATGGAAATTGGAATCGGAAATTGGATGCAAACCTTTAAGACTACTTCCATATTACTTTGAGTTCCCTTAGAAACATACTCTGAAAACAAAGATTTAAATGTAAGTAGCCTATCTTGGGAGAAGGCAAAGGCACCCTACTCCAGTACTTTTGCCTGGAAAATCCCATGGACGGGAGAGCCTGGTGGGCTGCAGTCCCTGGGGTCGCTAAGAGTCGGACTCGACTGAGCGACTTCACCTTCACTTTTCACTTTCATGCATTGGAGAAGGAAATGGCAACCCACTCCAGTGTTCTTGCCTGGAGAATCCCAGGGACGGGGGAGCCTGGTAGGAGGCCGTCTATGGGGTCGCACAGAGTCAGACACGACTGAAGCGACTTAGCAGCAGCAGCAGCAGCAGCCTATCTTGGGGGTTTCCTAAGTGGTTCAGAGGTAAAGAATCCACCTGCCAATGTAGGAGATGTGGGTTCAATCCCTGGGTTGGTAAGACCCCCTGGGGAAGGAAATGGCAACCCACTCCAGTATTCTTGCCTGGGAAATCCCATGGGCAGAGGAGCCTGGTGGGCTACAGTCCATGGGGTTGCAAAGAGTCAGACATGATTGAGCAACTAAACAATAAGAACCTTATCTTGGAAGGAATTCTGGAAAATCCTAGTAAAGGAGTGAAGAATGAGGCAGACAAGGGAAGGCTGAAGGGCAAGGGGGCTGGGATATTTATACACCCTCCCTATCAATATTAGATGAGGACTGATTATGATTCAGTGTTAGATGAGGACACTGATTCTCTGTAATTTTCTGTATGGCAGAGAAAGCCCTAGAGGTTAAAGAGAGTTCTTAGAGTAAGGAAGGCAGGAACCGACAATTGGAGTCAGATGAAATGAAATGTTGGACAAAAGAAGCCAGAACCCAGAGTACATACTACACATTATAGGGGCAGAGCATTTATAGCCTCTGCTCTGACCACGCATTCAAGGGAGTTTTTCAAATGAAAATCTGGGTGCAGTTAAAAGGAAAGAGACCAAATGAATGTTGGACATTCACCCAATAAGTGTCACTATGTACTCAAGCTACAAGTCTGTCATTAAACAATGAAACAACCACGTGTGGAAAACAGCACCCTTCTGCTTGTCTTGAAGTGCTCACCAAGGTCATCCCGCCACGTGTCTACACTCGCCCTGGGGCAGCTAGCTTCCTGATCACACAGTCAATGCTTAGAAGAAAAGTGACCCCAGAATCTGCCTCACTGTGGGATGTCAACTCAAAAAAATCTTCACCAGTGCAGGAATCCAACTTCAGTGCACCTTGCAGGTGGCCTCCAACCTTTCCCACCAGTAGGGAGCACACTCTCTCTCAAGGCAACCTCTCCTGTCAGTAGAAAGTCTTGCCTGTTACTTGACTCTGGCATGATAACTGAGTTCTGCATCCATACGACTTCCTCTGTGTTTCTCTCTGTTGCTCTCTGACCCATCACCCCGCCTTATACTTGCCTTGGTCTCTGTTCCCACCTCTGCAATGGCATCTCAGGTCCATGCACAAGGGCCTTGGATGGGCACTATGTTCACAGCATAGACGTCGGCAGGGGGGTGGTATTTCTCTTTCATTTGATCTTCATCATGAGGATTTTTAGATGAGGTCAATGAGATTCAGAAAGTTTAAGTAACTTGGCTGGGATCCTACAACTGAGAGAACTGAGGGTCAAACACAGAAGTATCTGACTCCAGTATAACACTTCACTCACAGAGTTCCTGGGGGGGAGGGGGGGTGAACAAGTGTGTGTGTGTGTGTGTGTGTGTGTGTGTGTGTGTTCTGCCCACCACTCCCAATCCAGTCAGCAGCACTCTGTTTCCCACACCCATCACTGACTCCAGATCTACAGTGAAACCAACCTCACGTCAGCAGCCCTGACTCTTCCCTTCCCAGCCATCGACATGCTTTTTTGGGGGTCCCAGGCTCCAGAGCCAATGACTTGCCACCAAAAGAGCAATGGGTCTTCCTACTCAAATATTTGGGGTCCTTAGTGGCTGGATGATGCAGAGAGGCAGCTGTGGAGCCATAGGAGAACTAAGGTTCTCTGTGGGATTCGTGGTGCTACCCAATCACATCATATAAACACAGGCCCACTCACTCAGCCTGTGGCTACACTCAACCTCAGACCCCACCTACACTGAGACTGGTCTGCCCCAAGGAACCAAGACCTCTGGCCCACAGTGAAGACCAGCATTGCCCCGGGGTCAGAGACCCCTGCCACGACTCCTGTTTCAGATTCTGCGTGTCCTTCCTCTTTTATTCATTTTTTTAAAAATACTGTTTTTATTTATTTGACTACACCAGGTCTCAGTTGTGGCATCAGTTCAGTTCAGTTCAGTCGCTCAGTCGTGTCCAACTCTTTGTGACCCCATGAATCGCAGCACACCAGGCCTCCCTGTCCATCACCAACTCCCGGAGTTCACTCAGACTCACGTCCATCAAGTCAATGATGCCATCCAGCCATCTCATTCTCTGTTGTCCCCTTCTCCTGCCCCCAACCCCTCCCTGCCAGGAGCCAGCGTGAGGAATTCCACCCGTGACAAGGTCATGCGGCAGAGCTCTGATAGCAAGGCTAATCCAACCTCAGGTTTCCCCCCTGGAATTTCCTGAGCATATCCACTCCCCAAAAAATAAGAATCTGCCTGCTTTTCCACTCTTCTGACATTCTCTGGAAAAAGTCAATTCAGGGCTTTAGTCTTCTGCATTTGAAAGAGTGTTTCAATCCAAAAATCCCTCTGATGGCTTTCTAGCCTGCCTGCAGGACTTGTACAGCTGCGCATGTGATTGTTTGAGGCCTCCTGACCACAGGAGGAACAGGAAGCTAAAAACATCCTAGGAAGGTAGGGGCTTCCAAAGAGTCAAAATCATTAGAATAGGACTGATTAAAGGTTTCATTTGTTGAGCCAATATTTGCTGCCAAATTTTCATATTCTTTATTTTTAGATATAGTTGGTATATAGAAAAACAAGTAGTAGACCTGGTATTAGCAACATTAGATCTTTGAGTTAAGTACCTTCTTTGTTATAACCCACTGCACCTTTGTTCTATAGAGATGTAACTTTAGTGCTTTAAGGAGATGCAGATTAAAGAAAAACACTTCAGGGGAAACGAGATTAACATTCATTAAGAAAGAGAGCCAAAAAAGTGTTAGCAAGCCTCCTGGCCAGAAGATAATGTAAATCACCTGAGACCTTTTGCATACAAAAAGGATATACAGAAAGGGTCAGGACTGCGACCCCTGTGACTCTGTATCTTCCATTATGTAAAATGTAGGGTATATAAACACCTTTTAAATAATAAAGTTGGAGGGGGTTTTTGCACAAGCCTGGCCTCCCCCGTGTTGATTCTTTCTCTTGCTCCCTCCCTCTCCTTTTCAGGCTGATCCCTTGGAATGTGGAGGCTCACTGTGTCTACTTACTTGTCCTGGCTTCTGAGATCCATAAGAGAGAGAGCCCAAGGCAGGGCACTCTCCGATATTCAAACGGGCGCCAGCGGCCTAATGTGGACGGTGCAAGCTCCTTGTCTGGAACTTTATTGGTTTTCCACGTAACCCAAGTTACTCAGCCTCTTCTCTCCACTTAATTTTTCCTACTACACTATTTCTTCCTGATCTAATCTTATATTAATAAATAAATAAGTCTTTCCTCGCCGACTCCGTCCACCCTTCGAATTCCCTGGATCCACCGATGCTGGACCCCGGCACCTCCCAGCATCAGTCTTTTCCAATGAGTCAACTCTTCGCATGAGGTGGCCAAAGTACTGGAGTTTCAGCTTTAGCATCATTCTTTCCAAAGAAATCCCAGGGCTGATCTCCTTCAGAATGGACTGGTTAGATCTCCTTGCAGTC
Organism: Budorcas taxicolor; assembly: GCF_023091745.1. Taxonomy (NCBI): domain Eukaryota; kingdom Metazoa; phylum Chordata; class Mammalia; order Artiodactyla; family Bovidae; genus Budorcas; species Budorcas taxicolor. The sequence continues at coordinate 6,644,460 of NC_068922.1, forward strand.
CAAGGGACCCTCAAGAGTCTTCTCCAACACCACAGTTCAAAAGCATCAATTCTTCAGTGCTCAGCCTTCTTCACAGTCCAACTCTCACATCCATACATGACCACTGGAAAAACCATAGCCTTGACTAGACGGACCTTAGTTGGCAAGTAATGTCTCTGCTTTTGAATATGCTATCTAGGTTGGTCATAACTTTTCTTCCAAGGAGTAAGCATCTTTTAATTTCATGGCTGCAGTCACCATCTGCAGTGGTTTTGGAGCCCCAAAAAATAAAGTCTGACACTGTTTCCACTGTTTCCCCATCTATTTCCCATGAAGTGATGGGACCGGATGCCATGATCTTTGTTTTCTGAATGTTGAGCTTTAAGCCAACTCTTTCACTCTCCTCTTTCACTTTCATCAAGAGTTGTGGCATGGGGAATCTTTAATTGTGGCATGTGGGATCTAGTTCCCAGATCAGAGATTCAACCCAAACTCCCTGCATTGAGAACATGGAGTCTTAGCCACTAGACCACTAGAGAAGTGCCTCTTTCTTCCCCTTTTAGTATCAATAAAGTCACAGCCCTGCCTTATGGATTCTGCAGACAGATGTGCTAATCAGACTCTACAGTCCAGTTGTCTCCCTAGAGAGTTTTCATCCTCCCTGGAAAGCAATGGGACAATCAGAGCTATTTCTGGAAGAGGTTCTTCTTTTCAGGGTAAGAGTGAGAAGTTTCAATCAGACACTATGCACTCTGAGGCTTTGTCTTAAACTATTGATGGGGCAAAGGGCTTGTGTCTCAAACTCTCTGAGCATCAAGCCCCATGTGGATGTGAGGATGACTTTCATCACTTTCCAGGCTGCCCTGAGGATTAAGTGTTATGAGACCTGCAGAGGCTCCTTGCATACTCTGCATGACCACTGAAGTCGTTTTTCTTCTCTTGCTCTCAAAACAAGTCCCCACGATCATTCCAGTACAGAAAAAAGAATGTTGAGATCAGGGTTCTCTCTCCCTCAATCTATCTTTCTGGCTTACATATTTTTCAAAAGTATTGTATGAGACAGTGACACTAAGCTTCTTCGGCAGAGTCTGCGGGTAACAGGGATGTGTTTTATGAAGGACAGAGAACACCTCTGCTCCCCCTCCTTGTCCCCTGCATTGGTCTTAGCCATTGCTCAAAAGTGTGCTGTATCTACCCATTTGCGGTCTGTTAGACTCCACTACAAAAATCTGCCTTCGCCCCTGCCCAAAACGATCATTTTCCCTTTCCTTGCTCCCTTCTGGACTCTCCTTTTCTTTCCTACTGTCAAATGAAGGCTTGTCTTTCCCTCCCCCAATCTATTGATCTTAAATTCAGTCTCTCGCTGCTATGATTTTCCTTGAGCATGTAGGTTGTTTGACTTACTGCATGCCATGGGGGATACAGATATCCCACAGATGTGAGGCTAAGTGGAAGGCGTATTGTGTCAAATGGAAAATGCCTCCCAGTTGTCATGGGGATGGTAGTGTTATTTTCCTGAAGACCTCTGGCCCTGAAACTTGGTTAAAAGTTAAGATTTTTTGAGCATCTTTCTGAAGCAGGACACTCTAGAAGAAAAAAAAAAGGTGGGGGCGCATCAGGAACTCGTGGATGAAATTCACAAACTGAACACACCTGGGTAATCAGAACCCAGATCAAGTAAGAGATCACTGACAGAACTCCACTTACCTGCCCATCATTACTCTCACAAAAGTTACCATCATCTGACATCTGGCAGCATAAATTAGTTTTTGAATCTTGTACAAATGAAACCACACATTAATGTACTCTGTTCTGTCTGCCTTCATTCCTTAAATACTGTTTACGAGATTTATCCATATCTGTTTTATGTCATCCCCTGGAGAAGGAAGTGGCAACCACACTCAGTCAACCCACAGACTGGGTGACTTCACTTTCACCTTTTTATGTCATAGTTGTTCACGTTTTCTCATTGCTGGACCATGTTGCGTTGCATAAACATGACACAATTCATTATCCATTCTATTGTCAGTGAGCATTTGGAAAGTCTCCAAAGCAAGGCTTTTATGAGAAGTTATGTTGTGAAGATTCTTGCACATGTCCTCTGTACACACATGCGTTTTCTTGGGTACACAGCTAACAGTGGAATGGCTGGGTCCCGGATATCCCCATATTCAGCCATAGCAGACTGCCAGTTTTCCAAAGTGGTTGGATCATTTTATCCTCCCATTGTCATGACATAGGGGTTCCAGTCACTCTGTATCCTGACTAACACTTGGTATTGTCTGGGGATGTTTTCTTATTTGCTTTTTTTTTGCATTCTGCTGGATGTTTAGTTGTTTCTCATTATGGTTTTAATTTTCATTCTTCAAATGAAAAATGAAATTGAGTACCTTTTCACATATTTATTAGCCACTTGGATATTCTCTCCTGTAAAGTGAAAGTGGAAGTGTTAGCTGCTCAGTCGCGTCCGACTCTTTACAACCCCGTAGACTGCAGCCCGCCCAGCCTTCAGGCAAGAACACTGGAGTGGGTTGCCATTTTCTTCTGCAGGGGATCTTCCTGACCCAGGAATCAAACCCGGGTCTCCTATGTTGCAAGCAGATTCTTTACTAGCTGAAACACCAGGTCTATTCAAATCTGTTGTATATTTTTAAAATATTGTTACTGTCTTTTTCTTAGTGATTCAAAGATTTTTTTATTTTTTATTTTTACTTTATTTTACTTTACAATACTGTATTGGTTTTGCCATACATTAACATGAATCCACCACAGGTGTGGCATGAGACTAAAGTGAAAAGAGTTGGTCACCCTTTTATGGGCTTTTCTATCACTCATCCTAACTTTACAATAACTATAGATGTCTTCAGTCATCTCTAACGGTGTCTCTAGTTGTTAGACATTTCTAGAAGCAGTTTATTTTTTATTTTTCTTAATTTTATTTTTCTACTTTACAATACTGTATTGGTTTTGCCATACATTGACATGAATCCTCTACAGGTGTGCATGAGTTCCCCATTCTGAACCCCCCTCCCACCACCCTCCCCATATCATCTCTCTGGGTCATCCCAGTGCACCAGCCCCAAGCATCCTGTATCCTGTATCAAACCTAGACTAGTGATTCGTTTCTTACATGATAGTATACATGCTTCAGTGCCTTTCTCCCAAATCATCCCACCCTCTCCCTCTCCCACAGAGTCCAGAAGTCTGTTCTTTACATCTGTGTCTCTTTTGCTGTCTCGCAAACAGGGTCGTCATTGCCATCTTTCTAAATTCCATATATATGTGTTAGTATACTGTATTGGTGTTTTTCTTTCTGGCTTACTTCACTCTGTATAATCGGCTCCAGTTTCATCCACCTCATCAGAACTGATTCAAATGTATTCTTTTTAATGGCTGAGTAATACTCCATTGTGTATATGTACCACAGCTTTCTTATCCATTTGTCGAAGCAGTTTAATATTATTCAAAAAAGGTACTCTGAAGCACTCTGAGAAGTATGGAGAATCAGAGACCTGGCTTGGCTGTTTCACTTACTAGCTCTGTGACAATGGGTAAATCTTTGTATGTCCATCTGAAAAAATAAAAAAGTTGGATTTGATATCTTTCAATTCTAGGACTCTATTAAATAGTAATAAGATCTATAGTTTTGGGGGGTGAGGAGTAGGAGAAAAAGGAGACTAGAAACTTACAAAACTTCCACAAAATTGGCCAGCCCTGCTTTTATGTTAAAAGGACACTAAACACTCTAACCTTAATAATAGTTTCTTCCATGCTCTTGCATATTTTAAATTTTACCAGAATCGTAAGCTTTACATGTTAACAGAAGAGAAATTATATATCAATATGCTCTGTTTATCCTTCTCCTCTTTTCTTTTATGGAAAATAGTACCTAGATCAGAGTTAACTAAAAAAAACGTCAAAAAAACAAAATTGTGTTTTTTCACGTGTGTGTCTGAAATGGAGCTAATAGAAAACACACTATCCCCCATTACCCAGCAGTATGCACTCTCCTAAGACCAGCCTGTGGCATCTGACCTCCATCCTCCACACTTTTGCTTAAGACCCTTATAAACATCTAAACCACAAGCCTGAAACCTACATCTCCTTCCTCCCACTTCTCACTAGCAGCTTAACTCCAGCTGCCAGATGATGAGCTCTGTTTTGGCCTCACTCTAACCATCAGTGTATAGAAACTAATATTTAAAAATGTCTTCACAATCTCAGAGAAAAGAAAGGTTACATACAATAAGATACAAAAAGCCCTAAGCATAAAGGAATTTACTAATAAATTAGACAATAAAATTAAGAACTTGGGTTCATGCAAAAACGTATTAAGAAAATGAAAAGGCAAGGCACATTGTGAAGAAAGATATCTGATACATGTGTAACAAAGGGCTTGTATCCAGATTATAAAATAAAAAAATATTATAAATCAATGCTTTTTGACAGATAACCCAATGGAAAATGGGCAATAGCTTTGAACAAAGACTGACAAAAAGAGGATAAATAAATTCATAAACAGATATGGCTTCATTAGTAATCAGAAAAGTGCTTATTAACACTTCAAAGAGACATATGTACACCAGCCTAGTTAGTGTTTAAACATATCACAGTACTGAATGTCGAAGAGGGTATAGAACAAAACAAAAATCTCATTCTTTATTGCTGCTGCTGCTGCTGCTAAGTCGCTTCAGTGTCTGACTCTGTGCGACCCCATAGACGGCAGCCCACCAGGCTCCCCGGTCCCTGGGATTCTCCAGGCAAGAACACTGGAGCGGGCTGCCATTTCCTTCTCCAATGCATGAAAGGGAAAAGTGAAAGTGAAGTCGTTCAGTCGTGTCCAACTCTTAGAGACCTCATGGACTGCAGCCTACCAGACTCCTCTGCCCATGGGATTTTCCAGGCAAGAGTACTGGAGTGGGGTGCCATTGCCTTCTCCGCATTCTTCACTAGTGGAAGCACAAATCAGAATATCCACTAAAAAACAAACAAAACAGCTTGGGAGTATCTACTCCAGTTAAAGATTAAAGATACATACAATCTGTGACTTGGTAATTCTGCTCAAACAGCCTATAGAACTGCATACATATGTGCTTCAAAACCTGTGTACCTGTTAATAGGTTCATCATTTACTATTCCCTGCATTATTCTCTGCAGCAAAAGGTTAGAAACAGCTTAAATGCGTGTCATTAGTACAAGATAAGCTATTCAATATTATGTATTCATACTGTAGAGTACCATACAGTAATGAAAATGAGTGGCTAAAGTTATATGGGAGAAGACAGATGAATCTTTAAAATATGAGAGTAGCTAAAGAAAACAAATGAGGAAGAATACACATTACTTGATTCCACTGACACAAAATTCAAAAAGAGGCAAAATTTGACTCTTTAGGGATTTAGTGACTGAATAACATCAAAATATTAACAAAATAGCACCTGATACAAAGACCCAACTGATTGGAAAAGACTCTGATGCTGGGAAAGATTGAGAGCAAGAGGAGAGAAGGGGACGACAGAGGACGAGATGGTTGGGTGGCATTATCGCCTCAGTGGATATGAGTTTGAGCAAATTCCCAGAGACAGAGGAGGACAGGGAGGACAGGTGTGCTGCAGTCTATGGGGGTCACAAAGAGTTGGACATGACTTAGCTGCTGAGCAACAAAAACACTAAAACAGTGGCGACCTCTAGCCGGAGGAAGAGTTATGCAGGGCAGTTTCTGGACCGCTGGCAAAGTTTTCATTCTTGACATGATGGTAACCTTCACGATGAATTCTTACATTGTTTAACAGTATTTTAGGAACTTTTCTCTATATATTTTATTCCATTACATTATATAAATTAAAATAATGTTTTTCATGTTTGGCATTTAGTAAGCACTCAATAAATATCAATTACTATCATAAACACATGACAATACTATATTTTTATCCTACTTTGTACTTTACAAAGTGTTTTTCATGAAAATCACCTCATATGAAAATCACCTCATTTAAACCCAGGCATTGTTATTATTGCTGTGAGAAATCTAAGGCTTAATTTTCACATGTGTGCACACACACACACACACACACACACACACAAACGACCAGGTTAAAGCATAGCTGGAACCACAATTCTGGTCTTCTGGTTTCAAATCTGACCCCTGCTTTCTATGCCATGTTGGTTAACGGGAGAAAGATGCATAGAGAGCTTGACAATTTAAACTCCATCAAGAGCTAGTACTTTTTGACTGTGTAACCTGAGTCAAAGACCTTGATGTGTATATGTTGGTTTTCCCATCTGTCAAAGGGACATAAAGACTTCCTACTCTGCACAGAACTTCATGAGAAGCTGAGATGGCAGAAATGCATTTGTGTTGTGATGTGTGTAAAAACGCTACACAAATGTAATGGGTGTTATTTGGACGTACTCTGGCCTATGCTTTGAGGCTGAGCTGAATTCACTGTCAGTGCTAAATCAGCACTGATACAAGTATCTCTCTCTCTCTCCTCTCAAGGCTTCCACCTATCCACCTACTAAAATAAATAAATAATGGAGAGATTAACCTAATTGGAAGGCTTGCACATTGGGCCCAGTTGAAACCAAGCTACCCATGCCAAAGCCAGGCAAATGTAACTGGAAGCAGCAGAAAGCCTACATCTTTTCTTTACTAAAAGTGGATACAAGGCATTTTCTCAATGCATCAGCCTGAGGTTAAATTGCACAGTCTGGTAAATTAAGCTTATTCTCAGCCAACTTTCATGGAAAACAATCTCTAGGACTATCTCATGTGTCTGCTGATAGAGGGGCATCAATTGGGAAGATTACGTCTGTTATCAAGGGAAGCAATGAACTTTCCATTTACATTGAACTTTTATAATCTGATGAGAGAAAAGGTGCATTTATCTAGTCTTTTAAAAAGGAAAAGGAAACCCTACAGATTTGTCCATTATACCTGCCAAGAATCTAAAGTGAGGTCAAGACAAAAACAGATTACTTTTGAAAGTGTTAATAAGAGTTTATTGAGAGGCCTGCAAGCCAGATCTCCCTCTGTGGGTTTCTGAATGGCTTTGGGAGCTGGGCTATTCTTAGAGTAATGAGAAAGAGCCTTATCTCAAACCATAGGAAATTCAAAGACTCCTACGGCTTCAAAAGTCTTATCGATGCACTTTAGTAGAACTAAAAGCCAGCATGGTTACTAATCACAAAAACCTGTCCAGTGTGGGGCCTAGGGGAGAAGCCTTAAGAAGTACAGACATGCAATTTCCAGTACAGCTTATTAGCAGCACTGAAAAGGACCCTCTAATTGTTCATAACTAAATCGTGTTCTAAGGCAGTACCAGCAATATAAGTACTAGTGAGTTAGAGTTATGGGTTATAGGTAATAGGTATCAGACACTGACTCTGACTTATTATTTAAGTAATGGGGAACATATTGGAAAAATATTGGGGATTCAAAGAATGAGTGAGTGGTTGGGTTTTAGAGAATGTAGGAGCATAGTGCAGGAAGCAGGAAGCAAGAGGCACACCAGTGGTTTCCAGTCCGGAAAACCCTAGTCAAGACACTACCTTATCATGTATGATCTGTCCTCACCGTTTTCTTGGGTCACTGCCTCAAGATTAGTCCCAGAAGAGAACAACTGGTTATTTGAGTCATAAGTAATCTCCCTCTCCCCTAAACAACCCTATAGAGGGCACAAGAGAGATGGAATATGGCTCTACTCAGCTTAAAAAATAGGCACTGGATACCTGAGCTTGCTCTCCCACTAAGACTGTACATGGGCTCATAGGGAAAGAAATGGATGCTGTATTGGTCAGTTTTTTGCTTCAGTTATGCTGAGTAACAAGCATTCCAAACTCCAATGGTCTACAGCAACCAACATTTCTTTTTCTTGCTCTGAGGTCTGTGAGTAGACTAGGATGGCTTTGCTTTAGGTAACAGACTGATGGGGCTGCCTCCAAACCACAGAGCAGAGTCACATCTGCTCCACGCCTCTGCCTCCTCCTTGGACAAATGGCTACTCCAAGCATGTTACTTTCTCATATTAACAGAAAACCACAATAGCACAAAAGGAGAAGTTGCTGCTCGCCTCATCTCTGCTCATATTCCTTTGGTCAAAGTCCATCAAATGCTCAAACCCAAATTTAGTAGGGCAGCCAAATCTACTCCACCCCAAGGAAGCACAGAAGGAAAGTGAATAATATTGGTAACAATAATGCAATCTCACACGGATACTAAATAAGCATCCTCTACACATACGTCTTAGTCACCTCACTAACAACTCCCCAAAGCTTCCATTCTGTGTCTAATCCAAGTCATCAAATAAATATTCATGAAAAAGATCCTGGTCACTGTTGCTGGAGGATATACGCTAATTGCCCTTCTATGTGTCCTTCAGATCTCAGTCCTGCCTTCTTGGTTAATCATAAACATGCTCTTTTTTTCCCCTTTTAGATAATGAATGCCTTTAGGGCAAAGCATGTAGCTTTGTGAGGATCTTTGCAGATGCTTGGCTTGTAGTTGTTTCCCTTGAGTCGCTGGTGAACGAACCAGGGTGACTTTTGCCAGTCACTGTAGTTGCACAGAGTCCCTCAGCCTGAGAAAAGGGTGGCATCTGTGACCCAGGGAAAAACCAGTGATTTGGATAAAAGTTAGTTTAGACTTAACACCAAAGTTTCATAGCCAGCATGAAGGAAAGACAAGCCATTTACCCCCTCAAATCTCATGTCTGACTCCTTATCATCCCAAATCCTGACTCCACCCACTGCCAGTCAAGGTCGAGGGCACTTCAGCAAATGAAGGAATTGCCCAAACTTGCATTTAAGGAGGCGCTTCAGGTCTCTCCTCCTTTGTACTCTGTCTTAGCATCCTGTCCTCACTAAGTGGCTTCCTCCTTCTTTAAGTCGTACAGCATTCTTTCAGGTACTGTTCACCATGAACACTATCCCAGGCCAGATACTCACTTTTACACCATTTACCATATTCAGTTCTTACAACTTCTACACTAGGCAAGAACAATCGACATTTTTGACTGCTTCGCTTGGCAGCTCAGCCTGGACTTTACCTGTTCTGCACTGCTTACATTGTTGGAGAGGCACATAAAAGTCTCAGTGTTAAAAGTGCAAATTCAGGAATCGGACAGCTTGAATTCAAATCCGATTCTCAACCCTTACTATGTGTGTGAGCTTGGACCTGGTTCTTAATTTCTCTGTGCCTCAATTTCCTTTTCTACATGGACACTGTAATAGTACTGAACTTATAACGTGTTGTCAGTATTGGACGGGCAAAAACACCCAGAACAGACAATGCTTGAAACATTACAGGTGTTTGATAAATGTTTGGAAGACCCATTGACCCTTCATCCATCTGCTTGGCACCTTACCCCATGATCAGACTCCCCATTAAGGACTGAACCCCGCAGCTGGGACTGACACATGATTCTGGTAGATGGGCCCAGACAGTTGAATCTGTACCGTGTCATCCAGAATGTTTGTGCTCCTTCCCACCTTGATCAAAAGAAAAAAATCCTTTGTCTCTTCTGTTCAATTTTTCTCTCTCACATTGTAGCATTTTTTGTTCATTCTCCTTCAGCACCTGTCTAGAGGTTAGCTAGTTTTTGATTATGGATTTGATGGCTTAAGCCAGTTTATTATTTTTATTATGAGTTTGACAGCTTAGAATTTTTGTTCTTAATTGGGACATTTATATCTCATTTTCTTTATGAGAAAAATCTAGGAATTATAGTTTTAACATCATAATAAGTAATATTAAAATAAATGGCAAGCCATGAATTGGGAATTAAAACACCTAATAATTGGACTGGAGAAATATAAAAATGCTGGGTTCAGTGAACCAGCACCAGTCTAATTTAAATGTCTAATTAAAAGTTATTGAAGGCACAACATACACAAGCTACATTGCAATCTTCTAGGGCTGGGAAGGAAGCTTGGTAACCAGAAGAAAAATCAGAATTGCATGAAGAAATGGGGATGGACTGTAATTTTTAAGCAGGGTGCTCCATTTTAATCAAGGCATGTCCTACTCTACATCCCATTACCACTTCATTAAAATACTCTGTCCCCAGTGCTGAAACTGCTGTTAGTTGTTTAACAGCAGAGAAACCATGCTTCAAGCCAGGAAGTGAGGTAGGAATACCCGGCTGCAGGCAGGAGCTTTTGTTAGCTGAAGCACTATTTATCCAAAAATGCCTGAGAGTTACAGAGGAAGAAAAAGAAGAAGGACTGTGATTAGGCAAGTTTAGATGAGAACTGATTTGACAAGAACAAGCCTGCCGGTCTGCAGGCTAATTCACAAAGAGGGCTATTCATAGCAGCAGGCTATTTAGCACGTTGTCAGATATGACATTCTAGAAATGCAGCATGATTATTGGTACAAATAACTAATGAACAGTGACATATTTAGATTGCCTGTGTAAAGGTGGCTGGATGTGTGCAGTTAGACAAAAATAACTCCATCACCACATGAGGGGATAAAAAAGAAGAAAAAAGCCCGAAAACGTCCGAAGTAAGCTTCTGAAGTTGGGTTTGTTTTCAGAAGTTGCCGATTCTGGCACTGTCAGTTTGTCATTGTCACCGCTGTCTCTCGGTCTTCTCATCCGTAGTTCAGGATAATAATTGCACCTACGCTTTCTAAGACTCAACCTGAGATTAAAGGGTAAATTCTCAATAAATATTGCCTATCATTATTAGTATTTTTATTGACAAATATTTTTCACTCTTAAGGAAGTATGAAGTGTAATCATTTGTATAGATATCGCTAAACTGAACCTAGATTCTAAACTGAGCACCATTTATAGTTAAATGGTACCTCTGCTTCTGAAGGAGGCAATTTCTTTCTCTAAATATTTTTCCTATGTTTCAGAGGTCAAAAATAGATTTCTACATTCCCTCAAAGATGTCTCATGTTTTCTTTTCCTCCCATTTTTTTTACTGTTTTCTCATTCATTCATTTATGCATTTTTAAAAATATATGTTTATTTATTTATGTATGCTGTGCTGGGTCTTCATTGCTGCATAGGGCTTTCTCTAGTTGTGATAAGTTGGGCTACTCTCTAGTGGCTGTGTGCAGGCTTCTCATTTCAGGGGCTTCTCTTGTTGCAGAGCATGGTCTTTAATGCACTCAAGCTTTATTAGTTGCTGCATCTGGGCTCAGTAGCTATGGTGCACGGACTTAGTTGCTCCTCCCCATGTGGAACCTTCCCAGACCAGGAATCAAACCTGTGTCCCCTTCATTGGTAGGCAATTCTTAACCACTGGACAACCAGGGAAATCCTTCATTCATGTGTTTTTAAAAGCCATTTTTATGTGTCTAGCTGCTTTAATGAATCAGGCATTGTGCTAGGCTAGGTTGCTAACACATATAAATCAAAGAGTTTAAAGATCTGTCATGAATGAAAAGAACTGCCTTAAATACAACAATCTCCAATATATCTCACATTAACAAGTGCACATACATGTTAAATAGGTTTGTTATTATCTCCATGTTACAGATGAGTAAACTGAGGCTTAAAGGAAAGAGGAGGGAGGATCTGTCTTTAAGCACCTGTCTTCAGGTCTCAGAGTAGATACTGCAATGTCCAATCTGTGCTTACACCTCATTCAGGGGGTTCCCTTTCTCAGGACCCTACAAAGGGAACAGTTTGGGGAAATGGAGTAACTTTGAAACTATGAGTGTCCAGTAAAGGACAAAGTCCCAGCTCCTTCTCCTTCCCCACAAGACACTGCCAACAAAAAGAAAAATCTTTGCAGTCAAAACGGGGTGTACACAGCAGATGAATTATCCCTTATCTTTACTTCAATTCCTTTCTTAATGAATAAATGAGTAAATCAATAGATCCCTAGGTCTTTGGCACCCCTTCTTATTCCATGCAAGTCTTGTTTTTATTTTTTTAAGCTGAGCAACCCAAACAACCAGAGGCCATTTTCACGGTTTACCACCTAACAAAACACAGCAGTGGTAATTAAAACAATCTGGGGGTAGGGAAAGGAAATCTGTCACTGCTGAGACTATCAAGTCAAGAATAAAGTGCTCTTGGAGTGAGGCAGAAACACTGACAATTTGTTAGATCTAACCCCAGACTGACACAGAATAAAAGGATGAGGCAGAGACTGTTGCTGGCAAATGTCAGCTTTGCATGAACAGCCCATGGAAAAACTCTGAAAAGCCACCCATAGTTTTCATCTTCTGCCAAAGTCAGGAAGGAACCAGATTCCCTTTGCACAAATAAGAATTAGCTACTCTGTAGTCATGGTTAAGGTCAGCTTTGGAAAGAATGACCATATCCCCAAGCCAACTTAAAATCAAGGGTTAATTAAAAACAAAAAAACAAAAAAAACCCTTATATCCTGACTTTAAAGTACTGTAACTTTAACTTTTCCTAGATTTTAAGAATAGTGCAAGTCTTTCAGGGGCACAGTCTCCTTCTCCTTATTCTAAGGTATTTCATCAAGTCCACATCCATTGGCTGAATCCTTTTAACCCTCCAATTGGGGTGAAATTGCTCAATAGCTCCCACCTCCAAATTGAACCCCATAAAGTAAAATCAGAAAGAACTACCTGGCAAGACTCCCTACTGCTCTTGATTCATTTTGCAGGATAGATTTCCCCAACCAAGTAAAAATCATGAAACCCAATGAATAATTTTTGGTTCTCTGTATCTCACACAGCTGTAATCTTATGGCAAGGAGATCACCAATGATTTGAGAATGCTCACACAATAGGAAAAATAATCATTGACTTTGGAGCAGTTCTTCTAATATCATTTATTTTGTCATGCTGGTTGGCTAAAGGATATAGATTGGACAAATTACAACAATAGCAACAACAATAATTGTAGGTAACCACTATGAGGAAGGCTCTGCTATTTATGGTAAATATTGTCATTATTTTACCTCAAAGCACTCCTGTGAAGTAGGGACATTTATTACCTCTATTTAACTAGTCAGAAAATACCCACATTGATTTAAGATGATGGTGGCATTCAATGCACAAAAAAACTAAAATTAAAACTTTGGTTTTACTGCCTTCACAAAATTTGAATCATTTGATTTACTATAACAAAAATATAAGCATAGTATCAATAGGCAGTATAGGCTACTTTCATATACAGAGGATTTCCAGTTTTTAGAAAATCAATAGTTTTTAGCCAGATAAAACTAGAGCAGTTAATTACCTTTGTCTAGTTCCATTTTGAATGATTTTTGAAGAAAAGCAATTCTAGTCACAAGAAAACCTTCCCAATAGCATCATTAGATACAGACACTGGAGAACAGAAAATGTTAAGGAATGGAGCCAGATAAATATGCACTGAAGAGGTAAAATTGGCAACTCTAGGAGAGTGGAAGGTGGAATTACATATGCTTCTTTTCCCACACATTTGCTAAATCTTCATTTTATAAAAAGACTAATAAAAATGCAAGAAGCTATTAACTTTGCCAAAGAATTGCAGCTATTTTTGCATAAGCAGTTTGTTCCTTTAAATTCAAGAGTCTAGAGTAAGTGCCTACCAAGACACGCTTCTTAGATCTCTGCTTTTCCTCCTTAACTGTTCCTCCTGGTAATTTAGCCAGAATCTGTTGTTCTTACTGACACTGTCCAGCCAACCAGTCAAGGGGAGCAATATCTTCCGAGAACACAAGGCAGTTCTAGGCAGGATAACCCCAGATGTACATTTCAGAGTGAGAGGCCACAGCCTGAGAGAGAGAGAGAGAACAATCCAAGGAGGAAGAATGAGTCAGGATAAAGAGAAAGCAACTCAAGACAGAGAGAGATGAGGTACAAAGTAGCGTAGAGGCAAAGAGGCTCAAAGCTGTGGAACAAAAGTAATTCAGAAGCAAATCTTGCAATTATCAGAGTCTAATCAATAAGTCTTATAAAGACCTAGTTGGCCTCATATTCATTGTGTAGACTATGGGTCATGCTGCTTGTGTAGAGCACCAAAATGGACAGGTCACAGTGGAAGGGTCTGACAGAATGTGGTCCACTGGAGAAGGGAATGGCAAACCTCTTCAGTATTCTTGCTTTGAGAACCCTATGAACAGCATGAACAGGCAAAAGATAGGACACTGAAAGATGAACTCCCCAGGCCAATAGATGCCTGATTTGCTATGGAGATTAGTGGAGAAATAACTCCAGAAAGAATGAAGAGACAGAGCCAAAGCAAAAACAGCACCTAGTTGTGGATGTGACTGGTGATGGAAGTAAAGTCTGATGCTGTAAAGAGCAATACTGCATAGGAACTTGGAATGTTAGGTCCATGAATCAAGGCAGATTGCCAGTGGTCAAACATGAGATGGCAAGAGTGAACATTGTCATTTTAGGAATCAGTGAACTAAAATGGACTGGAATGAGAGAATTTAACTCAGATGAACATTATATCTACTATGGTGGGCAAAACCCCTTAGAAGAAATGGAGTAGCCCTCATAGACACAAAAGAGTCCGAAATGCAGTACTTGGATGCAATCTCAAAAATGCCAGAATGACTTTTGTTCATTTCCAAAGCAAAGCATTCAATATCACAGTAATCCAAGTCTATGCCCCGAGCAGTAATGCTGAAGAAGCTGAAGTTGAATGGTTGTATGAAGACCTACAAAACCTCCTGGAATTAACACCAAAAAGATGTCCTTTTCATCAGAGGGGACTGGAATGCAAAAGTAGGAAGTCAAGAGATACCTGGAGTAACAGGCAAGTTTGGCCTTGGAGTACAAAATGTCAAAGCAGGTCAAAGGCTAACAGAGTTTTGCCAAGGAATGCACTGGTCATAGCAAACACCCTCTTTCAACAACACAAGAGAAGACTCTACACATGGACATCACCAGATGGTCAACACTGAAATCAGATTGATTATATTCTTTGCAGCCAAAGATGGAGAAGCTCTATACAGTCAGCAAAAACAAGACTGGGAGCTGACTGTGGCTCAGATCACGAACTCATTATTGCCAAATTCAGATTTAAATTGCAGAAAGTAGGGGAAACCACTAGACCATTCAGGTATGACCTAAATCAAATCTCTTAGATTATACAGTAGAAGATACAAATATTCAAGGGATTAGATAAACAGAGTACCTGAAGAACTATGGATGGAAGTTCATGACATTGTACAAGAGACAGTGATCAACACCATCCCCAAGAAAAAGAAACGCAAAAAGGCAAAATGGTTGTCAAGGAGGCCTTACAAATAGCTGAAAAAAGAAGAAAAACTAAAGGCAAAGGAGAAAAGGAAGATATGTCCATTTCAATGCAGAGTTCCAAAGAATAGCAAGGAAAGATAAGAAAGCCTTCCTCAGTGATCAATGCAAAGGAATAGAGGAAAACAATAGAATGGGAAAGACTAGAGATCTCATCAAGAAAATCAGAGATACCAAGGGAACATTTTGTGCAAAGATGGGCACAATAAAGGACAGAAATGGTCTGGACCTAACAGAAGCAGAAGATATTAAGAAGAGGTGGCAAGAATACACAGAAGAACTATACAAAAAAGATCTTCATGACCCAGATAACCACAATGGTGTGATCACTCACCTAGAGCCAGACATCCTGGAATGAGAAGTCAAGTGGGCCTTAGGAAGCATCACTACAAACAAAGCTAGTGGAGGTGATGGAATTCAAGTTGAGCTATTTCAAATCCTAAAAGATGATATTGTTAAAGTGCTGCACTCAGTATGCCAGCAAATTTGGAAAACTCAGCAGTGGCCACAGGACTGGGAAGTGTCAGTATTCATTCCAACACCAAAGAAAGGCAATGCCAAAGAATGTTCAAACTACCGCACAATTGCACTCATCTCACATGCTGGTAAAGTAATGCTCAAAATTCTCCAAGCCAGGCTTCAACAGTATGCAAACCATGAATTAGCAGATGTTCAAGCTGGATATAGAAAAGACAGAGGAATCAGAGATCAAATTGCCAACATCCGTTGGATCATCAAAAAAGCAAGAGAGTGCCAGAAAAACAACTACTTCTGGTTTGTTGACTACACCAAAGCCTTTGACTGTGTGGATCCCAACAAACTGTGGAAAATTCTTAAAGAGATGGGAATACCATACCACCTGACCTGCCTCTTGAGAAATCTGAATGTAGATCAAGAAGCAACAGTTAGAACTGGACATGAAAAAAAAAAAAAAAAAAGAACTGGACATGGAAAAACAGACTGGTTCCAAATCAGGAAAGGGGTATGTCAAGGCTGTATATTGTCACCCTGCTTATTTAATTTATATGTAGAGTACATCATGCAAAATGCCAGGCTGGATGAATCACAAGCTGGAATCAAGATTACTGGGAGAAATATCAGTAACCTCAGATATGCATATGATACCACCATTATGGCAGAAAGCAAAGAGGAGCTAAAGAGCCTCTTGATGAAAGTGAAAGAGGAGAGTGAAAAAGTTGGCTTTTTAAAGCTCACATTCAGAAAACTAAGATCATAGCATCTGGTCCCATCACTTCATGCAAATAGATGGGGAAATAATGGAAACAGAGGCAGACTTTATTGGGGGGGGGTGCTCCAAAATCACTTTAAATGGTGACTGCAGCCATGAAATTAAAAGACACTTGCTCCTTGAAAGAAAGGTTATGACCAACCTAGACAGCATATTAAAAAGCAGACATTACTTTGCCAACAAAGGCCCATCTAGTCAAATCTATGTGTTTCCCAGTAGTCATGTATGGATGTGAGAGTTGGACTGTAAAGAAAGCTGAGCACTGAAGAACTGATGCTTTTGAACTGTGGTGTTGGAGAAGACTGTTGAGAGTCCGTTGGACTGCAAGGAGATCCAACCAGTCCATCCTAAAGGAAATCAGTTCTGAATATGCTGAAGCTGAAACTCCAATAGTTTGGTCACCTGATGCAAAGAACTGACTCATTGGAAAAGACCCTGATGCTGGGAAAGATTGAAAGCAGGAGGAGAAGGGGACAAAAGAGAATGAGATGGTTGGATGGCATCACCGACTCGATGGACATGCTTTCGAGCATGCTTTGGGAATTGGTGATGGACAGGGAAGCCTGGCATGCTGCAATCCATGGGGTCACAGTCGGACATGACTGAACGCCTGAACTAAACTGAAACATTAAGTCTTGTGTAGACCTAGATGGCCTCAAAGACAAATCATAGTCCTTGACCAAAGAGGCCAGAGGTCCTAACATCTTTACCACCCTCATTTCCCAAAGGGAATCATTTTGACCCTTGCACTGATTGATATTTTAGTAAACCATGTTCTGCCCTGGAAGTCAGTGAAGACTTTGCATTCACAGACAGAGTGACAAAGACAGGGCTTGTAAGTAGTAATAGTGATAGTAATGATAATAATAGTAATAGTTTCAAAAGTAGTAATTGTAGTTTTAATAATCATATTTAATGAGAGCTTATTGCGTGCTTTCACTGTGTTGCATGCTATTACTAGCATAATTCACTTAATCCTGACAACTCTGCTGCTGCTGCTGCTGCTGGTAGTCATGTCAGTCGTGTCCGACTCTGTGTGACCCCAGAGACGGCAGCCCCCCAGGCTCCGCCGTCCCTGGGATTCTCCAGGCAAGAACACTGGAGTGGGTTGCCATTTCTTTCTCCAACGCATGAAAGTGAACAGTGAAAGGGAAGTCGCTCAGTCATGTCCGACTCTTAGTGACCCCATGGACTGCAGCCTACCAGGCTCCTCCGTCCATGGGATTCTCCAGGCAAGAGTACTGGAGTGGGGTACCATTGCCTTCTCCCCTCAAAACTGTTTCACCCATTTTGTAGAAAAGGAAAGTGAGCCACAGAGTTAAGTTCCTTGTCTAAAAATCTACAATTATCATAGGCTGGAGTCAAGATTAAAATCAAACACCAAAGTCTGTCTAAATATGGGGACTTTAAAAAATATATATGAGGACTTCTACTGGCAGGAAGAAGAATAAGACACACTATGCCCCATTTCTTATGCTAGATACAACTAAACTCCCTAGATGCTATACATTAAAATAATTTTAAAAATTAAAGTACTCTGAAATGCAGAGAGAATAAGGAGAAATTCACAGATCTGACAAAGGACTTTAACTAGACTTTAAAAGAACTCACAAAAATCAACAGAAAAAAATCCAATTCAAAAGTGGAAAAAAAGACATAAAAAGATGTATTTCTGGAGAAGATAAGTAGATGACAAATAAGCACATGTAAAGATGTTCAATATCATTAGCTTTCAGGGAAATGCAAATTAAAATCACAATGAGATATCACTATCCACACTGCAGAATGGCTTTAAAAATGACAATGTATGCTAGATAAAAAAGGGGAAATCCAGAAATGTTAATGAACACAGGCCTATAAAATCCTCTTCTAGCCAAAGGACCAGGAAAAGAGAAGCCTAGTAAGACAGAAAACTTTGAAACAGTAACCACATTCCTGCAGCCAAACAACCAAATGGGGGAAAAAATACCCTGTAAACCACTCATGACAGTAAGTACATTAAAAGTAAGCAGTCCAGATACATCAATTAAAAGATGTAGACGGGCAGAGTGGATTAAAAGTATCACCCAACTATATGATGCTCTCAGCAAGGAAAAAAAAAAGAGACACTTCAACATGTCTCACACTTGGTACAAAAATTAACTCAAAATGTGTCACTGACTTAAATATATAACATAAAGTTATAAAACTTTTAAAACAATAAGAAGAAGACAAAATCTTTCAAGTTTAGGGCTAGGAAAGAGTTCTTAAAATTTTGACAACAAAAGCATGATCAGTAAAAGGAAAAATTGATAAATTATACCGCATCATAATTAAAAATTGTCACTCTGAAAAGGACAATTAAGAAGACAAGTTATGGACTGAGAAAATATTTGCAACTCACATATCTGACAGAGGACTTTAACTAGACTTTAAAAGAACTCACAAAAATCAACAGAAAAAAATCCAATTCGAAAATGGAAAAAAAGACATAAAAAGATGTATTTCTGGGAAAGATAAGTAGATGACAAACAAGCACATGTAAAGATGTTCAATATCATTAGCTTTCAGGGAAATGCAAATTAAAATCACAATGAGATATCACTATCCACACTGCAGAATGGCTTTAAAAGTGACAATATATACTAGCAAGAGTGTAGGTATATTGGATCACTCATATACCACTGGTACAGCCATGCTGAACAACAATTGTCCATCTCTTTAAAAAGTAAATATGCAACTACCACACAACCCAGACATTGTTGTCCTGGGCATTTTATTGCACAGAATTGAAAACATGTTCACACAAACACCTGTAAATGAATATATATAACATTTTTAATCATAGTACCTCAAAAATGAAGACAACTCAGGTATCCTTCAATGGGTGACTGGTTAAACAAACTGTGGCACATCTATACAGCTCATTAATAAAAGGAAACAAACTATTGATATGTCCAGCAATCTAAATTAATTCCCAGAGAATTGTACTGATTGGAAAAAAAAAAAAAAACAACCTGATCCCCAAAGTTATATACTCTATGATTCTATTATAGAAATGGAACACATGATACTCATTTTCAGAGGCTAAGGAGTGGTTGGAGACTAGAAGGAAGTGGACGTGTCTATCAAATGGCAAAATGAGGGATCCTTTGGTGTTGGAAATATTGCGTATCTTCACTGTATCAAAATCAATATCTTGACTATGCTATTTTACTATAGTTTTTCGAAACATTGCCATTAGGGAAAACTGAGTAAAGGGTATATTTACATGTGGATTACCTCTATGTATTATTCTCATATGCACAAATTCATATGCATCTTATATCAAAATTAAAAGTTTAATTTCAAAAACCTCAACATAGGCTGCTCAGAGTTCTGCAGCTTAGTCATCAAAATGTGCATGCTCAGTTCTACCACAACCTGTCAGGAGAAACTGCTCTTCTGCAAGCCCGCTTGGCATGTGAAGCCAGCCTCCTGCTATCTGTACAGACACCATCCCCCAGCCTGCCCACATTCTCACCTTCCTTTGAGACACAGAAGGTTCTGACTCACCTCTCTATTTTGATCTTCCGCTGATCCTAAATATACATCCGAACACGAAGTCATGCATACATATGTATAAGTGCTAAGTCATCACAATTCCTATTATCAACTCAAAGCTTTAAGTCAAAATTATGACACTGCCAAACACTGAGCAGCTACAGCAGCACGTGTTCCACACAGATGGCTCACAGGTCGTGGCTTTTGTCCCCAGAGTTCTGCCTAGTACACCTAGCAGTAAGCATCTTACAAATAGGTACTGTATGGAATAGGAAGCAAAAGACACCAAGTTTGCTTGGATAATAGGACCGCAGAAAAAATTCCAAAACGTTCCAAGTGAGAGTCAGTTATGCAGCCTTCATTATATGGATTAAGAAACTTTAGGTTTTGTCTGTCTGTCGTTGTTGTTGTTCTTGTTGTTTGCATGAAGGGAGAATAGAATGAAAGTTTTGGGCCCTGTACCCTGCCCAAATACATATGCGCTTTAGTCAATTGATCAAAAAAATAATCACTGCTGAAATTCTTTTCTCTAACCTGTATTAAAGAATGCTTAAACATTTAAGATATGTTCCTATCCAAACTGCAAATGTCAAATGCTTGAGCCTGTGATTACCAGATTTAGTGTAAGGATCTTTAGGGATACTTGTTAACTATAAACATCTCCACTTTATTGTACTGTTTTATTCTTATATTCAAATCGCTAATATTCCTTGTCTAACTGTTAGTCTTTCAGTCATGTCCAACTCTTTGCAACCCCATGGACTGTAGCTCACCAGGCTCCTCTGTCCATGGAATTCTCCAGGCAAGAATACTGGAGTGGATCACCATTCCATTCTCCAGGGGATCTTCTTGACCCAGGGATTGAAGCCAGGTCTCCCGCATTGCAGGCAGATTCTTTACTGTCTGAGCCACCAGGGAAACCCCACTCTTTGTGACCCCCATGGACTGTAACCTGCCAGGCTCCTCTGTCCTCCACTATCTCCCAGAGTTAGCTCAAATTCATGTCCATTGTGTCAGTGGTGCTATCTACCATCTCACGCTTTGCCACCCCCTTCTCCTTTTGCCTTCAATCTTTCACAGCATCAGAGTGTTTTCCAATGAGTCAGCTCTTCACCTCAGGTGGCCAAAGTATTAGAACTTCAGCATCAGTCCTTCAAATGAATGTTCAGGGTTTATTTCCTTTAGGATACACTGGTTTGATATCCTTGCAGTCCAAGGGCCTCTCAAGAGCCTTCTCCAGCATGACAATTTGAAAGCATCAATTCTTTGGCACTCAGGCCTCTTTATAGTCCGATTCTCACATCCGTACATGACTACTGGAAAAACCACATTCAAATACCTAAACCAACAGGTCAAAAAGTACTGTTAAAATTAAGATCAATGTTTCTGGTGTATGACGTAGAGGATGATTTCTCAGCCTTGGCATTACTGTTGTTTTAGACAGGATAATTCTTTGGCAGAGGACCTGTTTTGTGCATTGCAGGATGATTAGCACATTTCTGGCCTCTACCTAATAGACATCAACAACATCCCCAAGTTATGAATATCAAAAACAGATTCCAAACATTGCTAAATATTCCCTTGGGATCAAAGTTCCCAGCATTTAGTACTATTGCAGACAAATAGTCAGACATTCAAGGCATGGTAAACATTATAATATGGCCAAATAGTAAATATCAGTAACATAATATTTTCTATATTGATATAAATAAATTTGCACTCAAATTAATTCAATTTCATCCTTTTGTACAGTAGACATGAGCTAATCATGCTCTAATTCTTAGAATTACTCTGCCAGGTGGGTGTCATTCTTTCATGCAAACTGATGTTGAAATTGGGCTGCAGTTAAGTGAACTGTTCAAAGGCTCAAAGATAAAAAGACACAAAATTGATTTCTTTAGTTAGCTGGATCTTTACCCACTGCTTTCTGTTTTGCAATAGCAGTTGAAAATATCATTATATAGTGCTTTGTGTGTGTGTCTTTTCAGATACACCCTTGAAGCCATCAAAACAATCTATCCCATAAACATATCCATCAGCTCTAAAGCTTTCCCACTGTCCTTTTTATTTATTATTTTATTATTTATCTTTCTTTCCAGTGATCTCCTGTACACGATAGTGCCTATAGTAAACAATACCCTGTTGTCTACTTAGAATTTTCCTAAGAAGGCATTACTTGTTGTTTTTCAGTCTCTAAGTCATGTCCAACTCTTTGTGACCCCATGGACTGCAGCATGCCAGGCTGCTCTGTCCTTCACTATCTCCTGGAGTTTGCCGGAATTCGTATCTATTGAGTCAGTGATGCTATCTACCCATCTCATCCTCTGCCATTCCCTTCTCCTTTCGCCTTCAGTCTTTCCTTGCATGAAGGTCTTTTCTAAGAAGTTATATCTTAAATTAAAACTGAGATTTTAACTGAGATTCCCCAACTTATAATCAACCTTGAGTATTAACACATATCTTTATAGCAACTATAAAGATTCCTAATTATTGTAATCATTCCCATTCTGATTTATTAGATATTTGTTTTACATATACACTTGTGAAAACCAGACTTGATAGAAATACATCAACATTTATATAATATTTTAACTGAGGACCGTTTAGTATTCATAATACAAACATTAAATAATAAATTACTCAGAAAGTCTTTGACTTCTAAAAGAAATATTCAGATCATGCATACATTGTAAGAAGTAATTTTTTCTTTCTTTTATTGAATTATAGTTGATTTATAATGGGTTAGTTTCACATATACAGATTCAGTTATACATACAAATATATCTATTTTTTCAGATTATTTTCCCTTATAGCTTAGTACATAATACTGAGTATATTTCCCTGTGCTATATTGTAGGTCTTTGTTGGTTATCTACTTTATCTAGAAAGTACTTTTGATTTTGTAAACTACATCCTGAATCATCACCATCATGAAAAGTATAATTTTCAAGTGAAAATCATGCCGATTTACCTTTTCCTTACCAACTGACTTACAGAATCATCTCAAATCAGAACTACCACCCAAGTGATTCTCTTTGTATGACACTTGTCCCCTGACAGCTGCAGAGCTATGCTGGATTTCTCTACTGAGTCCTGCCAGATCACCTTCATAGCAGAGCTTGGGTCAGACAGCGTCTCACTGTTCCCACCCTCACGATCTTAGCTCAGGCCACAGTCTGTCTCCTAGACAACAACAGTAGGCCTAGCCCATCTCCTTCTCCACCTTTGCTCCACACAGACTAAGTTCTATGTAGCAGCTAGAGCAAGACTTAAGATAGGTTAATCTATTGAAAGAGACGCTCATCACACTCCTACCTAGAGCCTTCCCATCACACTCAGGATTAAACTCAAGAGATCTTTCCGAGAGCTACAGAGCTGTAACAAGTTGGCCCAGAGCCCTGTCTCTGCCCTCACCTACAGCACCCCTCTCCCCCGACTCCGGGCCTTGCAGCCAGCCTGGTCTAGCTGCTCTTCTTCAGACACATCAAGCAAACTCCCAACTCAGGACTTTTAGTTCTGGCTATTTCACTGGCTCTTCCCCTAGTATGATCCTCCCCAGATCTTCTCTTCAGGCTCTGCTCTAGTACTGCTTCCTCTGAGAAGCCTTTCCCGTCCACCCTGTGTGAAATGTAAGGGGGTCACATCTCCTAAGTCTTGACTTATTTCCCTTGCTTTATGTCATGTGACACTTCTTAATAATTGATATTATATTGCATCTGCTTTCTGCTCTTTTGTTGAACTGCCTTTCCCTCTAGAATGTAAGCTCTACACAGACAGGGAACATAGCTTGTTCTTTACTCTGGCTATGGGATCTAAGTTTATTGTTCGTCCTCAATAAATATCTGGTGAGTAAGTGAATGAATGAAACCTGAATATTGACAGGGGCCTCAAAGTCTTCTGAGATTTAGGTGAGGCTTTCTTAACTGCCCTTCCTACCCCTGCCCCCCCACCCCACCACCACCACCTACCCGTACTCTCTACGTTACAGAGCTCTCTGCAAGACTTCCAGGAATTTCCAAAGCCTTCTGTTGTCAGGGCACCTGTAGTTCCAACCACTTGCATTCTTGGTTTGTGAATCATCTTGCCATCCTGTGTGCTCCATCTCTGCCCCACAAAAAGCCTTCTCCCTTAAGTCAACTTGCTGCTGCTACTGCTGCTAAGTCACTTCAGTCGTGTCTGACTCTGTGCGACCCCATAGATGGCAGCCCACCAGGCTCCCCTGTCCCTGGGATTCTCCAGGCAAGAACACTGGAGTGAGTTGCCATTTCCGTCTCCAATGAATGAAACTGAAAAGGGAAAGTGAAGTCGCTCAGTGTGTCCGACTGTTAGCGACCCCATGGATTGTAACCTACCAGGCGCCTCCGTCCACGGGATTTTTCAGGCAAGAGTACTGGGGTGGGGTGCCATTGCCTTCTCCGAAGCCAACTTGGGTGTTTGGCAAACTAACTGAAGTTTTATGGATAGTAAAAGGCAAGGTTGTTACAGAGACTTTATAAAGAACAACTCTGAGGTACACGTTAAAGTGAAGTGTGAGTGTTAGTTGTTCAGTCCGACTCTTGCGGACCAACTCTTTCACAACCTCATGGACTGTAGCCCACCAGGCTCCTCTGACCATGGAATTCTCCACGCAAAAATACTGTAGCTGTTGCTGTTCCCTTTTCAGGGCATCTTCCCAACTCAGGGATCAAATCTGATCTCCTGCACTGCAGGCAGACTTTTTACCAAGCTACATATTAAACATCCTTCTTTAAAATCCTTCAGTCACTACCTCCTACAAAGGAGTTTTTCATAAGCACACTACTTTGTAAGTTTTCCTAACCCCACACTGACCTCCCTGTCCCTGCTTCACTTCATTGCTCCCTCACGTCACACTCTCCAGAGTAAAAACATGCTCCTCTCCTCATTTCACACAGAAAGCTCATGCCTTCCTTTCTTACATTTGATCTTTATGGCTTCATGCTTTAGGATCTCTCCTTCCATCCGCCATAGCCCTTAAAGGCATTTTCCAAAAGAATATCAAGTCAACTGTTAAGATGATACATCTATGGCTTCTTAAGCTATGAGAGGCTCTATTATTCCACATAAAAACCACATATTGCCACCTGAATAAACATATCTCATCCTTATATACACTAAAAATCTTTCATATATACATACACATGTGTATATATGTACATGAAGACAAGCATACATATAAACACATATGAACATATATACTATATTTGAAATATATAGGTATATATATCATAAAGGAAAGATTATCAGAAAGTATTAATAAATTCACATGAATTCATAGAAACTATCACTCATCTGATATTTTTGTCAGTCAGTTCAAAAAAGAACAACTTTAATCAGGCAGATGTCTGTAAGCCTTTCTGATGTTAAAAACAGTTTCCTCATACTTGAAAAGACTGAGAGTTTATCACCTATCCAATATCTATTTTTGGAAACAGCATTTAGAGTGAAAAGGGACAAAGGTAGCCATCCTTATAGATTCCCATCATGCCTGTCAAGTATTTTCACCAGCAATTTCCACAGGGATGGAGAAAACACAAACACTCTTTATATCTAAATTACATGGACATATCATTAAATGAAAAAAAAGCAATATTTAGTGTGTCCTCTGAAAGTAAGAACATATCGCTTTATCATTTGATTGTGAGACAGGTCTCACTGGAGAGAAGAAACCCATAGCCCTGTCAGGTGAGAATTACCTGCGATCTCAGGTAGTTAGGTGATGCTGGTGGTGAAAAGACTGGTGCCCACCAATCGTAGTACCCGAAACCCCTGGTAGGATTGTCATCCAGGTCACCTTGCATTTTTTATTTCATTTCCAACAGTTAAAGACCTCTTATCTCTCATGTTGTTGTATCTGCCATACCATGCTGGGTCTTGGGAAGAATTGGTAGCCATTACTATGTCCCCTAAACTACTGCTTCTAGTACCTTCAGTATCCGGGCATATTCTAGTGAATTATATCACCCAGTACTTGCCAGTGAAGCTAATTGCCTAATAGGAATCCTAGGTCCTAAGGCCAAATATACCATGTTGGTACAATCTTCCCCTATTCTAAGATGACAGCATCTTCATTATTAGTAGGAGAGTCTTGAGATCCATTCTTCAGGCCTGGATTAGATATTCTTGGCCCTTGAACTGCACCCATAAAAGCCAATTTTGGCAATTCCACAAGCCGCTTATATCTACCTCTGGGAAGAAGGGCTACTGACTATTTAACTTCAATAACTATATATAACTAGATGTGGACAGGGGTAGAATAGAGACTTCTCAACATACATATTTGATGTTTGAACATAATAAACATATTATGTATTTTTTTTAAAAAAATACAATTAAAAGGAGAAAAGGTAAAAGCAATAATTGCTAGAAAATATATATAGAAATAACTGCATAAATTAATGTCACACAGTTTCCCTCTCTACTCCAAAGCTTTTACATGCATTTGAAAATGACATTTTAAGCCACAAAAATAAAAGCACATAGTGGACAACAGAGAAAGCATCCCCAAAGTAAAATAATATCGTGATGGCAAAAGAGTGTTTTATAGGTTTTCTCAAAGAAGACATTAGGACTCAATTTTAGTTAAACCTAAAGAAATGTTTAAAATCCAGAGAGGAAAATTAAAAGTACGGGAAATTTGTACTGTTTAAGAGTGGTGAAATCAACATGACACAGATGGTTCCCCCACTGGGGGTTAGGAAAGCACTATTGATATCCTTTTCCCTAGCTCTTCACTGCCTCACTGGGGAGACAGACAACTAAATGGATAATTAAAATACAGAGTGACATTATACACAAAAAACAAATCCATGTAGATTGCTGATCCAAATATGAGAAGGAAAGCAAGAAAACTTCTACAAGACAATATCCAAGACCATCTTCTCTCCTTTAGGACAGAGAAAATTTTCTTAAACACAACAAAAAAAGAGAAATATAATAACCACAGAGGAAAACAACTAGTACTTTGGGTGACATTAAAAATAACTTTTGTTCATCAGAAGACACAGTTAAAAGGTTAGAAGGTGGGTCACATGGTGGGAAAAGACATTCTTACCATGTGTAGCTGGCAAGCCACTTCTACAAATTAATAAGAATAAGAAAGACACTCAAGTAGATGAGCAACTGACATTTAGAAAAGAGGACACCTACAGAACCAGTTAACATCTGGGAAGCTTCCTTGGTGGCTCAGTGGCAAAGAATCTGCCTGCCAATGCTGGGTCACAGGTTTGATCCCTAGGTTGGGAAGATCCCCTGGAGAAGGAAATGGCAACCCACTCCAGTATTCTTGCCTAGGAAATCCCACGGACAGAAGAGCCTGGTGGGGTACAGTCCACAGGGTCACAAAAGAGTCAGACGTGACTTGGTGACTAAACAACAACAACACATGACCATTAACAGCTATGGAGTACCAAAAGGAAATTATGACCACGATAAGATACCACCATGGACCGCGCAGAAGCGCGGCCAAGAGGAGCTACCCCTCACCCAAGGTCGGGGCGGTGACCAAGAGTGCCAGGCTGTGTCGGCACAGCAGTGGCCAAGAGGAGCTACCCCACATCTGGGGTCAGGGGCAGTGGCCAAGAGGAGCTGCCCCCCACCCGAGGCCAGGGGCTGCGGCCAGGAGGAGCTACCCCACGTCAAAGGAGTGGTGACTGTGCAGGCAAGAGGGCCAAGAGGAGCTACTTCACAATCAAGGTCAGGACGGGTGGCCGTGAGGAGATAACCCTCATCCAAGGTATGAGAAACCCAAGTAAGATGGTAGGTGTTGCAAGGGCATGAGAGGGCAGACACACTGAAACCATAATCACAGAAAACTAGCCAATCTGATCACACGGACCACAGCCTTGTCTAACTCAATGAAACTAAGACATGCTGAGGGGACCACCCAAGAGGGACGAGTCATGGTGGAGAGGTCTGACAGAATGTGGTCCACTGGAGAAGGGAATGGCAAGCCACTTCAGTATTCTTGCCTTGAGACCCCATGAACAGTATGAAAAGGCAAAACGATAGGATACCGAAAGAGGAACTCCCCAGGTCGGTAAGTGCCCATTATGCTACTGGAGATCAGTAGAGAAATAACTCCAGAAAGCATGAAGGGATGGAGCCAAAGCAAAAACAATACCCAGCTGTGGATGTGACTGGTGACAGAAGCAAGGTCTGATGCTGTAAAGAGCAATATTGCATA
The DNA here is from genome assembly GCF_023091745.1 of Budorcas taxicolor. Taxonomy (NCBI): domain Eukaryota; kingdom Metazoa; phylum Chordata; class Mammalia; order Artiodactyla; family Bovidae; genus Budorcas; species Budorcas taxicolor. The sequence continues at coordinate 6,672,603 of NC_068922.1, forward strand.
GGAACCTGGAATGTTAGGTCCATGAATCAAGGCAAATTGGAAGAGGTCAAACAGGAGATGGCAAGAGTGAACGTCGACATTCTAGGAATCAGTGAACTAAAATGGACTGGAATGGGTGAATTTAACTCAGATGACCATTAAATCTACTACTGTTGGCAGGAATACCTTAGAAGAAACAGAGTAGCCATCATGGTCAACAAAAGAGTCCAAAATGCAGTGCTTGGGTGCAATCTCAAAAACAACAGAATGATCTCTGTTCATTTCCAAGGCAAACCATTCGATATCACGGTAATCCAAGTCTATGCCCCAACCAGTAATGCTGAAGATGCTGAGGTTGAACAGTTCTATGAAGAACTACAAGACCTTTTAGAACTAACACCCAAAAAAGATGTCTTTTCATTATAGGGGACTGGAATGTAAAATTAGGAAGTAAAGAAACACCTGAAGTAACAGACAAATTTGGCCTTGGAATACAGAATGAAGCAGGGCAAAGGCTAATAGAGTTTTGCCAAGACAATGCACTGGTCATAGCAAACACCCTCTTCCAACAACACAAGAGAAGACTCTACACATGGACATCACCAGATGGTCAACACCGAAATCAGATTGATTCTATTATTTACAGCCAAAGATGGAGAAGCTCTAAACAGTCAGCAAAAACAAGACCGGGAGCTGACTGTGGCTCAGATCATGAAATCCTTATTGCCAAATTCAGACTTAAATTAAAGAAAGTGGGGAAAACTACTAGACCATTCAGGTATGACCTAAATCAAATCCCTTATGATTATACAGTGGAAGTGAGAAATAGATTTAAGGGACTAGATCTGATAGATAGAGTGCCTGATGAACTATGGAATGAGGTTTGTGACATTGTACAGGAGACTGGGATCAAGACCATCCCCATGGAAAAGAAATGCAAAAAAGCAAAATAGTTGTCTGAGGAGGCCTTAAAAATAGCTGTGAAAAGAAGAGAAGCAAAAAGCAAAGCAGAAAAGGAAAGATATAAGCATCTGAATGCAGAGTTCCAAAGAATAGCAAGAAGAGATAAGAAAGCCTTGCTCAGTGATCAATGCAAAGAAATAGAGGAAAACAACAGAATGGGAAAGACTAGAGATCTCTTCAAGAAAATTAGAGATACCAAGGGAACATTTCATGCAAAGATGGCCTCGATAAAGGACAGAAATGGTATGAACGTAAGAGAAGCAGAAGATATTAAGATGAGGTGGCAAGAATACACAGAACTGTATAAAGAAGAGCTTCATGACCCAGATAATCACGATAGTGTGATCACTCACCTAGAGCCAGACATCCTGGAATGTGAAGTCAAGAGGTCAGGGAACTAAATCCTGTATGCCACAACTAAAAAGATCCTGCATGCTGCAAGTAAGACCTGGCAAAGCCAATAAATAAATATTAAAAAATGAAAGAACATATTGAAAACTTTTGGAAGTACTGAGGCCAAACATACATCCGCTCAGTAACTCCTAGATAAGCACTCCTAAGAATGAGTGCTTATTTCCCCAAGACAGGAGTGAAAACATTCATAGCATGATTTTACTTACAATAACCCCAAATTGGAAATGACTCAAATGCTTATCAACAATAAATCAATATGCATATAACTATGGTTATATACATATAAAACGGTACACTATACTGTAATGATTATAAAATGACTCCAGCTATATACAATTGGGCTTCCCTGGTATCTCAGATGGTAAAGAATCCACCTGCAATGCTGGAGACATGGGTTCAGTCCCTGGGTTGGGAAGATACCCTGGAGAAGGCAATGGCTACCCACTCCAGTATTCTTGCCTGGAGAAGCCCATGGACAGAAGAGGCTGGCAGGCTACAGTCTGTGGAGTCACAAAGTATCAGACATGGCTGAGTGACTAACGCTACTACTACTGTACACAATGACATAGAGAAATCTCATAGGCATATTGACAAGAACATGAGATATAAGAAATCAGGCACAACATTATATGTACTACATGATTCTACTTACATAAGTTCTGAAATAGGCAAAGTAATTGTATCAAAAACCAAACAATAATTACCTTTGGGAGGAGGAAGCATACTGATTGGACGGGAGTATTAAGAGGGTTCTTGCATGCAGTTATGTTCAATTTCTTGGCTTGAATAGTGGTTTTATGAGTATATTTACTTCAAGATAAATAAACTGTACACTAAGAGTGTTGTGCACTTTTCTGCACAAATCAAATATTTAAATGAGAAAGTTTTTAAAAATAGAATGTTTCAGAATCCACTGAGGGAACACATTGAAGGAAGCCCCAAAACTGGTTTAGATAATTGGGGAAAGCTCCCTGGAAGGCCACGCTGAACTCTAGAAGATGTGTTGGAGTGAGCTTGATCAATGGCAGGAAGAGAATGTTCCAGAACAAAAGCTGGAGATGAGAGAGAATTGCAGTGCCTTCTAGGAACTGTAGCTATTTCTTATAGCTGAAGCACAGTGTTTGGAGGTTGAGAGGGAAGAGAGAGAAGAGATGGGAGAGCTGAGAGGGTCTGGGTTAGATGGAGTTTCAAGCCCTGCTGAGAAATTTGGACACTGTTCTTGGAGCTGGTTTAAAGGGCTGGTTCTAAATAAGGAATAATGTGATTAGATTTGTATTTAAAACCAGGACTACAACAAAGTATTGAGACTAGAAGATAGGGATTACTGGAAAAATCTAGATTACAGGATATGGAGTGAGAAAGACCGAGAAAAGCAAAGGCTGTTAAAGGGTATTTGGATAGCATGAGTTGGCAAATGATTGATTATTTGTGAGACACCCAGAGGAGCCAAGTTCAAAGCTTTAGCCTGTGCCATCTTCTGAGAATAGAACATGGAGGATGTACAGTTTGGGTGGGAAAGATGGAGTTAATAGACCAGCTATAACTCACACTTCTGGAGGGCAACACAGTAGTGAGATTCTAAACAGCCCAGGTGGGACTCTCACATTTTATGGCACTTTTCTAATTTCCCTAGGAGTTTCATAATAGTCATCTCATTCCAGCCCCTCTATAGCCTCCGGCATGGTGCACACAGGCATTATCATTCTGCACACCAAGCTCCCCACCGCAGATCTGAGGGGACATTAGGGCACTCTGCGAGCTTGACATAGGACAGGGAAGGGCAGAGAAGCTCTACCCGTCTCTCAGGACTCTATGCTTCTCACTCCGTGGCTCTGACCTGGACCTCTGTGATGGTAAGCCAAAGCAATGCATTCCAAACGCTTTCAGTGATGAAGGAAGTGCATGAAGTCGATATTATCATATCTGAAGAGCATCTGTAATCTAAAGAAAACCCCAGATGAGCCCAAGTCATCTTCCCTCACCATTGCTTTCTCCTCACATACTCACCTAAGCCAATCTGAGATTATTCTTCACCCTGACTTGGATTTGTACTCATTTGCATGCCTTCTGAGGTCCAATTATTGATCTTCATAAGGAGCAGTTGTGTTCAGACGGGTAGGTGGCCTGGGTATTTGTCCAATGACATTAAGACAAACTCCTGACAACTTTACATCTTTGCCATGAACACCCAGATTCAGGGTCTCATCAAACACTCGGGATGCCTTGGCATCCCATGCTTGAAGCCTCCCATTACCCTCCCAGATACACATTAAGGTGATGAATTCCATGTCAACTCATATTATTTATCACCTTCAAGACGGGCGGTTAAAAACCACCGTCATCCTATTTCTCATATATCTGTCACAAGCCAGTCAGGAAAGTCCACAAATCGCTGACACTTGAACATTTTCTCTCTGGAGGAGAAATAAATGAAAGTTGCCATTTCTCTATGTTCAACACAATATCAAATTTAAAACTAAATATTTTTCTGCTAATAAACAAAAAAGAGTCTCTTAAATCGGACATGTTGGTGTCATTGGGATATTTGATTACAGGTTGATGAAACGAAATGAGCAGAGAGATAGAGTTCATAAATCATTTCATCTGAATGAAATTTAAAATGAGTGAGATTCAAAGAACTGAAATGGAGAATTAAAATGTTGAAGCAACAATGTCAGGATCTCAGCGTTTGTGAACAGGTCCTCTAAAACAAAGAATCTGAGGCTTGCCACCAAAATGCATCTTATTTATACATTTTCACATTCTACATTTAATTCTGTTGTTGGGATTCACACAGACATATGGTACATGAGATAATTTAAGGGAATTAATTGTATCATCTGTCACTCATAAACCAATAGAAGAAGCAAAATGACATGCATAGGAACACCTTTATCTGAGACTCAGAAATTGATAAGTGTCAGGCATGATGGATCATGCATTGCAGGAGACTCAGGGAAGGACAAGGAAAGAGACTATCATCAGGGAGCCAGCGATCAGAGGGTGGACGTACCTACAAGTGAAACCTGATATTCCAAACAGTAACTAGCATCTTTTCTCGGAGGCTCCCAAGCACATAATGCAGCCCTATGTCATCAGCTGGGAAAGACCCTAAGTGTTATAGCCTTGCCCTTCATTTTACAGAAGAGGTTTCAGAGGACTGAGAAATTGAGAAACTAAGCTGGTGCCACACAGCTGTTAAGGGACTATCCTGTGAATAGACCTTAGACGTCTTGAGTCTATGAATGTCCATCTTTCTTCCACATTGACTTCATGCATTGTATTAACTGATACCATAAATCTCTATTGAACATTATGTGTAATTAAGGTATTATTGTACTGGCTTCCATGGGAATGATTTAATACCATTCATCCTCATTTTTATCAAACAAATCAACTAGTCTTTACCAAACACTTGGTTATCCACCAAGAATTTAATATCACTGAGAATCATTTGTTTATTCATGTTCTTCCTCTTCCAAAGTGATACTTCTAAGTACCCTTTCCATAACAGACATCTGCACTTTCTGGTGTAGCTACTGTTGGCAAACTATCTCCACTGGCACCTCCTACACTCAAAACAGGCCAGCCCCCTTTGCCTTCTTGGAAGCAAAGCTAATTTCCAGCAGGTTTTATGAGGACGTGATGTTTTAGACTGTATTATCACCAAAGTCAGGTCTTGTCTTTTGTGCTCCTGGTTTCCCCCACTTATGCAGTCATGTCTCAGTCCTGGGCCATCCCGCTCTGTCCCACTTATAAGACAGACGAGAAGGAGGGCATGTGGCTGCAGGGAAGACCCAAGGGGCCATGGTAAGCCTGACCATCCCAATATGTAACAGTTACTGGATCCCGCTATCGTTGCTATTTAGTTGCTAAGTCTTCTCAGACTTTTTTGTAACCCCATAGACTATAGGGCTCCTCTGTCCATGTAATTAAGGTATTGTACTATCTTGACTGTAGCCCACCAGGTTTCTTTGTCCATGGGATTTCCCAGGCAAGAATACTGGAGGGTGTTGTCACTTCCTTCTCCAAGAGATCTTCCCAACCCAGGGATCAAAACTGTGGATCTTGTATTGCAGGCAGATTCTTTACCACTGAGCCACCTGGGAAGCCATCATTAAATAGTAAGAAATCCCATGATTAGATCATTGAATACACCTTAATAAAGGGGACTTTCCTGGAGGTCCAGTGGTTAATACACCATTCTACCCATACAGGGGGTCTGGGTTCAATGCCTGGTTGGGAACTAAATTCCTACATGCTATGCAGTATGGCCAAAAAAATAAATAATAAATTGCACATAAAAAATAAATAAATACAATGCATCCAAATATATATATATATGTATACACCTTTATTTTTTTAAGCACTACCCTCTCCTTTTAAATGCAAATACCTTTGAAATGGTTAGTACAACAGATTTGTAGTTTAGAGGATCAGACTGTGTTCCTCTACAGGAGGGAAAAATGAAGAAGAACAGAGCATCCAAGGCAGTGGTAAAGTGATCCCCGTGATGACCTCAGATGAATCCAGTCCTGGGAAAGGGGGTGACGATCTAGAGCCATTCTGTGCAGGCAAATTGGCCCCATGCAGTCTTCTCTGGGGTGTTAATAACTGTAATCATCATAATAGTCATTAAAGCAGCTGATATTTATCTGAGGCTTATGATGTTCCAGATATTTAGCTGCAAGCATGATGCTACAGAGGCCACATTCTCCTTTGAGAATCTTAAACCTTCATTCCTGAGCCCTGATAGTCTGCCAAAATATTATGACAGATCTTAGGATACATCACCGGTAAAGTGACTGATGAAATTGCCCTTATGCCCTTATGGAATTGCCCTTATGGCATTGCCATATGAAATAAAGAATATATTTTACTTATTAATAACATAATAATTAACAATGATGTACTAAATAATATAGTATTTTATAATATAATAATATATTTTATGTTGATAAAATATTTTACAGATGACCCTTGAAAATGCTGATTTGAACTGCATGAGTCCATTTACATGGAGATATTTTCAATGGTAAATACAACAGTATTACATGGTCTGCAGAGGAATCACAGACAGGGAGAACTGACAATAAATTTTATGCAGATTAACCCTTGACTTGTTCAACAATAAACTTTAATTACAAACATGGTTACTTATTTAGTAGGTACAAATTTACCTATAATTTCTAGGTATCCACACAGGAAACAACCACAACTCAAGGATGGATCCTAGAGCTGAAGGGTCAAGGTTTGAAACGTGGCTGTTTCTTCATCTGTAAAATGAATTGTAAAATGTCACCTCACAGGGTTTTTGGCTCCTCTGTCCATGGGAATTTTCCAGGCAAGAATACTGGAGTGGGTTGCCATGCCCTCCTCCAGGGGATCTTCTTGACCCAGGTATCGAATCTGCGTCTCTCACACCTCCTGCAATGGCAGGCGGGTTCTTTACCACTAGTGCCACCTGGGAAGCCCAAATGACTTAATATTTGTGAAGTAATTAGAAGTGTGGCTAGCACATAGTGCCTACAATCTAAGAATCTAAAGCCTCGCTTTATTTGATATGTATAACATATATATGATATATGTATAATGGCACGGTTATCATTATCCCAGTTTTTCCTCCTTCCCCTTCCAAGAGCAAGGAAATTATTTTCTACTCAAGATGGAAACAAGTGTGGAAACTAGAATGCATTCCATTCTAGTCTTCTTTCTTTATCTTGCTGGCAAATCTTCAATTTCCCCCAAGAGGACAGAGTTTTAAAACAGAAAACCTGGAGATCTATAGACTATTACTGGTCTCCTGCCCTCACCTTGGAAATCGCTTCTCTGAAACATGATTGGAGGGAAAGGGGGAAACCCAGTGAAAGAAGAAAAGTTTTAAAAGCGAGGTGAATATCTCCATCTATCAGCCTGCCTCATGTAAACAGGAGGGTGGTTTTAGCAGGAATCAAGAACATCAAGAACTCAAAGAATGCTAGGTCCCCCCTGCTTGTCTGTCCCTGAAAACCTGGAAACCTCACCCTCCCGCTGTGGTCAGACTCTCATCCTTCGCCCGGCATCGAACCCTGGTGGGCATTCGAACCAGGAAAGGGGAGGCTGGGGCCACAGGCACGAGTGCAGCTGGCTTCCAGCCCTGCAGATGCCAGTGCTGGCTTTCTGCAGAATGGGGATCTAACTCCACAAAGTGGCCTCTAACCACTCAGTCCCTCTAGTCACCACCAGACAACAGAGACGGGCAATGACGAGAGCTGCTGACTGGACTTTGTGCAGGCCGGGGTGCTTCTAACTTGGGTAGAAATACCACAAGTCAAGAAACCATTTCTCACTTCAGCCACAAAATAGAATTCAAGTGAACTGAAGTCCTTGTTCTTCATTTCCTGCTGAGATACCACCCCTCTTGGGGTATATGGGCAGCCCCGTTGGCTCAGACAGTAAAAGAATCCACCTGCAGTGCAGGAGACCCAGGTTCAATCCCTGGGTCAGGAAGATCCCCTGGAGGAGAGCATGGCAACCTACTCCAGTATTCTTGCCTGAAGAACCCTCATGGACAGAGGAACCTGGTGGGCTGCAGTCCATGCCGTCACAAAGAGTCAGACACAACTGAGCTACTAACACTAACACACTCGGGGTGTGTGTGTGTGTGTGTTACACTGGGGGTTGGATTCCACAGGACATCAGGCACTGGGAAGGGAAGGTGGCTGTGAGGTGGAATAGAACAAGCACAAAATGGAGCCCTCAGGTGTGAGCTGCAGGCCGTGAGGATGGATAGAAAGCTGATCGCCTCTGCCCTTGGCAGTCCAATAACCCCCAGAAGTCAGAGCCTTGGTTATGATGCTGGGCACACACACCTGGCCTCTGGGTTAGAGGAGCTGCGGGAGGACCGCTTGACAGCGGAGCAGCCGCCGGCCTGAGTACCACCTCCACCCGGGGGGGTGAGTGTCTCAGATACGGCGGGCGTGGGGCACAGCGCGACTGCTACCTCCCTCCCCTCCCGCTTCCCACCCGCGAGTCTCTGGAACCACGCAGGAAGAGGGTTCTGAGAGGCAGCTCAGCCTGGTGCATGCAGCTGGCACTCTGCAGCACCGCGCCGGTGCCTCCCCCTCCACCTGCATCTCCTGGATTCACGGATTCTGTCGCTGGCTGTAAAGACAAGGCAGACTTGGAAAGAAAACGCTAGGGGTGTGTGTGCACGTGTGTGCGCGCACATAGATAGGGCTATGACTGGAAGTATGCTTTGAAATGGTGTGTTTCACAACCTTCACCCCTATTCTTCCCCAGAACTGTATACACGTGGGGTGGAATCACAGCCATAAGTGAACAGTTCTCAAGGGGCGAGCATCTATAATAACCAGCGAAAGCACCCCTCTCTCTCATCTCATCTTCAAGACTGTAACTACGCTGCCACCTGCCCTTTGATATTTTCTTCAGGCTTCAATCCCAGCGAGAATCATCAGTGGGTGGTTTCACAAAAAAAAAAGGTATGAAATTTACAAAGGTGGTACCGATGAGCCTATTTGCAGGGCAGGAAGAGAGACGCAGACATAGAGAATGGACGAGTAGACACAGGGGGTGGGACGGACGCAGGTGAAACAGCTCAAGAGGGAAGGGATATGTGTGTACATGTAGCTGACTCACTTCATTGTACAACAGAAACCAACAATATTGCAAAGCAATCATACTTCAATAAAAAAAAAAAATAAACGCACCAATATCTAAAGCATGTATCAAAAAAGTAAATCAATAAAGATAGTAATATTCCAAAAAAGAAAAAGCTGAATAAATAGATACTGTCATTAGTGCACATAAAAATGAAATACAAACACTGAACATCTTTATGATTTCATGCAACATAAACTATGTTTTGTATTGTTAACTATTTCTATATCTTCATAATTATTACTGGGCAGTAATATAAATTAGTCTAAAACTGATGGAAGAAGCATAAGATAACTGTTCTAATTACTGCATTAAAGAATACTACTATGGCTGAAACAATTAGTGATTGCAAGCCTTAGCGTCCTCAGTTGTTGATTTATATTTACATGGTTATATAATTCCTACACTATTTCATGTCTAATTTTTAAACATAAAATAATTTGTGTGAGAAAAAAAAAAAAAACACCTATAAATCCAAACGAGAGGGCTTCAGAGGTCTCGGCTGGAGGCCAGGCCCCTCTCCTGTCTCTGAAGCCTTCAGTCTGTTCTGACCTTTGCTGTCAAGTGGACACCACCACGCAGCCCGTTTTCTAGTGGCTCGTCACTCAGGGTCCTGGAGGACAGGGGAGAATACTTAAGGCAGGAACAAAGGAGGTTTCATGGAAGGACTACTCACCGAGGGGGCGGCTGGTTTCCAGAAGCCAGCTGCTTGGGGAAACAGCCACGGGTTAGAAGCTGAGACCACATGAGGGGGCCCAGTGGGCCGGAGCGTGCCTGGCAGGAGGAGGCAGCTGCAGCTGAGGAAGGAGGCCTCCCCACCCCGGCTGGCGGTGTGGCCCAGACCCTCCTGCCCCACCCAGAGATCGCTTACCCGTGCCTGCCTCCAGAAGACCTGGCAGGAAACCAGAAAGCGCGTCGTCCAGGAGCAGTCATCCATGGGGGTCAGCTTCCTGGAGCAAAGGGCAGGGCAGGGAATAGCTCTGGGGGGACCATTGGGAACCCACTGGCTTCTCAGGCGTCACTTCTCCTTGACAGTCATGACTTCAGGGACGAAGGACACACGGTGGCCAGCAGCCCTGCAGAGACACCTGGGGCGGCCAGTCCCAGCATCACAGAGCAGGACACCAGGGCCCAGTCCCCCGCCAGCAGGCGCGCAGTAGACCTTACAGCGCTGCCGACGGAGGCTGGGCCCTCTCTGACGTTTCCCCGGCGATCCCGGATAGGCTTCTCTGCACCCTGCTATCAGCTTGATCTCTCTTTTTGCTCTAAGGCCTCCTCGAGGGGAAATTGCGAAACAGGAAAAGCTTTAGGCTCCAGAGTCACCTGCCTATCTCCCAGCAGATGTCTTTCCACCTCCAAGTTGCCACAAAGCAATAGCATTGTTTTTACTCTCGTGTTTAGACGGAGAGGCATAAACATACACAAACGTGAAAGTAGCACTGTGGTCTATCAGCAACACAGCTCATCTGCAGGGCTAGACCGTCTCTGCTGTCCAGCTGCGAAGGCAGCCCCCAGCCAACACAACCGGGAACAAGGCTAGGAGGAGCAGCCGGGGGTCTCTAGCCTGGACACAACGGCCAGGACCTGCCCAGGGGATAAGCCACTTCCTGCCTTCAGGTAGAGAACCTGCTATGGCAGAGAAAGCGATGCTTCTAGGCCTATGAAGGCAACTGGGAATAGGAGAGAAAAATACCAAAAAGCATGCCAGGTACTAATTAAAGAATTGTGTATATATACATAAATACATTTATATATATACACATATTTATACATACATTTTTATATATATACATAAATATATTTATATATATACACATATATATACATAAATACATTCCATCCATGGGATTTTCCAGGCAAGAGTACTGGAGTGGGTTGCCATTGCCTTCTCCACACACATATGTATATATATATACATAAATACATTTATCTATATACCCACATATTTATACATAAATACATCTTTATATATATACACATATATATACATAAATAGAAGACGATGGCACCCCACTCCAGTACTCTTGCCTGGAAAATCCCATGGACGGAGGAGCCTGGTAGGCTGCAGTCAGTCTATGGGGTCGCACAGAGTCGGACACGACTGAAGTGACTTAGCAGCATATATATATACATAAATATATTTTTATTTATGTAAAAATACATATATATATTTATATAATACATTTATATATACATACATATATATGACATTTAAATATATACACACATATATAAATATATATACATATATAAATGTATATATACATATATACACATACACAAAGAAATAAAATGCAGCATAATAAACCTAAGAAATGCTAAAGAGTACAGAGTCCTAAGGACCCCAACTCAGCTTTGGAGGCATATGAATATATAGTGGCTGAAATATAACAGACTTTCAGTAAATAATTTCTGACTTGCCGCTCATACGCTAAGTATAAAATAAAGTACTAAACTGAACATTCCCAGGTGTCGGTCACTGAGTAGGGAAAGCCCGTTGCCTGCAGCCATTGGCTGTCTAGCCAGAGGTGGCCTGAGAGTATGGCCCGTAGGTCCCCAAACACAACCACAGAAACAGACGTCTAGCTCATCCCTGACAGCGCTCTCAGGTGAGAGGCAGGACAGGGGCATGGCCCACACCATAAGATCAGGGTTCAGTCCTGCTATAATGTCCCATCTCTGTTCCCAGAAGTATTTGGAAGGATTGACCACTTTGATTCCATCCTAGACACCGATCACCCTGAACTCTAGAAGCTCAATGTTTTGCCAGATCGGCAAGTCTCTGTCCTTATTTATTTTTTTTGTCTTCTAGGCAAACCCCTTTTCTTCTGTGAAAATCAGACCCAGACTGAGAGAAAAAAGGAAGACTTAACTTTTCACTCAATAATTACCTCTTTTTTCAGATTTGGTTTTTTTGTTTGTTTTCACTCCCCACCATATGCATTATGACCTTTTCAATTAAAAATCAACTTAAAAAGACCAATCATCTGCGCGCTGCCTGCCACCATATTCCTGCCATTATTAGTAGGTGCTAGCTTTGGAGAAGGCAATGGCACCCCACTCCAGTACTCTTGCCTGGAGAATCCCAGGGACAGAGGAGCCTGGTAGGCTACAGTCCATGGGGTCGCTGAGGGTCGGACATGACTGAATGAATTCACTTTCACTTTTCACTTTCATGCATTGGAGAAGGAAATGGCAACCCACTCTAGTGTTCTTGCCTGGAGAATCCCAGGGACTGGGGAGCCCAGTGGGCTGCCATCTATGGGGTCACATAGAGTCGGACACGACTGAAGCGACTTAGCAGCAGCAGCAGCAGCTTTGCAGGAACTAAAGAGACTCTTGTGTTGAAAGAAGACAGTGAAAAAGCTGGCTCAAAACTCGACATTCAACTCCTTGGAAGAAAAACTAGGACAAACCCGCGTGTGCTATGTCACATCAGTCATGTCTGACTCTTTGTGACCCCGTAGACTATAGTCCTCCAGGCTCCTCTGTTCATGGGATTCCCCAGGCAAGAATACTGGAAAGTGAAAGTGAAAGTCGCTCAGTTGTGTCTGACTCTTTGCGACCCCATAGACTATACAGTTCATGGAATTCTCCAGGCCAGAATACTGGAGTGGGTAGCCTTTCCCTTCTCCCTTCTCCAAGGAGTAGGTTGCTATTTCCTCCTCCAGGGGATCTTCCTGACCCAGGGATCAAACCCACATCTCTTATGTCTCCTTCATTGGCAAGTGGGTTCTTTACCACTAGCAGCACCTGGGAAGGCCTATGACAAACCTAGACAGCATATTAAAAAGCAGAGACATCACTTTGCCAACAAAGGTTCGTATAGTCAAAGTTATGCTTTTTCCACTCACGGATGTGAGAGTTGGACCATAAAGAAGCCTGAGCGCTGAAGAAATGATGCTTTTGAAATGTGGTGCTGGAGAAGACTCTTGAAGAAGATCAAACCAGTCAATCCTAAAGGAAATCAACCCTGAATACTCACTGGAAGTACTGATGCTGAAGCTGAATACTCTGGCCACCTTATTCAAAAAGCCAATTCATTAGAAAAGACCCTGATGCTGGGAAAGATTGAGGACAGGAGGAGAAGAGGACAACAGAGGATGAGCTGGTTAGATGGCATCATCAACGCGATGTACATGAGTTTGAGCAGACTGGGAGACAGTGAAGGACAGGGAAGCCTGGCATGTTGCAGTCCATGGGGTTGCAAAGAGTCGGACACGACTGAGTGACTGAACAACAAAAACTTTGTGGTAGCAAAACTGGCAGCAAGGGAGAAAAATCTGCTTGGATCCCAGCCTCTGACTCAATCCCCTTTTCTGCAACAAGTTCATCAGTGAGATACAGTGGCAGGACTGATCTCCTTTGCTCTGTGTACTTCAGTGCTGCCAAACCCTGAGTTCCTTGAACTGCAGAAGGACCAGTGTGCACAACACAGCTCTCTGTGGCCTCTCTGCTGAGTGACTCCCTGACACTCTGTCAGAGGCCGGCTCAGAGAGACAGATGTCAAAAGAAAAACTCATTTTGGCCTATGCTGCCAACACCTGTGTTGTGAACCTCTTTCCTGATAGATTGGATAGAAAGAAGCCAAATGATACCAGGTAGTAAATTACATAATGATGACCCATTCTTTCATCTAATCCAGAAGTGTCTCTGCTAACATCACAGAACTTCAAATTCTTCCGGAAGCCCTTTTGTGTGGTTGCTTCCTGACTCAGCACCCAGCTACGCTCCCTCAGTTGTCCAAGCGCATCTTCCCTGGTCCTGGTTCACAGTCTCTCTGCTCACTAGACTCCTTCTTTTCCCCAAATCAGCCATGAATCCAACTCTTTCATCTCCCTGGATGCTCAGTTGCAACCTCTGCATTAAGAACACACATGGAGTCAAAGGAAGCAGATGGGTTGTTCAGCATTTCTCACAAGAAGCCAGATGAGAAAACACAGGAAAAAGAAAAGTGGAGGAACGTGAGGCAAATGCTCTTTCCTGCTGGCAAAGATACTTTAGGAAAATGGGCTCTAATTTTGATGGTGTGAAGGCAGGTCTTGCCTCCTGCTATAAAATCAAGTCCATCTTCTGAGTGTCATATCAGTTGAAGCTGGTCTCTCTTGAAATTGAGACCTTGTGTAAGCTCATTTTTATATAAATATTTTAATTAATAGATGCCTTCACCAAGCATGAGAAGAATTAACACTCACCAGAGACCATGAAATTAGATTGATTATCTGCATCTTAATTTGCTTTCTTGACACCACTAATTTATTTTTAATAGGTCTGTAATTTAGCTTTATCTATTTCCTATTCTGCTTGGCAGACTCAAATGCCTGCAGCTTCCAGTTAGCCTCTATAACCTTTAGGCACTGCTATCTACTCAGTGGATTAATTTTTAAATTATGCAACCCAGCGCAGGGAAGAACTTCAATTAATTTCCATATGGGAACCAGACCAACACCCCATCCTCAGCCAGAAATAGTGATATTTAAATGAAGGAGAAGGCTGGTTACAGGGGTAATATAGATAAACACAGTACATTCTCACTCTTCCATTACAGAATCTGATGTCCTTGAAATATCTTTCCACTTGAATTAGCGGCATTGATACTATTATTATGGTGAAAATAAATGTTCCACTGTTGACACCCGTTACTGGCAGACTGATTTATGGAATATTGGTGAACAGAGGGCTGGGACCTTTCAAAAGGCTTTTTTGAATTCTCTGCATTTTTAAGTATATGCACACTTTAGTATTCTGGAAAAAAATCACCAGAATTTCTCTCAAGCAGGAAGCTGTCTTTGTTTCAGAGAATCCCTTGGTAACTTCATAGGGTCAGAAGTAAGATAAAAATGTAGAAACCCAAACAACAGAGAAAAATGATTGTGTCTCTGTATGGAAAAACCAGTTAAACAACAGATATTGAGGGGTAGATATAAGAAAGCATGCCATTGGAGGAACTTGTGTAGGGTGAAAAAGCACTGTGATATTTGCACACTAAGATAGCTGCCATGAGGGTGAGCAGGAGGGTGGTTGCGTCAATCCAGATAAAGGTCACGATGATCACAGCCGAAAGGCAGGCTGAGGGAGGTGGCGAGAGAGGGCCAAATTCAAGACACTTATTTTAAAAAATCTGCTAGGATCACCGATGGGCACATGTGGGAAGAGGGCAGGTCATGGGTGAGCCTGCACACTTCAGGCTCAAGAATCTGAGTGGCTGGCTGTAAGAGCCAACACTGAGAACAGCAACAAAGGTGAGCTGGAGTAGAAATCCAGCATTCCATTTTAGGCCAGTGTGTCTCAGAGGCTCATGAGATATCCAAATGGAGACAGCACACAGACAGCTGGGAAAGTACAAATAAAGGCCAAGGGAAAACTCGGGCTTAGCGAGATATCTGGCCACTGCCATTGTAAGACGGCATTTATATTATGAAAGTGGATTAGGTCATCTAGAGAAAGGGAGAGAAGAGGGAGAAAACATGCCCAGTCTATGTGCGTGGGTGCTCACTTGCTTCAACTGCGTCCTCCTCTTTGTGACCCCATGTACTGAAACCTACCAGGCTCCTTTGTCCATGGGATTCTCCAGGCAAGGATGCTGGAGTGGGTTGCCATGCCCTCCTCCAGGGGATCTTCCAAACCCAGGGATCAAACTCGCATCTCTTATGTCTCCTGCATTGGCAGGTAGGTTCTTTACCTGGGACGCCCTCTTAGTCTGTAGGAATCTCAAAATGGACTGGGTGAAAACACAGGAGCCTCCGATGGGGAGGGAGAAAAGGTAACTCTCAGGAGGGGCGTTTTGGAAAGGAAATGTCATTGTGGTTAGGAGAACGCTCCCTGGAGGGGTGCCATGTGCATCCAGGGTAGCGGAAGAACCAGATAACACAGAAACAAAAAATCAACTTTACCACCGTTACTCTGTTAAATATTTTTAATCCTTTTGAAGGTACGAGGAGAGTGAGTGCTGAACTCCGAGGCAGGACTGGGCCTTTGCTAGCACAACCATAAAGTGAAGTTGCTCAGTTGTGTCCAACTCTTTGGGACCCCATGGACTTGTAGCCTACCAGGCTCCTCTGTCCATGGGATTCTCCAGGCAATAGTCCTGGAGGGGATTGCTATTTCCTTCTCCGGGGGACTTTCCCAACCCGGGGTTCGAACCGGAGTCTCCCGCATTGTAGACAGACGCTTTACCGTCTGAGCCACCAGGGAAGCCAGCCGTAAGAGGAGTACAAACATGCCTGATAGAGACTCCCAAGTGTCCACAAGGAGTAGCATCCCTAGGGGCAGCCGCTCTCTGAGCCCGGAAACAGCTAATGATCTCACCTGCCTGCACTTCAGACACCTGCAGTCCCCTGAATTCTGAACCCCAGGGACTCCATATTAGCATTGTTCTCAGGGCATCGATTTGGGGATTTGTATAAAAGAATGTTAAATTCTTTTAGGGGTTAAACAAGGCTTTATTCAGCTCTGCGTTCTGTGCAGCGCCAGCACAGTACCTAATGCAGAGTTAAGTCTTTAATTCGTGCTTTTCAATTGTGGTCAAGATGTAAAAAAAAAAAAAAAAAAAACTTCTGGAAAGCTTTTAGCATTGTCCAACTCTTTGTGACCCCATGGACTCTATAGTCCATGGAATTCTCTAGGCCAGAATACTGGAGTGGATGTCCTTTCCCTTCTCCATGGGATCTTCCCAACCCAGGGATCAAACTCAAGTCTCCTGCATTGCAGGCAGATTCTTTACCAACTGAGCCACAAGGGAAGTCCAATAACACTGAAGTGGGTAGCTTATCCCTTCTGCAGTGGATCTTTCCCACTCAGGAATCAAACCAGGGTCTCCTGCATTGCAGGCTGATTCTTTACCAACTGAGCTATTAGGGAAGCCTGTTTAGGATTGTCAGTGCATTATAAAAGATGGAAGAACCTGGCCCTGAAACTAGCAAAATCAAAACTGAACTAATCTACAAACATATTACTTTTCTAATTTAAAGGAAGATCCTCACACAAGCTAAGTAATTAAAGAAAAAATGAAAAGGGTTAATCACACAAGAGACAGGGTTGTCTGATAATATATTGTTAGGTAGGAGAAAAGCTCAAAGCCCAGCTCAATATTTCTTCCAAACTGAAAAGCATAATTGGAGTGGGCCAGGAACCAGAACCCATAGTGTCTTCAGAAAATGTGCTTTAAAATAATTTACTCCATTTTTAAATTTTAACATTTTTTGGGAGTATAATTACTTTAAAATGTTGCATTCGTTTCTGCTGCATAATGAAGTGAATCAGCCGTGTATACATGTGTCCCCTCTCGTGCCTCCCTCCCTCCATCCCGCCCCCTAGGCTGTCACAGAGCACTGAGCTGAGTCCCCTGTGCTATATAGCAGCTCCCCACTAGCTACCTATTTTATACATGAAAAGTGAAAGTGTTAGTTGCTCAGTCGTGTCCGACTCTTTGGGACTCCATGGACTGTAGCCCACCAGGCTCTTCTGTCCATGGGATTCACTAGGCAATAATACTGGAGTGTGTTGCCATGCCCTTCTCCAGGGGATCTTCCTGACCTAGGGATCAAACCTGGGTCTCCCACACTGCAGGCAGATTCTTTATCCTCTGAGCCACCACATGGGAGAGTACAGGTGTTGATCCTCCTGTCCCTATTCATCTCATTCTCCACTTCACCCTTTGTGTTCACATGTCTGTAGCTCTATTCCTGCCCTGAAAACAGGCTCGCCTGTAAAAAGAAGTTCAATCAACCACCTGGACATTTAAAAAAATAAAAAAATTAGAAGTAATATAATCAAGTGAATTCCCCTATCTGGCATACATTTTTTTCAGCTGAGAAAAAGTTTAAAATCTTGAGTGATCATAATCAATATTGGATAAATAGTTGCTCAATGCAAAAATAAAATAATTTGCTCCAGGGCTCTCATTTGTAACACTTACTCACCCACATGGACTGGAGATCGGGAGAAGGCCATCTCTATGTATGATGTTGCTTTTATGTCTCACACAGGGTAACTAGCCATGGCCGTTCATTCCCGGCATATCACCCAGTTTATCATCTTAAGAGTAGCAAAGAAGTCTTGGAATTTGTAGGAGAGGTTTACATGCAGAGAATGAGGAACAGAGGGAAGAGGAAGATTTAGTGAGAAGCCTGGAAAGGACTAAGAAATGGTGGGGATGAGGTAAGCAAGATAAAGCTATCCTAACCATTTTCAATAAAGCAGAAGCATATAGCACCCTGTGCAGCTAGAAAAGGGAGTCAGGAACACCTGAGAAGTGATCAAGACAAGACTTCAGCTGCTGACCACAAGTTTCGCGTTTGTGTTTTCTGAGCAAAGCACCATGCAGTCCCTTAATTCCTCACTTTTCAAAAGCCCATAACCTGAGTCCTCACTTTCTCCAGCCAGAACAAGATAGCATTCCTCGTGGTCCTAACAGGTCCTAACAGTGGAGGTTCTGAGTGGCACCTTGGGCTCCCCCATGTGGACCTGGTCTACCAGATGCGTTGACAGGCACTGTGGAACTCTGAGAGTCATCTAACCTGTTCTTCTGGTTAGAGACCACAGAAATTACAGAAAATACTTGGAATATTAGAGTCCAGACCCTTCCTCCCAGAATCCACGAGAATCCTAGTCCAACTCCTGGACAAAGGAGAACGTGAACCAGAGATACCCTGCACGTAGGAACAGGGCACACAGTTTCTTAGCTGCAGAACCAAGACAACAACGTTGTCATGGATGAAGTTTCTCACCTTTTGTTTCAATTTGTTTATCTGTAAGTAGGGGTGATCATAGGGCTTCCCAGGTGCTGCTAGTGGTTAAAAAAAAAAACAAAAACAAAACCTTCCTGCCAACACAGGAGATATAAGAGATGTGGGTTCAAGCCCTGGGTTGGGAAGATCCCCTGGAAGAGGGCATGGCAACCCACTCCAGAGTCTTGCCTGGAGAATTCCACAGACAGAAGAGCCTGGCAGGCTACAGACCATGGGCTCATAAACAGTTGAACATGACTGAAGTGACTTAGCAAATGCATGCACGCACAGGGATGAACATGGTCAACCTGATGGGTGGGAGCGGGGAACAAAATCATGGATGTGTGTAAAGTATCTGACACAAAGATTGCTGTGATTAGCACACAGCCCCTGTTCAGTAAATTATCCTCTCCTTCTTTGCCCTTTCTTTCTACCCGCAACATGAAGCTGTACCTAATGCTGTTGGAAATAACAGATTAAAGAAAATGCCATAAAGAGTGAAATAAATCAGAAGAGAAAAACAAATATCAAATATTAATGCGTACATGTAGAACTCTAGAAAAATGGCATTTATGAACTTATTTGCAAATCAGAAATAGACACAGACATAGAAGACAAATATATGGACACCCAGGAGAGGAAAGCGGGGAGGAAGAATTGGGAGAATGTAACTGATGTATAGATAACTAATGAGAACCTACTGCGCAGCACAGAGAATTCTACTCAATGCTCTGCGGTGACCTAAATGGGAAGGAAATTCAAGAAAAGAGGGGATACAGGGATACACATAGCTGATTCACTTTGCTGTAGAGTAAAAACCAGCACAACATTGTAAAGCAACTGTGATCGATAAAAATGAAATTTTAAAAAAGGAAAATGAAAAATAAAGGAAACCCAAACCCTTTTCCACTTTTAAGGGCATCTAGGGAAGTGAATTTTCACACACTCCCCTCCATATTTCAAATGAAGTCTGTTTCTCTATGTCTCATCCACAGAGTGTTAAATAACTTGGAAGCTGTTTATGTTGCTTCCCAAATACTGCTTTAAAAGTCCACTTTTCTTTCTTGGTTGTGATGCCCTCAGCTTGGGTCAGGAAGCTCTAGGTAAGAGCTCGTGGCTCTCAGACTCTCAACAGACGCTTCAAGCCAACCCATTCTCCACAGACTAAGCTAGGAGAGGTTGCAGCTCCCCAGAGGAGAGCTGAATTCACTTCCTTCTGCAGCTCCGCAGGGGCCAGAATGAAATGAATTTCGTTGATTTGATTTTTCTCCCTTTGTTTCTTGATGAGTCTGGCTAATGGTTTATCAATTTTATTTATCCTCTCAAAGAACCAGCTTTTGGCTTTGTTGTTTTTGCTATGGTCTGTTTTGTTTCTTTTGCATTTATTCCTGCCCTAATTTTTAAGATTTCTTTCCTTCTACTAACCCTGGGGTTCATGATTTCTTCCTTTTCAAGTGTAGAATTAGTTAGGTTATTTATTTGACTTTTTTCTTGTTTCTTGAGGTGAAAGCTCAGAGATAAATCCATGCACCTATGGACACCTTATCTTTGACAGAGGCAAGAATATACAATGCAGAAAAGACAATCTCTTTAACAAGTAGTTCTGGGAAAACTGGTCAGCCACTTGTAAAAGAATGAAACTAGAACACTTTCTAACACCGCACACAAAAATAAATTCAAAACGAATTAAAGATCTAAATGTAAAACCAGAAACTATTAAACTCCTAGAGGAGAACATAGGCAAAACACTCTCCGACATAAACCACAGCAGGATCCTCTATAACCCACTTCCCAGAATATTGGAAATAAAAGCAAAAATAAACAAATGGGACCTAATTAAAATTAAAAGCTTCTGCACAACAAAGGAAAATATAAGCAGGGTGAAAAGACAGCCTTCAGAATGGGAGAAAATAATAGCAAACAAAGCAATGGACAAAGAATTAATCTCAAAAATATACAAGCAACTCCTGCAGCTCAATTCCAGAAAAATAAATGATGCAATCAAAAAGTGAGCCAAAGAACTAAACAGACATTTCTCCAAAGAAGACATATAGATGGCTAACAAACACATGAAAAGATGCTCAACATCACTCATTATAAGAGAAATGCAAATCAAAACCACAAATCAATCTCACACTGGTCAGAATGGCTGTTATCCAAATGTCTACAAGCAATAAATGCTGGAGAGGGTGTGGAGAAAAGGGAACCCTCTTACACTGTTGGTGGGAATGCAAACTAGTACAGCCACTAGGGACAACAGTGTGGAGATTCCTTAGAAAACTGGAAATAGAACTACCACATGACCCAGCAATCCCACTGCTGGGCATACACACTGAGGAAACCAGAATTGAAAGAGACACGTGTACCCCAATGTTCATCGAAGCACTATTTATAATAGCCAGGACATGGAAGCAACCTAGATGTCCATCAGCAGATGAATGGATAAGAAAGCTGTGGTACATATACAAAATGGAATATTACTCAGCAATTTAAAAGAATACATTTCAATCAATTCTAATGAGATGGATGAAACTGGAGCCTATTATACACAGTGAAGTAAGCCAGAAAGAAAAACACCAATACAGCATACTAATGCATATATATGGAATTTAGAAAGATGGTAACGATAACCCTGTATGTGAGACAGCAAAAGAGACACAGATGTATTGAACAGTCTTTTGGACTCTGTGGGAGAGGGCAAGCGCGGGATGATTTGGGAGAATGGCACTGAAACATGTATATTATCATATGTGAAATGAATCGCCAGTCCAGGTTTGATACATGAGACAGGGTGCTCAGGGCTGGTGCACTGGGATGACCCAGAACAATGGGATGGGGAGGGAGGTGGGAGGGGGCTCAGGACGGACAACACACGTACATCCATGGCGGATTCAAGTCAATGTATGGCAAAACCAATACAATATTGTAAAGTAAAATAAATCAACAGAAAAAATAAAAAAGGCAGAGCCAAACTCCCCGCCCCCCAAAATAAAAAAATGAATTTTGCATGCGCCGTCCATGGTGAGCAGTAAAGATGGCAGAGCTGCGGCCCTGGCACTGGGGCGCCAGGATGGCGGGGACGCCGGCTTCCTTAGTGTGGCCCACAGAGAAGGCCACAGCCCACCCAGGCCACCCTTATGCTGAAAAAAAAAATGAAAGTAGCCTGGGGAATGATGAAGGAAATACAGTATTGAGGATGGAAAGTTTCTCCAGTATCTGTGGCATTGGATAAAGTAAAAACACCTTCAGCCGTAAACAGATAAAACAACTTCCTAAAGATAAGCCTGAACGTGTTGGTGAGAAAGTTGGTGTCTGAACCAGGGCTTGAAATGGCATTTCTTACACTTTAGAGTATACAAACACAAAAGGAGACTCTGGCAAAGAAGTTATTCAAGATGGAGTCAGAGCGTTCATCCAGAAGAAAGCACAGCTAACACTGTCAGGAACAGAAATGGGCTATGTCGAACCAAATGATCCAGTGAGTTTGTGTTCAATAACCCAAATATCAAAGGAACGTGTGGCTGTGGAGAAAGCTTTAACATTTGACTCCTGAGGCATGCTCCGGCTATAGGTCCCTGGAGAGCTGTGTTAGCTCTAGGGCTCTTTGAAGAATCACGTGACTGTCACGTGCTTAAGGCGTGTAATGTATGGCTGCCTTATATTGAAAACAAAGTGATGCATTTGAATATGAAAAAAAAATAAAAGAATTTCACAGACTCTCAATAGCCATATGGACCCACTAGTCATTTGGCTATTTCTATGTAGCCAATTCAAACAGCAACTAATGAGAAATATGTTTTAGGTCCATAAATTTTGGCAGGAAAAAAAATGAAGAAAAGAGATACAATGTGCAGGAATGGGAGATAACACAGGTCTTGGAATCCACACAAGATGCAAAGAGTTGAGTGTCATCCCTCTTAACTTGATTACTCCTCTCATATCATAAATATATATTGTTCCCCAAACTTTGGTCATCACATTGATTTCCCTTTAAATCTTGCTCACCACCTGCCTCTTCTTTCTTAATCTTGAAGAATAGAAAAGCTAGGCAGATGCAAAAGAATAAAATATGACTACATGCGTATAGAGTTTAGTTCAACTCAAGCATGTTTCCTATGAGGAATCCTGAGAGAGTTGCATTGTAGGGATCCGAGCACAGAAAGTCCCCCAAAGACAAAAGTTAAAATAACTTACTCTCAGCTTAGCTGTAAATCAAAAGAAGAAAGAAGAGAAGGTTTTACCAAGGTTATTTAAGTTTCAGGGAAGACATGTTGGCTTTAGGACATCTGGTCTTTATCTAACTTAAAAAAGGCTTAGATTTCAAAAATGAAACTATGCAAGTGATTAGTCAGTCATTTTGTAAAAATGCTTTGGACTTCTGATGTTACTATGGAAAAGGAAAATAAAACAGCTTCAGCACAGCCCCAGTAAGCTTAGTCCATGGACAGCACATTAAATCCTGAATTACATACTCCACCAAACACTTCCTAATGAGCCATCCAACTCTCTGATGTATATAATATGCCTTTTTAAAAATGCATGAATGCGTATTCTACCCACTGATTTGGATGGCTCCTTTGGGTTATTTAAGTTTCAAAGTAGTCCATCAGTCTCCTAGGTATAACATTCTGTGAATGCCTTAAACGTGAAAATTCAGAAATTAGAAGCTCAAAGTACCTTGAAGGGGAACAATATATCAGCCCCTAAACCAGGCTATATTCCAAGGCAAGGTTGACAAGGCAGCCACCTCCCCGAGTTTCCCATCTTTTATCAGTTTGGGTCACAGTCTCTAAAGCAGCTGTAAATCTGTTCAACTCCATTATACAACTCCAGCTTGTTTTATATATAATTAGAATCCAGTGAGCTCCTCTGCTTCCCAGATGGCACAGTGGTAGAGAACCCACCTGCCAGTGCAGACGACTCAGGTTCTATCCCTGGGTTAGGAAGTTCCCCTAAAGGAAGAAATGGCAACCCACCACAGTATTCTTTCCTGGGAAGTCCTTTGGACAGAGGAGCTGGTGAACCACAGTCCCTAAGATTGCAAGGAGGTGGACATGACTGAGGTACTGAACAAGCACAACCTCCTTTGACTCCTGTCTATGATGCTATTATCTGACGGGTTCTTGAATTCTGGGAGGTGATCATCCTGAGCAGGGACAGAGAAAATGTTCAAACCCCCAAGATTGGGTCCCCATGGGCTGTTCTGCAAGGACTGTGAAGATTGGGGCTCCCCAGCCTAAGGAAGATGGTGGATCCAAAAAGGAAATACTTGTGGGTAGAAAAGAGAGAACAGATCGCATGAAGGGCTTACAGATAAAGAGCGAATACAACCCTTTTTCTGGGGAAGCACAGGAAATAAACAATGCACTGCTCAGCAAGCCAAGGGATCCAGATGGCAGAAGGGAGAGGGAAGGGTGAAGATGTAGGTGTAAAGCAGGAAGGAAGTAACTTTACCTTGGAAACTTCACTGTGCCAGACACTCTTATTTAGCCCCCCTTGCAATGTGACAGGTAAATGGAATGACCTTCATTCTACGGAGAAGGGAACTGAAGTTCAGAGAGGTTCAGAAATGTACCAGAAATCACACAGCTCAGAGTGGAATCAGAACTCACACAAAGCCTTTTGTGCTCCACTTGGCTAAAGAAGGATGTAGTACAACTGAATCCCAGGTATTGCAGAGATAGAAGGGTATGTCTGGAAGAGCCCAGAGGTATCATTCAGCACAGCCTAACTGCCTGGGTCATGTTTCCTCAACTGTAAAAGACAAAGCTCACTTCGTAGGGTCATTGTGAGAGTTGAGTTAATATGAATTTAGCATACAACATGTGTGCCCAGCCACTGAAATTCTTACATCAGTGGAAGCTAATTGCCGTTATATTGCTTGGTTAATGATTTATTTCTCTAATCTGCTTATGGAGGTTTATATTAGACTGGCCGAAATGTTCCTTCAAGTTATTCCTTAAGATCTTATGCAAAAACCCAAATGAACTTTTAAGCCAACCCAACATTATGGGCCCATAGCTATGTATACTTTAGAGCAAGTGTTTGAGGCTGTTTCAAGTTTCTATAGACATGACTCATATTATTCCAACAGTATGGAAATCATAAATTAAGATGATCTGGATATGATTTGAGTAGGACAGGCTTGTTGGAAATTTTTAGATCATGACCCTTGTTTGAAAAAGTAAGACCAGGAAAGCTGCTTCTTTCCTAAGGTTGAGGTATGACAGAAATGCATCTGTCATCTCCATATAATTTAGATTTATAAAGAGCTGATGTAAACCTCAACACTGATGGCACAGGAAGGGGAGAAGGAGCTGGTCTAATCTGATGCCCTCATTGGACACGAGTGGCCTGGCAGCTCAGAAGAGTCCGGTGTGTCATAGGCGAGTCTTGACAGCCCTTTCCAGGGTCTGGACACTGATAGTTGCACTCTGCTGGTGTCCCAGAGGTGCTGTAGTCACCCTAAAGCACAGTCAGGAAAGACACACGGTCTGTGAAGTCACCTATAAGACAGTGCAAGTATCATGGTGTCAGTGGGTGGAGCAGATGACATCAGTGAAAACAGACCTCATTGACCTCAAGGATCATCCTTTCTAAGATTACTCAGACATAACAAAGAAGCAAGACATTTCCACCACAGCCTCAAAGGACACACGCACAGACCCCAAGAGTGCAGGAGGAGACCTGCCCAGGGGCAGCTTTGTCTCTCTGTGCTGAGAGATGACTTCCCACCATAGCACAACCCTCATGGATGAGACCACAGGGGAAGTGTCCACGTATCCTCTGTCAGTGGTAGTGCCGCTTCTCGAGAGAACGCAAACGCCCTCAGAGTGCCCATCAACCTGTGAACGCCCCCCTTTACTTTCTTCCCAATGGTTCCTCACTTTTCCATGATGCTCCACACTCTAAAAATTTTTACCTTGAGATATAAAGATGAGAAGGAAAGAAAAATGGAAGTGCCTTCGCTGCATTTTGTTGTTGTTTTTCCAGATCCCAAGTCCTGGACACAGGCTAGGGTACCATTTCTTCAAGTCGTCCTCACCATCTCAAATTTTGTCTTGCCCAAGCTGGAAGCCACAGGCTATTCCCTGCATCCTAGCACTTTGTATTCATCAGGCCACTGTATGTCTTGCCTGAGCCATCCTGGTGGTGCGGCGGGCATTACAGGTAATCAGAGAAGCCAAACAGAGTCACAGCTGGGCTGGGAGACAAGAAAAAACAGCTCTGATGATTTTCCTTGTAAGGCTGATCTGACGTAACCGCAAGATTCTGACACAAAGAAGCCCAGGTTGTAAGTGCTGTGCTTAAAAATGAGACAAGGGGAAATACTTTCCTTAAATTTGTCCATAGGGCTTCCCAGGTAGCTCAAATGGTAAAGAATCTGCCTGCAGTGTAGATCATCTGGGTTCGATCTCTGGGTTGGGAAGATCCCCTGGAGAAGGGCATGTCAACCCACTCCTGTATTCTTGAGGAGAATTCCATGGACAGAGGAGCCTGGTGGACTATAGCCTTGGACTTGCAAAGAGTCGGACATGACTGAGTGACTAACACACACAATGTCAGTAGGATTAATTGAAATCATCCTAACTGCAGATGTCAGTCTACTTTCCTAGAGGCTGTACATTTCACGTGGGCTCACATTGCTGCTGTCCCTGCCTTGCCCTTCGGGCTGTAAGGCCCCTTAACATGCGCCTGATAATAGCCCAACTCAGGGATGATTTCCTGTGTTCTGAGAAGTTGACTGACATGCAGACAAAAGTTTACCCCAACTGTTCCCTGGTGCTTCTTCTATCAAGAGGATGGAAGAAACTTATGCACAAATGTCCCCAGGAGCAAAGTCCAATGACTATAATTCATAAGGTAAGAATGACAGAGAGAAAAGATCCCTGCAGACAGAAATTCTAGGGGGATCAGAGGAGGTGGTAGAGACAGGAAGTGATGGAGATGGAGAGGGAAAGACCCTTCAGAGAAATTTCCTCTAATAGCTAATGCAACCTGACCATCAGCTGGCCTCAGGGTACTGACTAGCTCTCCCCTCTGCTTTACTGCCCAGAATCCTGCCCTGGGAGACACTGACTTAGCCATTTCCTTACTCAGATCCTATTATCTTAGCAGCGTTCCTGGCACCAAGTCCACTTTCTGAGTGGAAAGGTCTTGAGAAAAAACGGGAAAGAAGTTGAGCTGTCAGTCAATCTTCTTGACACCGTTTCTCTGTTTGTTTGTTGTCAGCTTAGTTTGGAAGGAATTTTCTTTCTCTTCCTTTTGGGCATAAGATTCTCTCACCCCAAATGAAGTATTTTGAAGCTCAGTCCGGCCTGTTCTGAACTGCAAAAGACTGAGTTAATTAACATTTCATGGGCTGATTACTTTCAACCTTTTTTGTTGGCACATTGAGGAAATATATTAGTGGTTACTAACTAAAGGTATTGATATACCTTTACACTTCTTCAAATTCTTAGATTCCTAGAACTAAGTTAAGGAAAAAAGGGAGGATATCTGTTGAATTTATGAAAAAGTGAAGCTCTGACCTTATTCTGTAACCTATGTTTGTAATTGAGTTTTGGGAGCTGAGACCATTTTGTCAGTATAATGACAGCTCAGATTTACTGTGTGTTTTTCATGTGTAAGAAATATGATAATTTTTCATGTGCCATGTTATTTAGCTCTCATAATTCTATGAGATACATGTGAGTATCAATCCCATATTAAAGGTGAGAAAATTAAAGTTTAAAAGTCAAGAAAATTGCGCAAGATCACAAAGTTAGTGCACACCAGAGGAGGGACTTAACATGAGAATCTGTCTCTGAAGACAATGCATTTAATCTCATCGATGCTGACCTAACCCTATGACAATGCAGTCAATATTTCTGGAGTACAAAGGCGGTAAAAGAAAAATCCACTTGCAATTCCAGGGTGCATTATTTTTTTCTCACGATTACCCCGAGCACTTATTATCTCCACCCAGGAGCAGCTAGGCTGGATGGGCTGGCTCTGGTGTCTTCACACGGTGGCAGTCAAGCTGGCGGTTGTGTCTTGAGACAAACCAGGACCTGGGACCTGGGATCCTTTGTTGCAGTCTTGCACCCAGACCAGACAGATGCCTCTTCCAGCGAAAAAAACCCACAAATTATATGGGACTAAAAACAGCTGTGTGCATGTGCAGTTGGGGCAAATTATGGACAAGAGTATACAAAAAGACCAAAAGCCCAATTGCCACTTCTGAAGGGCCAGAAGCAAAAATGGGGTACTGTGCATGCCCCTTGCACACAACACCACCAAAAGGGTGGGCAAACCATCTAAAGCCTGATCCCTGGACACACCCCTACCCTCACTCCTTGTAAGGAAACAGTTTGCCCCTACTCCTCGGGGAGTGAGCTAGCAAGGGAACATGTTACTTATTTTCACTTCTTCCTGCTGCATCAGGAGCCCTAGTAAAGCCTTGCATGAATTTCTGTTGATTGAAAATGAAAGTGAAAGTCACTTGGTCGTGAACGACTCTTTGCGACCCCGTGGAATTCTCCAGGCCAGAATACTGGAGTGGGTAACCTTTCCAGGGGATCTTCCCAACCCAGGAATCAAACCCAAGTCTCCCTCATTGCATGCAGGCAGATTCTTTACCAGTTGCACCACAAGGAAAGCCCTCTGTTGTTTGAGGAAGGCCAAAAACCCTGGCTGGTAACAGACTGACAGCGTGACTAGGGCTACGACACTTGCTCACTCATGTTACTGTTGAGAGTTTCTTGCTGACTGACAGCCAGAGACCCCTGTTTCTCAATGCATGGTCACTCCACAGCCCCCCAAGGATCCTCATGACATGGCAGCTGCATACGACCCAAGAGGGACAGAGTCCAGATGGGAGCTCAAAGTTTTTAGAGCCCAGGAGAAACGTACCATCAGCTCTGTCAGATCCTATGGGTCACACAGCTCAGTCCTGGTACAAAGAGGGAGGAGGGGCTACAGGAGAGTGTGAACACCAGGAAGCGGGAATCCCTGGGGGCCACCTTGGAAGCTGTCTACGCTCCTTCCTTTTCTCCACTGTTCCCTAAGCACAGAATGCCTTTACCCTCTTATCTGCCTGCCTTACTTCTACTCATCCTAAAAACTGACTCAAATGTAATTTTTCTGTAAAGTTGTTGTTAATCACTAAATTGGGTCTGATTCTTTGTGATCCCATGGAGGCAGCATGCCGGAGGGTGGCAGAAGGCAGAAGGACTGAAGCCTTCCCTGTCCTTCACCATCTCCTAGAGTTTACTCAAACTCGTGTCCATTGAGTCAGTGATGCCATCTGACCATCTCATCCTCTGTCACCCCCTTAACCTCCTGCCCTCAGTCTTCCCCTGTTTTTCATGACCCTGGTAATTGTTAACACACTGACCAAGTTACACTGTGAATAATTGTTTACAGGTTGTCTTCTGAATCTCTCAAAAAGGAGAGACAAGGCTTGCTTGCCCTCAGAGAATTTACTTTGAGAAGTGATTCCCTAAAGAACCAAAGGGGGCACTAAGAAGAATGAGAGAAGGCAAAAGCAATCCAAGAAGCAACTGTTGAACTGCTCAACCCCGTAGGCAGCTGGGTTCCATCCAGTGGGACTGTTAATGACCCAGGTGCTTGGACTCTTTAATCAGTAGAAATAGACAAGAGGCCAGATGAGAAATTCAGGTAAGGCTTTACTGGGATTCATGCTGCAGCACAAAGGAGGGAAAACAAGTAACAGGCCTCCCTTGTTTGCTCCCTGCTGGAGCTTGAGCTGGTCTTTGAAACGGGGTGAGTGCAGGGATGGGTCCAGAGGTTGGGCTGGAGGGCTGCCCATGCTGTTGGTAGTGCAGGGAGAATGTATGGCACCCTACATTTGCTCTTGGTTCATCAGAAGTGGCAGTTGAGTTTTTGGTCTTTTTGTATCTTACCATTCATACTTTGCCCCAACTAAGTGCACACAGTTATTTTTAGTCCCTTATGGTTTCTTTGTATCTGCTGCTCAAGGAGACATGTGTCCAGGTGCAAGCACCTGTGACAGCCAAGGGTCACAGGTCTGAGCCTGTCTCAAGGCCCTCTGACAGACTGTCTTAAGTGTGCCTGGAATAGTCTGCTTAGAGAAAAATGACTATTTAGTATCCAAGTCCTCTCCCCGCAGTGATCAAGGGTACATTCAGAGAGTATTGGCAATGATGCAACAAACAGAAGATGTAGGGTATATAGGAAGTGCCCTCAGGATACACCTGTGTGTAGCAGTGGCCAAAACAAAATGATGGGGTGGGAGGATATAGCTGCTGAACATAATGTATGGATCCCAATTAAAGCCAGAGGTTGTGCATCGTTTTTCTTTGAGTCCTAGAGTATAGAACAGGGCCTGGTGATAGTGGTGGTTTAGCCACTCAGTCGTGTCTGACTCTTGCAACCTCATGGACTGTAGCCTGCCAGGCTCCTCTGTCCATGGGGATTCTCCAGGCAAGAATACTGGTATAGGTTGCCATTTCTTTCTCCAGGGGATCTTCCTGACCAAGAAATCGAACCCAGATCTCCTGCACTGCAGGCAGATTCTTTACTGACTGAGCTATAAGGGAAGCCCCAGAACAGGGCCTAGAAGCTGGAAGACCTGTGGCAAACTGTTCAACCATCCTGGAGAATCTTAATTTATTCAACAAATATGTACTAAGCCTGTACTAAGAGGTAAGTACCATGCAAAATACAGATAATCTTGTTGAAGTGATTGACAAAATAATTAGTAATGTACAGGTACTGGCCAATCAATCCATTCCCTGGTGACTCAGCAGTAAAGAATCTGCCTGAAATGCAAGAGACCTGGGTTCAATCCATGGGTCAGGAAGATCCCCTGGAGAAGGGCATACAACCCACTCCAGTACTCTTGCCTGGAGAATCCCATGGACAGAGGAGCCCCACGGGCTACAGTCCATAGGGTTGGACATGACTGAAGTGACTAAATAGCAGCAGCAGCAGCAGTGCAAGTACTGGGCAATCAAGCAGTAGGGTTAATTATCCTAGAATTCACTTTCTTAATTCAGACGTGGGGGTCTGGTGATCAGGTGGCTCAGACTCCACCCTCCCAACGCAGGGAGCCCCAATTCAATCTCTGGTCAATAAACTAGATCCCACAGTCTGCAACTAAGAGTTCACATGCCACAGATAAAAGATCCTGCAAAGATCTGGCATGTTGAAACTAAGACCCAAGGCAGCCAAATAAATAAATATTTAAAAAACAAATAAACAAGTTTGGAAACGGTTGAACACTGAGGCATAAACCAAAAATATTTACGCACATATCCAACAATGGACCTTTTAAGACATAGGCATGGAGTATGAAGGAAAGAGATGACTTAGGGAGCCATCAAGAGAGGAAAAAGGAGAATGGTCATTGAATACACATACAGAAGGAAAAGGCATTTCCAGGTAAGAGGGAGGGTGGTGAGAAATAATATGCATGAAAGCACAGATCGACCATTTCAAAATGAATGGACCATTCCTTGACACGGCTGGAAATGAATCAGAAATACAAATAATAAAAGTCTCAAGAATTATCGAGCCTCAAGATAGAGAAGTGAAAGGTACAAACAGCATATAAAGATGGGATGTGCAGGGTCATATTAAAGATGTAAAAGTTTATTCTAAGGAGTGACTAAAAGGAAATTTTCATGCTCCTCTATCGTTTGCACGCCAAGCTTCTGGGAGGACTGCACAGAAACATTTATTGGTCAATAAATGGACAAGAGTTTACACTTCTCATTTTAAAATGAGCAGACTAAATTAAGAAAACCGCAAGACACTGTTCCTTCCACCCTACTTAGGAAGGCAAACAGGAAAAGCTCTAAAAATCATTTTTTCAAACCTGTCAGAGAACGAAGGACACAAAGAAGCCTAAATGAACTAAGACATAGAAAATAGCCATCTTTCTGGGAGAAAAGAGAGTCGAGGCTGCCCAGCCCCAGTGGAGGGTGGAGGAGGAGACTCCTCTTTAGGACAGGACCTGTGCTGCAAGAGAAGCTCAAAGATGATTCATAGACCCAGGAAAATGCCACGTGGAAACTGAGATCACAAAGGAAGAACACCAGAAAGGGGAAACTTGAGGGTAAACATAGAACTCTTTTAAAATGATCATACTATGCTGTGTCCATGCTTAGTCCCTTCAGTCGTGTCTGACTCTTTGCTATCCCATGGACTGTAGCCTGCCAGGCTCCTCTGTCCATGGAATTCTCCAGGCCAGAACACTGGAGTGGATTGCCATTTCCTTCTCCAATCATATTATACTAAATTTCTTTAAAAGCGTATTGATTAAGACAAAATAATGAAAGTATTTTGTAGGGTTTATAACATATCACGATGACGATTTAAAAGGAATGCACAACATAAGAGGTGCAAGTTAAGCTTTACTGGGGGCAAAATGAGGACTGCAGCCTGGAAGACAGCATTCCAATAGCTCTGAGAAACTGCTCCAAAGAGGTAGGGGGGACAGTCCGTATATGAGTGATTTTGGTGAAGGGGGAGTACATGCAATCAAGCATGTTTTTTGTTGTTTTTTTTTTTGCAGGTTTCTGCTAGTCCCAAGGGGCAGCAGTAGTCAACATGAAGGATTTTAGTGCTCTTGTAGATATAAGGGGATACAAGAACTGGGCTCACAAAATCGGCTTCTGAAAATTCCTATCTGAAGAGCTGTTCTGCCAGTTTTTCCCAGAGCACAGAGTGCCTCATTTCTGCTCTCCACCCTGAACTCCTTTCAGAGTGTGTTGAAAGTCAGCAACTGTAGCAACCCATAATTTAATCTTTGTAGAAAGTAGATGGCAAGTGCCAATGGCAAATGTCAATTTGTGGTTGACAATGGAAGAAAGAAATGACTAGAGCATAGAGGGCCGGAGGGAAATAAATTTAACTCTGATGTTACAAATTCTTACACAGGACAGATGAACAAGTGAGGCGAATAGGAACTAAAAATAGCAAATGATAGACATAAACCCACCACAGTGATAATTATATCTAAGTATACAACAACAACAAAACGGGAATTGAAAGACAGTATCTAAGAAAATGGAGGAAGACCCAACTATTTGTTGCCTAAAGACTTTTTTTTTTTTTTCAAATAAAAACACAAATTGGTTGAAAGTAAAAGGAGGGGAACTGATCTAACATACAAACAATAAGCAAAGAGAAGCTGGAGTCTTGGCTGTATTAATATCAGACGAGGTAAATGTCAAGACAGAAACTGTTTTAAGAGAAAAAGA
This sequence comes from Budorcas taxicolor, assembly GCF_023091745.1. Classification (NCBI taxonomy): domain Eukaryota; kingdom Metazoa; phylum Chordata; class Mammalia; order Artiodactyla; family Bovidae; genus Budorcas; species Budorcas taxicolor. The sequence goes on from NC_068922.1 coordinate 6,705,577, forward strand.
AGGACTGGACTTCCCTGGTTGCACAAGAGGTAAGAATCCACCTGCCAGTGCAGGGGACATTGGTTCGATTCCTGGTCCAGGAAGATTCTGTAAGCCACAGGGCAACTAAACACATGGGCCACAGCCCCTGAGCCTACACTCTACAGCCCATGAGTCACAGCTACGAAGCCTGCGTGCCCCAACAGCTGAGCCCATGGGTCTAGCACCTGTGCACCCCCACAGAGCACACACTCACCACAACTAGAGAAAGCCCCCCCAGAGCAGTGAGGACCCAACACGGCCAGAAATAAACAAAGAAAATCATATTGTAAAAGAGATAAAGATAATCATAAAAGAAACTTAAGTAATCCTAAATAGGGGAAATGTTGAATCACAGAACTTCCAAACACATGAAGCAAAACTAACATAACTGAAGGAATAGTCAAATTCACAGTAAGAGATGTCAACATTAGCTCAGTTATTGATAGAACAATCTAGGAGCAAATATTTGCAATGCACATCAGTGATAAAGAACGTGTATCTAGAAGATGCAAAGAACTCTTACAACTCAATAATAAGACCCCCCCAAAAAAAAAATCCAGTGTAAAAACTGGGCAAAGGACTTAAGCAGACACATCAAAGAAAATACAGTAATGGACAATGAGAAGAGGAAAAGATACTCCCTCCCATTAGTCACCAGGGAAATGGAAAATAAAACCGTGGTGAGATGCCATTGCACATCCACTGGAAGATCTGAAATTAAAAAGATCAGAAATGCCATGTCACCAAACATGTAAAGGCATTGAAACTATGATGCAACACATTGTTAATCAAAGGTAAGAGGGCTTAACCAGTTTGGAGAGCAGTTTGCCCTATAACCCAGGAATTCTGGCCATTTAACAGGAGAAACGAAAACCAGTGTTCACACAAAGCAGCTTTATTTAGTCAGTCAGTCAGTTCAGTCACTCAGTCGTGTCCGACTCTCTGCCACCCCATGAATCGCAGCACGCCGGGCCTCCCTGTCCATCACCAACCCCCAGAGTTCACTTAAACTCATCCATTGAGTCGGTGATGCCATCCAGCCATCTCATCCTCTGTCATCCCCTTCTCCTCCTGCCCCCAGCCCCTCCCACATCAGAGTCTTTTCCAATGAGTCAGCTCTTCGCATGAGGTGGCCAACGTACTAGACTTTCAGCTTTAGCATCATTCCTTCCAAAGAAATCCCAGGGCTGATCTCCTTTAGAATGGACTGGTTGGATCTCCTTGCAGTCCAAGGGACTCTCAAGAGTCTTCTCCAACACCACAGTTCAAAAGCATCAATTCTTCGGCGCTCAGCTTTCTTCACAGTCCAACTCTCACATCCATACATGACTACTGGAAAAACCATAGCCTTGACTAGATGGACCTTAGTCGGCAAAGTAATGTCTCTGCTTTTGAATATGCTATCTAGGTTGGTCATGACTTTCCTTCCAAGGAGTAAGCGTCTTTTAATTTCATGGCTGCAGTCACCATCTGCAGTGATTCTGGAGCCCAAAAAAATAAAGTCTGACACTGTTTCCACTGTTTCCCCATCTATTTCCCATGAAGTGATGGGACCAGATGCCATGATCTTTGTTTTCTGAATGTTGAGCTTTAAGCCAACTTTTTCACTCTCCTCTTTATTTACCATAGTGCAAATCCAGAATCAACCCGATTATCTGTCACCAGGGAAATGTAGAAACAAATTGTAGTATATTGTGGTACACTCATATAATGAGATACTAGAAAGCAATAAAAAAGAACAAACTGTATTCATACCATGTGGATGACTCCTTTAAAGACTCTATGTTGCTCAAAAGAAGCCAGACACTAAAAGACCATCCTGCATGGAATCCAGGAACAGGTGAAAATAAAGTGTAGGGCTAGAACCCAGAAAAGTGTTGCTCCTAGTGTGAGGACAGAATTTCTGGAAAGGGGCATGAGGGGGCTTGCTAGAAGGATAGAAAATGATCGATAGCTTATTTGGGGTGGAAATGACTTGAGTTCCCCCAGGTCCCTAATACATGAGTATCAGAGTCCATTAAATTCAATAAGAATAGTAAGATCTGTTTATGGTATTTACACAAATCATACCTCAGACCCCTCTGCTCCCCGCCACCCCGCCAAAATTAGGGAACTTGAAAGCCTTTACATTAACCAGATGTCACTGCAATAATGCCCAAATAACCCCAAGGCTCAATGGCTGCAACAGCAAACGCTCGTTTCTTGCTCACAAGTGTGCAGGTTGACTGGTCATCCTTCAGGATGTGTCCTCCTGGGGATTCTAGAAACTGCCCAGGGCAAGATCTTCTCATGGCTGACTGAAGTTGAAGGGCAGTGGGAAGTGAGAACACTTAGACCCTCAGCTTTTAGCTAGCATCCTGCCAAGGCCACCGTCCATTGGCCAAACGCAGCCATCTGGGCAAGTCCAGAACCCCTGGAAGGATACCCCACGCCCATGAGCCAGGACAAGGGTGGAGAGGGGAGGGGAAGAGTGGGTACACATGCACCACAGCCTCCCCGCCTCCGGGCCGTGTAAGAGGGAGGACAAACCCAGGGCTTTCCTGACAGCTAGCCCAGCATCTCTGCATCAGCCCACACTGTCTCCATGTGGTCTGGAAGCTAAGAGACCACAGCTGTGTCCCAGAGGCAAGTTCCAGCACATCTTCACACTGACTGCCAGAGAAGTGTGAGGAAACCAGAACCACAGTGCTCCATGCAGATCTGATGGAAAGCTTCTCCCTGGTTTCCCTGGTGTTGGGGAAGCTGCCTCCCTCCCAGGGAGACACAGAGCTCTGCATCTTCACTGGGAGGAGAAACCTCTGTTCCTAGAAAGAAATGCAATACAGCCATCTAATGGATCCTGGCTGCCATAGGCCGGCTTCTGCTTCCCCAGGACCACCTGAAGTGGATGACAACGCCCGTCTGAGCAGAGGGGTCCACGGACAGAGGTGAAGGGCTGTCATTGGCCTGTTCAATGATTTACAGCAGCTGCTCTTCGACTCTTTGGGGAGCAGTATTACCTGACCTCAACCCACCCCAACATAAACACCCAAGAAGGAGACTAGACAAAACTCTGTCCTACAAAAAGCAAAGAAAGGAGGCCAATTTTCACCCAGTTACACCTGGCGGAGACCAGGCCCAGTGAGGCCATTTCTGCCTTGAGTACTTAGATAAATCAACCAGAAAGAAACTCCAGCTTCCTTGTTCCTTCTAGGCATGCTGAACTGTCTTACTCCCTGTGTGATCGAGGACACAGAGTCAGCCCAGCAAAATCTCTGAGTTCCTTTCCAGAAAACTGTGGTCTGGCCCCAGGCAGAATCTGAGCTTTCCCCCAAGCTCATGACTGCAGGCATTTGTCCACGAATGCAGTCAACTGGAGAAGTCATCCGATCCTGTCCACTTATCCAACGAACAGTCACTGCTCACCTGCTGGATGTCAGGAACTCTGCTCAGCCCTCGGGCTAATGCTGTGAATGAGAACAACGTTGTCGCTTCCTGCCCAGAGCTTATACACAATAGATGAGATAGATACTGGTGAAGCAGTTAAAGTGTGATGGGAGGTGAGGAGCAGAATTTCAAAGGGGTCTTTGGAGCTTCAAGAGCTGCAGGAAGGACTCCCATGTCATCATAAGGGCGGCCAGATCCTTGAAAAGGGCCTTGTGCTTCGTGCTTTCCTGCAGTTTTTTTTTTTTTTTTTTCCCTGAATGCTTCAAGTTCCACAGTGTTCTGTAAGCCTTCTCCCGCTTCTTATGGTTTCAAGCTCAAGAGCATTTGAATGCACTTATATTTTTACAAACCTAAGTGGGAAAGTTTACCTCTGACTATACTCTATGGAGGACAGAAATAGTTTGGGGAATCTCAGAGGCAGTGACTAAGGAAGCGGTGACCCCAGAGGCCACACCCAGGCCCCTCCTATACTCTCCCATCTCTTTCAAGACTGAGGTGGATATTGAGCATCTTTTTCATGTGCCTGTTGGCCATTTGCATGACTTCTTTGGAAAAATGTCTATTTAGGTCTCCTGCCCATTTTTGACTGAGTTGTTTGGGGTTTTTTTTTTAATAGTAAGCTGTATGAGATGTTTGTATATTTTGAAAATTAATCTCTTCTCAGTAGCACCATTTGCAAGATGCTCAATATCGCTAATTACTAGAGAAATACAAATCAAAACTGCAATGGGGTGTCACTCACCTCACACGTGTCAAAATGGCCATCATTAAAAAGTCTATAAATAATAAATGCTGGAGAGGATGTGGAGAAAAAGGAACCCTCCTACACTGTTAGTGGGAAGGTAAATTGGTACAGCCACATGGAGAACAGTAGGCTGCTGCTGCTGCTGCTGCTGCTGCGTCGCTTCAGTCGTGTCCGACTCTGTGTGACCCTGTAGACGGCAGCCCACCAGGCTCCCCCATCCCTGGGATTCTCCAGGCAAGAACACTGGGGAGGGTTGCCATTTCCTTCTCCAATGCATGAAAGTGAAAAGTGAAAGTGAAGTCACTCAGTTGTGTCCGACTCTTAGCGACCCCATGGACTGCAGCCTCCCAGGCTCCTCCGTCCATGGGATTTTCCAGGCAAGAGTACTGGTGTGGGGTGCCACTGCCTTCTCCAGGAGAACAGTATGAAGGTCCTGCAACAAAACAAAAGTAGAGCTACTGTGTGATTCTGCAATCCCATTCCTGGGCATTTATCTGGAGAAAAACATAATCCAAAAACAGACATGGACCCCAGTGTTCACTGCAGTACTGTTTGCAATGACCCTGGTGGCTCAGATGGTAAAAAATCTACCTGCAATGCAATGCAAGAGACCAGGTTCCATCCCTGAGTTGGTAAGATCCTCTGGAGAAGCGAATAGCAACTCACTCCAGTTTTCTTGCCTGGAGAATCCCATAGACAGAGATACCTGATGAGACGCAGTTTACAGTATTGCAAAGAGTCGGACATCACTGAAACAGTTTAGCCCAGCACAGCCAATATGATTGCCTAGAGAAGTCTATGGACAGAGGAGCTTGACAGGCTATATAGTCCATGGGGTCACAAAGAGTGGGATGCGCCTGAGCAGCTAACACTTCCGCTTTTCATTTTATAGTGAAATAGATAGAGAAGATGCGGTCCACATACACAATGGAATATTAATCACAAAAAAGAGTGAAATAATGCCATTTGCGGCAACATGGATGGACTAAAGAGAGTCATGCTGAGTGAAGTAAGTCAGGCAGAGAAGGAGAAATATCATATGGCATTCCCTATGTGTGGAATCTAAAAAGAAATGATCCAAATGAGCTCACTTACAACACAGACACAGACTCGCAGACTTTGAGAAGTTTATGGTTGCCAGCTGGGAACGGGGGGAGAGGATGGACAGAAGAGATAGTTAGAGGCTTTGGGATGGCCATGTACACACTACTATATTTAAAATGGATAACCACAGGGACCTGCTGTATAGCACGTGGAACTCTCCTCAGTGTTATGTGGCAGTTTGAATGGGAGGGGGTTTGGGGGAGAATGAACACATGTATATGTATGACTGAGTCACTTCACTGTTCACCTGAAACTATGATAAATTTGTTAATCAACTGTACTTCAATACAAGATAAAAGTTTAAAAAAATTAATAATTCAATTTTGTTTTTTAAAAAAGTGACTAAAATTAGAGTTACCATATGATCCTAAAATCCCACTCCTGGGCATATATTCAGTGAAAACTCGAATTCTCTAATTCAAAAAGATGCAAGCACCCTAATAGTCACAGCAGCCCCATTGTTTACGATAAACAAGACATGGAAGCAACCTAAATGTCCATCAACAGAGGGGTGGAAAAAGACGTGGTATATAAACAATGCAATTCTACTCAGTCATAAAAAAGAATGGAATAATGCCATTTGCAGCAATATTAATGGACCTAGAGATTAGCATACGAAGTGAAGTAAGACAGAGATAGACAAAATCTTATGATACCACTTACATGTGGAATCTCAAAAACTGATACAAATGAACTTATTTATAAAATAGAAACAGACTCACAAGCATGGAAAACAAACTTATGGTTACTGAAGGTGGTGGGGGAGATAAACAGGAGTTTGGGATAAACACACACACTTTTATTATACATAAAATAGCTAAACAACAAGGACCTACTACATGGCACAGAGATCTATATTCAGTACGTTGTAATAACCTATAATGGAAAAGAATCTGAAAAAGAATATATGTGTGTGTGTGTGTGTGTGTGTGTGTGTGTGTGTCTGTAGACATACATATATATATGATAAGGCACCGCTTCTTCCTGGCCATGCTCACCCAAAGCATTTCTAAAAAGCACCAGGGAAGATCCCTGGGTACTCCTGGGTACCACTCGGGCTCTGCACCCAGCCACTCTGTGGAGTTAGGAAAGGGGCTCAAACCCTCATGTCCTTTTTAGTTTTCCATCAGTTGAATGAGTAGGGGAAACCTGAAAGTCCAGGCCTAGCTGATGTTCATAAGATACCATGACAACCAAAGCAATGAGAAAAATAAAAGTAAAATATAATTCCTACAGAAAATGTAACTGAAAAAATACCTTCTTGTTTCAATCATTTATCCCTCAGAAGGTTTTTCCATAGCTTAGAGCTTCCCTGATAGCTCAGTTGGTAAAGAATCCACCTGCAATGCAGGAGGCCCCAGTTTGATTCCTGGGTGGGAAATATTCCCCTGGAGAAGGTACAGGCTACCCACTCCAGTATTCTTGGGCTTCCCTTGTGGCTCAGCTGGTAAAGAATCTGCCTGCAACGCAGAAGACCTGGATTTGATCCGTGGGTTGGGAAGATCCCTTGGAGAAGAGAAAGGCTACACACTCCAGTATTCTGGCCTGGTGAATTCCATAGACTGTATAGTATAGTCCATAGGGTCACAAAGAGTCAGACACTGAACGATTTTCACTCACAGGACCACAAAAAGGTTCAGCAACAGTGCTGCTCCTTAAATTTTTCTTTTCTTTCTTTTTTTTGTTTTGGCTTGTTTGTTAGTTTTGTTATTTTTATTTTATTTATTTATTTATTGAGGGAAAAAGAAAGAAATAAGGAAAGTGAAGGCGCTCAGTCGTGTCCAACTATTTGTGACCCTGTGGACTGTAGCCTACCAGGCTCCTCCATCCATGGGATTTTCCAGGTAAGAGTACTGGAGTGGGTTGCCATTTTCTTCTCCAAGGGATCTTCCTGACCCACGGATCAAACTCAGGTCTCTCACATTGCAGGCAGATGCTTTACCACCTGAGCCAGGTGGGGTTTTATTCTCCCACCCAGAATGTTATATTTAGAAGAAACTATCACAAGAAACACCTGGAGTAACAGGCAAATTTGGCCTTGGAATGCAGAATGAAGCAGGGCAAAGACTAATAGAATTTTGCCAAGAAAATGCACTGGTCATAGGAAACAGCCTCTTCCAACAACACAAGAGAAGACTCCACATATGGACATCACCAGATGGTCAACACCGAAATCAGATTGATTCTATTCTTTGCAACCAAAGATGGAGAAGCTCTATACAGTCAGCAAAAACAAGACCGGGAGCTGACTGTGGCTCAGATCATGAACTCCTTATTACCAAATTCAGACTTAAATTGAAGAAAGTAGGGAAAACCGCTAGACCATTCAGGTATGACCTAAATAAAATCCCTTCTGATTATACAGTGGAAGTGAGAAATAGATTCAACGGCCTAGATCTGATAGATAGAGTGCCTGATGAACTATGGAATGAGGTTCGTGACATTGTACAGGAGACAGGGATCAAGACCATCCCCATGGAAAAGAAATGCAAACAAGCAAAATGGCTGTCTGGGGAGGCCTTACAAATAGCTGTGAAAAGAAGAGAAGCGAAAAGCAAAGGAGAAAAGGAAAGATACAAGCATCTGAATGCAGAGTTTCAAATAATAGCAAGGAGAGATAAGAAGGCCTTCTTTAGGGACCCATGCAAAGGAATAGATGAAAAGAGCAGAATGGGAAAGACTAGAGATCTCTTCAAGAAAATTAGAGATACCAAGGGAACATTTCATACAAAGATGGGCTCGATAAAGGACAGAAATGGTCTGGACCTAACAGAAGCAGAAGATATTAAGAAGAGGTGGCAAGAATACACAGAAGAGCTGTACAAAAAAGATCTTCAAGACCCAGATAATCACGATGGTGTGATCACTCACCTAGAGCCAGACATCCTGGAATGTGAAGTCAAGTGGGCCTTAGAAAGCATCACTATGAACAAAGCTAGTGGAGGTGATGGAATTCCACTTGAGCTATTTCAAATCCTGAAAGATGATGCTGTGAAAGTGCTGCACTCAATATGCCAGCAAGTTTGGAAAACTCAGCAGTGGCCACAGGACTGGAAAAGGTCACTTTTCATTCCAAACCCAAAGAAAGGAAATGCCAAAGAATGCTCAAACTACCGCACAGTTGTACTCATCTCACATGCTAGTAAAGTAATGCTCAAAATTCTCCAACCCAGGCTTCAACACTACGTGAACTGTGAACTCCCTTATGTTCAAGCTGAAAAGGCAGAGGAACCAGAGATCAAATTGCCAACATCCACTGGATCATGGAAAAAGCAAGAGAGTTCCAGAAAAACATCTATTTCTGCTTTATTGACTATGCCAAAGCCTTTGACTGTGTGGATCACAATAAACTGTGGAAAATTCTGAGAGAGATGGGAATACCAGACCACTTGACCTGCCTCTTGAGAAACCTATACGCAGGTCAGGAAGCAACAGTTAGAACTGGACATGGAACAACAGACTGGTTCCAAATAGGAAAAGGAGTACATCAGGGCTGTATATTGTCACCCTGCTTATTTAACTTCTGTGCAGAGTACATCATGAAAAACGCTGGACTGGAAGAAGCACAAGCTGGAATCAAGATTGCTGGGAGAAATACCAATAACCTCAGATATGCAGATGACACCACCCTTATGGCAGAAAGTGAAGAAGAGCTAAAAAGCCTCTTGATGAAAGTGAAAGAGGAGAGTGAAAAAGTTGGCTTAAAGCTCAACATTCAGAAAACGAAGATCATGGCATCTGGTCCCATCACTTCATGGGAAATAGACGGGGAAACAGTGGAAACAGTGTCAGACTTTATTTTTTGGGGCTCCAAAATCACTGCAGATGGTGATTGCAGCCATGAAATTAAAAGACGCTTACTCCTTGGAAGAAAAGTTATGACCAACCTAGATAGCATATTCAAAAGCAGAGACATTACTTTGCCAACTAAGGTCAGTCTAGTCCAGAGACGGCAATGGCACCCCACTCCAGTACTCTTGCCTGGAATATTCCATGGATGGAGGAGCCTGGTAGGCTGCAGTCCGTGGGGTCGCTAAGAGTCGGACACGACTGAGCGACTGAAATGAAATGAACTGAACTGAACTGATCATTAGCAAAAATTTGGCATACACGCAGCACAGCTTTCTGTTTATAAACAAACACACAGCCTAGGCATGTTTTTGTTTAGCTCACTAAGAACAAATAAAATTGCTCCAACCAGCTTTGAAGAGTGATGTATGTTGCCAGGTGCAGAAAGAGGGGGATGTGAGGTATGGTGCAGAAGCCCCCAAGGGGCTTAGGAGCTTGACACCAGAACCAATGGAACTCATTTAGACTTTTTTCTTCTGACTCTGTGTGAATTCCAGCAAGAGATGGCATCTGGGAAAATGACCCTTACAATTTGTTCCCAGAGAAGCCCAACAGGAGAATATCACCCTGCAACTGAAACTCAGCTGGTCCGGAAACACCAGGTCTTGGAGAGACCTATCACATCACCAGGATGATGTCAGCATTTTCCTAGGGCTAGAGGCTGGGATCCTCACCAAAGTACAGGATGAACAGGTCGGGGCTGGGGGTCCCAGGTCCCCATGCCCACCTTCAGAGCGCTGCCGGTCAGCAGCAGGGAAAATATAAGAGATAATGTTTGCCATGTATTGATAGGGAAATAAATCACAGTCTCCCTTGCTTGGACTAGACTTCAGGCTGGCCTCACCTCTTGGTCTATATTTGGGTTCACTCTCATGTCAGAGAAAGTGACTGTGAACACACACCCAGGACTACACACGCATGCACAGACACAGGGTTCCACCGTTAACTACATTCTCCTCCTCCCTTCCTCCTTTCAGCAAATATTTGGGGGAATTCCTATTGTATGCCAGGTGCTTGATCTGGAAGTCGAGTTGGTAGATTGGAGCTGGTGGTTGAAGTGAGTGCAGACAAGCGCTCAGTGGGGAGTGACTTGGATCCATTCGAACTCTTAGCCGTGTGAGAATCGGCGGGAGAAACCTGCAGGTTCATCATTCCAAGGCTCTGGAATCAAAGACTCAGAGCTTTTTATTTTCTTTCTTCTGACTTTGTGTTTATACTCAGCAGAAAGAAGAACTTCCCTGGAGATCTAGTGGTTAAGACTTCACCTCCCCATGTAGAGGATGTGGGTTGGACCCCTTGTCTGTAGCTAAGATTCCACATGCCTCAAGGCCAAAAAACATCTCTTAAAACAGAAGTAACACTGTAACAAATAGTACTTTGTTACAAATATTACTTTGTTAGAGAGAGTGTGGAGGATGACTTATTCTATTAAAAAAGGAGACAAGGTTTCCTGTAGACGATATCTGTCTTTCCATGGCTGGTTAGTGTCTATGTTGCATTCTTGACAGTTGAATAGATGTATTTGCCCTTGGCCCACATGGCTGTCTCATCATAGGCAGCCTCCAGCAACCTAGGAGGTTGCACACGTTCAAAAAAATTTTTAACATAAAATAGAATCCAGAAGATTTAGAGTATGGCTCTAAGCTTAATTCCACATCCAAGTAACTGATAGACAACAGTTGTAAGTGAGTGCATTGGCTTTCAAAGGGGAAATGGTCCAAAGAACATCTGATTCCTCTTAAGGCACAAATTAAAATATCTGTTCCCTCCAGAATGAAGGGCATTTAGTTTCTTAAACCTACTTAAAGAGAAATATGTTCATTTTCGGGATACTTAAGCTTACAGTTTTCCATAAAACGCCTCTTTCTTAGGATTCTAGCTGAAATTGCTAATCTGCTGAACTGATTCACTTAGCAAACATTTTGAGCACTTGCTATACATCAGACACAGTTCAGCCATGCAAGTAGAAAAGCCATATATCACGTATTCCCTTTTATGTAAAAACTCACCTTTATTCACTTAATCCACAACTGTATTAAGGGCACCCCAGTCTGTATTAGAAACAGAGAAACAACAGTGGGCCAGACAGTCTCAACTTCCATGCTGCTCCAAGGCCAGGGCCAAAAAGTTCAACAAAAATGAGCTACTGTGGTATTACACAGAAACAGACTGACATATTGAAGAGAATGTGCCATAAGGAGTTGTTGATGCAATGTGGAAGGATCAGGAAAGGCCCCAGAGATGCTGAAACTCCAACAAATGAACCAGACAGATGAAGATTTGATTGGGAGAAAGTTATTGAGGAGAATTCTAGGTAAGAAGTGCAAAAAAGGAAGTCTGTCTCCTTGCTAAGGGTTACAAAGACCAAACTTGTCAGAAACAGGAAAAAAGGAACACTCTTGCCATGGATATAAAAGCCACTGAAACAGCCAACCCCCAAGTGGGTGAGAAAATGCAATTTACAAACATGAAAGGTTGGGTGGTCTGCTGTCTTCTACCACTAAAGAGAAGGGGGAAAAAACTGTATTCTGGGACTTTGGGATCTCTGGGGTGTGAGTTGAAACTAAGCTCAGCCACTTTCTAGCTCCAGGACTACGGACAAACTATTTAACTTCTTCTGTGAAGTGAGGTCAAAATGAAGATTCCTCAAAATTGCTGAGAAAATTAAATGAGAAAATGACTATAAAAGCAACTACTATAAAGTCAATAAATACTACAATGATTTAAATTTTTCTTTTGATGCCTTATGATGAATAACTTCTTGGTCCCAATGATGAGTCTGTAGATGTTGAATGTGTGAGTGTGTGGAGTAATGATTTCTGTTTTGCACAAGGTTTTTCTTTACATCAAAATGTTAAATATAGAGCCAGTCATATTTGTCCAAAATATGTGAACATTCACCTGTGTGAAACAGGTCCTAGTCTAAGTTCCTGAATAACATCATTTTTATTTGGTTTGCTGCTACTCAGCTGCTAAGTCACTTCAGTCGTGTCCGACTCTGTGCGACCCCATAGATGGCAGCCCACCAGGCTCCTCCATCCCTGGGATTCTCCAGGCAAGAACACTGGAGTGGGTTGCCATTTCCTTCTCCAATGCATGAAAGTGAAAAGTGAAAGTGAAGTCGCTCAGTCGAGTCCGACTCTTTGTGACCCCATGGACTGCAGCCCACCAGGCTCCTCCATCCATGGGATTTTCCAGGCAAGGGTACTGGAGTGGGGTGCCATCGCCTTCTCCGTTATTTTGTTTAAAGTCCCCCAAATAAGGCACAGTGATGCTGATTTTTCCTTTCCAAGTGTCAGTACTTGTAAGAAGACAATTCTTGGGTACAAAACCCACTTTTATTATAAAGTCCTGATGCAGTTCAAAAAATGATTCTGTTTGACTGTGTGTGATTTTAGACTAGATAGAGTAATGCACGGACTTGATATTTTAGCTCTTCATATATCACTTACTAGCTGTGTGACATCAAGTAAGTCATGTCACCTTTCTGGGCTTCCTAAAATGCATATTCTAACATTGAGATTGTGAGGTTGCTGTGAAATAAGTTAATTCATGAAGTTAATTCATGGAAAGACAGTGCCTGACACATGCCAAGTTCCCAATAAAAGTAAGATACTATTATCACTATATATATATATATTCAATCAGTATGGACTATAAATTAATGGTAAAGACCATAATGTTTATTGACTGTGAAACTTTCTATGCTAGTTATTGACTGTTATATAACTAGGGACTGTAAATCATTGTGGCTCCTAACAAAATTAATCATTAGTTATTATTGATATTGCCTGCTTCCCAGGTGGCTCAGTGGTAAAGAATCCACCTGCCAGTGCAGGAGATGTGGGTTCCAATCCTGGGTTGGGGAAAATCCCCTGGAAAAGGAAATGGCAACCCAGTTCAGTATTCTTGCCTGGGAAATCCCATGGACAGAGAAGAGTCTGGCAGGCTATAGCCCATGGGGTCACAAAGAGTCAGACATGACCTAGCAACTGAACAACAATGACAAATTATCAATGCTAATCCTCTAATTTATGGCAAAGATTGCACACCCATATTATTTGGGATAATGACCTTTTCGGGATTTGTTTTCATGGGCAAAATCACTTAGGGACCATCCAAAATATATTTGTTCAAGTAATAGATATTTGATCGGAGTGCATTTTTGAATTTACAAATGGATACGAATATGTTGGATGTTGAGATTTCATACCTTGTGGAGGGGGGGTGGATAATTGAAACTCAACTGTGCAAAGGTCATGAGGTGCAGCCTACCCCACTCCCTTCAAGTCATCCGTGACTAGAAACAAATTGCTTTCTCTCAGCCCTCTCTACTTGAGTGACTCCCAAACTCATGCAAGCCTTGGAATCCTTTTTTCAAATAAAAGTTGAAGTGGAACTCCAAATATCAGACAGGCTCAAGCAGGGTGGCCCTGGGGAAGCGTGTAAGGACTGAAGAGCCTGAAGGTGCCTCCAGCTTTTCCCCCCGCTGTCACCTCCCTGGGGGCCCCTCACACCTGTCCTGGGTGTGTCATGGGACACAGTTTGAGCTTCTGCACAAATACACAAATGTAGGTGTGAGAAGAGGGAAAGGAAACGTATGAAGAAGTTCACTTTATACTTCTTTTCTGAAACCTAGTTTTATAGAAACAATAGTATATATTCCCCAAGATGAAAATCATTAGTGGGAGTTAGGAAATAAGTGTTTTTTAATTATTAATTTTATCTCCTGTTTTAATTGGGGTATAGTTGCTTCACAATGTTGTGTTAGTTTCTGCTATACAGCAAAGTGAATTGGCTGTGTGTGTGTGTGTGTGTGTGTGTGTGTAGCCCCTCTTTATTTCCTTCCCATTTAGGACAACACAGAGCATTAAGTAGAGTTCCCTGTCTGTGCTGTACAGCAGGTTCTGAAAACCTGTTTGCAAGGCAGAAGTAGAGACACAGACATGGAGAACAAACCTATGGACGCCAAGTAGGGGGGAGCGGGAGGGGGGATGAATTAGGAGATAGGGACTGACATATATACACTAATATGTATTAAAAAAATGCAAGAGTCTTTTAATTTTAAAAGCGTATGTGAATTTTAGGAATCAGACTTCACTAATTTTCTCAAAAACCAACTTCTTTGGTCAAAGTGAAACACTTGCTAATTTATGTTTGAGTATCCTTAAGAACCTTTCAAGACAGATATAATAATCATTCTATTGCAGTCACTAACTTGTCTTAAGCCTTTACCCAGGAAGTAAGCGAGTTGAAGGGCAAGTCCACACTCACTGAAGTTTGAAAGAGAGAAGTCTTCAAGCTGCAATGTCTCTCTTTGCTTTTGAGTAAGATGAACATGATCAGGGATGAGCCAAAGAGAGATACTGGCTAGAGTTACTAGCAGACACTGACCAAACCAGACCCACAGAGTGACTGACTCAGACCCCAGCTGGCTCGACTGAGCCATGCCCATCCTAAACCTCCAGGAGGTGAAGGCCTTTACTGTGAGATCAGCAGTCCTAACCTGCTTCATTCAGAACTCACACGAGAATAACCCTGACGCTAGACAGCTAGAGCCTTCTCTCCTGGTGTCACAGTGTGGCTATCACTGTGTTTGTATTTTTAGTGAATTATATGAATGCATAGCACCATTTATTGGTAGAAGAAAGGGGCATCAATCTGGTTATCTGTGAGTATGAAATCACCCGGGAAGACAATCCACAGTCTATCAACCAATTATCATGTGTGAACTTAAAGACTGAACATAATAGCTAAGAGAGCACTGGTGCTGGAGTCCTGGGAGGGCTGGGCTCAAATCTCAGCTCTGTCACTCACTCCGTGTCCCACCATAGGCCTTAGGAAGACACCTAAACTTCTCCGAGCCTCAGTTTCCTCACACACAAAATTTAAGGCTGAGAGAATAGCTGTCTCATTGGTTTATGAGGATTTTCAGTTCAGTTCAGTTCAGTCGCTCAGTCGTGTCTGACTCTTTGCAACCCCATGGACTGTAGCATGCCAGGCCTCCCTGTCCATGAGCAACTCCCGAAGCTTGTTCAAACTCATGTCCATTGAGTCAGTGATGCCATTCAACCATCTCATCCTCTGTCATCCCCTTCTCCTCCTGCCTTCAATCTTTCCCAGCATCAGGATCTTTTCCAATGAGTCAGTTCTTCTCATCAGGTGGCCAAAGTATTGGAGCTTCAGCTTCAGTCCTTCTGATGAATATTCAGGACTGATTTTCTCTAGGATGGACTGGTTGAATCTCCTTGCAGTCCAAGAGACTCTCAAGAGTCTTCTACAGTACCACAGTTCAAAAGCATCAATTCTTCGGTGCTTTATGGTCCTTCTTTATGGTCCAACTCTCAAGTCCATACATAGCTGGGAAAACCACAGCTTTGATTAGATGAACCTTTGTCAGAAAAGTGATGTCTCTGCTTTTTAATAAGCTGTCTAGGTTTGTCACAGCTTTTCTTGCAAGGAGCATGTGTTTTTTAATTTCATGGCTGCAGTGACCATCTGCAGTGATTTTGGAGCCCAAGAAAATAAAGTCTGCCATGGTTTCCATTGTTTCCCCATCTATTTGCCAAGAAGTGATGGAATCAAATGCCATGATTTTTGTTTTTTGAATATTGAGTTTTAAGCCAGCTTTTTCACTTGCCTCTTTCCCTTTCATCAAGAGGCTCTTTAGTTCATCTTCACTTTCTGCCATAAAGGTGGTGTCATCTGCCTATCTGAGGTTATTGATATGATGATTTTATGAATAATCAGATAAAAACATACATAAAGCTCTTACAGAGCCCAGAACATATTTAGAGCTCAACAAATCATACCTATCATGATTAATAAGAATATTTTTTTTTTCTGTAATGAGCAGTTGGAAGAAATCATTAAGAGACAAGGTCAAGAAAGACCAAGTAAAACAGGGCATCAAGCTAAAATTCTTTAGGAGAGATTCTTCTCATCCAGATGCCTCTCAGGATGTGGTCTTACATGCCCTCTATCATGCTATGAGCTATCTAGCAATTTGGAATAAAGTTTATTACTTGACTATGACAGTGGATTCTATTACTTGCAACCGACAGCACTACCATATAATCTGCCCTCAAGACCACCATGACCTCACAGCCTGGAAATGCGCACTGAGTAAATACTTGTGGGGTGAAAGAATACTCATGAAAATATATCTCCAAAAGAAAGAAAATGTGTTCAGAAAATGGATTTAAAAGTTATGATGCATTCTTTAATAATTCCTGCTTTATTAATAGAAAAAGGTTAATGCATTACTCTTAGAAAAGAATAGACACTGGTCATGACAGACTTTCTGTTTTGCATTTAATGTGTGCTATCTCATCAGATTGACTTCAGTTCAGTTCACTTCAGTTCAGTCGCTCAGTCATGTCCGACTCTTTGCGACCCCATGAATTGCATTCAGTATGTGGAATTTGACAAAGTTTTGCCTATTCATTGATCTTAGTCATGACACATGCATTAGGTGACACTTTCATAAACTGAAAGGAATTAGTAACCATCTGTAGTCTCATTCTAATTCACAAAATAAAAATACACATAATGTGGGGTGAGAGAGAGTTTCTGATTGTCTATAAGCACAAAAAAAGCTGGGCTGGATGAAGCACAAGCTGGAATCAAGAATGCCAGGAGAAATATCAATAACCTCAGATATGCAGATGACACCTCCCTTATGGCAGAATGTGAAGAGGAACTAAAGAGTCTCTTGATGAAAGTGAAAGAGGAGAGTGGAAAAGTTGGCTTAAAGCTCAACATACAGAAAATGAAGATTATGGCATCTGGTCCCATCACTTCATGGCAAACAGATAGGGAAACAGTGGAAACAGTGGCTGACTTTATTTTTCTGAGCTCCAAAATCACTGCAAATGGTGATTGCAGCCATAAAATTAAAAGACACTTACTCCTTGGAAGGAAAGTTATGACCAACCTAGATAGCATATTCAAAAGCAGAGACATTACTTTGCCAACAAATGTCCATCCAGTCAAGGCTATGGTTTTTCCAATGGTCATGTATGGATATGAGAGTTGGACTCTAAAGAAAGCTGAGTGCTGAAGAATTGATGCTTTCGAACTGTGATGTTGGTGAATACTCTTGAGAGTCCCATGGACTGCAAGGAGATCCACCAGTCCATCCTAAAGGAGATCAGTCCTGTGTTCATTGGAAGGACTGATGGTGAAGCTGAAACTCCAATACCTTGGCCACCTGATGCAAAGAACTGACTCATTGGAAAAGACCCTGATGCTAGGCAAGATTGAGGGCAGGAGGAGAAGGGGATGACAGAGGTTGAGATGGTTGAATGGCCTCACTAACTTGGTGGACATGAGTTTAAGCAAGCTCCGGGAGTTGATGATGGACAGGGAGGCCTGGCACACTGCATGCAGTCCATGGGGTTGCAAAGAGTCAGACACGACTGAGCAAGTGAAATGAACTGAACTGAACTGATACATAGGTAGCCTTTGGCATGTGAAGAATCTGTACAAGTGTTATTTTGCAGAACAACTCAATTAACCTTTCTATTTGTCCCATCACCTGGACTAACCCATGTGGCATATCCTGGCCTGAGAAGTATTTGAAACAAATTTCTCTTCCCTATGAGGAATTCTCTTTTCATTTGCTAAGATAATATTTGTTCTCGGCCTAAATGCAGAGTCTGATTCAATAAGACAGAACAAGGACTAAGTACATGGTTTTGAAGACAGATAATCTGGAGAAAAGCCTGATACCACTTTTTATGACCCTTTTTTCTCCTCTTGGGCAACTTTATCACTCCTAGTGCCTCAGTTCCTTCATCTATTAAATGGGCCAATAATACTATCTACTTCACAAGGATGTTGTAAAGATTAAATAAGTTAGCACCTTAAGAAAGTAAAAATTAGCTTATACTAAGAAAGGAGAAAAATCTAGCCGGCCCCTTCTTCAGGCTGGGAAAATAGACAAGAAAACCAGCTGCATATTTCATAGCAAACAATATTCCTCCCAAGGACACACTACAGTAGTAAAACATCACAAAATACTCCCCACTGGGTGACAACTGTTTTTTCACTTACTGAGAAACTTTTTTCTCCAAAATCATAGACTGTTATGAAACACTCACTGATGTTTGAAATCTAACAGTATAAATTAAACATTCTATTCTTTGTGTTTGATTTGTTTTGGCCTTTAAAAAAAAACAAACATACATACATTTCTGAAGGTCAGAAGCCCAGATCAGCTTGCCTGGTTCTTCTGCTAAGGGTCTTACAACGCTGAAATCAACATGTTGGCAGGGTTGAGCATCCTACTGAGGCTGTAGGGAAAGTCTCTGAGCTCATCCACGTTGCTGGCTAAACTTGGTTCCTTCTGACTGCAGGACTAAGCTTTCCTTGCTGATTGTCAGCCAGTCTGGTCTCTGCTCTGGAGGCTTTCCACAAAAGCATTCTACATCTTACTGAGAGAATCTCCATCACTTCGACAAAGGAAAACAGCCTGGACTTAGAGCTCATGTGTGGGTCTTCAAATAAGGGGAGACTGGCCATAATGCTTGCCTTAACTTGACTGTTTCAGAGTGAAAGAACCCTGCTTGATGTACAAACCTAATGCTGATCTCTCTCACAGCCTGCTTTGCTTTGAGCCCATCAAGATGCTGCTCCAGTTACATTTCGCCTAAGCTCCTCTCTTCTCCAAAATCCTATCATATCTGCACAATTTCCTTTCTTTCACACTACACTTTCTCCAGTGCATGCTTCTTGTCCACGAAATGATAATCTGCCTTAATGGAACCAGAGACTTGTTGCAGGGTGGTCTTAGACTTCTCAGGCTAGAACAGCTTAAAATGCTTAAAAGAGAGCCTGGCACATGAAAATACTTGACTTTATCTTGCCTGTAATAACAAATATAACAATCCTGGTGATTATTATATCATAGACTCTGTGAGTAAATGCAGATAAAAGGGCAATGATGTGGTGCCAAATGATGCTGTGAAGAAAATGATTGGGAAAAAACAAACAAACAAACATGTCACCATACACCGTTTCTGCAGAAATCGCTGTGACCACAGAGATTTTCCAAAGGCAAATTTCCACTTCAGAAGCCTCCCTTGCTGTCATGTGGCAGCACCTTTGGTGCTGGCAGAAGCCATTCAGTCATTTGAAACAACTCTACAAAGTGCAGCCTGGCCCCACGTTTACTTCTCTGGGACTGTGAGTCAGAACCATTAAGACACAGCGTGTCAAGACTTTCAACTTGCTTTGAAATCAGCACTATGATTGATACGAAGTGGAAAATTGATCTTAGAAATGTTTCTCACTTTTTCTTATGAAAAATATGAAAGGCTTATATTTTTAATAATAATCATGACAGTGAAAGTCAGTCATGTCCAACTCTTTTCAACCCCATGGACTGCACCTCACCAGGCTCCTCTGTCCATGGAATTCTCCAGGCAAGAATACTGGAGTGGGTTGCCATTCCCTTCTCCAATAATCGTGATAAACTTGACATAATGTGAAATTTTTGGGGGGATGTTTCAGAAGCATACCAGGCCCCAATTTAGTGCTCAAGGAGGACCTATTGAGGAAGGAGGACTTCAGGCATCAGAAAGGCATCCTGAGAGCATCTCCATCTTTCTAGCTCACCTGAGCACCATCTCTCACTTGTGTAATTAATATTCATAAAAATAAATTCAAACGACATCCATCAAAAACTCAGTTCAATGTAGTTGCATATCCCAATGATCTGTACTATTCTAGGGTGTGATAACTTAGGAGTAAAGGAGGTGAACCTAATACATTTTTCTGAAATGGCTATCTTGTCTTGAAGATTGTGACTTTGGAGGAATTAAGGTGATTGGCAGTGGAAAGAATCAGAACATGTGAAATTCCTTAAAAATGTGTTGACTTAATTTTGCCTATGTTACACATAAAAAAAATTGCACTTAAAAAAACACTCAATTTGAAAGATTTGAGTCAGTATCTAGCAATGTTTGGCATGTAATAAATTCTCAACAAATATCTGTCCGATAAATACATGTGTGCTTCAGACAGAATACAACCTTCTGGAAATGTGAACAGGAAAAAAAAAAAATGTTGATGAGAGCATGAGAAAGGGCATCCAGACAGCAATGTAAAAATAGTTCAGATATAAATAGACAAAGCCTGCTCTAGGAGCACAGGAATAAAAAAGTGTAAAATTCGGTTTAGACCAAGCAATCGAGCTCAGTGACTGGGAGATCTTCTGTGCTTTCTTTAAGTCTATGAATGCTCACACTCTACACTGGAGACACAGATTTCTGGTATGTAGTTTGTTTCCAATCTCAACAGATCCTCAAGCTCTAACCAGACGTCTTTGTATAAACACACATGATATTCAACTTATAAGGTCTTGCTAAGCTAAGAAACAACTGTTTTTCACAGAAAATACATGAAAAAACAGTCGATTCACTAACATAATATTTGTTGCATTCTTTAGCTATTTGCTAATGTATTGGGGCTTGGGGGTAGGATTTAGAATACAGCAAAAGACACAAAGAACAGTACAGGGAATACCCAAATGTAAGAAATAAAGCAACTATCCAATCAAAATTCGGTCTCTGATTAACAGACTCCTCTCGCCCCATTAGAGAAATCAACAATCCTGTTTGGGGAATTTTATTTCCATATCATCACTAAGCTTTTTAAACCTTTGCAATGATCCCTCCTAAAGTATATACAGTGTGTATTGCATATTTTAGACTCTTTGTGACCCCATGAACTACAGCACACCAGGCCTCCCTGTCCATCACCAACTCCTGGAGCTTACTAAAACTCATGTCCATCGAGTCAGTGATGCCATCCAACCATCTCATCCTGTCGTCCTTCTCCTCCTGCCTTCAATCTTTCCCAGCATCAGGGCCTTTTCCAATGAGTCAGTTCTTTGCACCAGGTCACCAAAGTACTGGAGGTTCAGCTTCATCTTTAGTCCTTCCAATGAATATTCAGGACTGATTGCCTTTAAGATGGACTGGTTGGATCTCCTTGCAGTCCAAGGGACCCTCAAGAGTCTTCTCCCACACCACAGCTCAAAAGCATCAATTCTTCATTGCTCAGCTTACTTTATAGTCCAACTCTCACATCCATACATGACCACTGGAAAAACCATAGCCTTGACGAAACAGACCTTTGTTGGCAAAGTAATATCTCTGCTTTTTAATGTGCTATATAGGTTGGTCATAACTTTTCTTCCAAGGAGCAAGTGTCTTTTAACTTCATGGCTGCAGTCACCATCTAAAGTGATTTTGGAGCCCAAAAAAACAAAGTCTGTCACTGTTTCCACTATTTCCCCATCTATTTGCCATGAAGTGATAGGACCAGATACCATGATCTCAGTTTTTTGAGTGTTGAGTTTTAAACCAACATTTTCACTCTGCTCTTTCACATTCATCAAGAGGCTCTTTAGTTCTTCACTTTCTGCAGTAAAGTGTGGTTTCATCTGCATTTCGGAGGTTATTGATATTTCTCCAGGCAACCTTGATTCCAGCTTGTGTTTCTTCCAGTCCAGCATTTCTCTTGCTGTACTCTGCATATAAGTTAAATAAGCAGAGTGACAATATACAGCCTTGATGTACTCCTTTCCCGATTTGGAACCAGTCTGTTGTTCCATGTCAGGTTCTAACTGTTGCTTCCTGACCTGCATACAGATTTCTCAAGAGGCAGGTCAGGTGGTCTGGTATTCCCATCTCTTTCAGAATTTTCCACAGCTGGTTGTGTGTGATCCACAGAGTCAAAGGCTCTGGCGTAGTCAATAAAGCAAAAGTAGATGTTTTTCTGGAACTCTCTTGCTTTTTTGATGATCCAGTGGATTTTGGCAATTTGATCCTTGGTTCCTCTGCCTTTTCTAAATCCAGCTTGAACATCTGGAAATTCACAGTTCACGTACTGTTGAAGCCCAGCTTGGAGAATTTTGAGCATTATTTTACTAGTGTATGAGATGAGTGCAATTGTGCTGTAGTTTGAGAATTCTTTGGCTTTGCCTTTCCTTGGGATTGGAATGAAAACCGACGTTTTCCAGTCCTGTGGCCACTGCTGAGTTTTCCAAATTTGCAGGCATATTGAGTGCAGCACTTTTACAGCATCATCTTTCAGGATTTGAAAGAGCTCCACTGGAATTCCATCACCTCCACTAGCTTTGTTTGTAGTGATGCCTTCTAAAGCCCACTTGACTTCACATTCCAGGATATCTGGCTCTAGGTGAGTGATCACACCTTCATGGTTATCTGGGTCATGAAGATCTTTTTGTATAGTTCTTCTGTGCATTCTTACCGCCTCTTCTTAATATCTTCTGCTTCGGTTAGGTCCATACCATTTCTGTCCTTTATTGTGTCCACCTTAGCATGAAATGTTCCCTTGGTATTTTCTTGAAGAGATCTCTAGTCTTTCCCATTCTGCTGTTTTCCTCTGATTCTTTGCATTGATCACTGAGGAAGACTTTCTTATCTCTTCTTGCTAGTCTTTGAAACTGCATTCAAATGAGTATATCTTTCCTTTTCTCCTTTGCCTTTTGCTTCTCTTCTTTTCATAGCTATTTGTAAGGCCTTCTCAGACAACCATTTTGCCTTTTTGAATTTCTTTTTCTTGGGGATTGTCTTGATCACTGCCTCCTGTACAATGTCATGAACCTCCATCCATACTTCTTCAAACACTCTATCTATCAGATTTAATCCCTTGAATCTATTTGTCACTTCCACTGTAAAATTGTAAGGGATTTGATTTAGGTCATACCTGAATGGTCTAGTGGTTTTCCCTACTTTCTTCAACAAGAATAGTAGAGTTACTATTACTGTAACTATTAATGATATTGAGAACTAACTAACTTTTCTTAGTCTAGCTCAGATCATGAACTCTGTATTGCAAATTCAGACTTAAATTGAAGCAAGTACTGAAAACCACTAGGCCATTCAGGTAAGACCTAAAATTGAGTCATTTAAGATTATTCAGTAAAAGTGACAATACATTCAAGGAATTAGATATGATAGAGTGCCTGAAGAACTATGGATGGAGGTTCATAACATTATACAACAGGCAATGATCAAAACAACCCCCCAAAAAAGAAATGCAAAATGGCAAAATGATTGCGTGAGGAGATCTTACAAATAGCTGAGAAAAGAAAAGAAGTGAAAGACAAAGGAGAAAAGGAAAGATACACCCATCTAAATGCAGAGTTCCAAAGAATAGCAAGGAGAGATAAGAAAGGCTTCCTCAGTGATCAGTGCAAAGAAATAGAGGACAACAATAGAATGGGAAAGACTAAAATTCTCTTCAAGAAAATTAGAAACCAAGGGAATATTTCATGCAAAGATGGGCACAATAAAGGACAGAAACAGTAAGGACCTAACAAAAGCAGATGCTAAGAAGAAGTGGCAAGAATACACAGAAGAGCTATACAAAAAAGATCTTTATGATCCAGACAATCATGGTGGTGTGATCACTCACCTAGAGCTAGACATCCTGGAGTATGAAGTCAAGAGAACCTTAGGAAGCATTACTACAGTAGAACTAGTGGAGGTGATGGAACTTTAGCTGAGCTGTTTAAAATCTTAAAGACGTTGCTGTTAAAGTGCTGCACTCAATATGCCAGCAAAATTGGAAAACTCAGCAGGTGGTCATAGGACAGGAAAAGGTCAGGTTTCATTCCAATCCAAAGGAAAGGCAATGCTAAATAATTTTCAAACTATTGTACAATTGCACTTATTTCACATACTGGCAAGGTCATGCTCAAAATCCTTCAAGCTAGGCTTCAACAGTATGTGAGCTAAGAACTTCCAGATGTATAACCTGAATTTAGAAAAGGTAGAGGAACTAGAGATCAAATTGTCAACATCCATCAGACCACAGAAAAAGCAAGGGAATACCAGAAAAATATCTATTTGTGCTTCATCAGTTACACTAAAGCTTTTTACTCTGTGGATCACAACAAACTGTGGAAAATTCTTAAAGAGATGGGAATACCAGACCACCTTATCTGCCTCCTGAGAAACCTGTATGCAGGTCAAGAAGCAACAGTTAGAACCAGATATGGAACAACATACAGGCTCCAAATTGGGAAAAGAATACATCAAGACTGTGTGCTGTCACACAGTGTGTGCTGTGCCATGCTTATTTAACTTATATGCAGAGTATATCATGCAAAATCCTTGGCTAGATGAAGCACAAGCTGGAACCAAGATTGAGGGAGAAATATCAGTAACCTCAGATGTGCCGATGACACCATCCTTATGGCAGAAAGTGAGGAGGAACTAAAGAGCATCTTGATGAAAGTGAAAAAGGAGAGTGAAAAAGCTGGCTTAAAACTCAAAATTCAGAAACTAAGATCATAGCATCTGGTCCCATCACTTTTTGGCAAATAGATGGGGAAACAACAGAAACAGTGATAGACGTTATTTTCTTGGGCTCCAAAATCACTGGGGATGATGACTGAAGCCATGAAATTTGTTGTTACATTTCATGAAATTACATGAAAGATGCTTGTTCCTTGGAAGAAAAGCTATGACTAACCTAGAGAGCTTATTAAAAAGCAGAACCTTTACTTTGCTGACAAAGGTCCATGTAGTCAAGGTTATGGTTTTTCCAGCAGTCATGTATGGATGTGAGAGTTGGACTATAAAGAAAGCTGAGCACTGAAGAATTGATGCTTTTTAACTGTGGTGTTGGAGAAGACTCTTGAGAGTCCCTTGGACAGCAAGGAGATCAAATGAGTTAATCCTAAAGGAAATCAACACTGAATATTTCTTAGAATGGCTGATGTTAAAGCTGAAGCTCCAATACTTTGACCAACTGATGCAAAGAGCCAACTCATTGGTAAAGACCCTAATGCTGGGAAAGATGGAGGGCAGGAGGAGACGTGGACAACAGTGGACGAGATGTTGGATAGCATCACTGAGTCAATAGGCATGAGTTGAGCAAACTCCAGGAGATAGTGAAGGACAGGAAGCAGTCCACTGATTGCAAAGAGTCAGACAGGACTGAGCAACTGAACAACATCAGTCAATTCAGTTGTTCAGTTGTGTTCAACTCTTTGCAACATAGTTGCTAATCATTAAATGTTAAGAAATATGTGAAGTACTTTATTAACTCCATTCATCAATTTAAAAGACATTGGAGGGGAATTCAAAGAGTTACACATGGCACATTTTTTACCAGATAGAATGGTAGCAAACTGTAAAAATTTATATTCCTATCAGGCACTTATAAAAGTTTCTGTTCCCCTGCATTTTCATCAAAACTTGGTACTATCAGATTTAAATTTTGTTTTCAAATGTGTATATAAAGATTGATAATATTGGGGACTCCTTGATGGTCCAACGGTTAAGGATCCACCTTCCAATGCAGGGGATGCTGGTTTGATCCCGCCAGGGAACTAAGATCCTACACACCGCTGGGCAACTAAGCCCGCCCTCTGGAGCACATGCTCCATGACTAGAAAGAAGTCCTCACGTGGCAACAAAAGATTGCACATGCCACAGCTAAGACCTGATGCCACCATAAATAAATAAATGAATATTAGAAAATAAAGCATCACCTTCTCTATTAAAAAATAAAAGGATTGATAATGTAAAGGCTATACACACTGACTCTTTGAAATATTTTGAAAGATCAAGAATGAGAGATAGAAATGGAGAGAAATCAGAGTAAAAATGAATCTATGTAACCAACAAGGAAAGGCAGTCAAATAAGTTAGGAGTTGAAAACGCAGCACAAACGCCCTAACTGAAGCAGGAAGCCGAACTGATGGTCTTGCAGACGCCCTTCCAGCAGCAGAATGTTACATACACCAATTCTTCTCTGACTCAGTGCTAGTTTGACCCCCAAAACTGGGGGTTCTGAATTAGATATCTGAGAATGGAAAAGTTATTTTATCTCTAACTCTCAGGTCTTCCCTACTTTTAACATTATGACTTTTCCATAAATGCTGTGTCCCTAGGCACCTCTGCTTGCTCCTTCTTGTTATGAATAATGTACACAGCACAGAGCAAATCAATAATACCCTTTTTTTATCCTAAAGTTATCCCTTTTCACCAGCATTCATTCATTTTCTTTTGTCTCCTCTAGGAGAAAGTACCGTTTATTATGTATGCTTGATCGATGGGAAAACACACCCAAAATATGAACATAAGATTAAAAAGTCTTTAGTGCAAATTAGACCATCCTTTCCCCCTCTCTTCCACCACACCTTCTCCAAAACAACACAATGTTACAACCTTCTAGACTATATTGTTACTGTTGCTGTTTAGTCACTAAGTCGTGTCTGACTCTTTTGCAACCCCATGGACTGTAGCCTATAAAAGGGACTTCTGTGGTTTGTATAGTGTAGAAATGTGAGCATTTTTGCAAGATAACTATAAAAACTTGCTTGACTGGATAAAAGGATTTGCCTTGTTTTACTGAGAAACAAATGCAAGCCATAAAAGTTAAGATAGGCACTAACAACAAAATAAATCATATTTTAGTTACACATTCAATGTTTTTATAGCAAACTCCTTTCTCCACAGAAAACCTTCAAGGTATGATCACTGCCATAAAACACTACATCCTATTTCTCAAAGGGAAAATTCCAGAATGCTGAAAATCCAAGATCCCTATTAAATTTAATTTATGAATTTTTACTGGTTAAGAACTATCTCCTCTGATCTGGCAGCTCCAGTCCCCTTTTAATGTCTCTCAGTCCCATCCACTTGGAAACCATCCAAGTTTTTAAAATACCAACGTGAACTATCCAAAGGGAAATACTGAGAGAAATCCATACCTCTCCCTGGCATTTCAGTTTCAGAGAGAAGCCCAGGCTTGGTGTCACTGACAAAGCCACTTAGCCTCAGGGATGGAAAAATAACCCTCCCCTTTTCCTGAAGCAAAGTACATATTTCATGGTAGATTGTGGTTATTGAAAAGATTTTCAAGCCATTTAACTGTTATAAGCTAGGCTTTATTCTTGCACGAAACCTCTTAAAGGTAGACAGGATCTGCCGTGATTAACAAACACAAAAAGTCCTTGTACATTTTAAAAGACTTTTCATCTGACTCTTGATCAAGCCAGGTTTTGTCTATTCGGCATTAGGAAATTAGGAAGCCTTTGAAGTTACTAAAGACAACAGTGACCCATGATTCACTATTGTACACTAAACAACTTTTAAATAATATTCCAACTAGCAGTACTTGAACTCTTTTTTTAACAGATAATTTTGCAAGAGGTTAAGGCACAGAGGTAAAGAATCCATCTGCCAATGCAGGAGATACAAGAGGCTTAGGTTCAACCCCTGGGTCAGGAAGAGCCCCTGGAGGAGGAAAAGGCAATCCAGGACTCCAGTATTCTTGCCTGGAGAATTCCATGGACAGAGGAGCCTGGTGGGCTATAGTCCATGGAGTCACAAAGAGTCGAACACGACTGAACACACAGCAGACAAAGACACAGGAGGAATGTTACTCTGTAGAAATGTGTTAGCCCTGAGGCAGATGTCTGGTGGTGCCATCTATAGCTTGGTTTTTTTCTTTCTTTCTTTTTGTTTTATTTTTTAATATAAATTTATTCATTTTAATTGGAGGTTAATTAATTTACAATATTGTAGTGGTTTTGCCATACATTGACATGAATCTGCCCCGGGGTGTACATGTGTTACCCATCCTGAACCCCCCTCCCACCACAACACTGTAAAGCAGTCATACTCCAATACAATTTTATTTAAAAATAATAAATAAATAAGAAGCCAAGCTTCATCTACTTACTCATTTTTATTGATTTACAACGCTGCGTTAGTTTCAGGTGTACTGCAAAGTGCTTCAGTTATATATATATATATATTTATATATATGAACACAAATCTACTCTTTTCCAGATTATTTCCAATTACAGGTTATTACAAGATATTGAGCAAATAATCTGTATTATACAGTAGGACCTTAGTGGTTATCTACTGTATATATTGGAGAAGGAAATGGCAACCCATTCCAGTATTCTTGCCTGGAGAATCCCATGGACAGAGGAGCTTGGTGGGATACAGTCCATGGGTCGCAAAGAGTTGGACACGACTGAGCGACTTCACCTTCACTGTATATATGAGTGTGTGTCTGTTAATCCCAAATTCCTAATTTATTCCTCCCCCAACCTTTCCTCTTTGGTAACCATAAGGGTGTTTGTCTGTGAGTCTGTTTTGTAAATAAATTCATTTGTATCCATTTTTTAGACACACACAAGTGACACACACAAGACACACACAAGATGATATTTGTCTTCCTCTGACTGAACTCATTAGCATTCTAAAGTGTCTCTGGGAGGTGGGAGAGGTCCAGAAAAGACCATATACAGGGAAGGAATGGAAACGATGGAGGGGAGAGGGGCAGGAGCAGAGGGAACGATGGAGAGCAGACAAATACTGGTTCTGTTTTTACCTCCTATAACGTCACAGTTCCCCCTGATAAATGAACACAGTAATAAATCTGACAGTTGTCCTTAAGGAAACATACAGACTTTTTTTTTCTTTAACCCATTTCACATGTGTTTCTTTGGACCTACACTAAACTCCAGAATATCAGTATAGATATATCATTGTTTAGAATATCAATAAGTAAAAATGAAATCAGTACACCTGCTGAATTCTAGCCTACGTTGGAGAAGATTCAGTTTAAAATCAAGGAAGATTCTAGTTAAAGTTGTCTTTAAGACTTCTAAAAATAAAAAGTATGTGATATTTCCGAAGATATAGAAAACTAAAAATACACAGTGTATACAAAATTTGTTTCAACAGATAAAGGCACCTACATGCAACCATATCTAAATTGGTTCTTAAACTGTAATAGCCTGGAATTTAAACTAGAGAACTTTGGCTGATATGGCTTTAAAATTAAATATCCAGGCAGATTGATTCTTTTCTTCCTTGTAGTATCATAAGTGTCCCACCCCCTGATACGTCCTTCCAGTATCATAGTACTTCCAATCGGCAGAGTGGTCAAGAATCCACCTATCAATGCAGCAGACGCAGGAGACAAGGGTTCAGGCCCTGGGTCAGGAAGATGCCTTGCAGGAGGAAATGACAACCCACTCCAGTATTCTTGCCTGGAAAATTCTACAGACAGAGGAGCCTGGGGGGCTACAGTCCATGGGGTCGCAGAGTCAGAGAAGACAGCAGCTGAGCATGAGCTCGGTGGTATCGTAGTCACTGTATTTGGGGAGTTTCCAAGTTCACTGATTTGTATTCCTCTCTCTTTAGAAAAAGTATGCTTTTGCTCACACTAACTTTAAATGTATGAGAAAAAATAACTCATTTTTAAATTTCTTTATAATGGACTTCTTATTTCTCACAACCTGCTTGTGTGTGTTTGTGTGTCTGTGTTGCAAGGAAAAAGGCAGTTCTGACTCATGTTGGACTTGTTTCTTTGACTTGCTTTT
The DNA here is from genome assembly GCF_023091745.1 of Budorcas taxicolor. NCBI lineage: Eukaryota > Metazoa > Chordata > Mammalia > Artiodactyla > Bovidae > Budorcas > Budorcas taxicolor. The sequence continues at coordinate 6,735,117 of NC_068922.1, forward strand.
CATTGCTTTTGTTATTACAATCATACAGAATGGCCTACCTCAGAGAATCCTGCCCCTCTGTTTGACTGTTAAACTACTTTGTTCAGAACCCTGTCCACCTGTAGATGGCAGGAAGGGAGAAGTTAACACATCCCCTGCCTGAGGTTTGCCATTCTAGGAGATGTTTGCAAGATTAATGGTCTTTTTACTTTGCTTCCTCACCTCCCCTCATCTCTGATCTGTAAAAGAACCTGGCATCCAGACCCGGATAAGATGGTTATTTTGAGGCTCTATCCTGCCATCTTCTCAGTTTCCGGCTCCCTGATTAAACGTCCTTGCCTCAGCACCTCGTCTCTCAGATTCATTGGCCTGTCCTGCGACGTGTGTGCACATATGTGTGCATGGTTTAATTCTGTGGGGTAGCGTGCAGGTGATGTGTATAGATTTTTAACATTGTTTTCTTCTGAAGTGTAATTAACAATAGAAATATATGCAAATCATAAGTGCATAACTGGGCAACCTTTTTCAAAATTCCCTGTAACCCGAGCTCAGATCCAGAAATGGAAGAAACCCAGCAGCTCAGAGTCTCCGCTGGTAAGCTGCAGAGACTCTCATGTAATTCTGGGTCACGTGCTCACTTTGCAGTCCTCAGGGACCGAGCCTCTGTGCCCCACCACATCCTCTGGCAGGACCCTCTACCATTCTGCCAAGTATTTCTCTTTCCCCTCTTTGTGGAGCAGGGTAGAGGAGATGTGAAAACTCAGGTCCCATCCATGTGTCAACTTAGAGTTATGTTTTATTCAGTGGGAATTTTTAGGGGAGCAGGAGTCAGGTTATATAGAAGTTTGCAACAAACGGCAGGTAGTCTGAACATTAAAAGCATTTGGGGGAATTGAAGAAAACCAGATACATCAAGTTAAGGAATTTAGTGCTTTGGGGAAGATGCAGGAGCCTGGACTCACTGAAATCATTCCTTTCATGTGCATCGCCGCTACTGGAGCCAGTATCCTGCCTTTTTTTGCATCCTGAGTTTCTCAGTGCTCACCGGAGTGACTAATGGCTGCTGGACCACAGATGTTGTTTTCCTTCCTGGTTGCCCTCAGGGCTCAGAAATTCACATTAGGAGGGCCAAAATTGCTGATGATTGGCATATCCTTATTTACTGATGTGACAGGAAATACTCCATCTCTCACGAGCCATTACTGAAGGAGTCTTTTGGGCCTAGAAAAGAGAACAAAGTTTCAAAGGCCCTTGCTGAATCATCTAACTTTGGAGAAAACAAAACAGAACTTTAGGTCCTGCCCTGATGCTCCAGGCTGGTTGCATCTATCTGGGACTTATCACCCCCTGTCCAGAAACTCTACCCCCTACACCTGAACAGAAGACTTATCACCCCCTGTCTTGAAACCTTCCACCCCCTACACCTGCACAAAAGACTTATCACCCCCTGCCCAACTACAAATGCCATCTCAACTAAAGAATACCCAAAACATCCCCCCTGATTAATGTTTCCCTTATCGCTTCCACAAACCTCCCCATAAATATGGAGCCTCCCTGATCCCTCTCTGCACTCAGCCTGATCGTTAGGCTGACTGTCGCCCCTCCTTGCCTGAATAAAGGTAACCTACTTCTGTTGAGGTCATCTTTCCTCTTTCTGCCTCTGCCCGAACTATACCTTACAATTATCAACTCAAACTCTTCCTGCCTAAAAAGACTGCACCAGGAAAATGCCATTGGTGGGACTGCACCAGGCTAGAGCGAGGGCATTCTGAGAGGCAGCTGCTGGTCCTGGAAGGAAGGTCAGAGGCCGGTGTCTGCCCCTCCCCTCTTTCTGCCCCTGATGCCAGCATCATTGCCTACTGTCCAGTTATCAGTGACCATATGCAGAAATAAGGGCTTGCAAGCTCCATGCAGTGTACCCTTGGAGGCCACCCAGCCCCCATGCTCCTGGACTGCTGCACACCCACCTGAATGAGGTTAAGGAAAGTTGGCCCCTCCAGTAGATCCAACTTAAACTTGGGAAGTGATCTCCAGCACCTAACCTAGTACTCCTGTCAACCACAAGTTGGCACTTGCCAAGAGCATTTGCCAGTGACGGCACAGCAACAACAAGGATGCTCGTCTCTGCCCCTGCAGAGACTGAACCCTGTGCTGCTGCAGCTGCTGACCTTCAACAGCCCCTGAGGGAAATGCAGGGGTGGATGGGGCACTCTGTGCTCCAGGGAAACTGGCGGAACAGGTCTTGAAAGTTAGATATTCTTCGGAACTGATTTCCTGATCCCAATCCTTGCATCTCCTCATACCTAAGTGGAGTGAAGTGAAAGTCGCTCAGTCGTGTCCAACTCTTTGCAACCCCATGGTCTATACAGTCTATGGAATTCTCCAGGCCAGAATACTGGAGTGGGTAGCCTTTCCCTTCTCCAGGGGATCTTCCCAACCCAAGGATCAAACCTAGGCCTCCCACACTGCACGCAGATTCTTTACTAGCTCAGCTTCATATCTAGAAAAGCACTAAATCCTTTCATGGTGACATCAGCTCCTGGTGACTAACAGAAAACCTCTTGTAAAATAAGCACTTGATTGAATTGAACTCCCTCATCACCAAAATGGTTTATATTGACTTTCTGGCATGGTGTCTTTAGAGCAGTCTCTCAGAGCTATCTGAGGTTCTGTCTCCCAGGTTGCAGTCCTCATTTTGCCCCAACTAAAACTTAATTCGCTAGTCTCACATTGTGCATCTTTTTAGTTGACACTGTACTTCCATCTCTCTTCAAATTTTCCTTTCTTCCACACCATATCCTTCTCCTCCAGGGCATTAACTCTTCTAGCTTAGTTTTCCCTTCCTTCACTGTGAATTATCTACATCCTATCCCAGCGGTCATTAAAAAAAAAGAAAGTATCTGCCCTATGGTAGAAGAAACTTAGAATCCTTTAAAGTTAGAAAGTACTTTCTGACCCTCAAAATCCTGATTTTCAAGATGCTTGTCCCAACTTGCAGCCCAGGAAGCCAGGCAGCAGTCCTCATTTTGCCCCAAATAAAACTTAACTCACAACTCTCAAGTTGTACACCTTTTTTAGGCCACAGTTACGGCGACCACGAAGGGACCCAGAGTGGACTTCCTTCCTTTGATTGGACTCCATGAAGAGCCGAAGTGTTGCTACCAGCAGTGGCCCCTTGCACCCATCTGCTTCCTCAGGGAATGCAGACAAATTTGGGTAAGTCTCTCCTGGTTCTTGAATCTCCCGTATTGGTTGAGATTCTGTTTTATTTGATGGTGGAGCAGGTTACCTGCCCCTTCCAGCAGGAAAGATACTGGGGAGGGGGGCCCAGGTGAAACATCCAGGGTCCACCCATTCATGGTCTAGACACTGAGTGGGGCTCGGCTGAAAGATACCGAGAAATTCCCACCCAGGCAAAAGATCCTGGGTGTGGGGGCTGGCTGAAAGATGCCAGGGGAATAACCCACCCAGTGGATAGGTACTGGATGGGGGGGCTCGACTGGGAAAAAATCGAGAAATACTCAGGGCTCAGCTGAAAGATGCCAAGGTCACTCCATTGTAGGGGGCTGAACAGTTTTGGCTGAGTGGATAAGAGGCTGATCTGACATTTTCCCTCAATTTGACTTGTCAGGATAAAAGTGAGGAAAACACACGAGAGCTTTTCTCTGAAGAAAAGGGACAAGACTCCTCCTGGCCAGTTTCTGTTTTCTCATGTGACTGAGAAATTGATGGAAGTGGTGGAGACCTAGTCCTCATACCGCGCAGTGGTCCCACAGGGAAACCCACTCATTAATTAACACGCTTGCTCATCTGGGGGTCACACATAAGAACTGGTCATTCAGCCACCTGAGCAGCCACGGTGGTCTTAGATCACTGGAGGCAGAATCTGATACACATAGGCCAAGCTGAAATGACTCTGGGGTGACTCGTAGAAGAGTTAAGCTCACAAGCAGCACATGGACCCAGTACACAAGTTCACTGGTGACTTTTATCCCTGACAAATTCAGCTTAAAATGGGAAACAAAATCTCTCAAAAACAGAAACAAAGGGGGTGTCAGAAAGGCAGCCTCTGACTAACACTCCGGCCATGTTCATGTACAATACGTATGGAGCTCATACTTGCAAGCACCTACCTAGTTAACTGAAGAAATTATACTAAAAGAGATCTCAATCTAAAATGGTCAAATTGGGGTACTTCTGATATTACAAAATTGATATTTTTCTGTGCACAATTGGGAAAGGCCGGCTGTGCTTACTTTGACTGGTATCTAGAAGCTTCTAAAACAGGAAATGACAGAGTAACTTCTTCGCAGAAAACCAACAAGAAATTGCTTGAAACTATCAAAACTAAAAAAGACTGCTAGCACTGATTGTGCCAGGTTGCAGGTCTAGTGGAACTGGGAAGTCACATTTGGCATTTATGTCACTTGGCTTTTGATTTCTGGCCATCTCTTTGCCTTTTGTGTCATTTGCAGTGTGACTCCTGGCTGGTGAAGTTCTGGTTCAGTTTGGTTTTGTGGTTTGGTTTGAGCACACAGACATCTGGTACAAACTGCTTAAGCTAATAGGGAATTGTTCACTCTAAGGTTCCACACTGCACCTGGGAACCCCTTGAGGAAAAAAAAAAAAAAAAAGGTTTTTTTTGGCTGGTCAATCTACAGCTATAATCCAGTGAAAAGAAAAATGGCCTAAAACTATTAGATCTTTATTGACATAAGATAGGGAAATGGACTGAATTTTCCTTATGTCAGGACTTCCTTCTGTAATCAACAGCCTGGGGCTGATCAAACTAAGACCCCCTACTTCCCCAGAGGGACAGTCCCTGCTGAGTCCAATTTGCGCTTGCCATCAGAGCCAAGTTGAGCACTCTCTGGTCTAAATTTTGTTTATAAAACCATGATCACAGAAAAATATGATTTTTCACAATGTGGTCATAATATTCTTTAGACTCCAGAGAAAGCTTAAAGAAAAAAATTATCCCTTTAAAACTTCTTGCCCTAAGAAAATAACTCCTCCTATAACTTTAGACCAGAGCTCTCTGGATAACTTATCTAGACCATCTCTAATTCCTGAAACCAAAAGAAACAAAAAGCCGAACAAAGTCATTTAAAATCTTATTCCAACCATTGTTTACCACTAGTGAGTTTTATTTTGTGATATCTGATTCTCTGATTCATAAGTTTAGAAAACAAAACTATAGGATCCCTTGTGTCTATTTGGATATATATATATGTCTCAATGTGTGTCTTTGTTTTTTGGATAATATTGCTGATGGCTGAGACCAGTTTGTAAATGAGTTCTAACCTAATTGGCCTTAAAAAAAAAAAGAAGAAGAAGAAGAAGAAGCACTTCCAAATCAAATAATTCTAAATACAAGAGAAATTAAACTAAATGAATTTCAGGTTCACATGAACTGGGAAATATTCAGTATTAAATACCTTATACTAAAGTTTGTTTGTTGATCTAACTAATGTTGACATGTCTAACTGTAATTAACATTAAGTAGAATATTTTCATTATACTGGTGTAGCCACACATTCCGGGAAACAAACTCACTCAGAAGGACAATGCAGATTGTGGAGTGCAGTTTATTATGCTGGTGGGCCCAAGGCAGAGTCTCCTCTTAGTCAAGGACCCCGACTAGTTTTTGTGAAAACCTTATACACCCTAAGTGTACTTGCTCTAACCCACCTCCCCAAATTCCTTGAAACTAGTCTGGACAAGGTAAAATAGAGATACAATCAAAGTTAGCCCATGATTCATGTGTCACAAGACTAGATAAACAGTGGATATTTATCAATAGGCCTGTGGAATAGAATGTGGTCCACTGGAGAAGGGAATGGCAAGCCACTTCAGTATTCTTGCCTTGAGAACCCCATGAACAGTACGAAAAGGCAAAATGATAGGATACTGAAAGAGGAACTCCCCAGGTTAGTAAGTGCCCAAGATGCTACTGGAAATCAGTGGAGAAATAACTCCAGAAAGAATGAAGGGATGGAGCCAAAGCAAATACAATACCCAGTTGTGGATGTGACTGGTGATAGAAGCAAGGTCCGATGCTGTAAAGAGCAATATTGCATAGGAACCTGGAATGTTAGATCCATGAATCAAGGCAAATTGGAAGAGGTCAAACAGGAGATGGCAAGAGTGAACATCGACACTCTAGGAATCAGTGAACTAAAATGGACTGGAATCGGTGAATTTAACTCAGATGACCATTATATCTACTACTGTGGGCAGGAATCCCTTAGAAGAAATGGAGTAGCCATCATGGTCAAGAAACGAGTCCAAAATGCAGTACTTGGATGCAATCGCAAAAGCAACAGAATGATCTCTGTTCATTTCCAAGGCAAACCATTCAATATCACAGTAATCCAAGTCTATGCCTCAACCAATTATGCTGATGAAGCTGAAGTTGAATGGTTCTATGAAGACCTACAAGACCTTTTAGAACTAACACCCAAAAAAAGATGTCTTTTTCATTATAGGGGACTGGAATGCAAAAGTAGGAAGTCAAGAAACACCTGGAGCAAATTTGGCCTTGGAATGCGGAATGAAGCAGGGCAAAGGCTAATAGAGTTTTGCCAAGAAAATACACTGGTCATAGCAAACACCCTCGTCCAACAACACAAGAGAAGACTCTACACATGGACATCACCAGATGGTCAACACCGAAATCAGATTGACTATATTCTCTGCAGCAAAAGATGGAGAAGCTCTAAACAGTCAGCAAAACAAGACCAGGAGCTGACTGTGGCTCAGATCATGAAATCCTTATTGCCAAATTCAGACTTGAATTGAAGAAAGTAGGGAAAACCACTAGACCATTCAGGTATGGCCTAAATCAAGTTGTTTATGATTATACAGTGGAAGTGAGAAATAGATTTAAAGGACTAGATCTGATAGATAGAGTGCCTGATGAACTACAGATGGAGGTTCGTGACATTGTACAGGAGACAGAGATCAAGACCATCCCCATGCAAAAGAAATGCAAAAAAGCAAAATGGCTGTCTGGGGAGGCCTTACAAATAGCTGTGAAAAGAAGAGAAGCAAAAAGCCAAGGAGAAAAGGAAAGATATAAGCATCTGAATGCAGAGTTCCAAAGAATAGCAAGGAGGGATAAGAAACCCTTCCTCAGTGATCAATGCAAAGAAATAGAGGAAAACAACAGAATGGGAAAGACTAGAGATCTCTTCAAGAAAATTAGAGATACCAAGGGAACATTTCATGCAAAGATGGGCTCGATAAAGGACAGAAATGGTATGGACCTAACAGAAGCAGAAGATATTAAGAAGAGATGGCAAGAATACACAGAAGAACTGTACAAAAGAGATCTTCACTACCAAGATCATCATGATGATGTGATCACTAATCTAGAGCCAGACATCCTGGAATGTGAAGTCAAGTGGGCCTTAGGAAGCATCACTACGAACAAATAGTGGGGGTGATGGAATTCCAGTGGAGCTATTTCACATCCTGAAAAATGATGCTGTGAAAAGGCTACACTCAATATGCCAGCAAATTTGGAAAACTCAGCAGTGGCCACAGGACTGGAAAAGGTCACTTTTCATTCCAATCCCAAAGAAAGGCAATGCCAAACAATGCTCAAACTACCACACAGTTGCACTCATCTCACATGCTAGTAAAGTAATGCTCAAAATTCTCCAACCCAGGCTTCAACACTACGTGAACCGTGAACTCCCTTATGTTCAAGCTGAAAAGGCAGAGGAATCAGAGATCAAATTGCCAACATCTACTGGATCATCAAAAAAGCAAGAGAGTTCCAGAAAAACATCTATTTCTGCTTTATTGACTATGTCAAAGCCTTTGACTGTGTGGATCACAATAAACTGTGGAAAATTCTGAGAGAGATGGGAATACCAGACCACCTGACCTGCCTCTTGAGAAACCTGTATGCAGGTCAGGAAGCAAGAGTTAGAACTGGACATGGAACAACAGACTGGTTCCACATAGGAAAAGGAGTACGTCAAGGCTGTATATTGTCACCCTGCTTATTTAACTTCTATGCAGAGTACATCATGAGAAACGCTGAGCTGGAAGAAACACAAGCTGGAATCAAGATTGCCGGGAGAAATATCAATAACCTCACATATGCAGATGACACCACCCTTATGGCAGAAAGTGAAGAGGAACTAAAAAGCCTCTTGATGAAAGTGAAAGAGGAGAGTGAAAAAGTTGGCTTAAAGCTCAACATTCAGAAAATGAAGATCATGGCATCCGGTCCCATCACTTCATGGCAAATAGATGGGGAAACAGTAGAAACAGTGTCAGACTTTATTTTTTTGGGCTCCAGAATCACTGCAGATGATGACTGCGGCCATGAAATTAAAAGACGCTTACTCCTTGGAAGGAAAATTATGACCAACCTAGACTGCATATTCAAAAGCAGAGACATTACTTTGCCAACAAAAGTCCATCTACTCAAGACTATGGTTTTTCCAGTAGTCATGTATGGATGTGAGAGTTGGACTGTGAAGAAAGCTGAGTGCCAAAGAATTGTTGCTTTTGAACTGTGGTATTGAAGAAAACTCTTGAGAGTCCCTTGGACTGCAAGGAGATCCAACAAGTCCATTCTAAAGGAGATCAGTCCTGGGTGTTCTTTGGAAAGATTGATGCTAAAGCTGCAACTCCAATATTGTGGCCACTTCATGCAAAGAGTTGACTCATTGGAAAAGACTCTGATGCTGGGAAGGATTGGGGGCAGGAGGAGAAGGGGATGACCGAGGATGAGATGGCTGGATGGCATCACTGACTCGATGAATATGAGTTTGAGTGAACTCCAGGTGTTGGTGATGGACAGGGAGGCCTGGCGTGCTGCGATTCATGGGGTTGCAAAGAGTCGGACACAACTGAGCGACTGAACTGAACTGAACTGAACTGTGGTCATATCCCGATAAACATAATGGAATTTACCACTTTGTTCTGTTACCGAGATAATTAGCATATACTTTTAGGCAATGGAGAGTCCAAGTACAAGTCCGAGGCTCTTTTATCCGGGGGTCTGTTTTCCTTGGTATGCCATTTCTATAGACCCCGGGCACAAAGTTCAGAGTCCATTGGGAGGGTGACCATGGGTATAGCCTAATGTTCACAGCCTGGCCTAGGATGGAGTCCAGCTCTGTCTGTTTTCTCCTTCAATACCTAGGTTCAATATAAGTTAAATATTATTATATATATTACAAGTCTGTCAGCAAGGAAATCACCTTGAGTTAAGAAACTTCTTAAAAAAGTGTAAGTGAGATATGAGCCTTTAGATAAACTCTATTAAGACTAATTATGCTTTAGGAATGTTTATCTAATATAGTCTCTCCAGATTGGGGTAACTTGGACTTCTAAGGGTTGTGCTAAACTAAGCGTTGAAAGTCTATTGAATAACTAACTCATTTACAAATAAAATATGATTTTGAAACATTTACTACTAAATACTAATTACCTCTTACAAAGAAACTAAAGAGATTTGGCATTAAAAATAAATGATATTTGGTGCCATTCTAAAATGTTCTGAGAAAGCAGAGTTTTTAGAAATTATCACTGGTATTTTTGCTCACCAATTATAAAATGCTAATATAAAAGTCAGTTCTTCGTTGTTTAAGAAAAGTAGGAAGTGTGTTCTCAGTAAAGAAGGAATGAAAAATGGAATTGCATTTTGTGCAATTCTGAATGACAGGTGGCTTTTTAGGATGGAAGAACAAAGTAATGGGTACAGAAAGTGACAAAGTGTGTGGAAAGTGAACCATGAAAAGAGAGTTTTGTACATGTTTTAAAATAAGCTAAAAATAAGTTTAATTGTTTACCTTTTAAATAAAATAAGCTGGTGCAAAAAACTTGAATTTAGCTTTTCTCTCTGTTAAAGTGAAAGTGAAGTTGCTCAGTCGTGTCCGACTCTTTGCAACCCCATGGACGGTAGTCTATCAGGCTCCTCCGTCCATGGTATTTTCCAGTCAAGAGTGCTGGAGTGGATTGCCATTTCCTTCTCCATTTCTCTCTGTTAAGATGACACCTTTTCTTCAGATGTTGAACTGCCTTTGATAATAGATTTAAGTTTCTTTGTCTCTGAAATCCTTTTGTTGCTTTAGTTAAGTGAATAGCTATTGTTACACAGTGACCTATAACCATATCTGACTGAGTGTTCTAAACCTTTTTGTTATTTGTTGACAAAACTTCCTATATCATTCTAATGAAGATTTCTAGCTAACTTTGGGATCCTTCAGAGGGCCCCTGAAACATCTCAAAAGAGAGATATTACACTAATTAGATTCATTTTGTGTACAGAATTACATGGGGAGTATTGTCAAGTGAGTAATAAGTTTCAGGCTATATTGTATGGTAAATGTTACTAATATAGATATCCTAGAAACTGGATGGAGTTTCTAAAATTCTGTTATGTTTGGGTAAAATGTTATTAGGCATAATTCTAGTTACTATCTCAAAATATTGCCCTAGCGCAAACCAAGTTTTGCAAAACTGCTTCTGCTTCAAGATTTATAGAAAGGACTTTGGATAAAAAACAAGTTTCTGAACTGGCTAAAGATTCAAATGGAAAAATCTGATGACTTCACAAAGGTTAGCAAAAGGACTAAATAAACTGGTGAATATGCTTATAACTTTTAATGGTTTCTATCTGAAAAATTACTGATTTGAATCTGTGTTTTCCAGGTTTTCCCTGGTGGCTCAGATGGTAAAGCGTCTGTCTACAATGCAGGAGACCTGGGTTCAATCCCTGGGTCGGCAAGATTCCCTGGGGAAGGAAATGGCAATCCACTCCAGTACTATTTCCTGGAAAATTCCATGACAGAGGAGCCTGGTAGGCTACAGTTCATGGGGTCGCAAAGAGTCGGACATGACTGAGTGACTTCAATTTCATTTCCTTTTCCAGGTTTAAGAAAAAAACCTTCCCTTCAAACTAACTATGATGGTAATTTGGTAAAATTATATTTTATAAACAAATTGAAGCATTTGTCTTTTCTCTCTGTGTGAACCCTCCAGAGACTGGAAGCTCTTAGTTTCCAGTTACTTTATCAGATAAGTTAGGAAGGTTATCTCACTTAACAGAAATCTCAAGGAATTTTGGAGACCCTGAGAAGGGAGGAACTTACTTAGATCTGTCGGGCAAAATATGTGATAAAATTCTCCTAACCGTAAAAGGTTTTATTTTAAAATTTCAGTCTGAGAAAAGTTTCAGCAAAGCAAAAAGGTCTATGATCAGTTATGGTTATATAAATCATCAGACCAAGTTTACTGAGACCATACCTATATTATAAACAAGTCTTAATTTGGTTATATTTGGTAAAAAATGATGGTGATTTTAGGGGAAAAAAGATGTTTCAGTGAATGTTAAATCCCATTTTGTTAATGGAGGTCTATATCTACTAAGATTCTTTTCCTGGATAGTTCTATGCTGTTAGGATGTATCAATGTAAAATTTAATTGAATTGTTAAAGGTCACTCTAGGGTTGTTTCTGAAGCTTATCTCAGTAATCTATCTTTGGATGATGATCAGATGCCTCACCCATGACCTGCAATCAAGACTGGAAGAAGATATAGTTTAAGGACCTCTCTCCAACCTGGATGGAAGGACCTTTCTATCAGGTTCTCTTAACTAGCTCATGCCCAGTGAAACTGAAGGGAAATTGACTCAGGTTAACTCCCACTTCCAAAGGCCCCTAAGCTGGACTGGACTATAGAGAGGCCTGCTGAACTCAGACTCACCTGAAAGCAATGCTCAAACGGAGGAAACTAAGCTACACTAGGATGAGAAGATCATGTCCACATCCTAAGTAGACAGCTTGCTCAAGATGCTGATCTGACTTGTAAGATCATTTATAATGTTTTCTTGATTCCTTGTTCTTATGCCTGTCAATCAAATGTTTTCTATCATGGACATGATTCTATGCTAGTTTGAAACACAATCCAATTGTTGGGTTGTGGCCAATTACCTGTGTCTAGTACTTCTGGGTTACCTTGGTGCATTTCTGTTCTCTAGGGCTCTGATTGGTTACCCTCTAGGAAATGTATTTTAGATGAGTGTTCAGTCCTGTTCTGGGATCCCCTCACCTGGCCAGGATCATTCAAACTCAGTCAGAATGATGAGCTAAGTCTCAATTAAAAAAAATTAACCTCTCATCTATTAAAAGGAAAACTCCCACAATCATGGGGAGGATCTACATGGTTAACACCAGGCTATGGTCATTCAAGTTTAAAGGCTCCTCTATGTTGGGGATGAATTATGAGACAAGACTGGGTGCTTTATGAACTATGCCTAATATTACCCTTAGAGAGAGTGATTGGTATGGAACTCAGTGGATTTATGGCACTAATTAATGGCTTTGACATCTACAGGGATGGATACAAAGGTGTAGCCTGGGATTTCCATGAATTTAAGATCATACATATTAGCAAATTGGAGGTAACCCTACCCAATCTACCATTGGTATTGATCCCAATGGGTCAAAGATCTGTATTCTACCAGCATGGCCATTTAGCAGCATGTGTGTGTGTGTGTGTGTGTGTGTGTGTGTGTGAGCCTTCGTTGGGGTTAGAGATGGTAATTGGCCATACTGAAGCCTTAACAACTTTCATAAGCTTTAAATGATAGTAACAGGATATTAGCCTATTGAATTCTGAGATCTCTATGATGAGAAAGGCAGTGCTGCAAAACTGTAAGGCCCTTGATGCCTTTTTCCATGATCCAGCGGATGTTGGCAATTTGATCTCTGGTTCCTCTGCCTTTTCTAAAACCAGCTTGAACATCAGGGAGTTCACGGTTCACATATTGCTGAAGTCTGGCTTGGAGAATTTTGAGCATTACTTTACTAGCATGTGAGATGAGTGCAATTGTGCGGTAGTTTGAGCATTCTTTGGCATTGCCTTTCTTTGGGATTGGAATGAAAACTGACCTTTTCCAGTCCTGTGGCCACTGCTGAGTTTTCCAAATTTGCTGGCATATTGAGTGCAGCACTTTCACAGCATCAAAATCGTTCAGGATTTGAAAGAGCTCAACCGGATTTCTATCACCTCCACTAGCTTTGTTCGTAGTGATGCTTTCTAAGGCCCACTTGACTTCACATTCCAGGATGTCTGGCTCTAGATTAGTGATCAGAAAAACATTTATTTCTGCTTTATTGACTATGCCAAAGCCTTTGACTGTGTGGATCACAATAAACTGTGGAAAATTCTGAAAGAGATGGGAATACCAGAACACCTAACCTGCCTCTTGAGAAATCTGTATGCAGGTCAGGAAGCAAGAGTTAGAACTGGACATGGAACAACAGACTGGTTCCAAATAGGAAAAGGAGTACGTCAAGGCTGTATATTGTCACCCTGCTTATTTAACTTCTATGCAGAGTACATCGTGAGAAACGCTGGACTGAAAGAAACACAAGCTGGAATCAAGATTGCTGGGAGAAATATCAATAACTTCAGATATGCAGATGACACCACCCTTATGGCAGAAAGTGAAGAGGAACTAAAAAGCCTCTTGATGAAAGTGAAAGAGCAGAGTGAAAAAGTTGGCTTAAAGCTCAACATTCAGAAAACAAAGATCATGGCATCCAGTCCCATCACTTCATGGGAAATAGATGGGGAAACAGTGGAAACAGTGTCAGACTTTATTTTTTTGGGCTCCAAAATCACTGCAGATGGTGAATGCAGCCATGAAATTAAAAGACGCTTACTCCTTGGAAGAAAAGTTATGACCAACCTAGATAGTATATTCAAAAGCAGAGACATTACTTTGCTGACTAAGTAATTCAAGGCTATGGTTTTTCCTGTGGTCATGTATGGATGTGAGAGTTGGACTGTGAAGAAGGCTGAGCACCGAAGAATTGATGCGTTTGAACTGTGGTGTTGGAGAAGACTCTTGAGAGTTCCTTGGACTGCAAGGAGATCCAACCAGTCCATTCTGAAGGAGATCAGTCCTGGGATTTCTTTGGAAGGAATGATGCTAAAGCTGAAGCTCCAGTACTTTGGCCACCTCATGCGAAGAGTTGACTCATTGGAAAAGACTCTGATGCTGGGAGGGATTGGGGGCAGGAGGAGAAAGGGACGACCCAGGATGAGATGGCTGGATGGCATCACGGACTCGATGGACGTGAGTCTGAGTGAACTCTGGGAGCTGGTGATGGACAGGGAGGCCTGGCGTGCTGCAATTCACTGGGGTCGCAAAGAGTCACACACGACTGAGCGACTGAACTTAACTGAACTGAACTTGATGCCTTACAGCATTTCAGGGAGATACCTATGCTATAATTCAAAGTGAATGCTATATTTATATTTCTCCTGATAAATCCTTTAATGTAACACATTTGATGAACCACATGAAAAATCAGATTTCTGCTTTAAGTGACCCATTCCCTAGTCTTGATGAGCTTTTAAAAACAAAACAAACAGACAACAACAAAAAAAACTGGCTTGGTGTGGGAGGCTCATGGCTAAAGTAAGTAAGTAAGTAATAAGTGTTAGTCACTCAATCATGCCTGACTCTTCGCGACCCCATGGACTGCAGCCCACCAGGCTCCTCTGTCCATGAGATTTCCCAGGCAAATATACTGGAGTGGGTTGCCATTTCCTTCGCCAGGGGATCTTCCCAACTCAGGGAACCAACCCCGGTCTTCTGCCCTGCAGGCAGATTCTTTACCGACTGAGCTACAAGGGAAGCCCCATGGCTAAAGTATTTACTTTTAATTCCCCTGATGTCATTAGCTATATCATTTGCAATTTGCTTGTTTCACAAGATTATTATTTCTTGTATTACCAAGTGTATGACTGAGCCTCCAATGAAAACAATGATGACTAGACTTGAAGCAGCTGATCAAATGTACAGCTCGATATATGATCAATGACTGTAACAGTGTGACACTGGATTTGGGAAGATGCAATGAAAGGGGAACACTTTCCTCCTGGACCATAACTAGAAAACAGGTGTCCAGGGATCTTTGACTATTAAGACCTAGTCCAGGAATAGCACGTTGAGTGCCCTATCAATAAAAACTTTCTTTAGAGCTAGGAACTAGCCTTCCCAGCAATGCGGGACAAAATGGTAATGAAAAGTCCCCCAAAGTATGCCTGGATTTGTGACCACAATGGGGCCGTGTCAACTACATATTGGCACTTACCCAGAGCATCGCCAATGACTGAACAGCAAAGGCCTTTGCCATCTGCCTCTGTGGAGATTGAACCCCATGCTGCGATAGCTGTTGACCTTCAACACCCCCTGAGAGAGTTCAGGGTGAAGTGAGGCACTCTGTGCTCCAGGGAATCTGGTGGGACAGGTCTTGAGGTAGTTGGATGTTTTTAGGAACAGATTTTATGATCTCAATCATTGCATCTCCTCATATCTAGAGAAGTACTAAGTCCCTTCCTGGTGACATCAGATCCTCATGACTGACAAAAACCTTTTGCAAAATGAGTGCTTCATGGTATTGAATTCCGCCTTCACCAAAACCTTACATATTGTCTTCCCCACACTGTTGCTTTGGAGCAGTCTCTCAGAGCTATCTGAGATGCTGCCTCCCGGGCTGCAGTCCTCATTTTGCCCCAAATAAAACTAAACTCACGACTCTCAAGTTGTACATCTTTTTTTAATTGACACTTTCTGCATGAGAAGAGTGAGGGGGACCCTGTATTTCAAGTCAAGAACTGAATTTTTTCCTCTTAAAATATTTGCTATAATAATCTTAATCTGTTTTCCAACACCCTCCCCCTACCCCATCAATTTATCCATTTCCTTGCTTTGAAGCAAAAAAAAAAGACAAAAAGTATGTCAAGAAGAGGAAGAACTCACAAACACAGAAACATAGACTCAAAATAGATGTTCTTATGTTTCAAAATACTACTCTCAAGAGATACAAAAATGCATTAGCATAAAATACACCAAAAGTAATTTTGGCACATTTCCCAATTTGCCAGCATGTAACAGAACCACACTTGGTGATTAACGAATCCTAATTCTTTAACTTATGCTAAATCCATCAACTTCAGAAGACCTGGGTCAAGTAATTCTGAAAATAAAAGAGGGACATTAGTAGCTTGTATTTACATTGTGTTGTATTATTTGCAAGATGCTTTTGAATACTTACCTTAGAAAAGAAAGAAGGTGAAGTGGCTCAGTCGTGTCCTACTTTTTGTGACCCCATGGACTATAGCATACCACACTCCTCTGTCCATGAGATTTTCCAGGCAAGAGTACTGGAGTGGGTTGCTATTTCCTTCTCCAGAGGATCTTCCTGACCCAGGGATCGAACCAGGGTCTCCTGCATGGTAGGCTTTACCGTCTGAGCCACCGGGGAAGTCCTAAAATATCCCAAGCTCAGAAGTTACCTCCAGTCCTACATGAAAGTGAAAGTGTTAGTCACTCAGTCGTGCCTGACTCTTTGCAACCCTATGGACTGTACCCACCAGGCCCCTATGTCCATGGAATTCTCCAGGCAAGAATACTGGAGTGGGTTGCCATTCCCTTCTCCAGGGGATCTTCCCAATCCAGGGACTGAACCCAGGTCTCCTCCAATGCAGGTAGATTCTTTACCGTCTGTGCTACCTGGGAAGCCCGATGTAACCCTATAACACCCTGTGAGTTCTGTTTTGCTGTCTTCACTTAGAGGCCTGGAGCAGTTCATCTATTTGCCACCAACCAACGTGGTGGTGGTGGTGGTGGTTTAGTCGCTAAGTCGTGTCCTGCTCTTGTGACCAACCAATGTGGAGCTAGACTTTTAGAACAAAAACAAAACACATTTTAAGGCTGCCTTTCTTGTGGATTTAGAGGTAGAAATGAAATGTGTATTGGGGGTGAACTCTTTTTGCTTTCGTAGGAGACACTTTAGGAAAGTCCTTCAGATGGTAACCAAACATTCCAGTGCCCTGGAGAAACACTCAACAGGTGAAGAAACTGAATGAGGTGTGCTACTGAGAAAGAAGTGCATTGTTCAGAAACAAGAAGCCACTATCTCCCCAGAACAGAGCTCTCCTTAGCGGCTATTATGATGTGAATTGATACTTCGTTTCCTGGTCAGGGATCAGAGACAGGGGTTGGGGGTTTGTACTCTGGAGGATCCTAAAAACTTAGACTCTTGAAATGGGAGACAGAGAGAGTCCCAGAGCAGAGATAAATTGCTGAAATTCTAGGAAAAGCATATCTAGTATTGTAAGTGTACCCTTTTCTGCATTGCGATTTCCTTCCAGCATCTTTAAGCGTCAGTAAGTTCTGTTGTACTCAAAAGGCACACGCAAATGGTTCTTTGAGGACTATCTCAGACCATATAGATGTCAACCCAGAATAGTAATAATGATAATAATGCAGGAAGCTGCAAACAAAAGACTTTATTTGATGTTTTAAGAATTTCAGCTCGAGAGACATAGATTCAGGTAAAACCAAGAGTGTTCCAAGGAAGGGAAAGAGTCCAGGTTTTTAAAAAAAAAAAAGAAAGAAAGAAAGAAAAAGGCCCTAAGGTTGTTAAAAGTTGCCTGACAAAAATCACGGTTGACTCTGACTGCAGTCAGAAGATACTTGTCCTTAAGGAATCATGAGTTACTTTTAGAGAAAAGGTCTGATAAGTAGACAGGCTGTCAGATGCTCCAGATGATGTCATCAGGTCAAAGCCATCCAGACTCCTTCATGGTCTTGAAGGAGCAATACTGACTCTATCTTAATTTCCCTTTCATAGAGAATAGCTACATACAAAGAGAAGGGGGGTGGGGCAGAGACTTGAAGAAGCAGAGAGCGAGGGGAGTGGGGAGAGAGGAGCCTCCATATGGTACCTGAGCTGCTAAGGGTACAAGTGGACCAGTGTAACACTCCCATGCTCCCCAGTGGTCTCAGAATATCTGCTCACGCCCAAAGGGAGCTCCAATTTAAGACCACCCAGTAATAAAAGAAAGAGGACATCCCGCAGTACAGGACACCTGGGTACAACTGTTACCCCAACATGCAGCCAGCCCAGACACTGTGGGTACAACTGTTACCCCAATGTGCAGCCAACCCAGACACTGAGACACTGAAGTTTGCAATGGAAAGCATGTTTATTCACAAGGTAGCCAGTGAAGAGATGGGAGAACCAATCTCAAATCTGCCTCCCTGAAGGTGAGGAGCTCAGGGTATTTATGGGATAAAGAATAAAGAAGAAGTGTGGTCTGAAGGGTGGAGGGCACAGGGAAAGGTGATTGGGAAAAGGCACAGTCATAATTGTGCCTAAGGATGAGTAATGGCTGATAGGGGACCAATCAGGATGAGAGGGTTGGAACTTTCCACCCCACCCTCTGATTTCCAGGAAGAAGAGAAGGCCTGGAGATTGAGTTTCATTACCAGTGGCCAATGATTTATTCAGTGGTGCCTTTGTAATGAAATATCCATAAAAATCCAGAAGGGCAGGGTTCAGAGAGCTGCTGGGTTGGTGAACAAATAAAAATTGAGGGAAAGGTCAGTCACAGAAGCTCCCTGACTTTTTCCCCATATCGTGCCCTGATGCATCCCTTTCTTTGGCTGTTGATTTATGTCATCATTTATTTTGTATTAAACCAATCATCTAGTGAACACATTGCTTTTCTGAATTCTGTGAACTGCTCTAGGAAATTAACTGAACCCAAGGAAAGGAGGGGATTGTGGGGATTGTGGGAATCTATTGACCAGAAGCACTAAATGTACAACTGGCATCTGAAATGGGCAGCAGTCCTGTGGGACTGAGCCCTTCCCCTGGGGAATCTGATACCGTCTCTGGGTAGACATGTCAGAATCGAGTTGTAAGACACCCAGCAAGTGTCAGAGAACTGATTGGTGTAGGAGGAAACCTACCGCATGGGAATTGGGTGCATAATCTTACTGGCCCTTAGTAAGCGCCATGAGTGTCCATCTAGGCGGATGACAAATATTGTATGTATACCAGCTAATGGTCCAGTGATTTTCAAATTTATTCTAGGAAAAATGAAAACTGCAAGTTAATCGGAATTGAAATGTTCTAACCCCTTGCCTTCTGGCATTTTAAAAAACATTGGTTTTCAAAACAATAGGGAAAAATAACCCTTCTGTGTGCTTTGGGGTTGGCTTCCAGCTCCTCACAGGTGGCGTTTGCATTGGTCTGACGGTGAATCTGTCCAGGATGCTGAATAAACAATAGTTTGCCTCCAGTTGGATTTTCAATTATACCAAACATGTCATCTGATGTCTGGAAGCCCGAGGCTGCTGAAGAAAAGACTGCCTTTGCAAGGTTATTTAAAGGAGATCTTTGTTTACATGCCCCCAAATGTCCTCACCTCATATATCTCTTCCAGTCTGACATGCTCTCTTTAAATCCCAAAGGTTTTCTGTGTTCAGAAGCTCCTTATCTATTATAATATGAAAGTCCCTGGTGGGGGGCAGAGGGGGAATTCTTTATCAACTTATATTTCAAGGAGAACTGAAGCATCAAAGGCTAACAATTTCTTGCAACCCAGGGTGATGGGAGAGGTGTATGGAAGTTAGGGAGGGAGGCGTGGGGCACAGGACAACTGAGGATGAGTTATCTCTAAGAGTGGAGGCAGATGAGAAGGATGGGCTCTGGAAAGAGGACAAGGTTCAGATGCCCACAAAACCAGCGTCCATGTCTCTCAGCTTCTACTTCCTCCTCTAAAAAAGAGCAGAACAATGTGTCCCTTAGAGGGTGGTCTCAAACAAGTGAGGTAAGTGGACCCTGCTTGTCACTCTGCCCATTAGAAGAAAGTGACAGTCACAAACTCCACTCTGGGCTCTGGGGTCGTGGGGGTCAGGGGCTCAGGGCTCTGGGGTCGTGGGGGTCAGGGGGTCAGGGCTCTGGGGTCGTGGGGGTCAGGGGGTCAGGGGCTCAGGGCTCTGGGGTCGTGGAGGTCAGGCCTCCTCCACCACTTGTGTGACCCTGGGCATCCCTTGACCTCCATGGATATGAAGTGCAGACACAGCCTACTCGTAAAGAAGGTTACATAGGAGGGACTCTCTCTCTTAACTTCTAGCTTGAAGACCGTAGGAGCCACTCAAGTCTTGCATCATGCTAGCCATTTAAAGGGCGTCACCAACTGGTATTAGGGTGATGGCTTATTCCTTATTCATCTGCACCAGAACTAGTCAAACTAGTTATTCATTAGTCAGACATGTTTGTAGCATTATAGTTGCAATACTATCTTTCTGGTGTGTTAGTGGGTAAGTCTTGTCTGACTCTCTGCGACCCCATGGACTGTAGCTCACCAGGCTCCTCTGTCCATGGGATTCTCCAGGCAAGAATACCGGGAAGGGTAGCCATTCCCTTCTCCACGGGATCGTCCCCACCCAGGATCTTCCTCATTGCGGGCAGATGCTTTACTGTCTGAGCCGACAGGGAAGACCATCTGTCTCATAGCTATACTGAAAAATACCATTGAGGAACTATGACACCTAATAAAAAGGAAAATGGAGGAAAAGTGAGGGTGAAATTTTACAAGCTCAAGTTTCTTGTGTTCAGACGCCACTCCCTGCCTCCCCACCCCTGTGCCCCAACTCCTCCATTCATTTCTCAGTGAAACGCTTTTTTCCGTCTCAGCCACAGGGTGTCAGTCTAAGCTTAGCTATTGTCTCTTTTTTTTCCGGAGCCTGAACAGCTTTCTTTCTTCCCTTCCCTTCCTCTTCATTCCCAGCAGATGGAGCGTCTCTGGATCTCCCACACCAAGTACACCGCCATCCTTTCCTTGAACTCCGAGCACTTCTAAGGGTCTCCGCTCTGCTCGGCGGGCAGTCTCGGGAGGAGCCGCCCTTCCTTCCCGCCGCCTCGGGAGCGCGGAGATCCCGGGAGAGTGAGCGCATCCGCGGCGCTTCCTGCGCAGGGACAGAACCTGCTGTCCTGACTCGAGGGGCGGCCGCAGCGAACCTGCCTCCCAACAGGGGCGGGGAGACGGCACAGGGCTGGCTCAGCATCTCCACGGTGCGCTCCCAAATGAAAATGGCTTTCCCTCTTGTAGCTTGTCCCCCTCAGTGTTGCCATCAGAACCTTCCCTGGCGATGAGAAATAAATTCGGGAGCTTCTAGAATCACGTTCTCTCCACGCATCAGAAAAGGCAAAAACAAGCAAACAAAAATGCAGCTTATCTTTGCTTTGGGTACGAGGAGCCTCTAGCTTCCTTGAAAACAATGTTCAGTGTCAGAGATCAATGATTCAGGCTGAACTCTAGAGCCTGGAGTGATGAATTTGAACTTAGGACACTTGCCTGTCTGCCAGGAGCTGGGTGAAAAAAAGAGAAAAAAAAAGAAGGTCCAGTTGTGACTCTCAGGAAAGACTGAAGAACTTTGGTGAGAAGGAGCAAGGAAAACATCAACGTAGCTGCTGCGTTTTGCCAGAGGAAGAGATCTGTAGACATTTCTCTAAAGAAGACATCCAGATGACCAACAAGCACAGAAAAAGATGCTCAACATCACTGATTATTAGAGAAATGTAAATCAAAATTACAGTAAGGTACCAACTCGTACCACTTAGAAAGACCATCGTCAGAAAGTCTGCAAATAATAAATGCTGGAGAAGATGTGAAGAAAAAGGAACCGTCCCTACCTGGGAAGGTAAGTTGCTGCAGCCACTATGGAGTTCCTCAAAATACTAAAAATAGAGTTACCGTGTGATCTAGCAGTTCCATCCCGGAGCATGTATCCTCGAAAGATGAAAACCCTAATTTGAAAAAATACATGCACCCCAGTGTTCATTACTCACAAGAGCCTAGACATGGAAGCAACCAAAGGGTCCATTAAGAGAAAAACTGATAAAGAAAATGTGGTGTATATACAATGGAATATTACTCAGCCATAGAAAAGAATTAAATAACACCATTTGCAGCAACCTGGATGGACCTAGAGATTATCATTCTAAGAGAAGTGAGTCATGCAGAGAAAGACAAATGTCATGTGATATCACTCATATGTGGAAGAGAAAAAATAATACATGTGAACTTATATACAAAACAGAAATAGACTCACAGACATAAAAAACAAGCTTACAGTTACCAAAGGGGAAAGAAGGAGAAGGATAAATTAGGAGTTTGGGATGAAAATATACACACTTTTATATATGAAATAGATAAACATTAAGGACCTACTGCATAGCACAGGAAACTAAGGGACATGAATTTGAGCAGACTCTGGGAGATAGTGAAGGTCAGGGAAGCCTGGCGTGCTATAGTCCATGGGGTCACAAAGAGTCAGACACAACTGAACAACTGAACAACAACTGTATATATATGTGTATATCTCACTTTGTGTTTACTTGAAACTAACACAACATTGTAACTCAGCTATAGTTCAGTTTAAAAGCACTTACCTAACCGCTGCTGTCACCTGCCTAGGCCCCAGCATCAAGGCAGGTGCAGGGAGCCCTGGGGCAGGTGTCCGGAGCCAGGAGTTCTGAGACTCGCTCTGCTGGGAGTGTAAGAACTTGAGAATGTGCCTTTGCAGTCTGGGCCTATTTTCTTCCCAAAAGGCAGCCTGTTGCTTCTAGCAGTGCACAAAACCAGGCTGGGCCAAGGCCCCTCCACCAGGATAAGCAGCCCAGGCCCCTGCCTGTGTCTTGATCTGCCCTTGGGCCCCCAGAATGATGGCCACAAGTAATTTCCATCCAGATGAACTGCTGTGCTTGTGGAAACTTCGGAGAACACAATCCAATTGAAACAGTCTCGGACCTTTACTGCAGCTAATCTATGGGGATCAAGTATCCAGACACAAAAGGAAGGCGTCCTCTTTCTGACCGACTTCACTCCATAGGGCGTTCTCAAGGTCCAGCCACATCTCTGCAAACGGCAGGATTCCGTTCCTTTTTATGGCCAAGTAGTACTCCATCGTATGCGCGTACCGCTACTTCTTCATCTGCCTCTCTGCCGATGGGCGTTTAAGTTGCTTCTGTGTTCTGCCTGTTGCGAACACTGCTGCTATGAGCACTGGGGCACAAATTATGGTTTTCTCTAAGCATGTGCCCAGTAGTGGGATTGCCCAGTCATATGGTAGTGCTATTTTTGCTGTCGAAAACAACACAACACTGTAAAGCAACTATACTTCAATAAAAAAAAATTTTTTTTAAGTAGGACATTCTCAGTAAATGGGCCTGGGAAGGTGCTTGATGTGCATGCCTGTAAAATGGGACACATGCTGGTATATTGTTCACTGGACAGGGTTGTGTAAAAAAACATTCAAATGTCATGCCCTAGGATGACACCTTCAAGATCATGGTCATCTCCAGGGAAAGGGAAGAGGAGACAGCAAGGAGAGTTGGATTTTGGTTATAGGTACTATATTTTTCTCTTTAAAACACTTTTTTTTTTGCAAAGAAAAACATGTTGCCTGTTAGGATGCAGATGGCATATGAATAGTCTCTGCAGCCTGGGTGCATCTTCCTCTGGGGCCTCGGGGCCTCAGGAGACACTAAACCCACAGGGCAGCAGGCTTCTGCTGCTCCAGGAGTCAACTCCAGGGTAACTTCCATGGACAGTGAAGGAAAGGGACTGCATGAGGCTTGTTCAGCTTCCGCAGGGAGCAGGTGGCTCAGAGGGTGAGAAACTCAGCTATGGTCCGAGCAGCTCCAGGCTCCACCCAAAACAAGTCAGGCCTGTGAGCTGCCTTTGGCTTCTCCTCTCAGAACTGTGTGCAAAAGAGAACGTGACATCCAGGAGGAATGTCACGTTTTGAAGGAGGCTTTGCCGAGGTTGGACAGAAAATTTGCCCGGCCAGTCGCTGCCTTATTCCTGTCCTGATGCTCCTTGTCCCAAGAAAAAAATGCAGTAGGGGAAGGGGATGTAAAGCAGGAGGGAGAGGGGAGAGCTAGCTTCTTCTGGGGTGCAGAGTGTGGTGTGTGAGTCAGTGGACCCTGTGCACAACCCCCGCTCCCAGCTCAGCCACCTGGGGCAAGTTCCCTGCATATGTCTGTAGCTCAGTCTTCTCCTTAGTAAATCCTTCCAGTAATAGAACCCACCTCTGGTTGCTAGGAGGTTAAAACCACATGATTCAAAACAGTGCCCATGTACTGCTGCTAAGTCACTTCAGTCGTGTCCGACTCTGTGCAACCCCATAGACGGCAGCCCACCAGGCTCCGCCGTCCCTGAGATTCTCCAGGCAAGAACACTGGAGTGGGTTGCCATTTCCTTCTCCAATGAATGAAAGTGAAAAGGGAAAGTGAAGTCACTCAGTCATGTCCGACTCTTCGCGACCCCATGGACTACAGCCTCGCAGGCTCCTCTGTCCATGGGATTTTCCAGGCAAGAGTACTAGAGTGGGGTGCCATTGCCTTCTCCAGTGCCCATGTACAGTGCTCAGTATATGTTAGTTCTGGTCATCTTTACTGTGATTTACTAACTACCCTGATTATGAACAGATGATTTCTCTGCGCCTTAAAGGTCCCGCCTAACTCCAAGTCCCAGAGAGATAATAGTTGAAGTTTCTATAAGGACTACCTACTGCAAAGTTGTAATGAAATCCAGACCCTCCTCAACTGGGTCCCATTGACATGAACAAGGAACCCCCCAACCTGAGCTCTGCATCAGAATCACCTGAGCCTTTATAAATAAAAATATTTTTAAAGGATGCATGTGTGCATCCTAAGTCGCCTCTGTCATGTCCGACTCTTTGCAACCCTCTGGACTAACCCGCCAGGCTCCTCTGTCCATGGCATTCTCCAGAGAGAATACTGGAATGGGTTCCCATGCCCTTCTGCAGGAGATCCTCCTGAGCCAGGGATAGAACCCGAGTCTCTCCTGTCTCCTGCATTGGCAGGCATGTTCTTTAGCACTAGTGCCACCTGGGAAGGCCTGAAAGGATGATACATCATAATAGTCTAAACTGGTAATGTTAACTACTGGCATAAGCAAATGCAGTCACCTCTCGGTATCCTTGGGGGACTGGTTCTGGGACCCCACAGAGCAAAATCCATGGATGCTCAAGTCCCTTTTGTAATATGGTAGAGTAGTTGCATATAACCTACACACATCCTCTTACATACTTTGTTATCTCTAGATTATTTGTAATACCTAGTACTTTGTAAATGCTTGTAAAGTTAACCTCTGAAAATGCAGAGGTTAGGAGCACTAACCTCCCCCAAACCACAGTCTAATATCTGAGTATAATTTTATGGTCAGCTCTCCATGTCTACGAATCCCTATGGTACTATAGTCAGTATTGGGTTAGCCAAAAAGTTCATTCAAGTCTTTCTGTAAGCTATTACGAACTTTTTGGCTAACCCTATATTTAACAAGTCTATGTTGTTGAAGGGTATTTAAATACAATGTGTCAAGGCTATGAAATAGTTGTCAGCATGCAGCAAATTCAAACTTTGCCTTTTAAAATTTCCTGGAACTTATTTTAAATATTTGCAACCCATGTTCAGTTGAATCCATGGATGTGAAACCCACGAGTGTAGAGGGCTGACACAGTAAAATAAGCAGTTCCATCCGTGGAAGGTCACAACTTGACCTTGTGACTCGAAATTATCTTCTTTGATGGCAATTTCCGTTTCTGTTTAGACCCACAGTACCTAGAGGTCTGTCTCCAGCCCAGGTTTCCAGGGACATACCCCTAGAAGAGTTCCTCATTCTACATTGTCCATGCTCTTCAGCCAATGACCACAGGAGACAGATCTGTGGTTGAATAAGGTGGTTTATAGCTTATTAAAACAAGGGAAGCACCGTGGAGAACTTTGGGGTCTCTCTTTAAGAGCAAGATAAAGGTTGCAAGTTTCTAGACTATATGGTCTGGGCCTGAGTTAGGTGGCCTAGAGGAAAGTTCAAGGAATTGAAGCTTTGCTCTGCAGTGGCTGCTGTCAGGAAATGGAGTCGATTATATGATGGGGTGACTTTAAAAACCTTATCTAAATTTGGGGAGGCTTTTCTTCTCCAGGCTCCCCTGTTGAGTTGGAGCCGGGCAGGGAGGAGCCATACTGAGACCTGTAAGGAGAGGTCAAACCCGGCCATGGGACAGACTGTTCCAGAGCCACTGAGGAGCCAACTCCATCTTCCTCACGGTGCTTAGCGTGGGTGGCACCTGGGTCTGCATCTCCACGACCACAGCGCAAGATTTCTGGACTGCCACCTGCCAGTGAGGCCCTCCATCCCATTACAGAAGGAGCCACAACTGTCAACAGATTTTGAAAGTCTTCTGAGAAATTGTCAACACTGCCAAGTGTTGGGGAAATCTTCTCTGCTCCTTTGATGGAGAGAAATGAGCAAATCCAATCCAACAGTAGGCTATGGAGGACAGTCATCACAGGCTGAAAGGAAACTGTCAATAAAATGTGTGATTCACTGCTTATCGCCTTGAACTATGGTCACTCAATGCCAGGAAGGTGCTAAATCATGTACAGTGAGAGAGCAGAATAAATAGTGTGCAGCTCAAAACAGAAGCTGAAGGAGCAGCTGAGACGGGGGAGGAAGAAGACCCTGAGCCCACTTCCTCCTGTGAGCACACCAAAAATGCAGCTACTTACAATGAGAGCACTCTGAAGACGAGAAGAAAATATCTCTTACAACTAAGGATGTACAGAAAGAGCCACAATGATATGGGAGGGACTTGGTCCCTTTCCCCTTAGTCACAGGCTGTTTTACTCACCTGGAGTATATAGCTGAAGCAGGAAATGTTTGCGACAGTGTAAACTCCCCTTTGGTTGGTTAAGAGGAAATTCACATATTGTGATTATTCATGTCAACTCTGGCCAATAAATTTAAACTGGTTTGCTCAGGTTCCAAAGAAGAAATGGTGCCATCCACAATATCTGCTAGGGTCAGAAATAAGTCTTGAACTCAATGCAGTTTTTCCAGTTGCATAATCCCTACCATGGGGTCACTATTCCCAGTGTATGTGTGAAGGGGTCTGTTATCCCTCTCGGAATTCTCTCAAATAAACTCTATTTGCCTCTTTCTGGATATTTATTCCTCAGGAAAACATGGTCTCCTAGAAAGATGATAGTTTTAAATATCCGAAAGTTTCTAATAATTGTCCTGAATATGCAGGATTCGTACGAGGCAGATGATACACACCAAGCTATGCTTGTATTCGGGATCATTCTGAGAGCTATGTAATCAGCAGAGCCTAGTCGGGTGTGAACTCTACTGGGATTATTAGACATTAGTTTGCAACAGTACTGACCCAATGTTTTATCCCTCAAGGAATTAAACAGTCCCTGTAAAGCAGCCTGGAGTATATCTGACTATTGGACCAGTCTTATTTCAGTCTCCATTGGGGCAGGCTTTTTTGAGAGGGCTGTAATAGCTTTTAGCAGAAGCACTGCCTTGACGTAAGTCAAGGTTCAGTTCTGATAGTCTGAACTTGGATCAGTTATGTGAGAGAAACTTATGTACTAGAAATATCTGTAGGAGAAAATTTACCTTAAATTTTTGCAAGAATAGTTATTAAATTTTTGTCCAGAAACTATTGCCTGAGAAAAATACACAAGAGTAGTTTAATTTTCCCCAAGCAGCAGAAAACTGTGGCATGGGGTGGAGGGGTCAGAAGTGACAGGTTGAAGATAATGTGAAGATGTTGTCACAGGACCAGGAATGATTTTTTTTAGTATCTTTTTTTTTAATGTACTTATTTTCTAATTGAAGGATAATTTTTTACAGGATTTTGTTGTTTTCTGTCAAACCTCAACAGGAATCAGCCACTATTTGATTCCAAGGGGAAGGGTGCTGAAGAACAGAAATGTATCTTGTCCTGACACCTTGGGTGAAAGCTATCTTGTGGGCTCTCTGTCTTTGATTAAAGAAAGGAAGGCAGCAGGACCATGGCTACCAGACAGGTGTTAGGCCACTGTTTTTTATTTAATACCAAGTCCTTTGTGAGGCATCCATGGGGCATGTGTTTACTCCAAAAATTGAAGAGACTCAAAGCAGACGGAGGATATCACTGTGTTCTGTTGTCTTCAATATCAGTGAGAGAAAAAGAGACATGTGCCTCTGCTGCCGGGTAGAGAAGGTTGAAGAATGAATGACGCAGGAGGAAAGACAAGCTCTCAAAGAGCTGGGTTTCTGTGTTCAGGTGAGCACCTTCACACGACAACCGTTTTGTGCATTTAGCGGTAAGCGGTAACCAGCACCCGGCCCTGACCTCTGGGCGGCCTCGGAGGGTAAATCACTAAGACTTCTCCCCTGCTGCCCAAGCTCTCTGCTGCCGACACAGGAGCCACCGTCAGCGAAGCCAGTGTGCACGCGCCACCGAAGGCTGGGGTGTGCGCGTGATGCTTAGGACAGTGCAGTCAGGGTGATGCTGCTGGTGCTTCTCCAAGGACTGTGTTTCTTGCCGATTCTCTGTTGTGCTTGATAACTGTGCTGATTAGATTTCTCAGCTGTCTTGTCTCAAATGCTTTCTCTTTAAAACTGCTATGCCTGTACAATAAAGATGGAAAGTGATAAGAACTGGCTGATGGGAATTCTGACTGTCTGTATGGGATTATATTGTTTTTTCTGGAAATCCTAGAGTTATTCTTCCCAGTGACTGAGCATTGACCCATTCTAACAAAAAGCATACATTTAAAAATTATTCCATGGACAAACTGTAACCATAGCAGTAAATTTAAATATATGTTTGGAGGACTCCGTTTTGTTTTTGTTGTCATTGTACTTTAGATGTCTTCTGATATTTGGGTTATTTCACTTTTCTTCCTCACCTCCCCTGTAACTGTTTTTTTGAAGCACCATGTGGGATTCTAATTAAAACATTATAATCTTGTCATGTTAAAAGTTGCTTGGATTTCTATTCAGATGTTACTTATATCGCCTTTAATACCAAGTCCTTTGTGAAGGTTTTTTGAGAAACTTCTTATCTTCTCTTTATAAAGAGCAGATAAAACAGGAGTAACTGTGTGCTGCCAAATCTCTTCCTCTGTGAGACATATCTATTCATTTTCCAGAGGTTGGCATTTTCCTCTTACAAGCAACCTTTCTGTACTATAAGACTGATGCTGATTTGGGGAAGATTTTAGTTGAAGTTCATTTAGAACCACATTGGAAGGCATGTAATAGTTTGAAATAGATCAAAATTATAATAAAATATTAAGAATGAGCTTCAACTACTAACACATATAATATAGTACAGGCATATCCCATTTTATTGGGCTTCACAGATACTGTGGGTTTTTGCTTTGTTTGTTTGTTTGTGCAAATCAAAGGTATATAGCAACTCTGCATTGAGCAAGTCTCTCAGCACCATTTTCCCAACAGCATTTGCTCACTTTATGCCTCTGGGTCACATTTTGATAATTCTTAAAATATTTCAAACTCTTTTCATTATTATTATTGCATTTGTTTTGGTGATCTGTTATAAGTGATCTTTGATGTAACTATTGCAACAAGATAAAGACTTTCTCAAGGTCAATGCTAAACGATTATTAGCATTTTTTAGGAAAAAAAGTATTTTTGGTATGTACATTGCTTTTTAGATGTAATGCTATTCTACACTTAATAGACTATAATTCATTTTTATATAGACAGATAAACAAAAACTCTGGTGTGACTCACTTTATTTCAGTGGTCTGGAATCAAACCCTTGTTATCTCCAAGGTATGCTTGTATGTAGACATAACAAGGACTAACTTCTTCAATTCCTGTCATCAGAAATCAGCCCCTATTTAACTGGCTACTGTAGAGAGTATTAAATATAGAACTAGCCTGAGTTTTTCCTTATGATACCCTTGCCACCATTTGAAGAGTCTTCCAGGTTCGTGGACTTTGACCCATTTCCATTAGTAAAAGCACATAAAATAAGTGCACACGTTTACTCACACTGCATTCAGGTGTGTGGGAAAAGACGGCATCTTTATTTCTCTAAAATTGACTTATTTTATCTCACAAGTGCCACCTACTGGGTTGTCTGTGTGCCTGTGACTGTGTATGGGAATTCAGATGCGCCAGAATTTTCAAGCAAATTTTTTTGTTGAAGGAAAATATACATAACAAAATATGCAAGTATCTAAGTGTTCGGCTTTGGGATTTTCCAAAAATACACCCATGGAGTGAGCACCCAGATCAAGAAAAGGAACATTACCAGCAGCCTCAAACCACCCCCTCAGGCCACTCCCTGCTACTAAACCTAGAGTGGGTGGTGGGCAGTAATTGATATAATTCAATCTGGTAACCCTGATCTGTTTCAATAAACTGTTTATAAAATTGTCCTTTATGTAACATGCTCAATCTGTCACATGATATATTCCCTTTCCCCCTTTTCTGTGCTCAGCAGAGAGAGCATCTAATTATGGAAGCTGTAGGGCAGAGGTGTTGTCATGATCTGAAAGCAGGAGGGTCTCAGACCTGCAGTCAGAATCTGCACGGGTTCTGGGAAGAGTCGATGCTCACTCTGCTGTCCTCAGCTTCTGGTATTCTGGTATCTGGTATCACTCAGGTACTGCAGTTGAGCAGCGCCTAGTTACTGCTTCTGCTAACCGGGCCCCCATCAGTGCATCAGTTCTGGATGATGCTGTGAATGCCTTTTGGTATAAGGCCATGATCTTGGCCCAGACGGTTCTACAATGATGCTTCTTTCTCTACCACAGTGAGCTTCTGGCAAGATCCTTGACCTTTCTCCCAGGTTTCTCGATTACTCCTCTGAAGGGGGTTGTAGGAGATTCCAGGTCCCACCCATACCACGTAGGAACTGAGGACAGCTAAGGGAGACCTGAATTCAAGCTCTTTCCTAGTGCCTAAGTACACAATGCAGGAGACATGGGTTTGATCCCTGGGTCAGAAAGATCCCCTGGAGAAGGGAATGGCAACCCACTCCAGTATTCTTGCCTGGAGAATCCCATGGACAGAGGAGCCTGGTGGGCTACAATCCATGCAGTTGCAAAGAGTTGGGCATGACTGAGCAACTAACAGGCAAGTACATTTCACTTAAACACAGTGAAGCTATCTTCTCCAGGGTCATAAATGTGAACTTGGTCTTGAAAGGGTGACTAGACACATGTCTGATCACCCGTCCACCCCCTGGGCTGGGTCTTTGGTGCCTGCAGGAGAATCGTTGCCCATTTTCAGGTTACAAGTGGCCATATGCTGCACTCTCTTAAGGTCTGCAGATCCTCCCCAGTGTTTCAGGGAAGTGAGCCATCTTCCCAGCATTCTTGGGCTGCCTAGACCTATCCGTAGGTTTGCCTTTTAAAAGCCCAGCCACACTACTCGGAGTTAGAACCTCAGCACCTGATACATTCCCTGCTCCTCCTTCCCCTCCATCCCCTTTGCTTCCTCTCTTTAAAGCAAACGTTGAATATTTAAAGCAATAATCCTCAGGCTTTTCTTTCTTTGATATTATATCCCTCCCAGGGCAGTAACCTTCCACTGGGCTTTTCTCTCCTCCACTGTCTGCCCATTCACCCTTCTCCCAGCGGCCATGGATGGAAGAGGTAGAAAAACTCTATGATCCGAGCCTCCAGGTCCACACTGTTGATCTGTTTAGTGGGACCACCGGAGTTTTAGAAGATTCTCTCTCACGAAACAAAGCCCGACTCTCAAGACTCTGATTTAAAAACAACAGCAACAATTATTTTATATAACAGGTTATCTTCTTTACTCTTTCCATGTCTGCTAGAACAATTCTCATCTCTCGCCATCCTCCCAAACCCTCACTTTACCTGTCTGCCCAAGGAGACCAGGTACTTCAGGAAACTAGAGAGAAGGCCATATGTACAGAAACCTAAAATAGAAGAGCGTATTCATTTATTTCAAAATGCCAGTCCTAACATACAGAAATGAATTAATGTAACACATGCGAAGAATAATTTTAGCATTTTCTGTCAGCAGTACCGCACTAACACAGAATCATACATTGTAAACTTCTGTTTACCAGCTTCAAAAGCATTAAGATTTGAAATTTTTAAAAATGTACATTTATTTTTATAGAATATTGTTTATGGGATGCTTTCACATAAATTATCTCATCTTATTCTTAGTGAAGTACGTATTACTGCCCTTATTTGGAGGTCTAGGGAAGTAAAACTCTTTGTCATCAATATATAGTGAGATAATGATATGAAACCATGCTTCTATATTAAAACCCATCTTTCACTTCACTTCAGGTCAGTCACTCAGTTGTGTCTGACTTTTTGCAACCCCATGGGCTGCAGAACGCCAGGCTTCCCTATCCATCACCAACTCCCAGGGCTTGCTCAAACTCGTGTCCACTGAGTCAGTGATGCCATCGAACCATTTCATCCTCTGTCGTCCCCTTCTCCTCCTGCCTTCAATCTTTCCCAGCATCAAGGTCTTTTCCAGTGAGTTGGCTCTTCACATCAGGTGGCCAAAGTATTGGAGTTTCAGGTTCAGCATCTGTCCTTCCAATGAATATTGAGGACTGATTTCCTTAAGGATTGATTGGTTTGATCTCCTTGCAGTCAAAGGGACTCTTAAGAGTCCTCCAACGTCACAGTTCAAAAGCATCAATTCTTCGGCACTCAGCTTTCTCTATAGTCCAACTCTTACATCCATACATGACTACTGGAAAAACCATAGCCTTGACTAGACGGACCTTTGTTGGCAAAGTAATGTCTCTGCTTTTGAATGTGCTATCTAGGTTGGTCATGGCTTTCCTTCCAAGGAGCAAGCATCTTTTAATTTCATGGCTGCAGTCAACATCTGCAGTGATTTTGGAGCCCAAAAAAATAAAGTCTGTCACTGTTTCCACTGTTTCCCTATCTATTTCCCATGAAGTGATGGGACCAGATGCCTTGATCTTTGTTTTCTGAATGTTGAGTTTTAAGCCAACTTTTTCACTCTCCTCTTTCACTTTCATCAAGAGGCTCTTTAGTTCTTCTTTACTTTCTGCCATAAGGATGGTGTCATCTGTGTATCTGAGGAAACAATGTTTCTATATTAAAACCCATTTTTCATGTACCCCTGAAGGTAAAAGTTAAAAATAGCAATCAGGATAGACTCACTTGTTTTTGAGAAGAAGTATCTTTCTGAGCCAGTGTTGTCATGAAATGTGTAACCAGCCCATTATTTTGGGAGAAATTGAACACTGGCAAGGTAATCTTAGTGCTTCCAAATGAGGAGATAGTTGTCCCATTTAAATATGTGCTGGGCTGTGGGGTTACATGACCGCAGAGCTGAATGTGATGTGATGTGGTTTCATGCTTTGCTTCATCAGAAAAGGACTAGAGTCAGTTCTCTGGTTCTTCCATTCTGAAAGACACTAAAAATCTGTGCTTTTCTTGGGGCAAAGCACGTACCCCAGTATATGGCATCAGGCCAGGAGCTTCGTATGGCCAGTGGAGAAATCAAAGGGAAACGGCAACTCATGAATTCTCAAAAAACAGAATTTTAACTTTTCCCTTTGGGCATTGCAGTTCCTAGATGTTATCCAAGTGTCCTGAGAGTAGAATTCACACCCTTTCTGTACGTTATGATTGGAGGGTCATCTTTGTCCATGCTGTTTGTCAGAACAGACTTGAGAGAACTACGGAGTGGGAAAGGGGTCAAAGACCTGCAAGAGGGGACTGAGCCTGCAGCTTGAGGTGTGAGGGGCACAGGTGGGCTTGAGAAACTTTCTAGCGCTTCTCTGGGGTCTCAGAAATAACTGTCAGGACCCACAGGGCTGCTGGGGAGGGAGTGGAGGGTTAGGGTGGGACTCAGAGCAAGGACAGGTGAACAATAAAGGAAGATGAAAGGTCGGGCAAGGTCGGGCATGTTGAGGCATGCCTGGGCATGCCCGGGCATGTCAGGACATGTCCTGGCAGAGTGCCGCAGACAAGCCCCGGAGGCGGGCCAACAACCAAGGCCGTCCAATCAGGTGCCGACACAGAGCCCTTGGACACCAATCACTGCTGAGCCCCGCGCTTTCTTCCTTATATGGGAGCCCGGCCCCGGCTATAAAACCCTTCCCCACCCCTCATACCTCGCAGACTCCCTTTGCTTCGCAGACCCCCTTTGCTGCCTCGCTTACCCAGCGACCGCTCAATAAAGGCCCTGATCAACGGTCCATAGGGGTGGCTCTTTCTTCCCGTGGCGTTTCTTACAGAAGACCTCCTCCCATACACTGGAAATTAATTGGGTGCAGAGCTAGTCATTTTTGTGTTTATACTAAGTCATGCCCGACACACTGCAACCCCATGGTCTGTAGCCCGCCAGGCTCCTCGCCCACGGGATTTCGCAGACAAGAACACTGGAGTGGGTTGCCTTTTCCTTCTCCAGGGGATCTTCCTCATCCAAGGATCGAACCTGAGGTTCCTCCATTTGCAGGCAGATTCTTTGCCACTGAGCCGCCAGGGAAGCTCTGAATTAGTCGTATTTGGAGGTGTCATATTTGCAGGTAATTTTAACCTGTGTGGGACTTCCTAGGTGGCTCAGTTATAAAGAATATGCCTGCCAATGCAGGACTCAGAGGAGACTCGGGTTTGATCCTGAGTCGGGAAGATCTCCTGGAGGAGAAAATGGCAGCCCACTTCAGTATTCTTGCCTGGAAATTTTCATGGACGGAAGAACTTGGTGAGCTATAGCAATGGGATGCAAAAGGCCAGGCACAACTAAGCACGCTTTCACTTAACCTGTGCCATTTGGATCAGCCGGAAGCATAAATATTATCTTTCTCATATACACCCTTCAAATTCAATTAAGGAATATCGCCACACCATCCGAAAAAAATTAGCTGCTTTTGTTTTCTTTCTATTCTCATGCCACCTCTGTTCGCACCCACTCGCCAGTCGACGGGAGACATTTGTTAGTGGCACGGCTATTTCATAGTCAACCACAAGATGTCAGCGCAAGCTCAGTCCTCTCATCATTTCCCAAGCCCGCGGAATCAAGTTTGTTTTCTTTCTGTCCGGGAGGAACTTAGAGATTTCAAGATACTTGGGGTCAGGTACAACGACCACAGAGGGTAAGGGTCTTCATGGGTAAGACCCTCGGCCTCGCGATCCCGAGCAGACGGAGCGTCTCTGGATCGCCGGCACCTAGCACATCGCCGTCCTTTCCTTGATCTCCGCGCACTTCAAAGGGCCTGCGCCTCCTGGGTGTGCAGCCTCGGGAGGAGCCGCCCTTCCTCCCCACCGCCCGGGGAGCGCGGAGTTCCCGGGGCCGAGCGAGCGCATCCGCCAACCCCGGCCCTGACCCGCAGGGAGGACGCGCTGTACCTGCCTCCCAGCAAGAGCTCTGAGACAACCCTGGGGCGCGTTCGGGGTCTCTGAGATGCAGAGACGGATGAAAACAGCTTTTCCTCTTGTAGCCTGCCCTCGCCTGTTAGAAGAACCTGCCCTGCGGGATGCCTGTGGGAGCTCGTAGAATCACGTTTTTGCCACACATCAGAGAAGGCAGAAAGGAGGCGGGGAGCCGCCCTGTGAATTTTGTAAGGATGGTAATAACCGCTTCCAGACACGTCCCATCATGCACGGGCTTTCGGCTCTTTCCTGGGCCAGCCCGGCGCTGGCGGTCACCGGTAATGATCGGTGGAGGACACCACGATGCGTATGGAGCAGTGAGACCCACCCCCAGGGCACGACAGACTCCCCAGACTCCCAAAGGCCCCTTTTATCAAGGCTGTTGGGGAGGCCGGTAGTTGGCAGATTCTGCTTCACCGGATGAAAATCTGAACCAAAACAAACAAGGAAAAAGAGCTACCAAAAAGTCACATGAGTAAATCATTTAGAAGTGCATACCCTGTGTTTTACCTTTGAAAAGTTCTGTGTAGTTATAGTGACTACTTGAAGCGTGATTTGTGAAATTTTAATCATTTGGAATGCATTTTTTTTTTGTCCAATTACTAAATCTCAACATAATGGGGTAAAAAGAAAAAAAGGCTTTCCTCTACTTCCCACAGTATTGTTTTCCTTGGAGCTGGGTTGGATTTCCTTGTCTAGTCCCTTCGGTGCATATTCAGCAGAGTCCATGATATTATAGTCACTTTCAATTCCAAGATTATATTCATTTAAAATTTTAATCTAAGTGCCCATTATATGATATGTGCTCAAACACTCAGTCGTGTCCAACTTTTTGCAACCCTATGAACTATATAGCCCACCAGGCTCTGTCTGTGGGATTTTCCAAGCAAGAATACTGGAAAGGGCTGTCATTACCTGCCAATTCAGGAGACATGGGTTCCATCCCTAAGTTGGAGAAGGAAATGGCAACCCACTCCAGTATTCTTACCTGAGAAATCCCATGGACAGAAGAGCCTGGTGGGTTATAGTCCATGGGGTTCTCAAAAGAGTCAGACACGACTTAGTGAGTAAACAACTCTCTCTCTCTATGTGTGTGTATATATATCTATAGATCCTCTCTCCTCTTCTCCAAGCAAAGGCCCCTATTTCAGAACGGATGAGACAGTGATCCTCTTTTACTCCAGCAATTTGGAGCTGGAAGACATCGTTGACCTCTGAGATCGCTCCTGATTCTCTTCTGGCCTTGGGCTCTTCTGGTGTTGGGTGAGGAAGAAAGGTTCAGGGAAAATAGTAAAAGCCTTTCTCCTGAGTGAGTTTGCCATTTTTTTCTCTGGTGGCTGCTGCTTCTGAGCTCCCACAGACTGGCCGCCAAACACTCCAAGTGAAAGACACTTTCAAACACTGGCCCTTCCCAGATTTCATGCATAAAATCTTTCAAAGATCTTACTGGGGTCTCCCTGCTTCACAGTTTGCTGCCCCTGTCCAGTTTCCTTTATGTTCCTTCCCTGGTGGAGACTCCCTGGCGGAGACTCCAGTTCTTGGTGAGCAAGCTTTGCTTTTAAGCAACCGTCTCCAGTGAAGAATTGATGTATCTGAGTGCTTAGTGGCTCCGTCATACCCAACTCTTTGCAAACCCCTGACTGTAACCCACCAGGCTCTTCTATCCATGGAATTTTCTGGGCATGAATACTAGAGTGGGTTGCCATTTCCTCTTCCAGGGGATCTTCCCAACCCAGGGATTGAACTCGAGTCTCCTGCATCTCCTGCACTGACAGGAGAATTCTTTACCACTGTGCCACTTGGGAAGATAAAATGACACAAAACTGGCTCTTTTCTGTGATGCCACTGTAGCCAGCTCTGCATTCCAGCTGTGGGTGTGCAGATATCGCCGCCATTGGTCCTTGCTCTCTGCCCTGGTCCTTGTCCTTTTTCTCCATCTTCAGTTGGGATTGGGAAGGTGGGTGAGCCTACAGGCCTGGGGAGATGTCCATCCGGGGAAGAGATGCAGCTTTCCCCCTTTGCAGGCACCCCCATCTTTATGAGTGATTTTGTTAGAAATGTCATCATTTGGTTTTGGAGATGAAAACATGTCACTATTATGAACACCCGTTTCTCCAGGCTGATACCCACACTTCTTATGAATTCCCCTGCTTCTCCCAGTGCTTCTATATTTGGCTGACTTTGATGAATACTAAAGATGATGCATCTCACTCTGGGAGGCCTGGAGCTGGGCCTAGTCTCATTGGTTTTAAGAAGATGGGTGTGTAACTCACTTTGTCCTTAGGTCCACTGTGTTAAAGAAAAGTAGACAACCCTAATATGTTTTGAGTACTTACTTTCTTTCAACTAATTATCACAGGAAGACAGTAAAGTAATATGATTCTCACTTGTTAAATGAGGAAAGTTTAAGCTTTAAATAGTCAGAGGTCTTACAAATAGCTGATAGAAGAAGAGAAGTGAAAGGAAAAGGAGAAAAGAAAAGATATACCCATCTAAATGCAGAGTTCCAAAGAACAGCAAGGAGAAATAAAAAGGAGAAAGACTTAAGTGGACAGTTCAAAGAAAAGGAGGAAAACAATAGAATGGGAAAGACTAGAGTTCACTTCAAGAAAATTAGAGATACCAAGGGAACATTTCGTACAAAGATGGGCACAATAAAGGACAGACAGTAAAGGACAGAAGTAGCATGGACCTAACAGAAGCAGAAGATATAAAGAAAAGGTGGCATGAATACACAGAACTATACAAAACAGATCTTCATAACCCAGGTAACCACAATGGTGTGATCACTCACCTAGAGACAGACATACTGGAGTGTGAGGTCAAGTTGGCCTTAGGAAGCATCACTACAAATAAAGCTAGTGGAGGTGATGGAATTCCAATCAGCTATTTCAAATTCTAAAAGATGATGCTGTTAAAGTGCTGCACTCAATATGCCAGCAAATTTGCAAAACACAGGACTGGAAAAAGTCAGTTTTCACTCTAATCCCAAAGAAGCACAATACCAACGAATATTCAAGCTACTGCATAATTGCACTCATTTCACATGCTAGCAAAGTAATGCTCAAAATTCTTCAAGCTAGGCTTCAGCAGTATGTGAACTGTGAACTTTCAGATGTATAAATTGGACTTAAAAAAGACCGATGAACCCGTTTGTTGTGATCTACATGGTCAAAGGCTTTGGTGTAGTCAATAAAGCAGAAGTAGATGTTTTCCTGGAACTTTCTTGCTTTTTTGATGATCCAACAGATGTTGGCAATCTGATCTCTTGTTCCTCTGCCTTTTCTAAATCCAATTTGTACAAGCCTTGGACTGTGTGGATTACAACAAACTGTGGAAAATTCTTAAAGAGATGGGAATACCAGACCACCTAACCTGCTTCCTGAGAAATCTGTATGCAGGTCAAGAAGCAACAGTTAGAACTGGACATGGAATAACAGACTGGTTCCAAATTGGGAAAGAAGTACCTCAAGGCTGTATAATGTCACTCTTTTTATTTAACTTATATGCAGGGTACATCATTTGAAATGCCAGGCTGGATAAAGCACAAGCTGAAATCAAGGTTGCTATATCAATAACCTCAGATATGCAGATGACACCACCTTTGTGGCAGAAAGTGAAGAAGAATTAAAGAGGCTCTTGATGAAAGCGAAAGAGGAGAGTGAAAAATTTGGCTTAAAACTCAACATTCAGAAAACTAAGATCATGGCATCTGGTCCCATCACTTCATGGCAAATAGATGGGGAGACAATGGAAATAGTGCGAGACTTTATTTTCTGGGCTCCAAAATCACTGCAGATGTTGACTGCAGCCATGAAATTAAAAGATGCTTGCCATCAGAAGAAAGGTTATGACCAACCTAGACAGGATATTAAAAAGCAGAGACACTACTTTGCTAACAAAGATCTATCTAGTCAAAACTGTGATTTTTCCAGTAGTTATATACCGATGTGAGAACTGGGCTATGAAGAAAGCTGAGCAGCGAAGCGAAGCTCTGAAACTGTGACACTGGAGAAGACTCTTGAGAGCCCCTTGGACTGCAAGGAGATCAAACCATTCAATCATAAAAGATATCAGTCCTGAATATTCATTGGAAGGACAGATACTGAAGCTGAACCTCCAACACTTTGGCCATCTGATGCGAAGAGGCAACTCATTGGAAAAGACCTTGATGCTGGGAAAGATTGAAGGCAGGAGGAGAAGGGGATGAGAGAGGATGAGATGGTTGGATGGCATCACCAGCTTGATGGACATGAGTTTGAGTCAGCTGCGGGAGTTGGTGATGGACAGGGAGGCCTGGCATGCTGCAGTCCATGGGTTCCCAAAGAGTCAGACACAACTGAGAGACTGAATTGAACTGAACTGAGGAACCAGAGGTCAAATTGTCAACATCTGTTGGATCATACAAAAAGCAAGGTAATTCCGGAAAAACATCTATTTCCGCCTCATTGACTACACTGAAGCCTTTGACTGTGTGGATCACAACAAACTCTGGAAAATTCTTCAAGAGTTGGGAATACCAGACCACCTTACCTGCCTCCTGAGAACCTGTATCCAGGTCAAGAAGCAACAGTTAGAACCCGACATGGAACAATGGACCGAATCAAAATTGGGAAAGGCGTATACACAAAATTGTCAAGGATGTATTTTGAAATACTTCTCAGCCATAAAAAAATGAATTTTTACTATTTGCAGCAACATGGATGGACTTGGAGGGTATTATCCTAAGCAAGATAATCAGATATAAAAAGGCAAATACTGAATGATGTCGCTTATATATGGAAGCTAAAGAATACAACAAGCTGGAGAATGTAACAGAGAAAGAAGCACATTCACAGACATTGAGAACAAACCAGTGGTTACCGTAGCAAGAGGGAAGGGGAAGGGTTAACATGATAGGGGATTAGGAGGTACAAGCTACTAGATATAAAATAAACTGCAGGGATAGATTGTACCACACAGGGAATATATATAGCCAATATTTCATAGTAATGATAAATAGAATATAACCTCTTAAATTGTAAATCACTTATTGTATACCTATAGTATATAATATTGTAAGTCAACTTCATTTCAATTTAAATGTCAAAAAAATTTTTTAAAGAGTTGTTGAGGGCTTACCGTGAACAGAGAAGAAATGGAATGTGATATGTTCTCATCTTTAAACTAGTTTGCGACTGGGAAAGGGCCGAAAGGCATAGAGAAAATGAACTATAATCAACAGTGAAAGTGAAAGATCCTATAACAAAGGTAAACGTCAAATTCTAAAGGGATTCTGAAGTTCAGGTACAAGTTTGGGGGAGTGGATGTCTAGAACGTTACAGTCTGAGCTGAATCCTGGGGAATGGACAGTCCATGGAGATAAGAGATATCAGGGGCAACTTGAGGGTGGAGTACAAACAGCAGGAAAGAAAGCAGAGAGGCAAGAAATCTCTTACACATTTGGGGAAAGCTAGTTTGGCTGGAATGTAAAGTATAGAATTTATGTATTCAAGATTGGGAGATAAAGTCAGGAACTTAAGTAAGGGTTGGATCACAGAGAATCTTTGATGTCAGGCTGAGGTTGTGACCGAGATGCCATTCAAAGAATTTGAGCTGAGAATTATTTCGCTAGAGTTTAGCCTGAGGGCAGTGAGCCTTGAAGATGCACATAGGATCCATTAGAGTGGAAGAAACTGAAAAAGTGAAAATAAAAGGTGGAACAATCAAGCAACCATTACAATTATCATGGGATGTATTATAAGAAGAAATATTGGCAAAGAAGTGTAGCAACTGGAATCTTGCTACACTGATGGCTGGAGTATAAAGTGGAACAACCACTTTTCAGAGTTGTTTGGCAAATTTCTTATAATGTTTAACCCTATCTTAAGGCTCAACAATTTCACTCTAAGGTACTTATCCAAGAGAATGAAAATATATGTCCACAAAACACTAGTTAGGGAGCTTGAGATTGACACGTACACACTGCTATATTTAAAATGGATAGCTAACAAGGACTTCCTGTATAGTACAGGGAATTCTGACATTGAACATTGCTGAATCTCAAAGATATAATGATAAGGACATCAGATAAGAGTCTGTGCTTTGTGATGTCATTTACATGAAGTCTAAATTCAGGGAAGTTCATCTATGGCGATAGAAATAAAAAACATAGTGGATGTTAAGGGGGGAAAAGAAAGGAGTGGATGGAGAAGGGGGTGGAAAGGTGTGTGAGGGCACTTCTTAAAAGGTGCAAATGTTCTGCATCCTATTTTTGGTGGTGGTTACATGTATCATATAATTGTTCAAAACATCATCTGAACATGTGACAACTCTGCGCTTTATTTTATGTTAATAACATCTCAGTTTAAAGAAAAGAAAAACTAGGACATTGATAATGTAGTACCCCCTCAACCTCCCTAAGAAAAACACCTAACAAGTCAAAACACTCAAATTCATTATCTGAGGAATGAA
The DNA here is from genome assembly GCF_023091745.1 of Budorcas taxicolor. Taxonomy (NCBI): domain Eukaryota; kingdom Metazoa; phylum Chordata; class Mammalia; order Artiodactyla; family Bovidae; genus Budorcas; species Budorcas taxicolor. The sequence continues at coordinate 6,776,633 of NC_068922.1, forward strand.
TCAAAATAAAATGGCAGAAATAACAGTTGAACAAGAGCGATAAAACCAGTAAAAAAAAAAAACTGTAGTATATATGAAATAACATACTCAGGTTAAAAATATGAATGTAATTATTTTTGTAAGGGATAGTGAATGTTATAAAATTAATACTTTAATAGTCACCTATATCTCAAAGGCTAAATTACAGCCCCAAATTCTGAAGTCACTGGGAAAAGATAAAGCAGTGGTTTGTTCAAAGAAATCTATAATTAAAACGACTAAAGTCCTACTGTAGAAAAAAACATTATGCTCAAATGTCATATATTTAAAAATATATAAATATATATTTATATTCATGTGTAAACTCTTTTTAAGGAATATTTTTTCAGTTAGGTTCATGGCTCATAAAAGTTGCTTTAAGGATCAAACTGACTTGGTACCTATATTTCTCACCATGAAAAATAACATAGTGCTTACAAAAGTATATCCTTCTATCCATAGGGCAGATAGAGCTCATGTACAAAAGATAGCATACAGCTTTATGTAATTAGCTTAGAAAGCAAAATTAAATTACTGTTCATTATCTTTCATCCAGATAAGCTCTATGAAGCATATACTTAAGATTACCTGTTTGGGAAGTCAAAAATTATACTTACTATTCAAAACCAAGATAGAGACCTGTAGAGTCTGTTGTTCTTGTGACTTACTTGGGGAATAAAAGTGAGTTAAGGGCAACAGAAAGTCCATTTGAGAAGGAAAATGTAGCCTTGCACTATGCAACAAGTATAACTCATGTACTTCTTTTTAGAAGGAAAGATAAGCTGTTACCTAGAGGTCTATTTTCAGTGATAAGCAGGTAATATTCTGTGTAGAAATGCCAGAATTCTGTGCAAATATTGTGTAGAAAGTTGAGAGTGTGAGAGAGTGAAGCAGAATGCAAACTCTGGAAAGGCACCAGGATAGTCTGGGGCTCTCCATGCTCCCACTCTGGCTACTAGTTACTTCTCTCAGCCTCTGCTGCTCTAGAGACTGGCACATGGTTGCTGGAAATAAATGGAATGACTCTTAGTAGGCGAGTAGTTGAATAAATCATGGTAAATGTCTGTGAAGAAATATTAGATAGTTAATAGATGGAGTTAGTTAGATCCATTTGGATATTGTGTACTGTTTATATGTTAATTGAGAAAAAGCAAAATTCAGAATAATGTGTATCATAAGTATTTATATTGGCAAAAACAATTCATAAAGGGAAAAAATCCCCACATAAAGTATGAAAACATATCAATAATATTATCCAGATTTGTGGGAAAACTTGACAGACCTGTTTACAATATGCATGTCAACTGCTATAATGAAGTGGCTTAGAAAATAAGTGGACTGTACAGGAAAATTCAGTAAAGCTGGGTTAACACGGATGGATGGATGAGTGGATGGATAGGAAAAGAGATGGAAGAAAAGAAAGGGGGAAGAAAACTTATTTTTCTTCAAAAATATGAAGGCATTGTTCTATTGTTATTCTAATATCTGAGGTTTCCAATGATAAGTCTATTACCAAAATATTTTTGTATCCTTATTGCTCTGATATTTCACAATCAGGATCTAAATGTGAGTCTTTCTATTTAAAGAATTTGGTTCATGATTTTCCCTGTTATGAAAATTTTCACTATTATGGGTTGCAATTCCAGCACTGTCACTTATCACCTAGATGATCTTAAGTATTTTACTTAATTCATCATTTTCACTATTATTTAATAGTTCTTTACCAAATAGACCAGCACTTCCCAACAGAACATTCTATGATAATGGAAATATTCCAGCCAGTATGGAAGCCACTAGCCACACATGGCTTTTGAGCCCATGAAATGCAATTCATGTGATTAAAGAAGTGAATTTTTATTTCAATTTCCTTTTAACTGCTTCATATTCCAATAGCCACATGTAGCTAGTGGCTACCATGTTAAACCACAAATATATAGACCTTTATTCATCCATATAGAAGTGCTTTTATGAGGTATAATTATTAGAATCATAAATCAGGAGGTGAAATATTTAGTTACGTAATTGAGAATGCCATAGCCAAAGGAAAAACAGCATATGAGAGGTTTAAAAGGGAGCCAGTCTTCTTCCTGAAAATACTAAGCTTCTGAACTCTTTCTCTTCTCTTTTCTTTCTTTCTTTCCTTTTCTCATCTCATTTAAGAATTCCAGATGTGTGGTATAGACCTGTCTACATCACAGCAAGGGAAGTAGCAGAGTTTACTGGATGGCACAAGCCAAAAACATCAGCAGCGCAGGAAGTGCATGAGGCGCTCCCCAAAAGGTTTCATTAGGATAGATCTTATCTCACCTGGAATGATCTTACCCACCAGTCCTAATGAGGGACTGACTCACGCTGGGTCTTGAATTCATGCCAAAGCAGAACGTATTCACAGCTGAGCTCTCACTGAGCTTCCTCTTGTTTTTATTATCTGAGACACTGGACATCTCCTTGAACATCAGGGATGTGTCCATTTCAACAGTAGACCTGTCCATAGAGGGACTTCTCCCAAAGCTATCACCACTAAATACAAAACATTTTAAGAATATGGATGGATATCTCAACCATTTCTTCAGATTATATTCTGCATAGCATAGCATAGCCTTGTGAAAAGAGTTCTGGATGTTGTGTCGGGAGGAATGGTCTCTAACCCCAGTTCTGCCATTAGCCAATGTGTTCTTCCTGTCATGGACACTCAACTGCACGAAGCCCCAGTTCCCCCAGCTGCAAAGGGGGTGGGGGGATCTTCTACGACATCAACGTTAGCATCTCTCACTGCTTTCTAGTTGGAAAGGTTGTGTCCCCCAGAACTGACCCAGGTAAGTAGGTAGGGGACGGGGCAGACTGAGGGTTCTGTTTCCTTGTTGCTGGATCCTCAGAACAGGGCATCCTGGTGGAAGGAAAACCAACCTGCTGCCTGGTGACTGGATGATGTTAGGGTCTTCTAGAACACATTTCTGTGTCCAGATGATGTCATTTCTCACCGTCCGTCCGGAGACTCCTCAATCACATGTGGACTAAGACGTAGGAGACGGGCAGCCCAGCGGGGACTCTGCAGGCAAGAGTTCCTTCCTCACCACAGCTAGAGCTTCTCAGCCTCGCTGTGGGCAGCGGTAATTTGGAGCTCTCAGCGTCACTATAACCATCTTGCTTCCACACTCAAAATCATTGACCCCATTTGTCTTGAGGCTTTCTTGCTTTATCTTTAATGGCCTGCTTTCTACTTTAGGAAAGCAATTCCTGAGAGTGTTTGGGGGTCATTGTGGGTGGTTCGTGCCCCTTCCGTAAAGACTGCGTTTTACACCCCTTTAATATGCATTTCACTTTCATAAATGAAAGTCTATAGGATATCTACAAAGGTGGAGTCCAATAGAATAAACCTATTTAAAACAGAATGCCAGTTTCATTTTCAAATAATGGGCATTACTTTTAAAATAATGGACTTAACTGTTGAAAAAAATATATAATAAATATACCATGAAGTGTTCAAAAGTCTGGAAACACAGGGAAAAATGGTATATGTATTACTTCATCTACTCTACTCGATGGACATGAGTTTGAGCAAACTCCAGAAGATAGTGAAGGACAGGGACGTTCTATAGTTTCTGAGGTCACAAAGAGTCAGACACAACTGAGCTACTGAACAACTTCAACCATTGTACATTATACAGATGGGAAAATTGAGTCTCTGAATGGCTGAGAGCTCAGAGTTGGGTAAGGAGTAGATCAGATCCAGAATCCAAGCCCACATTGGTTTGTATATCTTGTCCCACATTAGGTATAAGCATCTCAAATTAGAACATGTCTGTATATTTTTTCTCACTGAAAGATTATAAATACCAAGACACCAAACAACTCACCTTGAAAGTGATTCAAGACTTTAAAAAAAAATCATTATTTTTTCATTAATTTACTTAAAGAATGTTGTGAAAATTTTCATGTACTTTTAAAGAGAAAACTTTTTATCTTGAAGCCCATTTTTGTGTATAATTAAATTGTTATCTTTCTGTGACATTAAATATATGTGCATATCAAAGTTCCTTGCTAAAAGTAGAAAGCTAAATTGCAGGGTGCATCGTGTCTAACCTGTTCATACCACATATGGCCCAATATCCTGAGCAGCTACAATAATAAAGACCTAAGCAATCTTCAGATGCTTGGGCTGAATAAGAGATTGTAATAGGCTCTGCCAACCTCCTCACTTCACAGATGAATAAACCGAGGCTCATTCATTCATTCAGCACACCTTTGTTGGACATCTGCCATGCGCCTTTCATAGCATTCAGATCAGCAGGCTAGAAAAAGATGAATCAGCCCAGAGAAGTCAAGTGATTGCCCAAGAGCACACACAGTCACATGCCACAACTAGGATAATAACAGCTGGGGCATGGTGATCAGAACACCTAAGACTGAAATGAGCTGGCACCTCTCTGACATTATTTATGAAGGAGCTAGTGGTAAGAGGACCAATGGATACAAACTTACTGAGTACGGAGGGAAGAAAGTCTGAGGAATATTTTTTAAATATTAAAGCCTAAGAACTTCACAATACTCTGTAACTATCTACAAGGGAAAAGAATCTTAAAAAAAGAAGAAGAAGAAGAAGAACAGATAAACGTTCATGTATAACAGATTGAGAGAGTTCAGGTGAGCGCCGAAGAATCGATGCTGTTGAATTATGGTCCTGGAGAAGACTCTTGAGAGTCCTTGGGACATCAGGGTGATCAACCAGTTAATCCTAAAGAAAATCAACCCTGAATACTTGTTGGAAGGACTGATGCTGAAACAGAAGCTTCAATACTTTGGCCACCTGATTCAAACAGCCAACTCATTAGAAAAGACCCTAATGCTGGGAAAGACTGAAGGAGAAGGAGAAGGGGGCAGCAGAAGATGAGATGGTTGGATAAGATCACCGATTAAAGGACATGAACTCAGGCAAACTCCAGGAGAGAGTGAGGGACAGGGAGGCCTGGCGTGCTACAGTCCATGGGGCTGCAAAGAGTCGGACATCACTTAGCAACTGAGCAACAGGATAACGTACTCACTTTGATAAGCACCTGAAACCAACATGACATTATAAACCAGCTATACCCCAGTAAATCTTTTTAAAAAACTGAAAGCATCAAAGACCTATTTCCAGACTTATCTAGCTGTGTCACTTGGATTGAAGAGGCATGGCCTGATGGACAGTTGAACATTTAACAGCAGATTCTTCAGAGAAACCCAGGTTTTGGGGTGGTGTGAGACTCCAAACGTATAAGGTGAACCCCATTAGACGCTCAAGCAGCCGTTCCTGTCATGGTGCTTCAGACTCACACGTTTCTCTCCTCCACCCTACTCTCCCAGGGAAACCTAAGGGCATGCCTGCCTAAATGGATACCAAACAACAGATAGAATCAAGCCTTTTTGAGAAAACTAGCAGGCTAAAGCAAAAGCAAATCCATTTTGATATCACTTCCCCGCCAAGGAACCCACCCACCGTGTGAGCATAGTACACTGAAATTTGTAATGAAAACCTCCCACACTTGTTCTAGAAAGGATTAGAAGAGGCATTCCCGGCCACCACGGCTCCCAAACCATTGCTGATGCCTCCACCAGATCCTTGGCCTCTGGGCAGACCCAATTTACCTTTAGGAACAATGAGATCATAAAAAGACTAACACACCATTGCTTATGCCTCCAAAGCCTACTCAGTCTTAACTCTGTGGGAGAGGGCCTTCATCTGTGAAACTCTCTTTAGATTATTTCTGGCCTCCAGAAGGTTGCCTTTGGAACTAGAATGCTTCCAATGACTGAGAAGCCAGCTAAGGTGAAGGGGCACGTTTCTCTATGCCCCCTAAGTGTGTCATAGTATTTTGTAATGATTTACAAAATCAATATTATTTTTGTTGTTGTTCAGTCACTAAACTGTGTCTGACTCTTTTGTGACCCCATGGGGTGCAGACAACCAGGCTCTCTCTGTCTGTGGAATTTTCCAGGCAAAGATACTGGAGAGGGTTGCCGTTTCCTTCTCCAGGGGATCTTCTCAACCCAATGATTGAACATACATCTGTTGAACTGGCAGGCAGATTCTTTACTCTAAGCCATCAAGAAAGCCCAAATGTTATTCTTAAAAGTCTTCAATCTCTTTTTCTCATTTAGCAATCGTTGATGAGGGTTCCTCCAAGCCAGTCTTAGAGATCTAAGGCCTTCCTTATCATAGCTGCAAACCTGTTCATTCTATGGATGTACCATAATTTGCCCAATCATTGCACAGCTACTGAACATTCAGCTTGTGTCCAGGGTTTTTTGTTTGAGGCCATTTATTTTTCTATTAAGAGCAATGCTCTGAACAACTTGATACGTGTGATACACATATCTTTGAGTCCTAGTACTTATATAGGATAGATTCCTGCAAGCAAAATCTTTGGATCAAATTGCACAAGCATTTTTATTTTACCAGTTAAAGCTTGTTAATTTCTCAAAGTTAGCAACAATTTGACACTCACTATTGGATTTCCCAGGTGGTGCTAGTGGTAAAGAACTCAATTGCCAATGCAGGAGACTTAAGAGACGTTTGTTTAATCCCTGGTTTGGGAAGATCCCCTTGAGGAGGGCATGGCAACCCACTTCAGTATTCTTGCCTGGACAATTCCATGGACAGAGGATCCTGGCGGGCTACATCCCCATAGGATTGCAAAGAGGTGGGTATGACTGAAGCAACTTGGCACACACGCCATACACGCATCAATGTATGAAAGTACCTATTTCCTTGAATCATTGCCAACATTGAAGGTTGCTGTGCTCTAGCATTTTTGTCATTCTTATAGCTCTTGGTGGACTTCTATACTTAAGAAGATAGATTTGTAATTTTTCATTTCTTTATACTTTAAAAGTGCTGATGTGCTGTTATAAAATGTTCATTTTTTAAATCAAAAAGCTTGCATGTTCCTATTTTGCCTATCAGAGTTTTATTACAATAACAGTGTTAGAATGTAACAGATATAGAAAGCAACCACCACCTCTCATAAATATTTTCCAGTTCTTGTCCATATGCATTTGAATTCTATAAAGATATAGTTCTCGCATAGTGCAATTTTGTACTTTCAGTTTTTTACTATACATTACAAAATAAATACTGTCCTTGTCTTCCCTTTTACCAGCTGCTTAATGTTTCATGGTGTATATCTGGGAACTAATTAATGATTCATCCATTGTTGACTGTCTGAGCTACTTTCTGGTTTAACATTTACAGATAACTATAAAGTTAAAATATTCATAAATATCAAACCATCCTTTTTACAGCAGCTTTTCCTTGGAAAATGTTCAAGGACAGAGCAGAATAAATGTGTTAAGAGACCTTGAAATAGAATGACACACTCTTTCCCAGAAGTGTAGTACCTATTCATCTGGGCACAAGCAGAGGGTTAGATTTCTGAATGACATGCAACGATCTCTGCATAAGAACTTGGCCATCTTTATTTTTCAACAGGGTTGTTTTTTTTTAACATTTTAAAACCATGGTATTCGGAAGGGATTCTTAGATGAGGAAATGATTAGAAGAGAATGTAAGAGGAAATAACATGGCCTTGTTTATGTTCTATTTCTTGAATTGGAAACTGATTAGTCAGATGTGTTCAGTTTGTGAGAACTAGAAGAGATGGGGCACTTTGCTCTATGTGTGTTGTACATCGATAAATGTGTAAGAAACATGCTGCTGGAATTCCATGGGAATGTATGTCACATTGCAGAAAGACACCTGAATGCTTTGGAGTACTTTGCCAAGCATCACTTTGGACTGAATTTGAATGCCTATATACATCATATATTTTGCGCCACATACCATCGAGAATGTTCCAAAGTCCTGCGGAGGTTAGGAAATTGCCCCAAGTCTCAGATGACCAAATATTCTTTGTTTCCTAAACTTTGGGAGCAATCTGAATGTGGCACCATCTGGATTACCAGATCTGTCCACCAGGAGCATACTATTTCTCAAATTAAGCTTTGGGAGACTTATCTGGTGACAAAGCCCAGAAAGGTTAGATAAAGTTCTGAGATCCGCAGCTAACTCGTGGAAGAACTAGAACTAATCCCAAGCCTCCAGATCCCCAGAATGGGTTTTTCCCAACTTCTCTGCAGCCTGAGACCAGTGTTAGCCATATGGCTGTTGCTCGAACTCCGGCCAGGCCTGGAGTCAGCTGTGTTTTCAGTCCTTCCCCAAATCATTCTCAGCCTTGCCTCTTTGTTACTTTGGAACAGGTAGTCTTCTTCTGGGAGGACCGTGGACTGTTTTTTGTTTTTTTTGTTTTTTTTTGTTTTGGAGTATAATTGCTTTCCAGTGTTGTGTTGGTTTCTGCTATAGAACCAAGTGAATCAGCTACGTGTATACATACATCCCCTCCCTCTTGAGCCTCCCTCCTACCCGCTCAGCCCGCCCCATCACAGAGCACCGAGCTGAGCTCCCGTGGTGTACAGCGCCTCCCCTCTAGCGGTCTGTTTTACACACGGCAGTGAATGGGAGTCAACCTTACTCTCGCAGTTCACCCCACCCGCTCCTCCGCCCGCATCCGCATGCCCGTTCCCCACATCTGCATCTCTGTTCCTGCCCCGCAAATAGGTGCATCTGTACCATTTTTCTAGATTCGATATATATGTGGTATTTGTTTTTCTGCTTCTGACTTACTTTACGCTGTATGATAGACTCTTGGTCCATTCACACCACTACAAATGATCCAATTTTGTCCCTTTTTATGATTTAATAATATTCCATTATATGTAAGTACCACATCTTCCCTAATTCATTCATCTGTTGATGGACATTTGGGTTGCTTCTATGTCCTGGCTGTTGTAAATAGTGATGCGATGACGGTTTAAGTCCAAAGAAGACATGCAGATGGCTGAAAACACCTGAAAAGATGCTCAATACCGCTGATTACTAGGGAAACCCAAATCGACAGTGTAATGAGGTATCACCTCACTATGATTGTCAGAATGGCCATCATAAAAAATCTACAAACCATAAATGCTGGAGAAGGTGTGGAGAAAATGGAACCCTCTTGCGCTGTTGATGGGAATGTAAATGGATATAACCACTATGGAGGACAGTATGAAAGTGCCTTAAAAAACTAAAAGTAGAACTACCGTGTTACCTAGCAATCCCGCTACTAAGCGTATACCCCAAGATAACCATGATTCAAAGAGAACCATGGATTTTATGCTTTGCACCTGTTGCTTCCTTCACCTAGAAGATCTTCCTGTGTTCAGTTCTTTGAATATCTTACCGCCTTGAACATACTCCACATGGCACTCTAAAGAAAGTAGTTTTTACAAATAAGGACTATCCCAAAACACAGATACCAAATTTTCTCCCAGTTCTCATCAATTCCAAGCCCCGTGTCTGACCCCCTCCCTCTTGAGGTCTCTCTGTTCCTGCTCTGTTCCCACGGCACTTGTATGTCTTTATAATTTCATGCACTCTGGGGTGGGCAGTGAATCCTCTGCCCTTCCTTACAGCCCTCCGAGCTAAGCTTTATTAATGTTTCTACTTAACGGTGAATAAACCGAAGTTCAGAAAGGTGAATGGACTTGTCCAGAGTCACACCATATCATAATCCATACCACATACTTTAGCCTCTGATTCTATAACCTCTTTCACTTAGTTGTCTAAATATTTACTTAGGATTTATTCAAAGTACATTAAACTGGATGCCCTGGGAATTAGAAAGGCTGTTCATAAACTACTTTTTATATGTTAGATAAATCTCTTCCACCTAATGTAGAAGCTCCTAAGTAGAACAGAGTGCATCCTGCTTGGCAGCCTCTTCCACTGGCTAGCCCAGCCTGGGACCTAGAATCAGTATGTACCTAATACCATGCTAATTACCTTAGGATCCTCTCAGCATGCCGGCAAGATAATAAGACACCAATCAGCAATCAACCATTCTTTTCCTGAGACTGATTTCAGGGTCTTTCATTTCCTGGTCATTCTTATTTTTCTTATTAGAAAAAAATTTTTCCTTGGGTTTTTTAAAATGATTTTTAAATTCAAACCAGACCTAAGCAAAAGTGGAAATTCCAACCTCCCAAAAACGTATGGCAAATCATTGACTAGTTTGTCATTAGAAATTCTTTTCTGAAATGGTAATAAGCATATCAAGTTTCAGGGAAAATATACAATAAATTTTTAAACATTAACAATTCATAAATGCCTTGAATTTTCAGAATAAAATTCAATGGCACCAACAGCACAAATGAAAAATAAAAACAAGTAAATTAGACTTCATCAAAATTTTACAATTTTGTGTATCAAAGAATACTATCAAAAAAGTAAAAAGATAACCTACTGAATGGGAGAAAATATTTGCCAATCATTTATATGACAGACTATTTGTAACTAGACTATATAAAGAATTCTCACAACCTAATAATAGAAGGACAAATAACCCAATTTAAAAATAGAGGAGTTGAATAGAATCCTTCTTCCATAGAAGATATGCACATAATCAACAAGCTTATGAAAACATGCTCAATATCACTATTAATCAGGGAAATACAAATCAAAACCCTAGTGAGATACTACCTCATGCCTGCTAGAATAACTGTAATAAGGGGGAAGACAAAGAGAGATAATTAAAACTGCTATTGTGGATGTAGAGAAATCGGAATGCTCATCTGTTGCAGCATGCAATGAAAACGATACACTCAGACTGGAAAACAGTCTGGCAGTTCCTCAAATGTTAGAGTTAATATTGTTGTTGTTCTATCACTCAGTCATGTCTGACTCTTTGTGACCCCGTGGACTGTAGCCCACCAGGCTTCCCTGTCCTTCACTGTCTCCCAGAGTTTGTTCAAACTCATGTCCATGGACTTAGTGATGCCATCCAACCATCTCATCTTCTGTTGCCCTCTTTTCCTCCTCCCCTCAATTATTCACAGCACCAGGGTGTTTTCCAATGAGTCAAGTGTTCACATCAGGTGGCCAAAGTATTGGAGCTTCAGCTTTAGTATCAGTCATTCCAATGAATATTCAGGGTTGATTTCCTTTGGGATTGACTGGTTTGATTCCTGCTGTTCAAGGGAGTCTCAAGAGTTTTTTCCAACACCACAGTTTGAAAGCATCAATTCTTCAGTGCTTATCATTCTTTATAGTCCAACTCTCACATATGTACATGACTACTGGAAAAACCATCAATCAGTTAATTTCAGTTGCTCAGTCATGTCCGACTCTTTGCGACCCCATGAATTGCAGCACTCCAGGCCTCCCTGTCCATCACCAACTCCCGGAGTTCACTCAGACTCACATCCATCGAGTCAGTGATGCCATCCAGCCATCTCATCATCTGTCGTCCCCTTCTCCTCCTGCCCCCAATCCCTCCCAGCATCAGAGTCTTTTCCACTGAGTCAACTCTTCACATGAGGTGGCCAAAGTACTGGAGTTTCAGCTTTAGCATCATTCCTTCCAAAGAAATCCCAGGGCTGATCTCCTTCAGAATGGACTGGTTGGATCTCCTTGCAGTCCAAGGGATTCTCAAGAGTCTTCTCCAACACCACAGTTCAAAAGCATCAATTCTTCCGTGCTCAGCCTTCTTCACAGTCCAACTCTCACATCCATACATGACCACAGGAAAAACCATAGCCTTGACTAGACGGACCTTAGTAGGCAAAGTAATGTCTCTGCTTTTGAATGTGCTATCTAAGTTGGTCATAACTTTCCTTCCAAGGAGTAAGCGTCCTTTAATGGCTGCAGTCACCATCTGCAGTGATTTTGGAGACAAAAAAAATAAAGTCTGACACTGTTTCCACTGTTTCCCCATCTATTTCCCATGAAGTGATGGGACCGGATGCCATGATCTTCGTTTTCTGAATGTTGAGCTTTAAGCCAACTTTTTCACTCTCCTCTTTCACTTTCGTCAAGAGGCTTTTTAGCTCCTCTTCACTTTCTGCCATAAGGGTGGTATCATCTGCATATCTGAGGTTATTGATATTTCTCCTGGCAATCGTGATTCCAGCTTGTGCTTCTTCCAGCCCAGCATTTCTCATGATGTACTCTGCATAGAAGTTAAACAAGTAAGGTAACAATATACAGCCTTGACGCACTCCTTTTCATATTTGGAACCAGTCTGTTGTTCCATGTCCAGTTCTAACTCTTGCTTCCTGACCTGCATACAGATTTCTCAGGAAGCAGGTCAGGTGGTCTGGTATTCCCATCTCTTTCAGAATTTTCCACAGTTTTTTGTGATCCACACAGTCAAAGGCTTTGGCATAGTCAATAAAGCAGAAATAGATGTTTTTCTGGAAATCTCTTGCTTTTTCCATGATCCAGCAGATGTTGGCAATTTGATCTCTGGTTCCTCTGCCTTTTCTAAAACCAGCTTGAACATCAGGAAGTTCACAGTTCACGTATCGCTGAAGCCTGGCTTGGAGAATTTTGAGCATTACTTTACTAGTGTGTGAGATGAGTGCAATTGTGAGGTAGTTTGAGCATTCTTTGGCATTGCCTTTCTTTGGGATTGGAATGAAAACTGACCTTTTCTTTGACTAAACCCACCTTTGTCAGTAAAGTGATATCTCTGCTTTTTAATATGCTATGTAGGTTTGTCATAGCCTTTCTTCCAAGGAGCAAATGCCATTTAATTCCCCGCTACAGTCACCATCCACAGTGATTCTGTATCCTAAGAAAATACAGTCTGCCACTGTTTCCATTTTCCCCACCTGTTTGCCATGAAGTGATGGGACCAGATACCATGATCTCAGTTTTTTTTAATATTGAGTTGTAACCCAGCTTTTGCACTCTCCTCTTTCACCTTTGTCAAGAGGCTCTTTAGTTCTTCAGTTTCTGCCATAGGGTGGTGTCATCTGCATATCTGAGATCATTGATATTTCTCACAGCAATCTTGATTCCAGCTTGAGCTTCATCCAACCTGGGATTTTGCATGGTGTACTCTGCATATAAGTTAAATAAAAAGGGTGACAACATACAGTATTGACATACCCCTTTCTTAACTGTAAACCATTCTATTGTTTCATGTCTGATTCTAACTGTTGCTTCTTGACCTGCATACATTTTTCTCAGGAGCCAGGTAAGGTGGTCTGGTGTTCCCATCTCTTTAAGAATTTTCCACAGTTTGTTGTGATCCGCACAGTCAAAGGCTTTGGTGTAGTTAATAAAGCAGAAGTAGATGTTTTTCTGGAACTCTTTTGCTCTTTCCATGATCCAACAGATGTTAGCAATTTGATCTCTGGTTCCTCTGCCTTTTCTAAATCCAGCTTGTATATCTGGAACTTCTCAGTTCAGGTACTATTAAAGCCTAGCTTGAAGGATTTTGAGCATTACATTGCTAACATGTGAAATGAGAGCAATTACATAGTAGTTTGAAGATTCTTTGTCATTTCCTTTCTTTGTGATTGGAATGAAAACTGACCTTTTCCAGTCCTGTGGCCCCTGCAGAGTTTTCCAAATTTGCTGGCATATTAAGTGCAGCACTTTAATAGCATCATCTTTTAGAATTTTTATGTGTGGTCTAGCAATTCCTCTCCTATGTGTATACTCAAAAGAAATAAAAATCTATATACAAATATTCACTGCAGCATTACTCATAATAACCAAAAAGTGGAAACAATCCAAATATCCATCAACTGATGTATGGATAAACAAAATGTGGTATGTCTATACAATGGAATATTCAACCTTAAAAAAGGAATCAAGTAGTGGAAAAAAAAAAAAGCCATTCCCAAAAGAACACATATTGTGTTCGTTTTGCCATACATTGACATGAATCCACCAATACAGTATTGTAAAGTAAAAAAACTAAAATTTAAATTTTAAAAAATCAATTTAAAAAATTTAAAAAAAGAACACATATTGTATGATTCCATTGATATGAAACATTCTGAAAAGATAAAACTGTAGAGACCAAAAATAGGTGAATAGTTGTCTAACTAGAGGAAGATGGTGGGGAGGTAGGGGGAGAGGGAAATTGAGAAATGAACAGTAACTTCTATGGGGTGTGGAGTCTCCTTTTAGAGTCATGAAGATGTTCTAACATAGATTTGGTGATGATTGCACAACCCTGAGTAGAGTGAAGTCATTTTCCCTTAAATAAAGGATATCAGTGAACTGTGTGCTATTCAGTTTCAAAACACTAGAAGAAAACATCTGATGACCTACCTCTGCCTTCAAAAGCTGCAAAGGTATAACTGATGTCCACGTTACTTGTGGTCTGTTTCTATGAATTTTTTCAGACTTCCCTATGTACATGTGATATCTTCATACTCATCATCATACTACTATGGCAAGAACTAGATATTAACTAGTTCAAAATGGAGTGAGGGAAAGTTGTCAGATTCCCAGAACTGGAAAAACAGGTTGAGTTTAGATTTGGTATGTTGCCAACTTAAGTTTCCTTCACTAGCTCAGTCACAGGAGGAAAAAAATAAAAGGAGCCATTTGGAAAAAGAAGATGATGTGTCAACCAATATTTTCTGGATGTTTAACCAATCTTGGTTACTGGGCAACCAACACCCTATTCAAAGGTCAAAACCCGGTTAATATACAACCTTACCTTCCCCACTTCCTTTCAGAGTAGAGTGAATTCATCACAGTGGGTTGTGTATGTTGTTGGTGCATGAGAGAAGACAAATCTGGGGAAGAAGGAGACTTACTATGATAATAAGAGTAACAATTAAATGATTCTATACAATGAATGCTATCCAGCAAGAAGAATGAACAAATTAGTTACATGCAACTGTATCAAAAAACCTCACAATCATAATGTTGAGTAAAAGAAACAATCTCTGCTGCCAGAAGTCAAGATAATGACTACCCTTGGGAAAGCTAAGACTGGAGCGAGTCCAGGGCTAAACCATTGCCTTAAGTCTACTTATTCAATATATTTTCTCTATCTGGATGTTCAAGAAGAAATGCAGCTCTTCAAAAGTCGTGAACCATGAGATCAGGGCAGGAAAAAAACAATGAATACAAGCTAGTCTGAAGAAGGCCAGAATTCTTGTATACCTTATAAGATACTTTATACGTTATACCACTACAGATACCATTTGACTTTGAATGACACCTTTCTTGGGGTTTGGCACGGTGAGAAAAAGGAAAATAATCAGGATTGACTGGCTGATTTTGAATCTGAATACCAAGCATTATCTTTTGTGCTTTTCTCTTTCCTCCGTAGAGAAGAATAATTCATTTGATCAGCAGTTACTCATTAATTGTGTTGTCATCTATTCCTTCTCTGAAAAATATTTGTTTAGACCTTTTAATTTTAAGGAATAAATTCTATTTTACATGTACATTCCTTGTCTTCACAGTTAGATTCTTAATTGCTGGCAAGCGGGCAAGTCTCTTCAGTTGTGTCTGACTCTCTGCGACCCTCTGGACCATAGCCTGCCAGGCTCCTCTGTCTATGGAGGCAAGATCCTTGAGGCAAGAATACTGGGATGGGTTGCCATTTCCCTCTCCAGGGGATCTTTCCAACCCAGGGATCGAACCCACATCTTTTGCAGCTCTTTCATTGCAGGCTCATTACCACTGAGCCACCAGGGAAACATCTTGATAGCTAACCACTTATTATTCCTTGATTCTTGAGAGTCCCTTGAACTGCAAGGAGATCAAACCAGTCAATCCTAAAGGAAATCAGTCCTGAATATTCATTGGAGGGACTGATGCTGAAGCTGAAACTCCAATACTATGACCACCTAACATGAAGAATTGACTCATTGGAAAAGACCCTGATGCTGGGAAAGATTGAAGATGGGAGGAGAAAGGGATGGCAGAGGATGAGATGCGTGGATGGCATCACCTTTGTGATGGACATGAGTTTGAGTAGGCTCTGGGTGCTGGTGATGGACAGGGAAGCCTGGCATGCTGCAGTCCATGGGGTCGCAGAGTCAGACACAACTGAACAACTGAACCGAACTGAACTGATTCCTTGATTCAACTGACATGCATTACCCAGATCCCACAGGCATAAAGTAGATACAAAAATTATTGGCTCAGCAGTCTTCATTTCTTACCAAATGTTGCTTTGAATTTAAATATCCAAAGCTAACAGTTTGCTTTTTCTTGAAAATACTTTAAATGAGGACCCTAAGGTCTTCCAATACTTTAAACCTTACAGGAGGATTGCATGTGTGATCCTAAGAAATTTTAACCTTAACTCTGTTCAGGGTAACAGGGTCAAGGGGTTAAAAACATGCTTGATAACTATTGAAAACACAGGTGTCTTACAGAGTGTTTTTTAACTACCTGGGACCTAAAATTAAACAAACCATTCTCTGAGCCTCCATTTTTAATATGCCAAATA
This sequence comes from Budorcas taxicolor, assembly GCF_023091745.1. Taxonomy (NCBI): domain Eukaryota; kingdom Metazoa; phylum Chordata; class Mammalia; order Artiodactyla; family Bovidae; genus Budorcas; species Budorcas taxicolor. The sequence goes on from NC_068922.1 coordinate 6,792,940, forward strand.
GAAATTTTACTACCTATCATTGTGAAGATTATTTTGAAGACTAAATGAAATGTGGAAGAACCCTGAGAAACTGTTGGGAATATTGCTGATGGAGCAAAAAGAGGATGAGTGTGGCAGTTTAGACACCAAAGAATGAGTTTTTTTATGACAAATGGCAATAGTATAATCTTCAAAAGAAAAAAGCTTAATTCCCAAACTTTGTTTTCAAATGAAATTTCATAAAATGAACACATCAAGGATTTTATTCAATCTATCATCAATAATCAACAGTAATTTGTTAACTGGGTCAAAGGAGAATTTGAATAATGGACAAATATTGATGTAGATAGATATAAATGGAATTGAATTTTCTAATATGTATAAAATGGAGTAGTGTCTTCTAAGGTGATGCAATATAATGTTTAGGGTAATCTTTTCAAATTGGCAGAAATGATTATATCTCTACCAGTCAATATTCATTTGCATTGTTAGCCACAAGAATCATCATAGCCTTTGCTATCAGTTTTCTACATATTGACTTCTACCTCTACAGAATTGTAAAACAGTAAACATAAAATCAATCAAAAAGCTTGCAGAATCAGATGTTCTCCTCAGAATTCACAAACCGTGAAAGGACACTGCATAATTTTTCTCACTTATTTCCAAATCATGAGCATTTTTTTCTTACAAATTTATATACAGCATACTTCAGTGTATGCAGCTGAATGGAAACAATGTGAAATACTTAAGCTCACACACATCCATTTCAGATACTATAGTGGAACATTATGTTTGCTTGCTTTCTTCCTATGTGTCATTTGTTTCTATGTTGTAAGGTAGGTAGGTGAATAAGTGTTGTAAAGGATTATTCTGATATATGTTATTCTAAAACATATGGAATTATTAGAATAATACATTAACTAATGGGCATCATCACAGTCCTCCCCATCCCTCATCCTAGCTGTTAAAATGTTCTATTCTCATTGAACTAAGAGGGAGAGCTTACAAAAAGAGAATGCAGAGGAATAAAAAGAATAAATAAATAAACTATTCCGGACTTCTGTGTTCCAAAAGTGAAGTGCTTAGGGGAACATAAAAACACTCACATGAATGACAGCAGCAGGTTTGGGGAGAGAGGGGTGTTCTGGGGGACTAGAGGAGAGATGCTTCAAGGTTCAGAAGAGGGTGATTAGAAGGGAAGTAAGGCGAGCGGAGGCACAGATGGGCAGCAGTGAGAGGGGCTTGTCCTGCACCCCAGGCAGTGCCGCTTAGCAGGAGACTCTCCCTTGAGCAGGAACCTAGGTGAATGGGGCCCTGGGAAAGTTTGTAAGGACCCCCAACTCCTAGTCTGGCAGAGGGAGCAGAATGACTTCTTTGCCTTCCCACATAACGCAGAGAAAGCATAGAGAAATCTGAAATGTGCCAGAATTGAAGTGGGCAGAAGGGCAGAATTAGAAGATACCCAATAGCATATATCAAGGACCAAGTGAAACAGGAGGGAAGGGGGCAGTTCGTGCGTGTTTGCTAAGTCACTTCAGTACAGTCTGACTCTTTGTGACCCTGTAGACTGTAGTCTGCCAGGTTCTTCTGTCCATGGGATTCTCCACGGAAGAATACTGGAGTGGGTTGCGATGCCCTCTTCCAGGGGATCTTCCCAGCCCAGAGACTGAACCCATGTCTCTTATGTCTCATGCATCAGCAGGTGGGTTCTTTACCACTAGTGCCACCTGGGAAGCCCCAAAGACAGGGTACAACCTTTGAAAGAATGATATGGCCCAGGGACACAAAATAACCTGATTAGAACCAAATGGGTCCAAGATAGCCAGCAAGTTGACCTCCAATAGACCTTGAGCCTCAGCATATGCTCACTGTAACACATCAGCAAGCTACATGACCTCCCACAGGCACCATGAGGGTTCCAACCATCAAAGATCAAAACGTGGATGGTGGCCCAATTCTTGGAAATCTCTGCCCCTTCCCCAAAATAGCTTGACTGATCCTGCCACTCATTCAGTTCAGTTCAGTTCAGTCTCTTCAGTTCAGTTCAGTTCAGTTTAGTCACTCAGTCGTGTCCAACTCTTTGTGACCCCATGAATCACAGCACACCAGGCCTCCCTGTCCATCACCAACTCCTGGAGTTCACTCAGACTCACGTCCATCGAGTACATGATGCCATCCAGCCATCTCATCCTCTGTCGTCCCCTTCTCCTCCTGCCCCCAATCCCTCCCAGCATCAGAGTCTTTTCCAATGAGTCAACTCTTTGCATGAGGTGGCCAAAGTACTGGACTTTCAGCTTCAGCATCATTCCCTCCAAAGAAATCCCAGGGTTGATCTCCTTCAGAATGGACTGGTTGGATCTCCTTGCAGTCCAAGGGACTCTCAAGAGTCTTCTCCAACACCACAGTTCAAAAGTATCAATTCTTCAGTGCCCAGCCCTCTTCACAGTCCAACTCTCACATCCATACATGACCACGGGAAAAACCATAGCCTTGACTAGACAGACCTTAGTCGGCAAAGTAATGTCTCTGCTTTTGAATATGCTCTCTAGGTTGGTCATAACTTTTCTTCCAAGGAGTAAGTGTCTTTTAATTTCATGGCTGCAGTCACCATCTGCAGCGATTTTAGAGCCCCCCAAAATAAAGTCTGACACTGTTTCGACTGTTCCCCCACCTATTTCCCATGAAGTGATGGGACCGGACACCATGATCTTCGTTTTCTGAATGTTGAGTTTAAGCCAACTTTTTCACTCTCTTCTTTCACTTTCATCAACAGGCTTTTTAGTTCCTCTTCACTTTCTGCCATAAGGATGGTGTCATCTGCATATCTGAGGTTATTGATATTTCTCCCGGCAATCTTGATTCCAGCTTGTGTTTCTTCCAGTCCAGTGTTTCTTCCAGTCCAGCGTTTCTCATGCTGTACTCTGCATATAAGTTAAATAAGCAGGGTGACAATATACAGCCCTGATGCACTCCTTTTCCTATTTGAAACCAGTCTGTTGTTCCATGTCCAGTTCTAACTGTTGCTTCCTGGCCTGCATACAGATTTCTCAAAAGGCAGGTCAAGTCATGTCCAACTCTTTACAACTCCATGGACTGTAGCACACCAGGCCTCCCTGTCCATCACCAACCCCCGGAGTTTACTCAAACTCATGTCCATTGAGTCGGTGATGCCATCCAACCATCTCATCCTCTGTCGTCCTCTTCTCCTCTACCTTCAATCTTTCCCAGCATCAGGGTCTTTTCCAGTGAGTCGGTTCTCTGCATCAGGTGGTCAAAGGATTGGAGTCTCAGGCTGCTTCTTCCTTCTGCAATGACCCACACCCTGTCTATGGAGTGTGTTTCTCTCTAAATAAATCCACTTCTGCGGTATCACTGTCTCTCACTGAATTCTTTCTGTAATGAGACAACCAGAACCCAAGAACCTGAGCCTCAGTAAGTCCAGATACCAGGTAGGTGGTTCTCATTAAAATATTGTGGGTTAGAGTCCCAAGCAGCGTTTTGGCTGGGTTCGAGTCCCAGCACATGAGTTCAAGTCCCAATCTGAGGTGAATGGTTTCACAAAGATGTTGACATTCTCGAAGTCTGCTGTCTCCATCACAACCTGATCTCACGAAAGCTCCTCATAACTAGATTGCCGGACTGAGATTATCTTAACCACCTGATGGAAGGAAGAGACGGTTCTCAAAATTAAAAGTGGGCAGTAGGAAAAGGTTATATTTGGGCACAGCTGAGTCATGGGCTGTTATTTATGTGCTGTACATAAATACAGTGAGCTCAGCCCTCAGCACATGCATCATTACTGCACATCATGACTCTGCACCCTGTTACCAGGTAAGGGGTCCTGCTCAGCAGTTGGTTGGTGCTTCAGTGGGCACCACCCACAAGCAATCAACTGTTAAGAAACAACAGTTGGTAAAGGGATTCAGACCACAGTGGAAGGGTGGTCGTGAGGTGGAAAGTCAGGTAAGAGGCAGACCCTGGCCTTCTGCCTGAGGCCCTGCAGCTCACCCAGCCTTCGGCCAGTGGGTAAGCTGAAGGGCCTGGGGAACAGACTGGGAATTACTCCCTGCAGGGCTCCAGAGCCCTCACTAAGGCCCTCCACCAGCCTTGGCCCAGCCCACGAGGCACTGGTGAACCTCTCTCCAATCTGGGCAGCCTGAGGCGACTGAGAGCCAGTTGGGCTGGATGGCTGACTCCCCTGGGGATGACAGCTCAGCAGAGTGTGGGAACCAGGCCCTGAAGGAGCAGCCAACTGCATCCTCTTAGCCAAGACTGGGATCATGGAGCGGGAAAGTTGCGCATTGGGACCTTTGCCCTTCCTTGTCAGGACAGAGAGTAACATTCCTTTGATAGAAATTTATAGGAACATTGTTACCTGACCATGTTCTGACCTCAAGAACAAACATCTGACATCAAGAAGTCTGCAACAACGAACCCCTCCCTCCCTCACCGTTTCCTTTTAAAGGGGCTTGCTGAGAGCTTTCAGTCACTGCGGAGTTCTTAGGGCATGAGCCACCCATCTCCTTGTATGAACCTGCAGTCAATTCTTCTCTGTTCCAGTCTCTAATGTTTTGGTATTGATTGGCCTCACCGTGCTTGGGGCACATGGACTTGCGATTTGGTAACAGCTGTGCTTAGAGAGGTTTAGCCCACCAACAGGCCCAAAGCGCTATCTCCAAGGATCCACAGTCCTGAACCTCTTATTACCAGCGTCAGAAAGGCTTAGCCACATGCCTCTTGGAAGCTTAGAAAATTTCTCCATCCCAAGGCATTGAATAACCTGAGGACTCACCTCCAGGGTCAGGCCACCAGAGGGTGGATTTATCCTTTGAGAATCTGGAACCAGATAGATTTTTTTTTTTAATTGGAAGCTAATTACTTTACAATATCGTGGTGGCTTTTGCCATACATTTACATGAATCAGCCATGGGTGTATATGTGTTCCCCATCCTGACCCTCCCTCCCACCTTTCTGGAACCAGATAGATTTTTAAACTGCCCAGTAAGGGTGTAAAGTGACCCAGTCATGCTCAGGAGTCCAAATATATTACCTAGGAGAGACAGGAGATATAAATGCCTTTCATGGAGTCTTCGCATTCAAGAAGTTTGGAAATAGGTTTTAAACAACAGTATTTTATGAATATTTTTAAGGGACTACTTCCCTAGCATTCCAGTGGTAATGACTCCAGGCCCCCAACATAGGGAGCCCAGGTTCAATCCCTGGTCAAGGAACAAGATCGTGCATGCTGAAACGAAGATCAGGCACAGCAAAATTTTTAAAAATTGGCATTGACATATACTCACTGGTATATTTAAAATGAATAAGCAACTAGGTCCTCCTGTATAGCACACATGGAACTCGGTGCAATGACGTGTGGCAGCCTAGGGGGAGGGGACGCTGGGGGGGGGGGGGGGGATGGATACACATGTATGTATGGCTGCGTCGCTTAGCTGTGCACCGAAAGCTCTCACAATGTTTCATCAGCTATTCTCCAGTAGAAAATTTAAAGTTTAAAAAAAATCTAAGAGCCTTGTATCTTTCCTGCTTTGCTGCCACCGTGATGTGGCAATGAGCATATTGCCATGACTGTGGGAAAGATTGCCCAGGGTCAGACTCTGGACCGTCTGTGGTGAGATGTCTAACAGTCATCAAAATCTACCCTTCTCTCTTCTTCCCAGATGCACAGCTAGCTTCATGGCATTTCCCAGCCTCCTTTACCGTGAAGTATGGCCAGGTGCCTGAACTGCAGCCAGCAGAATTAGGAAAACAAGATGTGTGTCACTTCCAGGCCTGACCCATAAAACTCTCCCAGGGACACTGTTCTTGCTGTGCCTTTTCTCTTATGGTCAAGGGAAGGGAGTGGATCACAATGGCCTTGGAAGGCATGATCCGATATGGCCTGGGTCACTTCAGTGGGCCTCACCCTTGAGCTGAGTTGTACAGTGCCTGTCAATGCCCAGGGCCCTGGTTTCCTGTGTAGAACTAACGATTTGCAGTCACGGTCCCCTGCGGAGCCTTCTCAATGGATGACCTCGTATCACTGACTAAGCTTAGCTTGTGATCTTTGGACCTTTCTTCCTTAACTCCACAAATGTTATGATATTCTCACTAACCTTATTTATGGTGGCTCAGTGGTAAAGAACCTGCCTGTCAGTGCACAAGACTCAGGTCCAATCCCTGGGCTGGGAAGATCCCCTGGAGAAGGACACAGCAACCCACTCCAGTGTTCTTGCCTGAGAAATCCCATGGACAGGGGAGGCTGGTGGGTTACAGTCCATGAGGTCGCAAAGAGTCAGACACGGCTGAGTGACGAGCACCAACGGTGTTTGTGAGTAAAGGAGGAAGAGAGACTCAAAACTTCTGTGCCGCATGCTCTCTGGTGTCCACTCACATACTCCATGTAGCAGCCCTGGAGGTCGTGATCATCTTTTATAGATGGAAACAAACAAGATTCAGAGAAACACATTCACTCAATCCCAGCAATGCTAGTTATCTATGCCACCCAGCCTTCACAAGATACATATAACTAAAATCAAAGTTGAGGCTCTTTCATTGGACAAAGACCATTCAGGTCACTGTTTATTCACATCCATTCTATTTTCTACCTTCTAAACTTGCAGGCAAAACAAAGCTGCATGACGCATGTGCTGTAATGTGGAGCATCAGCACCACTGTGTGCCAGGAGCATGCATCTGTATTTTAACAATGACGTAACTACCTGATGGTATGTGACTCCTGCAAGAATGTGACAAGAGCTGAAAAAAGGAAGGAGACTGTTTTGAATTCTGAATGCTCTTGAGCTAATTCTTATCACATACTTGTGGTTTGGCACCATATCCAAGAGCTTGGAGACAAATAGGCAAACGCTCGTGATGCCTGGTTACTATGTAATGTTTCTGAGTCTCTCCCTTCCCTTTCCTAGGACAAGTGTCCCCTCAGGTCTGAAGGTAAATGGCCTGTGAAATGAATAACATGTTCTGACTCAGTCAGTCCAATGGTTCACAAGCTTGATTGGATGCTTGCTTATGCCTTTATATTACACTTAGCACTAGAAGGAGTGGGTTAAGAGCTTAAAGTAAACACAGTTTTCCCTCTTCAATCACAAGACATTTAATTCTCCCAAAACCCTCTTGATAAAAAAACACACAAATTGGAATCTTAAAGTTCAAAGAACCTTGCGTGCAGTCGCTCAGTCACGTCTGACTCTTTGTGACCCTATGGACTGCAGCCCACCAGGCTTCTCTGTCCAAGGGATTTCCCAGGCAAGAATACTGGAGAGGGTTGCCATCTCCTTCTCCAGGGGATCTTTCTGACCCAGGGATCAAACCCACATTTCCTGCATCTCCTGTATTCGTAGGCAGATTCTTTTCCACTGAGCCACCCGGGCAGCCCTTCAGCCCTTGACAAAATTCATTGAATTCATTGAATTGTTCAAACAAAGCTTAGAGTTTGAAAAAAACCATTCAAACCCTTAAGATCTGTGTATTTAACTATCTGTAAATTCTACCTTAAAAAAAAAAAAAGAACAACAACAAACAAATCTTAATGAGATATCACTATGCACTCACCCGAGAGGTTAACACATTTAAAAGACTGACAATACCGAATGTTGCTAAGGATGTAGAACACCCAGAATGCTCATGGTCCAAACACCTGGAATACTTGTCAATATCATCCAAAGATGAGTATGTGCACACTTTATGTCCCATTGATTCCATTCCATAGATACTCAACGTTAATGTATGTATATGGTTACAGAGAGCTACACTGGAAAATTCACAGTGGCAACATTAGTTAAAACAATCCAAATGGCTACCATGTGATGAATAAATAAATGGTGGTATGTTCATAAAATTGAAACTCTATACAAGTGAGAATGAACAAGTTATTGGTACAAAAGGAAAGTCTCTTAAGGCAATAAATGACTGAAGGAAGCAGACACAAAAGAATATATTCTGTATAATTCTCTCTGTATCAGATTTAGAGGCAGAACAAATCTGTGATATAGAAATGGAGGCACTGTTTTCTGTCGTAGAGAAGGGAATGTGAGTGTGGAGAGCATGAGAAGAGGTCTGCATGCTAGACATGTCCTACTTCTTGATCTGATTGTAGTTTCCAGAGAAGTTCACTTGTTGAAGTGTTCTTTTTTTTTTTTTTAGACCCACAATCAAAGAGATAACTTTATTAGTTTCTTCAACAAGAGACAGTAATATCAACTTTTTTAAAACAGAAATCTCAGGTCATTTGAGAGGCCAAACAGATGCAAAGAAGAAAGATGATAAACAGTTAAATTAATCAAAAGGCACTACACCACCACCTAAAACCTACTACCGCAGTGGTAGTGGGCTAAGGAAGATTAAGCTACTGCAGAATCATCTCATGTTAATGTTACAGATCATAGAGCAGGAATTGAGTTTGCTTTCCAGAAAACTATGGCACAACAATCACTTGGGCCCAAGTGGATATTTGGCCAGGAAAAGAAGATCAGGCCAAATGGAAAGGAATAGGGACGAAAAAGAATCCAAGTGACAGAATCCAAGCAAAGGGTGATGGATCAGGCTTTTTCCTCCCAAGAATCATTTGCTCTATGGTGGGTTGCTTCCCCTCAGGCTCCTGCCCTAGGGCTTCTCCAGCCTTACAGGGGCTCAGCAACCAGATCTGGGTTCGGGTTGCCCTAGGTTCTTGCATAATTTAGTACAGACTTTAGAGAACTTATCACACATTGCGCGGTGGCGGGGGTGGGGGGGTGGGCGGGGTGCTGAAGCATTCACATGCAAAGTAGTCTGAGCTTCCCCAGACATATTTGAACACTCTACACAAAGCTTTCCAAAGTCCGACATCTTGTAGAAGCTGAACGGTTAAAGCTGCAAGGCTCACAAGATCAAAGAAGCCAGGATGAGACAATACAGGTAGAAAATCCCAGCGGCTACTGTCACTCTATATTTCTCTAACATATTGGGTTGACCAAGAAGTTCATTCAGGTTTTCCCATAAGCTGTTAAGGAACAACCCAAATGAACTTTTTGGTCAACACAATAGTAGTATCACTCATATAACTGATGTGGGATGTAGAGAACTACACTGCAACAAGCTGGGTCTTCTGCTGGATTTTTCATCAAATACCAAAGAAAAAAACAAGGGGTGGGGCTCACTTTATTTTTGAAAAGCCTCAGGAGTTATTCTGTTATAAAGGGACATGGCTGAACCGATAGGAGACGGATTCTCCATTGTGAGTTCTCCTGATGGCTTCCGCGAGGATCATGGAGATGTCGGTCACCTGTATTTTGGAGCAATGCTTCATCTTATCCTCCTGAGGTATGGCATTGGTGACTACTACTGCTTCAAAGCATGCATTATTAATGCAAGAAATCGCTGGGCCAGAAAAGATTCCCTGAGTCAGGACAGCATAAACCCTGGTGGCTCCAGTGGAGAGAAGTTTGTCAGCTGCCTGGCAGATTGTGCCACAAGTGTCAGCCATGTCATCCACGAGGATGGCACACGGTCCTTCATGTGCCCTACGAGCACCACGTGGTCCACTTCATTGGCCTTCTTCCGTTCTTTGTGAATCCAGGCAAAGTCCAGATTCAACCGGTCTGCGATGGAAGTCACTCTCTTTGCTCCCCCAGCATCAGGTGAGACAACTGTGCAGTTCCTCCACTCAGAGGTGTTCTCCCTTTATCCACGTGAGGGCCGCTGGCTCTGCATACAAATTGTCGACTGGGATATCAAAAAAGCCCTGAATTTGAGAAGCATGAAGGTCCATGGTGATCATATGATCCGCACCTGCTACAGAGAGCATATTTGCAACCAGCTTGGCTGAGATTGGAGCCCGGCTCTTATCCTTCTTATCCTGCCGGGCATAAGGGAAGCACGGGATGACTGCAGTAACACGGCTGGCTGAAGCAATCTTGCAGGCATTAATCATAATCAAAAGTTCCATGAGATTGTCATTGATTTCACCGCAGCCACTCTGAACAATGTAGACATCCTCTCCACGAACACTTTCTCCAATCTCCACACAGGTCTCCTGGTTGCTGAATTTCTTAGTTCCAGGTCCAGGTGGTCGGCAATCTTCTGGGATAGGTCCTGGAGGGAGCTGCCGCTGAAGATTTTCGGCATCTTGGCCAACTACCCTAGGCTCTCTTTGCTTAACGATCACTGCTGCTGCCGCCGAGACCTGAACTGAGCTGGCCCAGAGACTCAGTACTAAGCACTCACGTTTCTACTCCTCCATCTTCAGTGTTCTTTGGTGCATGCCTATTAGATTGCAATTAAAAAAAAAAATTCCCCAAAGTAGTTTGGGATAGTCAATTTGAGAATGAACCTATGGAAGCCTTTAAAAATATGCATTTACTGTATTCCTTCAAAACTAAAAACAATAAACTAAAGATACACTCTGTGATTTTTTTTTTTTTTAATCTATTTCAAGTTAGTAGTGATAGGTACTGTGGTAGGCGGCGTAATGGCCACCCAAAGATGTCCATACCATCATCCCTGGAACTTGTAAACATGTTATCAAACACAGTAAAAAGGATTTTATGAAGTGATTGAAATTATTCTGACATTATCTTGGAGTATCCAGATCATCACAATCTAATCACATGACTTCTTGAAAGCAGAGAACCTGCCCAGCTGTAGTCAGTCAGAGATGCCATATTGCTGGCTTTGAGGTGGAGGAAGGGGGCCATAAGCCAAGGAACACGGATGGCCCCTAGCAGCTCGAAAAGCCAGTGAAACAGATTCTCCCTAGAGCCTCTGATACCTATTTTCAAAAATTAATTTTTACTGGAGTATGTTTGCTTTACAATGCTGTGTTATTTTCCACTATAAGGCAAAATAAATCACTAAAAGTATACACACACACCCCTCTTTTCTGGATTTCCTTCCCACCTAGTTCACCACAGAGCAATGAGCTATACAGTAGGATCTCATTAGTTATCCATTTTATATATAGTATCAATTGTGTGTGTGTATATATATATGTCAATCCCTGCTGATACCTTGATTTTAGCCCAGTGAGAGCCATGTCAGAGTCCTGACTTACAGAACTGCAAGCTGACGAATCTGTGTTGTTTCAGCTGAGTCTTTGATAATTTATTACAGCAGCAATAGAAAACTAATAAAGACACTGAGCACATAATTTCCATTTATCATCCCTTGGTAGCTAAAAGCAGGGTCTCTGCCCAGGAAAGCTTTAAAGAGAGGATAAATCCATTTTACTTTTTCTCCAAATAAAATACATGCTACAAGAATCTGTGGAGCTTGTTCCTCATTCAGATGTTTAGGGCTTTTATGATATTGTAACTCAAAATGCATGGCTTTCCTTCCCCTGACTAGGGTGTAGAGACCTTCTCACAAACATCTGACAAACATTTCCTGTAGGAAGCACAAGAACACAGCTTTCCTGTCTCTCTCCCAAATTTATTGACATTTTACTCAATGAACGTATTGAGGTTTTTCACATGCTATCTCTCCTAATATTCAGGGCAATCTGATGTCATAATTCAAAAGATCCAATCGGATCTCTGATCAACTAACTGGGCCCTGTTTGTCTTTGTTTAGGTTTCCCCCAAATAGACTCTGAGACAAGGATTCGGATGCAAGCAGTTTATTTGGGGGTGTTTTCAAGAAGAATGATAGGTAAAACCAGGAAAGGAGGAAAGCTAACAATAGATGCTTTCACATGAGGGTTACTGTCAGAGGGAAAGGGGCACAATCCCTCTGGGACTCTAGAGAGACTGTGCCCACCCCTCAGAATCATCCCATAGAGAAGAAAAGTATGGGGCTTTTATAGACAGCTCCTTGCCCTCGTTTGCTGAGGATTGCTCCCAGGGATGTGACTCCCCAGCACATCTGGCCTCGTTGCACAAGCGGAACACACGCTGTGGTCAGAGAACCTGCTCAGGCACAGAGAGATGCAGGAAGCAGCTGGCAGATCAGAGGACTGTCTGTTGGAAGCCAGAAGCAGTAACTGCATCTGCAATGGTGGGTATGACTTGCTTCAAGCAAAGGTGTGTGTGTGCGTGCTCAGTTGTGTCTGACTCTTTGTGACCCCATGGACTGTAGCCCACCAGGTCCCTCTTGTCCATGGAATCTTTCAGGCAAGATTACTGGAGTGGGTGGCCATTTCCTACCCCAGGGGATCTTCCAGACTCAGGGATCAAACCCTCATCTCTTGCATCTCCTGCATTAACAGGCAAATTCTTTACCACTAGCACCACCTGGGAAGCCTTCAAGCAAAGGTGCATGTATATTTAATCGCTCAGTCGTGTCTGACTCTTTGCAACCCCATGGAATATAGCCCTCCAGGCTCCTCTGTCCATGAAGTTCTTCAGGCAAGAATGCTACAGTAAGTTGCCATTTTCTCCACCAGGGGATCTTCCTGAGCCAGGGATCAAACCTGGGTCTCCTGAATTGCAGGCAGATTCTTCACTGTCTGAGCCAAAAGGGAAGCCACTAGGGAAGCAAAGGTAGGTAGTGATAAATATGTTATTCTTGACTTTCTCAATCACAGTGGTGTGCAAAACCCAGATGCGTCAGAACTACACTTCACTTGACCTTTGTTAAAAGCAGCAGTTTCCATCAGAGAGCAGACAAATTAATGCAGCCACTTTCTGGGGTTTCTCTGAGAATTTCAGTGACTTCTTGGTCAATTCCGATTTCCAGTTTGGTGACAAGTTTCCAGCTTGGTCATGTGTTTTCCCCTTGTCGCTCTCTCTCTCTGTTCTAATAGCCCACTCTGGAAGGAGCAGAAAGGGAGCAGCCTGCTTTTGGTTCCCCTGGGTTTCCACGTCTGGCCTGCCGTGCCGTCTGCTCAGTCTCACTCTCTGCCACAGGGAAGCACGGGGCTTCCCCAGTGGTGTGCTGGATGTTCTCTGGCACCAACACACACTTCCAGGCAGCCTGCTGCTGACTAGCCTCCAGGACACAGCAGCAGGCCCTTTCTAGCCATTCTGGGTACTCACTAACAGCCTCCTGGACTTCCTGGCAGCCTTGAAGGCACTAACGACTTCACAGTTGCTGCTCAGCCCTGCTTGGAACCCACAGAAGTATCCAGATTTCCTCCCACTCCCTTGGAGAGCAGAGGATATCAAGAATGCTGTAAGCAATCCCCTCCCTGGGCAGCTATCTGGATAGAACTATAGTTCACAAAGGTACATGCACCTATATGTTTATGGCAGGATAATTCACAACAGCCAAGACGTGGAAACCAGCTAGATGCCCGCTGACAGATGAATGGATAAAGAGGATGTGGTGCATACATACACTGGCATACTACTCAGCTGTAAAAAATGTGAAATAAAGCCATTTGCAGCAACATGAACGGACCTAAGCAGCAGTCCCTAACCTTTTTGGTACCAGGGACCTGTGTCGTGGAAGACAATTTTTCCACAGACTCAGGCTGGGGATGGTTTTGGGGTGATTCAAGCATTTTACATTTATTGTGCACTATATTTCTTTTATTATTACATCAGCTCCACCTGAGGTCATCAGGCATTAGATCCCAGTGTTTGGAGACCCCTGAAATAGAGATGTATTCTGCCTTATTGACTATGCCAAAGTCTTTGACTGTGTGGATCACAATAAACTGTGGAAAATTCTGAAAGAGATGGGAATACCAGACCACCTGACCTGCCTCTTGAAAAATCTGTATGGAGGTTAGGAAGCAACAGTTAGAACTGGACACAGACCCACAGACTGTTTCCAAATAGGAAAAGGAGTACATCAAGGCTGTATTTTGTCACCTTGCTTATTTAACTTATATGAAGAGTACATCATGAGAAACACTGGGCTGGAGGAAGCAGAGGCTGGAATCAAGATTGCCGGGAGAAATATCAATAACTTCAGACATGCAGAGGACACCACCCTTCTGGCAGAAAGTGAAGAGGAACTAAAAAGCCTCTTGATGAAAGTGAAAGAGGAGAGTTAAAAATTTGGCTTAAAGCTCAATATTCAGAAAACAAAGATAAAGGCATCCGGTCCCATCACTTCATGGCAAATAGATGGAGAAACAGTGGAAACAGTGGCAGACTGTTTTGGGGGCTCCAAAATCACTGCAGGTGGTGACTGCAACCATGAAATTAAAAGACGCTTACTCCTTGGAAGGAAAGTTATGACCAACCTAGATAGCATATTCAAAAGCAGAGACATTACTTTACCAACAAAGGTCCGTCTAGTCAAGGCTATGATTTTTCCAGTAGTCATGTATGGATGTGAGAGTTGGACTATAAAGAAAACTGAGGGCCGAAGAATTGATGCTTTTGAACTGTGGTGCTGGAGAAGACTCTTGAGAGTCCCTTGGACTGCAAGGAGATCCAACCAGTCCTTCCTAAAGGCAATCAGTCCTGGGTGTTCATTGGAAGGACTGATGGTGAAGCTGAAACTCCAATACTTTGGCAACTTGATGCAAAGAGCTGACTCATTGGAAAAGACCCTGATGCTGGGCAAGACTGAGCGCAGGAGGAGAAGGGGATGAGGACAGAGGATGCGATGGTTCGATGGCATCACTGACTCAATGGACATGAGTTAGAGTAAACTCCAGAGTTGGTGATGGACAGGGAGGCCTGGCGTGCTGCAGTTCATGGGGTTGCAAAGAGTCAGACACGACTGAGCAACTGAACTGATTGACTGACTGAACTAGAGATTATGGAACTAAGTGAAGAAAGTTAGGGAAAGACAAATGTCATATGATACGGTTTAAATGTGGAATCTAAACTATGGTACAAATGAACTAATCTGTAAAACAGAAATAGACCGACTGACAAAGAAAACAGACTTTCCGTTGCCAAGGGGGTTGGGAAGGTTTGGGAGTTTGGGGTCAGCAAATGCAAATAAAGTATATATAGGATGGATAAACAACAAGGTCCTACTGTATAACACAGGAAACTATATTCAATACGCTATAATAAAACATAATGGAAAAGAATATGACAAAGAATGCATATAAATATATATATGTATGCATAACTAAATCACTTTGCTGTGCAGTAGAAATTAACACAACATTGTAAATCAGCTCTACTTCCACTTCAATAAAAGATTTTATTTTTAGAAAGTGAGCTGTGAGGTGTCCTCTGGCCGCCTGCCTTCACCCCTTCCTCCTGCTCTCCCAGCTCCTTGTCCCATCTACCATTCAAAGAAGACTCCAGACGTCCCGTCTCCCTTGGAGAAAGCTGACCTGTCTCTCCTCACACTTTCAAGGTCTCTTTTCTCCTCTATTTCCCTATGCACGCCTTACATTTGCACATTCATGCCACTCCCTCTGCCTGAAACCTTCTTTCCCCATCTTATCTCCTGATCCTCTCCCATTCATGTTCCAAGTCTCTTTCAAATCCTGCCTTTGATGTGTGGTTTTCCATGACTTGGCAAAATCAGCTGCTCCCTGATCTATGCTCCCTGGTTTTCTCGAACCACCCCCCACCCCGACCCCCCCACACACACTCTTATTGGACTAGAGCTCTTGATGTGTCTCTCTTGCCCACAATTCTTTGAAGGTTCTGATTAAGTCAAATTCATCTTTATGTCCTAAGAGCCAGGAACAGTGATTGGCCTATTTAGGCAATCATTAATTTGAAGGAAATCTAATTGAACTGTGTCTAATAGACCCATCTCAGAGGTTCGTTATTACTAGAACTCTGCTTTGATACAGGATAAATGGGCTTCATGTATATAAAATCCACCTTATTTCAACCATCAAAGAGGTAACAAAATAAAGCTTTATTAAAATGTTGTCCTATAACATGGTTGTGGAGTTTTATTTTTAAACTAAAAATGAAATAAACTTGAAACAAGCTTATCTTAATGATCTAATTTTTAACAATCCATATTTTGACATCATTTGGTATATATTCAGTCCAGTTCCCTATGCCCACAGAAGCCTGACAATGAGAACTGAGGCTGTAGAAGCTCTAAAGGAGCAATCCGCGATTAGATTATCACAGCTCTGCTTTATTAAATGCACTGAACTTATTAATACATGAGCTAATGAAGGAACTTGATGTCCAAGGAACAGCAATACAGGAAACCAGGACTAAAGTATCATTGCAGCTGCCAAAGAGCTGGGTCTAAGCACACAGTGGAACAACTGTATGAGAAGAAACAGGATCCACCAAGATGCTGTAAAATGACTAGATTTTTTAAAATTCGCTGGTGGTTCAGATGGTAGAGAATCCACCTGCAGTGCAGGAGACCTGGCTTTAATCCTGGATTGGGAAGTTCCCCTAGAGGAGGGCATGGCAACCCACTCCAGTGTTGTCGCCTGGAGAATCCCATGGACAGAGGAGCCTGGCGGGCTGCAGTCCATGGGGCCCCAGAGTCAGGCACGAGGGAGAGACTAAGCACAATGTGGAAACATGGCAAGGAGCAATGTGACCATAAAGAGGTAAGTGGTGGAGGATACAGAACTCACTCTTCCTAGATAAGCAGGTAAGAGCAGATCGCTGCGAAGTCTGAACTCAGAGCTCCCTCATGACACAATTGCAAAATATGGGGCCAGCCAGCGCCTGGGGACCTGAGTCAGCTCTCCCTGATTCCAAGGCCCTGGGCGCACTCACACCTGTTGATTCTCTTTCGCCTTAGGAATGATATTAGGAACCTCAACTTCCCCAAGAGGGTACACTTGTTCATTAAAGTCAGGTGATTGCACTTCCAATCCTTGGAATATTGAATTGAATAGGGGCATGATAAAGAAAATCAACCCATAGTATTAATTCTTGTCTATTAAGATTAGGAATAATCTATGTGTGTGAATGAGCTAAAGAATCTATAATCATTAATTTAGTATACATAATAGAATATTAAGTGTTTTATAGACAGTATTAAGATATTGAGAAGAACTTGATTTGCCATATAAGTATATTTTAAATGTGTTAAAATTATATCATTCATGTTTGTGCTTGGCTAGGTTTTGCTTGCTTAGGCTAAAAGTTTCCCCAGTAGCCATTGAAAGTATTCAAAATAAAATAAAAGTGTTTTATGTTTTAAATATTAAAGGTATTAAATTAAGTTTTAAATGTTTAAAGAGAGTGCTTTACTAAAGTTTGTAAATGGCATTGTTCCTTTGACAATTTAGCCTACTCAACATACATCAATCACATATTATTCAATTCAGTTCTGAATAATCTCTGTTTGTTTCCAAGTCAACCGATTCAATATCACAGTGATCCAGGTCTATGCCCCAACCAGTAATGCTGAAGAAGCTGAAGTTGAACAGTTCTATGAAGACCTACAAGACCTTTTAGAACTAACACCCAAAAAAGATGTCTTTTTCATTAAGGGGACTGGAATGTAAAAGTAGGAAGTCAAGAAACACACGGAATAACAGGCAAATTTGGCCTTGGAATACGGAATGAAGCAGGGCAAAGACTAATAGAGCTTTGCCAAGAAAATGCACTGGTCATAGCAAACACCTTCTTCCAACAACACAAGAGAAGACTCTACACATGGACATCACCAGATGGTCAACACCAAAATCAGATTGATTATATTCTTTGCAGCCAAAGATGGAGAAGCTCTATACAGTCAACAAAAACAAGACCAGGAGCTGACTGTGGCTCAGATCATGAACTCCTGATTGCCAAATTCAGACTTAAATTGAAGAAAGTAAGGAAAACCACTAAACCATTCAGGTATGACCTAAATCAAGTTGCTTATGATTATACAGCAGAAGTGAGAAATAGATTTAAGGGCCTAGATCTGATAGATAAAGTGCCTGATGAACTATGGACTGAGGTTTGTGACATTGTACAGGAGACTGGGATCAAGACCATCCCGTGGAAAAGAAATGCAAAAAAGCAAAATGGCTGTCTGGGGAGGGCTTACGAACAGCTGTGAAAAGAAGAGAAGCGAAAAGCAAAGGAGAAAAGGAAAGATATAAACATCTGAATGCAGAGTTCCAAAGAATAGCAAGAAGAGATATGAAAGCCTTCCTCAGTGATCCATGCAAAGAAATAGAGGAAAACAACAGAATGGGAAAGACTAGAGATCTCTTCAAGATAATTAGAGATACCAAGGGAACATTTCATGCAAAGATGGGCTCGATAAAGGACAGAAATGGTATGGACCTAACAAAGCAGAATATATTAAGAAGAGATGGCAAGAAGACACAGAAGAACTGTACAAAAAAGATCTTCACGACCCAGATAATCATGATGGTGTGATCACGCACCTCAGGCCAGACATCCTAGAATGTGAAATCAAGTAGGCTTTAGAAAGCATCACTATGAACAAAGCTAGTGGAGGTGATGGAATTCCACTTGAGCTATTTCAAATCCTGAAAGATGATGCTGTGAAAGTGCTGCACTCAATAGCCAGCAAACTTGGAAAACTCAGCAGTGGCCACAGAACTGGAAAAGGTCACTTTTCATTCCAATCCCAAAGAAAGGCAATGCTAAAGAATGCTCAAACTACCGCACAATTGAACTCATCTCACATGCTAGTAAAGTAATGCTCAAAATTCTCCAAGCCAGGCTTCAGCAATACGTGAACCGTGAACTTCCAGATGTTCAAGCTGGTTTTAGAAAAGGCAGAGGAACCAGAGATCAAATTGCCAACATCCACTGCATCATCGAAAAACCAAGAGAGTTCCAGAAAAACATCTATTTCTGCTTTATTGATTATGCCAAAGCCTTTGACTGTGTGGATCACAAAAAACTCTGGAAAATTCTTCAGAAGATGAGACTGCCAGACCACCTGACCTGCCTCTTGAGAAATTTGTATGCAGGTCAGGGAGCAACAGTTAGAACTGGACATGGAACAACAGACTGGTTCCAAATAGGAGAAGGAGTACGTCAAGGCTGTATATTGCCACCCTGCTTATTTAACTCATATGCAGAGTACATCATGAGAAACGCTGGGCTGGAAGAATCACAACCTGGAATCACGATTGCCAGGAGAAGTATCAATATCCTCAGATATGCAGATGACACCATTCTTATGGCCAAAAGTGAAGAGGAACTAAAAAGCCTCTTGATGAAAGTGAAAGAGGAGAGTGAAAGAATTGGCTTAAAGCTTAACATTCAGAAAACGAAGATCATGGCATCTGGTCCCATCACGTCATGGGAAATAGATGGGGAAACAGTCGAAACAGTGTCAGACTTTATTTTTTGGGGCTCCAAAATCACTGCAGATGGTAACTGCAGCCATGAAATTAAAAGGCACTTACTCCTTGGAAGAAAAGTTATGACCAACCTAGATAGCATGTTGAAGAGTAGAGACATTACTTTTCCAACAAAGGTCCATCTAGTCAAGGCTATGGTTTTCCCAGTAGTCATGTATGGATGTGAGAGTTGGTCTGTGAAGAAAGCTGAGCACTGAAGAATTGATGCTTTTGAACTGTGGTGTTGGAGAAGACTCTTGAGAGTCCCTTGGACTGCAAGGAGATCCAACCAGTCCATTCTGAAGGAGATCAGCCCTGGGATTTCTTTGGAAGGAATGATGCTGAAGCTGAAACTCCAGTACTTTGGCCACCTCATGCGAAGAGTTGACTCATTGGAAAAGTCTTTGATGCTGGGAGGGATTGGGGCAGGAGAAGAAGGGGACGACAGAGGATGAGATGGCTGGATGGCATCACTGACTCGATGGACGTGAGTCTGAGTGAACTCCGGGAGTTGGTGATGGGCAGGGAGGCCTGGCATGCTGCGATTCATGGGGTCGCAGAGTCAGACACAACTGAGCGACTAAACTGAACTGAACTGAATGGTCAGAAAGGCTAAATAAAATAGTTTGCTATTATTTGGCCAATTCAATCAAATTTCCCAAATCATATAAATTTCTGTTACATCTTTATTTGATGGTTGATGATTTTCAGGAGAACAGTTGACGGAGAGATGTCCTATCTGGGAGTCACTCTGGACCCAGAAATTCTAGAATTCAAAACATACTTCTGTGGCTTTAGAGAAGTCCCAAAGCACGTTGGAATTTTATTTTTTGCATCAGTATCACCCTCTATTATAAAAGTAAAGACCAAATCACTGAGAATTAATGGATTACCAGATACCATATACTTCTGACCATTTGTTTTGTTTGTTTCCTCCATTTTCTACCAACTTTCCATTTCTCAATAGGTCCCAGAACTTTTTCAGAACACACTACCAAGCCTCTGAAAACCCCTTTCTTGCCTACCCTTAAAAGCTTGCAAATGGACAAAAAAAAAAAAAAAAGTCTCTTAGGAAATACCACAAGGCCATCAATTAAGTACTTAGATTTTTGCCTTTAATACACTAATGGGCAGGTTTACTTTAGTCTTCAATTAAGAGATCTCTTGAATAGAAGATATGCAAGGTGCTGCTAACTGCTTCCCTGTGAGGGTAGAAATTATAACTGTCTTGTTCATTGTTGTATGAAAAGGCTTAGCAAATGGTCCAAGATATAGTAGTTATTCAAACGTTTGTTGAGATTACTGGTTGATCTAAAGCACATCTAGTTATTTATACTCAATATTTAGTTTGTGTTTTAGTGATTGATTCTTTAACCCATTTGGGTTGCTTTAACAAAATACCATAAATTAAGTGCCCCATTAACCAACAGAAATTTATTTCTCTCAGTTCTGGAGGCTGAGAAGTCCAAGATCAAGGCACCAGAAGACTTGGTGTCTGGTGAGAGTTTGCACACTAGACAGCCACCTTTCTGATGTAACACCTGGGGGTGAAGGACCAAGGGACATTCCTGGGCTTCTTATAAGGGCACTAATCCCACCACAAGCGTTCCGCCCTTCTGACTTAATCATCTCCCAACAGCCTCACCAGCTAATAGTTTCACCTCTGGGAATCTGGATTTCAACATGTGGATTTAGGGAGCATCAGTTCAGTTCAGTTCAGGTCAGTCACTCAGTTGTGTCTGACTCTTTGCGACCCCATGAATTGCAGCACGCCAGGCCTGCCTGTCCATCACCAACTCCCGGAGTTCACTCAGATTCACGTCCATCGAGTCAGTGATGCCATCCAGCCATCTCATCCTCTGTCGTCCCCTTCTTCTCCTGCCCCCAATCCCTCCCAGCATCATAGTCTTTTCCAATGAGTCAACTCTTCACATGAAGTGGCCAAAGTACTGGAGCTTCAGCTTCAGCATCATTCCTTCCAAAGAAATCCCAGGGCTGATCTCCTTCAGAATGGACTGGTTGGATCTCCTTGCAGTCCAAGGGACTCTCAAGAGTCTTCTGCAGCACCACTGTCCAAAAGCATCAATTCTTTGGCACTCAGCTTTCTTCACAGACCAACTCTCACATCCATGCATGACTACTGGAAAAACCATAGCCTTGACTAGACGGACTTAGTCGGCAAAGTAATGTCTCTGCTTTTGAATATGCTATACAGGTTGCTCATAACTTTTCTTCCAAAGTAAGTGCCTTTTAATTTCATGGCTGCAGTTACCATCTGCAGTGATTTTGGAGCCCAAAGAAACAAAGTCTGACACTGTTTCCACTGTTTCCTCATCTATTTCCCATGAAGTGATGGGACCAGATGCCATGATCTTCGTTTTCTGAATGTTGAGCTTTAAGCCAACTTTTTCACTCTCCTCTTTCACTTTTGTCAAGAGGCTTTTTAGTTCCTCTTCATTTTCTGCCATAACGGTGGTGCCATCTGCATATCTGAGGTTATTGATATTTCTCCCGGCAATCTTGATTTCCACTTGTGTTTCTTCCAGTCTGGCGTTTCTCATGATGTACTCTGCATAGAAGTTAAATAAGCAGGGTGACAATATACAGCCTTGACGTACTCCTTTTCCTATTTGGAACCAGTCTGTTGTTCCATGTCCAGTTCTAACTCTTGCTTCCTGACCTGCATACAGATTTCTCAAGAGGCAGGTCAGGTGTTCTGGTATCCCCATCTCTCTCAGAATTTTCCACAGTTTATTGTGATCCACACAGTCAAAGGCTTTGGCATAATCAATAAAGCAGAAATAGATGTTTTCCTGGAGCTCTCTTGCTTTTTCGATGATGCAGTGGATGTTGGCAATTTGATCTCTGGTTCCTCTGCCTTTTCTAAAACCAGCTTGAACATCTGGAAGTTCACGGTTCACGTATTGCTGAAGCCTGGCTTGGAGAATTTTGAGCATTACTTTACTAGCATGTGAGATGAGTTCAATTGTGCGGTAGTTTGAGCATTCTTTAGCATTGCCTTTCTTTGGGATTGGAATGAAAAGTGACCTTTTCCAGTTCTGTGGCCACTGCTGAGTTTTCCAAGTTTGCTGGCTATTGAGTGCAGCACTTTCACAGCATCATCTTTCAGGATTTGAAATAGCTCAAGTGGAATTCCATCACCTCCACTAGCTTTGTTCATAGTGATGCTTTCTAAGGCCCACTTGACTTCACATTCCAGGATGTCTGGCTCTAGATGAGTGATCATACCATCATGATTATCCGGGTCATGAAGATCTTTTTGTACAATTCTTCTGTGTCTTCTTGCCATCTCTTCTTAATATATTCTGCTTTGTTAGGTCCATACCATTTCTGTCCTTTATCGAGCCCATCTTTGCATGAAATGTTCCCTTGGTATCTCTAATTTTCTTGAAGAGATCTCTAGTCTTTCCCATTCTGTTGTTTTCCTCTATTTTTTTTTGCATGGATCGCTAAGGAAGGCTTTCATATCTCTTCTTGCTATTCTTTGGAACTCTGCATTCAGATGTTTATATCTTTCCTTTTCTCCTTTGCTTTTCGCTTCTCTTCTTTTCACAGCTGTTCGTAAGCCCTCCCCAGACAGCCATTTTGCTTTTTTGCATTTCTTTTCCACGGGATGGTCTTGATCCCAGTCTCCTGTACAATGTCACAAACCTCAGTCCATAGTTCATCAGGCACTTTATCTATCAGATCTAGGCCCTTAAATCTATTTCTCACTTCTGCTGTATAATCATAAGCAACTTGATTTAGGTCATACCTGAATGGTTTAGTGGTTTTCCTTACTTTCTTCAATTTAAGTCTGAATTTGGCAATCAGGAGTTCATGATCTGAGCCACAGTCAGCTCCTGGTCTTGTTTTTGTTGACTGTATAGAGCTTCTCCATCTTTGGCTGCAAAGAATATAATCAATCTGATTTCGATTTTGACTATTGGGTGAAGTCCATGTGTAGAGTCTTCTCTTGTGTTGTTGGAAGAAGGTGTTTGCTATGACCAGTGCATTTTCTTGGCAAAACTTCATTAGTCTTTGCCCTGCTTCATTCCGCATTCCAAGGCCAAATTTGCCTGTTACTCCAGGTGTTTCTTGACTTCCTACTTTTACATTCCAGTCCCCTAAAATGAAAAGGATATCTTTTTTGGGTGTTAGTTCTTAAAGGTCTTGTAGTTCTTCATAGAACCGTTCAACTTCAGCTTCTTCAGCATTACTGGTTGGGGCACAGACTTGGATTACCATGATATTGAATGGTTTGCCTTGGAGATGAACAGAGATCATTCTGTCGTTTTTGAGATTGCATCCAAGTACTGCATTTCAGACTCTTTTGTTGACCATGATGGCTACTCCATTTCTTCCAAGTGATTCCTGCCCTCAGTAGTAGATATAATGGTCATCTGAGTTAAATTCACCGATTATAGTCCATTTTAGTTCGCTGATTCCTAGAATGTCGACGTTCACTCTTGCCATCTCTTGTTTGACTGCTTTAAATTTGCCTTGATTCATGCACCTGACATTCCACATTCCTATGCAATATTACTCTTTAAAGCACTGGACCTTGCTTTTATCACTAGTCACATCCACAGCTGGGTATTGTTTTTGCTTTGGCTCCATCCCTTCATTCTTTCTGGAGTTATTTGTCCACTGATCTCCAGTAGCATATTGGGCACCTACTGACCTGAGGAGTTCCTCTTTCAGTATCCTATTATTTTGCCTTTTCATACTGTTCATGGGGTTCTCAAGGCAAGAAAACTTTAGGGAGCATACAAACATTCAAACCAATAGCAGTAGATATTTTCAAACTCAAAACCACCACTCACTCAGACAGACCTTCACATTTATTTTAAATAGAGATGATATGAAACAATAGCCACACTGAGTGTACATATCCAAGGTACCTGATGTTTGAAAAGAATTTCACATATTCCATTATGGAAAGTTTCAAAAGTGAGCATATGTAGTACATACTGCCTGAAAGTCATTGTGCAATTACCCAAAGTTGGCAGTTGACCTTAGAAAGAAAAAAGGAGAAGCAGATTTCAACTGTGGTTTGAAATGTTTTCTTTTTGTTTTTAATTTGCATTAAATATAGTTTTCATTCTGTCTGCCCTCTGAGAGATAAGGATAAGAGGCTTATGGAAGATTCCTGATGGGAGAGACTGACCGTGGGGAAACTGGGCCTTGTTCTGATGGATGGGGCCATGATCAGTAAATCTTTAATCCAATTTTCTGTTGATGGGTGGGGCTGTGTTCCTTCCCTGTTGTTTGACCTGAGACCGAACTATGGAGGAGGTAATGAAGATAATGGCGCCCTCCTTCAAAAGGTCCCATGCACACACTGCTGCACTCAGTGCCCCTGACCCTGCAGCAGGCCACCGCCAACCCACGGCTCCACTGGAGACTCCTGGACACTCACAGGCAAGTCTGGCTCAGTCTCTTGTGGGGTCACTTCTCCTTTCTCCTGGGTCCTGGTGCACACAAGATTTTGTTTGTGCTCTCCAAGAGTCTGTTTCCCCGGTCTTGTGTAAGTTCTGTAATCAAATCCCGTTGGCCTCCAAAGTCAAATTCCTTGGGGGTTCTCAATCCCTTTGCCAGATCCTCAGGTTGGAAAATCTGTTGTGGGTCCTAGAAATTTCTTAACAGTGTGAGAATTCCTTTGGCATAATTGTTCTGCAGCATGTGGGTCGTCTGCTCGGCAGCTTTATGGTGGGGTTATTGGTGACCTTCTCCAAGAGGGCTTATACCACAGGCTGTGTGAATAATCAAATGGATCACATAGACCACAACCTTGTCTAACTCAATGAAACTACGAGCCATGCCACGTAGGACTACCCAAGACGAACAGGTCATGCTGGAGAGTTCTGACAAAATGTGGTCCGCTGGAGAAAGAATGGCAAACCACTTCAGTATTCTTGCCTCGAGAACCCCATAAACAGTATGAAAAGGCAAAAATATATGACCCTGAAAGATGAACTCCCCAGGTTGGTAGGTGCCCAGTATGGTACTAGAGAAGAATGGAGAAATGAATCCAGAAAGAATGAAGAGATGGAGCCAAAGATGTGACTGGTGATAGAAGTAAAGTCTGACTCTGTAAAGAAAAATCTTGCATAGGAACCTGGAATGTTAGGTGCATGAATCAAGGTAAATTAGAAGTGGTCAAACAAGAGATGGCAAGAGTGAACATTGACATTTTAGGAATCAGCAAACTAAAATGGGTGAATTTAACTCAGATGACTATTACATCTACTACTGTGGGCAAGAATCCCTTAGAAGAAATGGAGTAGCCATCATAGTCACAAAAGAGTCTGAAATGCAATACTTGGGTAATCTCAAAAACTACAGAATGATCTCAGTTCGTTTCCAAGGCAAGCCATTCATTATCACAGTAATCCAAGTTTATGCCCCAACCAATAATGCTGAAGAAGCTTAAGTTGAGCGGTTCTATGATGACCTATAAGACCTTCTAGAACTAGTACCAAAAAAAAAAAAAAGATGTCCTTTTCACCATAGGGGACTGGAATGCAAAAGTAGGACGTCAAGAGATACCTGGAGTAACAGGCAAATTTGGCCTTGGAGTACAAAACAAAGCAGGTCAAAGGCTAATAGAGTTTTGCCAAGAGAACTCACAGGTCATAGCAAGCACACTCTTCTAACAACACAAGAGAAGACTCTACACATAGACATCACCAATGGTCAACACCGAAATCAGATTGATTATATTCTTTACAGCCAAAGATGGAGAAGCTCTATACAGTCAGCAAAAACAAGACCAGGAGCTGACTATGGCTCAGATCATAAACTCCTTATTGCTAAATTCAGACTTAAACTGAAGAAACTAACCAATAGACCATTCAGGTAGGACCTAAGTGACATAAGGGATTAGATCCAATAGACCAGAGCACCTGAAGAAATATGGACAGAAGTTCGTGACATTGTACAGGAGACAGGGATCAAGACCATCCCCAAGAAAAGGAAATGCAAAAACACAGTTGTCTGAGGAGGCCTTACAAATAACTGAGAAAAGAAGAGAAGCTAAAGGCAAAGTAGTAAAGGAAAGATATACCCATTTGAATGCAGAGTTCCATAGAATAGCAAGGACAGTTAAGAACACCTTCTTCAGTGATCAGTGCAAAGAAATAGAGGAAAACAGTAGAATGGGAAAGACTAGAGATCACTTCAAGAAAATTAGAGATACCAAGGGAACATTTCATGCAAAGGAGGGCACAATAAAGGACAGAAACAGTATGGACCTCACAGAAGCAGAAGATATTAAGAAGAGGTGGCAAGACTACTCAGAAGAACTATACAGAAATGATCATCATGACCCAGAAACCACAATGGTGTGATCACTCACCTAGAGCCAGACATCCAGGATGCCAAATCAAGTGGGCCTTAGGAAGCATTACTACAAACAAAGCTAGCGGAGGTGATGGAATTCCAATTGAGCTGTTTCAAATCTTAAAAGATGATGCTTTGAAAGTGCTGCACTCAATATGCCAGAACATTTGGAAAGTTCAGAAGTAGCCACAGGACTGTAAAAGGTCAGTTTTCATTACAACCCCAAATAAAGGCAACGCCAAAGAATGTTCAAACTACTGCACAATTGCATTCATCTCACACACTAGCAAAGAAATGCTCAAAATTCTCCAAGCCATGCTTCAACAGTACATGAACCATGAACATCCAGATGTTCAAGCTGGATTTAGAAAAGGCAGAGGAACCAGAGATCAAACTGCCAACATCCGTTGGATCATTGATAAAGCAAAAGAATACCAGAAAAAAAATCTACTTCTGCTTTATTGACTATGCCAAAGTCTTTGACTGTGTAGATCACAACAAACTGTGGAAAATTCTGAAAGAGATGGGAATACCAAACCAGCTTAATGGCCTCCTGAGAAATCTGTATGCAGGTCAAGAAAGAGCAATTAGAACTGGACATGGAAAGACAGACTGGTTCCATATCGGAAAAGGAGTACGTCAAGGCTGTATATTGTCACCCTGCTTATTTAACTTACATGCAGACTGCATCATGTGAAATGCCAGGCTGGATGAAGCTCCAGCTGGAATGGAGATTGCCGGGAGAAATATCAATAACTTCAGATATTCAGATGACACCACCTTTATGGAAGAAAGTGAAGAACTAAAGAGCCTCTTGGTGAAAGTGAAAGTGGAGAGTGAAAAAGCTGGCTTAAAACTCAACATTCAAAAAATGAAGATCATGGCATGTGGTCCCATCACTTCACGGCTAATAGATGGGGAAACAATGGAAACAGTGAGAGACTTTATTTTGGGGTGTTCCAAAATCACTGCAGATGGTCACTGCAGTCATGAAATTAGAAGATGCTTACTCCTTGGAAGAAAAGTTATGACCAACCTAGATAGCATATTCAAAAGCAGAGACAGCACTTTACCAACAAAGGTCCATCTAGTCAAAGCCATAGTTTTTCCAGTAGTCATGTATGGATGTGAGAATTGGATTATGAAGAAAGCTGAGGGCTGAAGAATTAATGCTTTTGAACTGTGGTGTTGGACAAGACTCTTGAGAGTCCCTTGGGCTGCAAGGAGATCCAACCAGTCAATCCTAAAGTAAATCAGTCCTGCACCTTATCTTTGACAAAGGAGGCAAGAATATACAATGGAGTAAAGACAATCTCTTTAACAAGTGGTGCTGGGAAAACTGGCCAACCACTTGTAAAAGAATGAAACTAGATCACTTTCTAACACTGCACACAAAAATAAACTCAAAATGGATTAAAGATCTAAATGTAAGACCAGAAACTATAAAACTCCTAGAGGAGAACATAGGCAAAACACTCTCCGACATAAATCACAGCAGGATCCTCTATGATCCACCTCCCAGAATTCTGGAAATAAAAGCAAAAATAAACAAATGGGATCTAATTAAAATTAAAAGCTTCTGCACAACAAACGAAAATATAAGCAAGGTGAAAAGACAGCCTTCTGAATGGGAGAAAATAATAGCAAGTGAAGCAACTGACAAACAACTCATCTCAAAAATATACAAGCAACTTAGGCAGCTCAATTCCAGAAAAATAAACGACCCAATCAAAAAATGGGCCAAAGAACTAAATAGACATTTCTCCAAAGAAGACATACGGATGGCTAACAAACACATGAAAAGATGCTCAACATCACTCATTATCAGAGAAATGCAAATCAAAACCACAATGAGGTACCACTTCACACCAGTCAGAATGGCTGCGATCCAAAAATCTGCAAGCAATAAATGCTGGAGAGGGTGTGGAGGAAAGGGAACCCTCCTACACTGTTGGTGGGAATGCAAACTAGTACAGCCACTATGGAGAACAGTGTGGAGATTCCTTAAAAAATTGCAAATAGAACTACCTTATGACCCAGCAATCCCACTGCTGGGCATACACACCGAGGAAACCAGAATTGAAAGAGACACATGTACCCCAATGTTCATCGCAGCACTGTTTATAATAGCCAGGACATGGAAACAACCTAGATGTCCATCAGCAGATGAATGGATAAGAAAGCTGTGGTACATATACACAATGGAGTATTACTCAGCTGTTAAAAAGAACTCATTTGAATCAGTTCTGATGAGATGGATGAAACTGGAGCCGATTATACAGAGTGAAGTAAGCCAGAAAGAAAAACACCAATACAGTATACTAACACATATATATGGAATTTAGAAAGATGGCAATGACGACCCTGTATGCAAGACAGGAAAAAAGACACAGCTGTGTATAACGGACTTTTGGACTCAGAGGGAGAGGGAGAGGGTGGGATGATTTGGGAGAATGGCATTCTAACATGTATACTGTCATGTAAGAATTGAATCGCCAGTCTATGTCTGACGCAGGATACAGCATGCTTGGGGCTGGTGCATGGGGATGACCCAGAGAGATGTTATGGGGAGGGAGGTGGGAGGGGGGTTCATGTTTGGGAACATATGTAAGAATTAAAGATTTTAAAATTAAAAAAATAAAAAAATAAAAAAAAATAAAAAATAAAAAAAATAAAGTAAATCAGTCCTGAATATTCATTAGAAGGACTGATGCTGAAGTTCCAATACTTTGGCCACGTGATCAGAAAAACTGACTCATTGGAAAATACCCTGATGCTGGGAAAGATTAAAGCCGGGAGGAGAAGGGAATGACAGAGGATCAGATGGTTCGATGGCATCACTGACTCACTGGACATGAGTTTGAGTAAGCTCTGGGTGTTGGTGATGGACAGGGAAGCCTGACGTGATGCAATCTATGGGGTCACAAAGAGTCAGACATGACTGAGTGACTGAACTGAGCTGAACTGAAAATATAGTTGAGTTACAATGTTGTCTTAGTTTAAGGTGTAGAGCAAAGAGATTCTGTTGTACATATGTATGAATAAAAATATAAATATTATTTTCTTTACTTTCTCTTCTATTGTAGGTTATTACAAGATATTGAATAGAGTTCCCTGTGCTACACTGCAAATCCCTGTTATTTATCTATTTTATATAGCATCATCATCATATAGTCGCTCAGTCTTGTCTGATTCTGTGACCCCACGATCTGCCAGATTCTTCTGTCCATGGGATTCTCCAGGCAAGAATACTGGAATGGGTTGCCAGTTCCTTCTCAGAAGTCTGTATATGTCAGTTCCAAATTTCTAACTTGTCCCTCCTGGCTTCCCCTTGACATGTTTTCTTTCGATGTGTTTTTTGCACCCTTGTCAAAAAGAAAGAAAGAAACATGTGAAGAAAAAGAGGAGAAAGAAGGATGGGGGAAGGAAAACACAGGAAATTCAAAAAGAACAGGGATGGAGAGGAAGAAGACGGAAAAAATCTGAAAGGGTGGAAGCATCTAAGGTTCAGAAGTTTCACATCAAAATCCTCACTCAGAAATAATTTTGTAGGGTCAACAGAGCTCTGTTAAAATAACACCATGTACTTAATGTGTCTTTCTAAGGTGAGGCAGTCAGACTAGCAGTTACCAGCACTCCTTCTTACTTTGTCTTCTTTCTTTTATATAAATCTAGAAGGAAATAAGCCAACACAGATTTAGCTCCCAAATCTTAGTGGAGCAACCGTAGAAGACAGTAGTCCTTTTTGAAGACAAAGGCTGGGAGAAATGCAATAAAAATTCTGATCCTGAGACCTGAAAGGGAGGGCACACTTAGTACTTTTAAAAATTTATTTACTTATGATTGGAGGATTAATTGCTTTACAATATTGTGTGGGTTTCTTCCATACATCAACACGCATCAGCCATAAGTATACACATGTCTCATCCCTCTTGAACTTCCCTTCCATGTCCCACCCCGTCCCACCTCTCCAGGTCATCACGGAGCTCTGGTTTGAGTTTCCTGAGTCATTCATCAAATTCCCACTGGCGATCTATTTCACATGCACTGGTATTAGTTCCATCATTTGGCCCAGGTCTCTATGGGAAAGGATACCTTCGCAGGCAAAAGCATGGTTGGGAGAAGCATTCTGATCACTCCCTTTGTCTGCCACATCTTCCTGGAGGGGAGACAAACCCTGCCCCAAAGAGCTGAGAACCAGGACATGAGGCTCTGACAACAGGACTACTTCTGTCTTTATGTTGTGTTTGCTTGTTTGTGTTCATTCACCCAAGAAATGCGTTTCTTTTCTAAGTGCCTGATGTTAAAGAAGTCTCCATTCAAGAGGACCATGAGGGCAGGCTTGGGAGGACTCAAACAGGCTGTAAATAATTAATGCTGTCCAACAATCTGTCTCATCACAAGGCCTTTAGATCTGTCTGGTGACTAGTGCATTGAGAGAATAAGAACTGGTAAGTAGACCAGAGCTATCAGGGCTAGAATGTTGCCTCCAACACCTGTGTTCATAACAAACTCCCCCATCAGAGGTTAGCCCGCAAAAAAGGCTTTATCTAACTTTATAGCTGGAGAAATTAAGGTAAAAGAGAGAAAACCACTTTCCCAAGGTCACATAATAAAGGTAATGCAGTTATGCGTGTTCAGTCACTCAGTCGTGTCCGACTCTTTGTGACCCTATGGACGGTAGTCTGCCAGCCTCCTCTGCCCATGGAATTCTCCAGGCTAGACTACCGGGGTGGGTTGCCATGCCCTCCTCCACGGGATCTTCCTGACCCAGAGATTGAATTCACGTCTTTCTGGATCGGTTAGTACTTCTTGATGACACTGGTTTTGATATGAGGCAGGTTCTGAACAGTTTTCATTTGCCATTTTTGCATTATGGTAAAGTATATATGATATCAAATTTACCATTTTAACCACTTTTAAGTGTATAGTTCAGTGGCATAGGGTACATTCATATGGCAATCATCACCACCATTCATGCCCCAACTTTTTCCATCTTTTCTGACATTAAACAGTAACTTCCCATCTCCCCTCCCTCTAGCCCCTGCCAACCACTTCTGAACATTCTTTTACAGCAAAAAGAAGTGTTGACTTTGACCTTGGTTTACAACCAGAAATGTAATTAGATGCAGGAGCGGGGTGAGGAGGGGGTAAACGTCAATTCAACACTGACTGTCTTCGGTAGGAGACACCTGGGGACTGTACCGTGGTATGTGTGTGTGTGTCTTTAAAAGATTCTCCACCTCCCGGCCAGCCTCCTCAGCATTTGCCACTAGGTTTTGCAGCCTGCCGGTTGCCTCAGTCCAGGCTAGGAGCTGGCAATCTCCTTTGTAGTTTGAGGAGCAGTTTTGTTGCCATGGAGGCCACATTCTGATTTGAGGACTGTAAAGGTAATCCTTTGCTTTTAGTTCCAAAGATCTGCCCCAAAGATAGGCTGCTGCTCTTCTTCTGGAAAAGCCTGATTGGTAGTTTTCCTCCAAGCGCTCAGTCTGAAGTGCTTTATCCTATTCCCTCGCCAACTTCAAAACTCAAGCTCTCCCAGGGCCTCTGGAAGGGAGTCTGTGGCTTCCATCGATTTCCCGCAAATGGCTGATCCTGGAGGTGGTGCAGTTTGCAATGGGACGCTTCATAATCAGAGTGCCTCCGGCTGTCACCGGGGAAACTGCTGGAAGAACGGGGTGGTGAAAGAATCCCAGGTAAGAGGAGATCCCTCCCCCTTCATCTGAATGATTGGAACATTTCAATATTTTGCTGTAAAGCTCTTTGAAGCTGTCCTCATTGAAAGTCCTTGGCAGGAAGTGTTTTCCATGTTTGGACTCTGCTTCGGCTCATTTCAAATGCTTGGCGACTAAAAAGTTTAGATATGGGTTAAGGAGGGAATTTCTTCTTTATACAGGAGAGGAGATATGTAGACCCAAGAGCTTTCAACTCCTAATATACAAACATCCCTACTAGTTGTTTTCTCTCAAGTGTTTTGGGAAGCACTGTTGCAAAGGCTAAAATTCTTGAGCTGAATTTCAGTCCCTCAGAAAATCACAACAGACTGCGTTCACCACGCTTCATAAGAAATAAAAAAGGAAGTGAAAGTAAACACTGCTGAGATTATGTGGAGTTGGTGGCATTTTCCCCTGGTAGAGGAGGAATGCCTCTCTGTTTAAAAGGCAACTTCTTTTCGGTGTTCCGTGAGGCCTTGTCAGAACTCACAGCTTGATTTGGGGCCAAAGTCTTTCTTTGAAATTTGACGTCACAAGCATTCCTTTTTATAAGACACTTCAGAAAGCGTGGCTTATTGTTATATGCTGCACACAGGAACCAAACAGACTTTGAATTGTTTTCCCATGTGAGGCTTTAAAAAAATGTTTTCACTCCTGCTATGGCAGAATGTTTGAGCGGAATGTGCTGAGGAGGAGGAGGAGGAGGAGGAACCCCAGAAATGTTGTCAGCTTATTCAAAGAGGGAGCCAGGCCGGGTCTGCAAGCTACTTGTGAAAACAAGCAGGCAGCCTCCAGCTTCTCACGGGATGCCCAGCCCTCTGCTCTGAGCCGCAGGAGGAGCGGGGTGACCTCACCTGCTCCGGAGCAGATTCGCATAGGCAAACTGGCAGCTTTACTCATGGAAAATGAGAAGCTGAGTGGCAAGGAACCCACTCGGGAGAAATGGGGGGAAGGGGGGAAA
Source organism: Budorcas taxicolor (assembly GCF_023091745.1). Lineage (NCBI taxonomy): Eukaryota > Metazoa > Chordata > Mammalia > Artiodactyla > Bovidae > Budorcas > Budorcas taxicolor. Next base: position 6,826,033 of record NC_068922.1, read on the forward strand.
GTCAGATGGTTCTAAGACCACAGGACAGGTGGGGCTGGGTGGAGGCCAGCTTACGATTCAGTGAATTAAATCCATGTGTCCAGTGGGATGAAAGAGGTGGAGAGGGGGAATCGCTCTGGAGTATGGGTCCTTTGTGAATAGGCTGTAGTCTCCAAAATGTGTTCCTCTCTCAACAAAACGCCTTACCCTAGCCTTGAAGTGTCCACTAAAACCCTCAGGTCTGGCCTCCTCCAGCTGACTATTCAATCAGTCAAAAAGTTCATTCGGGTTTTCTCATACGATCTTCCTGCAAACCCAAATGACCTTATTTGGCCCTCCCAACATAATGTGAAGAAAAAGTATTCAAGTCTCATTATTCGCATGAGGGGGATCATACTAATTCCCACCAGTTCTTCATTACTGCATCAATTCAGATCATTACCACTGAAGACTCTCTTTGCCCCTAAAATGACTGTAACACTGGCCCCTGGCCTACTCACCTTCTGAACCATCCCCACCCTGAGGGCAGAAATGCCTTCAGGGGATTCCTTCTCTCTGTCCCTACTTTATCTTAGTTCTGTAACCACCCTCTAGCGTTTGAGGCCAGAGACTTAGCTAGATGGTGATGACCACTCTTAAGTAAGAAGAAAAGCCAGAATCCAGAAGATTTGTTACTAAGTGCTCCTACAAGACTGCAAATAACTTTGAATTTATCGACACTTCCCTAAGAGCAGCAGGAAATATTAGGGCAGCCACTGCTTTTTCCAACAGCTCTTTCTGAAGGAAGGAACATCCAGAACCTATTTGCTCAGATATATTTAGGTGTTACTAAGTTGAAATTGGCTTCCACTGAGAGCCTCAATTATGCTTAAAAAGTATGTTCCAGAAAGAAGAAACTCTGCTGGGTTCTTAGGGCAGTAGGGCAGACAAGGGTCTGTTTTCCCCTCTGTGGTTGTGGGTGTGGCCGTCTTTACCATCATGATCCTCAGTCACTGGCTTTAGTCCATTTCACTTTGAGGACACCTTAAGCAAACTGAGGCTTGACCAAAAGCCTTGCAGCTTGAACCCAGTCCTTATAGAACAAAATCACTCTTGGAACCCAACCACCATGTTTGAAGGAAGCCAAAGCAGCTCAGGAGAAGCCCAAGCAGAAAAAAACCAAGTAACCCAGGCAAGATGCAGCGCCAGCTGGTAGACTGAGTGAGTCAGCTGTCTTAGAAGTGGGTGCCCCAGCCCCAGAGTCTGTCTGTTCCGATTGTTCTTCATGGAGTAGAGATGACTTGTCCCTACTGCTGCTAAGTTGCTTCAGTTGTGTCCGACTCTTTGTGACCCCGTGGGCTGTAGCCCCCCGCAGGCTCCTCTGTCCGTGGGATTCTCCAGGCAAGAATACTGGAGTGGGTTGCATCTCCTTCTCCATGTCCCCACTGGCCCTGCTCAGATTACAGATTCTTGAGCAAACAAGTGGTATTTGTTTTAAGAATGGTGGTGATTTATTAAACAACAATAAACATGTAAACACATGGATATTCTATTTCTTTAATATGCCTAGAAAAATCATTCTACAGTCTTATTACAACCATTCTCAACGCCTTCAATTTGAGGAAACAGTTTTTGCCATCAATCTTTGGCAAAGATTCCTTTTCCTAAGCTTTATATTTTTATCTTATTTTATCTTGTATTTTGCATAAGGACTTAAGGTGAGTGTCTGGCTGGTAAAACCAAACACAATGAACTCATATGACATCAGTGCAAAAGCACAACCATTTAAAGGCTGTCAAATCCAAAGTGTAATTATTCAACCTGAGGAGGTCTGTAACTTGCTGCCTTATCTAAGAAATAGCAGGCAAAGAAGGATGCATGTGTTCAGGTTTAGCTGTTTTGTTGATTGAAAGAATATATATTTTAAAGTCTATTTAATATCTTCCAATTATAAATTAATTTTATCTATTGGTTAAAGTTTCCTAGAAAATGATTCTCTTTAGAAACACAAGTAGAAGTAGATTGATGTTAACCTAATTATTTTCAAGGAATCCACTACATTTATTTTGAAATACACTTGTTTTAATCTTCCTACTAAGTACTGTCATCTCTCTTAGTTGGCCTGAACTAATGTTTTACTGAAATTCTAAAGTACGCCAACCCATAAATTCATGTGAGAAGTTGTCGCCACCATATTATTGTTAGAAAGTCATAGGGCCATTCATTCACAAATTAAACATTTGGAAACAAACAAACACTATGAGCAGGTCTCAGAGAAGTATTCAAAACTGTTCTCCATAATCTACTGCATCCATCACAATTCTCTCTAAATAATGCTTCACTCAAAAGCTTTACACATTGAAGATCGTTTGATTACAGCAGAGGTTGAGATGACAAATACCCAGCAGGCTGGCAAGGCCTGGGGTGGAAATTGAAAGTGGTCAAGCATGGGATAAGGCTTCCCAGGTGGCTCAGCGGTAAAGAGTCTGCCTGCCAAGCAGGAGACACAGGATCAATATCTGGATTGGCAAGATCCCCTGGAGCAGGAAAGAGCAACCCACTCCAGCATTCTTGCTTGGAAAATTCCGTGTGCAGAGGACCCTGACAGGTTACAGGACGTGGGGTTGCAAAGAGTCCATCACGACTTAGCAACTAAACAGCAGTAACAAAGCACGGGTTTACCCAAGTAGAGTGAAGCAACTCAGGTAACAACAACAAGAGCTCAGGACAGTGTTGTGTTGACAGATTTTATGATTTTCAAAAGAAGCTGGAAATCCAGATGGGGGAGGAGGGGAAGAGCATATCCTAATTTTTAAGTATTGCTATTTAATCCTTCAAAAAGCCAATAGTGTAGATTTCAAGGAGACATTACTACCAGCCACAAGCCTGTAATCTCTGAACTATTGTTGTTTAGTCACCAAGTTCTGTCCAACGCTCTGTGACCCCACGGACTATAGCCCACCAGACTGCTGCATCCATGGGATTTTCACAGCAAGAATAACAGAGTGGGCTGCATTTCCTTCTCCTGGGGATCTTTCAGACCCAGGGATTGAACCTGCATCTCCCACATCTCCAGCATTGCAGGCAGACTCTTTACCACTGAGCCACCAGGGAAGTCCCTCTGAGCTACAGGATGAGAAAAATGAGAGGTCCTAAATAGAGTGAGGTTATTGATATTTCTCCCGGCAGTCTTGATTCCAGCTTGTGCTTCATCCAGCCCAGCATTTCTCATGATGTACTCTGCATAGAAGTTAAATAAGCAGAGTGCAATATATAGCCTTGATGTACTCCTTTTCCTATTTGAAACCAGTCTATCGTTCCATGTCCAATTCTGACTGTTGTTTCCTGACCTGCATACAGATTTCTCAAGAGGCAGGTCAGGTGGTCTGGTATTCCCATCTCTTTCAGAATTTTCCACAGTTTATTGTGATCCACACAGTAGAGGCTTTGGCATAGTCAATAAAGCAGAAATCCCATCACTTGATGGGAAATAGATGGGGAAACAGTGGAAACAGTGTCAGACTTTATTTTTGGGGGCTCCAGAACGACTTCAGATGGTGACTGCAGCCATGAAATTAAAAGACGCTTACTCCTTGGAAGAAAAATTATGACCAACCTAGATAGCATATTCAAAAGCAGAGACATTACTTTGCCGACTAAGGTCCGTCTAGTCAAGGCTATGGTTTTCCTGTGGTCATGTATGGATGTGAGAGTTGGACTGTGAAGAAGGCTGAGCACTGAAGAATTGATGCTTTTGAACTGTGGTGTTGGAGAAGACTCTTGAGAGTCCCTTGGACTGCAAGGAGATCCAACCAGTCCATTCTGAAGGAGATCAGCCCTGGGATTTCTTTGGAAGCTGAAACTCCAGTACTTTGGCCACCTCATGCGAAGAGTTGACTCATTGGAAAAGACTCTGATGCTGGGAGGGATTGGGGGCAGGAGAAGAAGGGGCGACAGAGGATGAGATGGCTGGATGCCATCACTGACTCAATGGACGTGAGTCTGAGTGAACTCCGGGAGTTGGTGATGGACAGGGAGGCCTGGCATGCCGTGATTCATGGGGTCACAAAGAGTCGGACATGACTAAGCGACTGAACTGAACTCAACTGAATATTTCTTTCACTATAAAACTACGTTTATATCCCGCCTTACAACCTTGAGTAAAAATGAACTCTCCAGGGAGATATTTCTTTTCTGGTGGCTTTTCACAACCCAGCACCCCTCAGGATTTCCCAGGGAACCACTTAAGGAAGAATGATAGCAGGAAAACAAGCTTTGACCTCAGCTAGAATTGGGTTTGAGTCCTAGTTTGCCCCTTACTAGCCATGCCTCATCAGAAAGGTAGCTTCGTGTCTCTGATCCATATCTCATAAGGCAATGCTGAAGATTTGATAAGATAGTGTATGCAAGGCTCTCAGTAACTCTCACATGTGTGAAGTGAAGTCGCTCAGTCGTGTCTGACTCTTTGGAACCTCATGGATGGTAACCTACCAGGCTCCACGGTCCATGGGATTTTCCAGGCAAGAATACTGGAGTGGGCTGCCATTTCCTTCTCCAGGGGAACTTCCCAACCCAGGGATCAAACCCGGGTCTCCTGCATTGCAGACATACGCTTTACCATCTAAGCCACTAGGGAAGCCCCCTAGCTCACATGTGTAGTCGACAATAAATGGTAGCTTTTATCTGTGGAAGTTAGCCTGCAGCTATCTCTTACTCTTCTACTGCTATTTTAAGAATGTTCAGTACAATGCCTGGCATGTAACAGATGCTCAGTAAATGATAGTCTTATGCCTTGAATTCCCTTATGCAGTCGTGGCTTTATTTTACTTGGTCTGTCAGCAGCACTTGACACAAATAATCATTCCTCCTCCTTCAAGCACTTTGCTCTCTTGGCTTCCAGGTTATGACCCTCTTATATCACCAGCTCTTCCTTCGCAGTGTCTATTCCTGGCTTTACTCATCTCCTTGACCTTTAAACAGTGGAGTGACCCAAGGCTCAGTCTTGTACCCCTTCTCTTTCCTAACTGTAAATATCTCCTTATTGAACCTTGCCCCATCACTGTACAAACATCACTATCCATGTTTATGTATTATGCGTACATATGCCATTTCCAATGGCTTACTTGATATTTCACTTGGAGAATCAAAGGCATCTCCAACTTAACATGCCCAGAACTGAGCCCCTGATACTCCTTCTATCCCAAACATGCTTCCTTTAGAGTCTTTCCCATTGCAGAAAATGACAACTTTAGTCTTCCAGTGGCTCAGACCAAAAACATGAAACCATTCGTGACTTTTTCATTTTACATTCAATGAGTCAGCAAATTCATGATCCTCTCTTCACAGAATATCCAGAATCTGACCGCTCCTCACCTCTCCACAGCAACCTCTCTGGTCTCAGCCCCTAAAATCTCTCACCTTGATCGTTTTGGAAGCCTCATCCTTTTTCCTCATTCTCTGGTTATCCACTACTGAATAACCACCCATACCAACCAGAGCAACACTAAACAACAACAATTTCGTTATGATCATGGACTCTGCTACCTAGGACTTTGACTGGGGGACCTAGAACAGCTGAGCCTGGAGGATTCACCTACAAGATGGAGTCCTCACTCACATGTCCCATGCAGTCTGAGATGGCTGAGAAACAGGGTAAGCCAAGACTGTGGGCTGCATTGCCCATACATCCCCACTAGCCCAGAGGGCTCCAAGAGTTTTCTCGTAAGTGAAGCAGAACTCTCACAGCCTTCTGTACCCTAGCCTCAGAGGTCAGCTTCATGAGTGCCTGTTGAAGCAGTCACAAGCCCACCAAGTTCAAGCGCAGTCTTTGAGAATAAACAGGCATATAATGCCTACTTAGATTTTTACCAAAAGTAAAAGAGTAAATTTAAGAATATGCTTGGAAAGCAAGTCGATGATGATGGTATTGTATTTGTTATGATGTTACTTTGATTGAGGCAGACTGTCTTTATTATGCAAGACACTTGTAAGTGTAGAGATATTTTTTTCAATTGCATTGTATTTTTTTTATTGGTATTATAAATGAAGACAGAACAAAGTAGAATGCTTTGTGATGTCATACGGCAATTGCATTTTTTGTCTTTCTCTGGGTAAAAATGTATTAGATCTGTAATTAAAGTCTTTCTTGAAAGCAAAAGCAAACAAATTAAAAAAAAAACTTACTTCTCAATGGAAAGATGATTAAAAAGCTTATAGACATCTTTTAAATTTCATACCCTGCTTCCACCCTTGCTCCCTGTCCACTACCATCAGCAAGGCTGCTCTCAATATAGCAGCAGAATGATCCTGTTGAAATGACATCAAGAGCTCACTTTTCTGCCCAAATCCTCCCCATGGACCCCATTTCACTCAGAGTAAAAGCTGAGATCCTTACAATAACCACAGGTACCACGGGCACTCTGATCCATCCATGACTCAGCTCCTGCCCCTTTCTGGGTGCTTGGGGTGTTCCAGTCACACTTGAGCCAGGAGCCCAGGACCTGGCCACCTGGGGATATCCCCACATCCTCTCCCATTTGTACTTAGCCAGAAATCCACGTGACTGTACCTCCCTCCTTTCAAGTCAAATGCTACTCACAATCCTATCAAAATTGCAAACCTCCTTGCTTCCTGCCTCCCTTAACTGCTTGTTTTCCTTAGTACTTAACACCATCTGCACGTACACACATAGATTTATTTCCTCTGTATTTGTCTGCCTCTGGTTCTAGAATGGGAGCTAGGCTCTGGCTGAGATTTCCATCTTACTCACTGCTGAATCCCCAGAACCTCACCAGAGCCAGTACACAGTAGGTGCTCAATAATGGTTGCACAGTGATTAAAGACCTGATTTCAGCTTGTTTTATTTCCTTTGCTGGTTCTGGTTCTTTAAAAGACGGAAAAGGCCCCTTGCCTGGAAAATCCCATCGACGGAGGAGCCTGGTGGGCTGCAGTCCATGGGATCGCTAGGAGTTGGACATGACTGAGTGACTTCACTTTCACTTTTCACTTTCATGCATTGGAGAAGGAAATGGCACATACTCCAGTGTTCTTGCCTGGAGAATCCCAGGGATGGGGGAACCTGGTGGGCTGCCGTCTCTGGGGTCGCACAGAGTCAGACACGACTGAAGCAACTTAGCAGCAGCAGCAGCATATGATACATAGTCTACTTTGTAGGTTTTGAAGTGTCTAACCTCTTATTAATTAATTACTATTTTAATTATTAGTAATTAATTAGTAATGAAAGGTTTCCTATCCTTTGTTGGAGAACATAACTTCTGTTTACGTCCCTCTTTTTAAAAATCAGTAGATCGTTAGATTATTTTGTGTGGCCAGGTCACTACATATTTTTATGTCGATATCCAAATATTAGGTATACTCTAAGCCTGGGGTTAGAGAACGTGCTTTCAGCAAGCAGAACTTTTTAAAGAAAATTTAAAAAGAAATAAATATTATTAATTTATCCTGATGATTCTACTACCTCTTAATAGAAGATGAAATATGCCTGCATTAGAGGGAAAATGACTAATACCTCAGGGTATAGAGACCTATTATCTGGTTTTAATAAAAATTCTGCATTCTCAGGATCGCATATCCAAGAAAAACCAGAATAACCTGCTTTCCCATTCATGACCCTGTATATGAGATGATTTTTAATGTTTAATTTTACAAATTTTGCATCACACTGTATGCTAGGAATTTTCTAAATACAAGCTTATTTGATTCTCAGAAGCTTATGAACTTAATTATGCAAAGCATGTTTATATTATAGAAAAGTTCAGTAAGTTTGCTTAAGATTAAACCACCTGTTAGTGGAGACTGGCCCCAAGGTCTGTGTTTTTAATCATTAGAAAAAAAAAATAGAAAAGCCTTTTCTTTAAACTTTTTTTTGTGAATAATTTCAAGCTTACAGAAAATTAAAAGAGTTCTACAATGAATACTCATATACCTACCACATAGAATCTGCAATGAACATTTTATTGTATTTGTTTCACCACACTTTTTTCTGTCTGCACTTTCCTCTACTCAGCCATCAATCCATACGTTCGGTGCATTTCAAAGAAAATTGTAAAATCAGTGCATCCCACCCCTAAGTATTAGCCGAACTTCAATATTTGTCCATAGCTCTTTTTTTTTTCTTTTGAGGCAAAATTTACATTGAATTTTGGCTTCTATCACCTTTTAATTTCTCTTGTTGGAAAGAATTTCATAATGTAGTTTTGACTGTAGCAAGATTTAACCTCTGGACAAAAATACTGAGTGGTGTGTGAATTCACATCTAGTGAGATGGAAGATGGGCTCCCCAGGAGGCACTAGTGGTGAAGAACATGCCTGCTAATGCAACTGACATAAGAGACACAGGTTTGATCGCTGGGTCGGGAAGATCCCCTGGAGGAGGGCATGGCAAGCCCGTCCAGTATGCTTGCTGGGAAATCCCATGGACAGAGAAGCCTGGAGGGCTACAGTCTGCAGGGTCGCAAGGAGTCAGGCATGACGGAAGCGACTTAGCCCAGCACAGCAGAGATGAAATAAGGACTCAGCAGAGACTCTCCCTCTTGAGGAACTCCCCTGCTGTATATCTATAATTCTGCAGAGATCAAGAGCCATTTTCCTCTTTTTTTTTTTCTTTAGTATAATCCAGCTAACAGGAAAGGAACTTAGTATAGAAATTCTTACAATTCCATTCCATGCCCTGTCTTTCTTACAGATGGAGGAATGAGGTTCAACAAAGCTAAGTAGCTATCTCAGAGGTCACACCAGTGTGAGACACCCTCATCATTCTAGTCTCTTGATACCTCGACCAAGGACCTTTCTGGAAAGGTCCACTTTATTGGAAACCTCCCACCTGTGAAAGTAATCAGCCAGAGACTAAGGTATTTGATGATTCATAGTGGTACCTGCTATTGCAAATCCTTTAGCTTTGACTTCAAAATTGATGCTGCAAAATTGCATTTGTCTCATGTAAGATGTAAAGACCTCTTTTTTTCCTATTTCCTCAAATAAAAGACACATGGAGGGAGCCTCCTTCTTTGTGTATCTTAGAAAAAATATGTCAGAGAAATCAATATTTATTGAGAGTTAATGATTGCTGCCACACACAAGATCCCACCAAATGTTTATGCTTTTTGAAATATTGTTAATTCTCACCTATCACTTTCAAATTTCACATTAAGGATCCAAGATTCAAGGAAGTGAGATAATCACCCACATGGAAGGCAAGTAATAGGAGGCTATTATGACCCCTAATATCACATAAGGGCTTCCCAGTCAGCGCTAGTAGTAAAGAATCTGCCTGCCAATGCAGGAAACATAAGAGACGCAGGTTTGATCCCTGGGTTGGGAAGATTCTTCTGGAGGAGGACATGACAACCCACTCCAGTAACTCTTGCCTGGAGAATTCCATGGACAGAGAAGCCTGGTGGGCTATGGTCCATGGGGTCACAAAGAGTCGGGCATGACTGAAGCAACTTAGATGTACCCATGCCATATCACATAAACTGTTGCCACATCTCACAGCCCTACTGTTCTCTTAAAATGAACCATCATATAGAGATTGGGAGTAGGGCCTCCCCTTTGCACCACTTGGGCTTGAATTTCAGCTTCACATCATCATTTTGTGACCTTGGGAAAGTGATTTAATCTCTGTGCCTCAGTTTCCTCATCTGGAAGATGAGGATAATAGTAGTGTCTGCCCAATGGATTCCTTGTAAGAAATAAATATGATAGCACATGCAAAGAACCAAAATGATTTCTTGAAATTTAACCAGTGCTTGCTTGACCCCTTTTAACTTTCAGCATCAGCTGTAATGATCCTTATATCCAAGATCTTGTTGGACTCTCATAACTATGCTGTGAAGTTTTGAAGTCTATTAACCCATTTCATGGATGGAAAAAACTGGGCTCAGAAAAATAATGAGACCAAAGATGCATGGATGAAGGGGAAAGAGTTGAACAAGAATCTCAGACATTTTTCAAGTGTCTAAGAATCTTAGACATTTCCCTCTAAGTTCAGGGATGTCTCAAAGGACTGGACACATAGTAGGCCCATACTCTGCACATCAACTCCATCAACTATTCCTTACAAGAACAGGTAGGAAGTTACAAAAAATCAGTGCTTCTAGTCTTCAGTAGATATATTCATAGCAAGAGATGAAGTGCTATTTTGGTCATTACACTTAGAAGAGCAGCTTTGGGGGTCAGTCGTAATTTTTTTTGTAAAAGCCTTGAATAATGTGAACTTCTATCTTAGATTTTCATAGCCAGTCAGCAAAGTGACTTTACATGGCACATCAGGTAGCACAACTTCCTATAAATCTTTCTTTAAAAATCATTGACCTTTGTCTTTACATGTTTATGGCAGATAGCATGTGCGTTCCTCAGAATTACCTTCTTCTGAGCCTTCGTGAATCCTCAATTTCATTTTTAAGTGTGTGCCATCATGCAGGCTTGCTTCCAGACCCAACATGGGAATGCAAGTCAATTCACTTCTTGGTTCCTTTGCTTAACTTCCCCAAAGCAATGACATTGATGATGTGGTAAGGATTCTTACGTTTTGCAGCACCGCCTGTTTCCCAGTCATCTACTCTGATAGTCCGAAAGAAACCGCTAAGTCACTTCAGTCATGTCCAACTCTGTGCAATCCCATAGACGGCAGCCCACCAGGCTCCTCCGTCCCTGAGATTCTTCAGGCAAGAACACTGGAGTGGGTTGCCATTTCCTTTTCCACTGCATGAAAGTGAAAAGTAAAGTGAAATCGCTCAGTCGTGTCCGACTCTTAGCGACCCCATGGACTGCAGCCTACCAGGCTCCTCCATCCAAGGGATTTTCCAGGCAAGAGTACTGGAGTGGGTTGCCATCACCTTCTCCGCCGAAAGAAACTAGGCTCCAGATATTCTCAAACACTAGAATATTCATAGCAGAATTGATCTCAGACCTCAGAGAAGCATGTTATCTCACTTTATAAGTGTTAGCAACATATTTATCAATAAAGAACAAAACTGAGACTCACTTGCCCAATATCTCAAAATGGCCAATCCGGGATAAGACAGATGCCTGTCCACTGCCAGTTTCTAGAACTTCCACACAGTACTGTTTCTCAAAGTGCAGAATCTAAAACAAACCCTGTTGGAGCCCTTGACAATAAGGTCTTTTGCCAAACCATGCAAATAATGAGGGTATCTGGGAAAATCCCACAACTGATGTAAGGTTTGACAGACTGGTTTGTAAGTTTATGCAAGAGGGGCTGGCATTTCATTCATTGGGCTATGCTTCTCACTGATCAGTTCTTCCCAAGCCCACTGCAACAGGTGCCTATATGCGAAGATACAAAAGCTCTCCAAAGGGTGGCCTGAGATAATGACTCAGTGGCTGAAATAAATAGGTCGTGAATATCTGTTTACTTTTTTAAAGTGTTATATCAATCTTTATACCAGTCAAGATGACTCACGCTTTGTGTCTGCCCATTACTTAGGGCCCATAAATTATGATGGTTAAAAAAAAAAAATGCCTGTAACTTCTAAATGGTTGATTCAGGAGTACAGGTAAAAACTAATCAAGACTAGCCTTGCTCTGGGAGAAGTTACTTTTATTTTTATTTATTTATTTTTTTTTTTGGTTAAAAAAAAAAAGTTAATCAGATAATTATAGGTGTGACCATGGATGCTATCAGGTTTTCTTGGAAGCAAAGAAACAAATCATTGTGGTGCCATACTCTTGGGAAATTGGTTGGTTGGAGACATTATGCCTACTTTCCCAAGAAGCAAAAGGTTTTCATGGAAAATCAAACGCACACTGCCTTCCATGAAAACTGAAGATTTCAGCCAGAGAAACTGTATGCATTCAAGCAATGACTCTTTAAGGACACATTCTATCTTCAAAGGCAAGCAGAGAATGAGCCAGGTTATAGATTAACTGAACCTAGACTGTTCTAGACGTGCATAAAATGTAAGGGATTTTATAGGGTGACGGGCAGAGGGAGGTAAGGAGAATAGGTCTGTGAAACCATGAGCCAAATCCTGATAAACACACAGGAAAAGGAGACTGGTGGGATCCTGGGCAACTTTCTTTCTTGGTAGGGGGGCTTTCTGCTTCTTCAGATTACTCAATGGCAGGCACCGTTTGGTCCACCTTCAGGGAATGAAAAGTTTTGGTTGGGGTTCAGAGGTGGTAATTCAGCATAATCAAAGGCCAAGAAGAAAGTGATTCCATTTGATTCAAAGAGAAAAGCCATTGTTTATACTTCAAGTTCAGTTCCCTGAGCTCAGCCAAGTGACTCAGAACCACATATTGTGTGCCTCTGGAGCCCCACCCTTGTTTCAGCTCACCTATGAGTCACCAGCTGCCTGGCCAGAGAAAGGAATGCTACAGCACACACCTCACTTGTGCGGCAAAGCTCGTCTCTGGTGTGAATTCACTCTCAGGTAGCTTAGGAGACACTTTCCTTTTGAGTTTTGGTCATAGGTTCCAACTTCCAGAATCAACAGAATGAGTTTGCTTCATCAAATATTCTTCCTCAGTGGATACAAGAAAGACTTTTTAATTTTATATTGGAGTGTAGTTGATTAACAATGTTGTGTTAGTTTCAGGTGTCCAGCAAAATGATTCAGCTGTGTGTGTGTGTGTATGTGTCTGTGTGTGTGTGCGTATACATATATACACCTGTATCTATTTTTTCAAATTCTTTTCCCATTTAGATTAGTACAGAATACTGAGTAGAGTTCCCTGTGCAGTACAGAAAGGTCCTTGCTGGTTATCTATTTTAAATCGCAATGCGTACAGTCAATCCCAAACTCCTAGTCTATCCCTCCCTGCCATCCTTCCCCCCACATACACCCCCTGTTAGCCATATGTCTGTTCTCTGTGAGTCTCTGTTTTATAAATAAGTTCATTTGTATGATTTTTTTAAAAAAGATTCTCCATATAAGTGATATCATAAGCTATCTGTCTTTCTCAGAATTACCAACCACACAACCGTGAATCACTGTGAATCACTGAAAGTTGGGATTCCCTGAAGATCCAATCACATACATGGCTTTGCAGGGGCTCTTATGAAAACAGATATCAGATCAGATTTTAAGCCAGCATTTGCTTAAAACTCATCAATGGCTTCCCTTAGGATCAAACCTGTGATCCTAAACTCGGTTTACAAGCTCTGTACAATCTCCCCAGCTGTTTCATCCATTTATTCATCAAATATTTATTGGAAGCCTACTTCGTATCAGATGACCTTCTAGGCACTGGAATACTGATGATGGACAAAGTGGATGACATGCCCCCTTTAGAACTGACCTGCCCCTCGCTAGTCCCTGCCAGCCCACTACCCTACCCCCTTCCCTCCCCAAAGTTCCCAGGCTCTTCCTCCTGCTGGGAACACTGCACCTTGTTAAATCCTACTGACTTTTTGTTCAGTCAGTCAGTCATGTCTGATTCTTTGTGACCCCATGGACTGCAGCACGCCAGGCTTCCCCATCCTTCATTATCTCCTGGAATTTTCTCAAACTCATGTCCATTGAGCCAGTGATGCCATCCAACCACCTCACCCTCTGTCACCCCCTTTCACCTCCTTCCCTCAATCTTGCCCAGCATCAGGGTCGTTTCCAGTGAGTTGGCTCTTCTCATCAAGTGGCCAAAATATTGGAGTTTCAGCTTCCGTATCAGTTGTTCCAATGAATATTCAGGGTTGATTTCCTTTAGGATGGACTAGTTTGATCTCTTTGCTGTCCAAGGGACTCTCAAGAGTCTTCTCCAGCACCACAATTCAAAAGCATCAAATCTTTGGTGTTCAGCCTTCTTTATGGTCCAAATCTCACATCTGTACATAGCTACTAGAAAAACCATGGGTTTGACGATATGGATCTTTGTCATCCAAGTGTTATCTCTGCTTTTTAATACACTGTCTAGGTTTGTCGTAGCTTTTCTTCCAAGTAGCACACATCTTTTAATTTCATGCAGATCTTGTTTTAAGCATTGTCTTCTTCAGGGAGACCTTTCTCTTTCCTTTCACAAGGTCAGATCCTGTCCTATCCACTCCATAGCCCCCTAACTTATTCATCATTTCCCTTTTCATAAGTAATTGTTTTGCATCTGTATTTCCCTTTAGACCAGGGGTTGGCAAACTTTCTCTGCAATAGGCCAGATAATATTTTCAGCTCTTTGGGGCACGCAGTTCCTGTCCCAACTACTCATCTCTGCTTTATGGCAAGAAGGAAGCCATGGACAACAAATCAACAAATGTGTTTGCTGGCTAAATGAATGAACAAATATGCCTACAGGTGATCGTACTAAGTGAGGCTAAGTGAGAGAAAGACAAATAGCATATAATATCACTTATATGTGAAATCCAAAAATGATGATACAAATGAACTTATTTACAAAACAGAAATAGACTCGTAGACATAAAAGACAAACCTATAATCACCAGAGGGGAAATGCAGTGGTGGGGGCGGGGGGATAAATTAGAAGTCTGGAATTCGTACATACATACTCCTATATGGAAAATAGATAAACAACAAGGACCTACAGTGTAGCACAAGAAACTACTCAATGCCTTATAATAACCTATAATGGAAAAGAATCTGAAAGAGAATGCTGCTGCTAAGTCGCTTCTGTCGTGTCTGACTCTGTGCGACCCCATAGATGGCAGCCCACCAGGCTCCTCCGTCCCTGGGATTCTCCAGGCAAGAACACTGGAGTGGGTTGCCATCTCCTTCTCCAATGAGTGAAAGTGAAGTCGCGCAGTTGTGTCTGACTCTTAGCGAAGCTATGGACTGCAGCCTACAGGCTCCTCCGTCATGGGATTTTCCAGGCAAGAATACTGGAGTGGGGTGCCATTGCCTTCTCCCTGAAAGAATAGATTCATGTATATATGTAACTGAACCACTTTTCTGTACACCTGAAACTAACACAGCATTGTAAGGCAACTATACTTCAATAAAGAGTTCCTAATTCAGAAAAAAAAAAAAAAAAAAAAACCATATTTCAATCAGAAAGTTTAAAAAGAAGGAAGGGTAAAAATGAACAAATGTGTAAATATAGAAAGCCATTAAACTTCTGGTTTGCTTTTTTCACTGCTTTACACTTGATTAGATGTTGTCACTGAGGACTTCTTACTCTCTGGTCCTGAGATGTATTTTGCATGCACAGAAAAGCTCTGTGTTCCTCAAGTGATCCAGCTGCTATTAGGTAGATAAGAATATTTTATCCCTCCCTTGGCCCATAAGCATCAGGAGGATGGAAGTCATAAGATAAAACTACCCGAATGACTCGTCCACTGCCAGGCATAGGTGCATAAACATGGTAGTCAGCCTTCTCAGGAGAGTTGACAGCTACCCGTGCCCATCTGGGAAGCAAAAAGAGCCAGTCTCATGGCCAATTTATTTCTGAAATATGTTCCAGTCTGTCATGTCTCAAAGGTTTAAGTTTTGAGCACCTCAAGGATGAACACTCTCTCACCTGGACTGAGAAATTATAACTTAACTAGAAGACAGTAGGTGGTAGTTAATCTCAGTGATATTGAAACACATGTGCATTGCTTTCTCTGGCTTATTAGGATAGCTTCAGAAAAGCTGTGCTCCTCAAGTGATCCAGCTGGCTATAGGTAAGATTAGAAGACTGCAGTCATTACAGGCTGATGAAGGATGACTGCTTTGTTCCAATGTTCAATTATGTCCACCTGACTTTAGAGACTCCACCCCAGCTGTCAAATCAAGCAGGATCCTGGGAAAGGTCTGGCTCATCCTGCCGTGTAGGCCTATTTTGTTCCAGCAGGCACTACACATTTCATCTCCAAACAGGCAGGAAACGAGGTCCTTGCAAGGTCCCATTCCTCTCGTTTCCACCACGACGTGCCTGTGCTGATTCTCCTGTCCTGAGAGACCCTCACCTCCTCCCTCAGCATTTCCCAGTCTTGGCTCTGTCTCATTCACTCCTCCAGCAGATCTTCGTGTGGCTTGCTCCTACGGACTTCACTTAGTCCCCTCCAAGCCATCCGACCTTTTCGGTGACTCCTTCACTTCCCAGTCTGGAACTGCGGAAGCCTGGGACTCTTCGTGGGCTGCCCTGACTTGTTCCCTAACTTCCCTGGTGGCGAATGGGCAAGCTGAAACGCGGGGAAAGCAACTTGACCTCTCGACGACTGAACTTGTGCACCATGACAAAGAAAGTCTGGAGTAGCTAAGACATAAAGAACTGTGCCTTCAAGAATTCCCATGTTTATTATCTGTCTGTCTGTCTTTCTGACTTCTGTGGCCACTGAGGCCTCAATCTTTTAAATTGATTTTTTTCTGTCATGCTCCACCTCACACACAGAGATGCTCAAGATATCAAGAATTAAATCTTTGGCTCAGCTTTCTGGAATAAGCTTGCCCAGCATGATTGATTGATTTGATTGACTGATTATCTCATTCCATCTTTTTTTGAGTTATAGTTGATTTACAACATAGTTTCAGGTGTATGACATAAGGATTTGATACTTTAATAGATTATACCACATTTAAAGTTATTATAGAATATTCTTTACACTCCCTGTGCTATACAATACACCTTTGTATATTATTTATTTTATACATAGTAGTTTATGCCTCTTAATCACCCTTCCCTATCTTGCCCCTCCCAGCTGGTAACCACTAGTTTGTTCTCTGTATCTATGAGTTTATTTCTCTTTATATTCATTTGTTTTAGTTTTTTAGATTCCACATATAAAAGAGAAATTACAGTAGTTGTTTTCCCCTGACTTATTTTACTAAGCATAATACCCTCCAGGTCTATCCATGTGGTTACAAATGGCAGATTTCATTATTTTTTAATACCAGAGTATTATTCCATTAAATAAATATATATATATATATATATAAAATACACACACACACACATACACACATACACACACACACTGTACATACATACATTGGGGTACATATATCTTTTCAAATCAATGTTTTAATTTTCTTCAGATAATTACTCAGGAGTGGAACTGCTGATCATACGGTTGTCTTGTTTTAAAATTTTCTGAGGCACCTTCATACCATTTCCACAATGGCCACACCAATTTACGCTCCCCAGATTTAAATTAAAATATTGGCCAGTGCAGACAGGTCCTGATGCATTCTTTCCTTGGGGAAGTAACTTAGTTCCCGGGCTTCTTCCAAACCCTTCTAAGCAAGATTTAGACATGAAAGAATTTTAAAATGATTCTTATAGTATCTATTCTTCAAGATAGTATTTTAACAATATTAAGGTAATATTTAAGAAATGAGTCCCCGGACTTTCCTGGTGGTCCAGTGGTTAAGAATCCACCTGCAGATGAGAGGGACACAGTTCCGTCCCTGGTCCAGGAAGATTCCACATGCCTAGGATCGACTAAGCGCATTCACCACAATGACTGAGCCCGTGGGGTGCTACCACTGACGCCTGTACACTCTAGGGCCTGTGCCCACAAGACAGCCCGCCACAGCGTGAAGCCCACATGCCGCAGTTAGAGAGTAACCCGCTAACCCCAACCACAGAAAGCCCACACGGCAACAAAGGCTCGGCACAGCCAAAACGAAAACATTTGTTAAAATACTTCAAAAAATGCACCACCCAGTCTCATGGCATAACCCGATATGTTTATCTCTCACTCCTACGAAGTCCAATGGGCACTTATAGGAATCTGGAGGGGCGAACGGTGAGGACTGTGCTCCACGTGGCCACTCAGGTCACCAGGCTGAGCAAAGCTCTGCAGACTAGACTGGGTGGCTTCCAAGGTCACCACAGCCGTCAGCATTCAGATGGCAACAGGGCAAAGAGAGAACGAGACGGGTCAGGAGAGAGCCACAGGTCAGGCCCAGAAATGGCACGTTTCACGCCTACCAGTTTCACACTGACCAGAACTCAGTCGCACAGTCACGCTTGTCGGCAACGGATGTGGGACTTGTTGCCCAGCTGTGAGAAAGAGGAGAGGGAAGTGGTTTGATGCTCACAGCCAGTCTCCCCTACAATGGACATTAGTGTGAAAATATTCGAAATATTCAAAAGGTCTAAGTGAGAGATAATAACAGCTATTATTTTTGCAAGTGATCCTTTATTTTCTGTCCTTTTATTAAATAACTTGTCTTTTAAAAATATTTTTGTAGTACAGTGTGATGAGTATTACAATGGTGTTATGCAGTGAGAACACCCAGCCTGGATCTTTTTAGGAAGTGAAGACAGAACTAGGTCTTAAACAGTGGATATTAGGCAGGCAAAGGTATAAAGCGCTGGCTTGAAGGAGGGGGGCAACAGAGGACATTCGAAAAAGGAGTAAATACCAAGAAAATTACAGGAATCTGTCAGCATGAGAGAAGGTTTGGAAGGGCATAAAAATCAAGGTATTAGGATGTGAAATGAAAGCAGCTCACCTGTTTGTGACAAGATGATATGAGTTAGACTAGACTAAGACATAGGAGTTTGATAAAGCATTTCTAAACGTTTATATCTGTAGCAGACTGATTAAAATACTCGTCTCTTAAAATCCCAAGCAACTTTAAGATATGAAGTGCCCTTCCAGCTAAGGTAGAATTGTGTACTCTCATCTTTCTCGCTTCATCCCACTTTCATAAGCTTTGGAGCGGCATCATTCCTACAAATCTGTTAGATTTCAGCCAAATCTCACTGGCATTCCAAAGTATTTTAGAAGAGAACTAAATGGCAACTTTGAAATCAATAAGATTCTCAAATGTCTTAGAATAAAAATAGAGGATTCTACTGAGGAAAGCGCTGCTTTGAGTTTTACCTGCCACTATGAATGAAAGTTTATTATACAACACAACATACGGCATACACACACAGTAAGGAATGTATACTCATCAGTCAGAACAATCAGAGTGGATGCTCAGGAGAAATAACTGAGATGAAAATATCGTGAATACTAGATGAACACCAGTCCCACCCACCTCCACCCACCTCTCACCTGGTCTACAGTTCTTGTTACTCTCTTGACTCGGGAGGAGAACTGATCTACTGGGATCCTCAGCTGCCAGTACTGGAAGACTCAAATTGAAGGAGCTTAAAAATAAGATGTTGTTATTCTCACGTAATGAGAGCCTAGAGTTGGGAAGAGTCTATAATTGGATGGTCCCTGGATTGGTTGCTTTGGTCCATTAACTCTTGGTCATCAAGAATCAAGTCTTTCCATTTCCTCTTTCTACCATCTTTTGTGCATAACTGTCTTCACCTTTGGCCACAAATGGTTGCTGCAATTCCAGATGACCCAGGCATCATGGTCTTTCTCAACTTCAGTATCTCGACAATGCCCCCCCCCCAACCCCGCCCCGCCATGCCTCTAAACCCCACCTCTTTGTCCCCTCTCACATTTACTGCCTCCTCATGTGTCCTCAGTCTCTTGCTTCTCCCTACGTATAGGTACTGGCCAGGGCTCTATACATATTCTTTCTCTTCTTTCTCAAATATTTCTCTAAAAGCAGCATCATTCATTCTAGCAGTTTCCTTTATCATCGCACTCAGAAGATTTCAGGAGCATTTAATGAGTGTTTGCTCTGGGACAGGTCCTTTGCATTTATTATCTAATTTAATTTTCAAAATAAACAAGGGATATGAACTTGGGCAAATTCCGGGTGATGGTGAAAGACAGGGAAACCTGGTGTGCATTCATGGGGTCACGGGGAGTCGGACATGACTTGGCTACTGAACAACAACAGAAACCTTACTAGCTGCATTTTACACTGAAGGCATTTGAGAGCAAGAAAAATTAAGTGACTTGCACCAAGTCTTACAGTCAGCAAGTGAAATGCCTGAATCCGAAGCAGGGCAGTCTCCCTCCCCCTGAGCCCTCCCTGCCATCAGGCCCTGCCTCCCTCCAAGACTGGCCTCAGATGTCCCTTTCTGGAAGCCACTCCTGATCACCCCATGTGATACGATCTCACCATCTGTGTCACTCTGATGACACTTCTTTTTGTTCAGTGTTATGATTGTACTTTCTCCCCTCCGCCTGTCGCATTATGCCGTCAATTCTGGGGAAAAGAGGCTATATTTTTTATTTCCTATCCTCTCTAATAGTAGCCTGTTGTGCTGCACTCTGCTCAGTCCTGTCTGACTCTTTGCAGCCCACCAGGCTCCTCTGCCCATGGAATTTTCCGGATAAGAATACTGGATTAGGGTACCATTCTCTTCTCTTGGGGATCTTCCCAAGCCAGGGACTGAACCCCGGTCTCCTGCATTGCAAACAGATTGGTTTACTGCCTGAGCCCAGGAAAGCCCAATGTTAGCCTAGAGCAGTGAAAAACAGGCAGGCAATAAGGGACCTGCTCATTTCCACCGTGGTAAAGAACCTGCCTGCCAATGAAGGAGACATTAGAGAAGCAGGTATTATCGCTGGGTTGGGAAGATCCCCTGGAGGAGGGCGTGGCAACCCACTCCAGGATTCTTGCTTGTAGAATCCTACAGTCCCTGGAAGGCTACAGCTAATAGGGTCACAAAGAGTTGGACACGACTGAAGCGACTTAGCACGCACAGCTCACATGCTCGTTTCCATCACCTGAAGGAAATGCAGGAAACAAACAGCCCACAGGGGGTCGCTGAGTCCCAAATGACCAGGCACTCTGGGAAAGGTAGCTCAGGGTCTATTGGGGTTTCCAGTCACCCCACTCCAGTACTCTTGCCTGGAAAATCCCATGGATGGAGGAGCCTGGTGGGCTGCAGTTCATGGGGTCGCTAAGAGTCAGACACGACCAAGCGACTTCACTTTCACTTTTCACTTTCATGCATTGGAGAAGGAAATGGCAACCCACTCCAGTGTTCTTGCCTGGAGAATCCCAGGGACGGGGGAGCCTGGTGGGCTGCCGTCTATGAGGCCGCACAGAGTCGGACACGACTGAAGCGACTTAGCATTAGCAGTAGCAGTACCGAGTGATACTTGGGTATCTTGCAAAACCCCTAGTCCTCATTCATTTTTCACTTAATGGATTTAGAATCTGTTGATAATTTTTGCCTGAATCAATTATTTCTTCAAGAGTTGTGGAATAAAATGTACATTGCTGATTACCTTCTTCAGTGATCAACTTCCAATTTTTTCCAAGTATTTTCATAATCTTAAATGTGCTCTTTGACATGTAAAAGATTGAAAGTTCAAAATTTTCAGTGTCATAGTTCATTGTAATGGAAGAGTGGCTAATTTTCCATTTCCATTTGTCTTTTCAGCAAAATGGAAATTCAAATTTTTACAAGCCATTTGTGGAATCCTTTGAGGAAGCACCTCTTCATGTTATGGTTTTCACTTACTTGGGATATGGAATTGGAACACTGTTTGGCTATCTCAGGGACTTTCTGAGGAACTCTGGAATAGAAAAATGCAATGCAGCCGTGGAGAGAGAAGAGCAAAAGGTACGCATGAGCAGCTCCTGAGTCTTTGTCAATGCCAATTCTTCTCTGAAGTGTGCTCCCAAGTGGTAATGCATGTACAGATCCTGAAAAGAGTGATATGCTAAGCAACTACTCAAGGCAAATTCTGTTCCCCTGAACCCCGTAAACCCCCCAAAGTTATCCATGTATTCATGGACTTGTTCTCTTTACAATATTTATTGAGCAGTTACTAGCTGCCAGGCTGCCGTCTATGGGGTCACACAGAGTCGGACACGACTGAAGTGACTTAGCAGCAGCAGCTGCAGGCTAAACTAAAGGTTTCCATGTACATTATCATAAATATAATTTTTAAAACAATCCCATGAGATCTATTTCAAAATAGCATTTTAAAGGTGAAAAATCAAAATCAGAAAGTGAGGGCATGAGTGGGACTGTATTCTGGTCTTCTAGTTGTAAGCTGAGTATTATTTATATTCTATTCTGGACTAGGAAAGTGTGTTTGAGTGACATGTGGTCAGGGTTTGACTTAGATCAGAGTTTCTCAACTTTGGCACTATTGACATTTTGAGCTGGATAATCCTTTGATGTGGGAGGCATTGCAGGATTTTTAACAGCATCCCTGGCCTTGACCTGCAAGATGTAGTTAGAACTCTCCCACATCCTTGTGACAATCAAAAATATCTCCAGACATTGCCAAATGCCTCACCAAGTGGAATACCACCCTCAGTGTAGACCACTGATCTGGATACTTTCAATGGCGAATGTATAAATGTCTACAGCATCTCCTTTTCACATAAAGCTAACAGGACAACTTGGAAACTATTCAGAAATCTGTGAAGAGCCTGTGTCCTTTTACCATGTTTTCCAAAATTGCTTCAAAGGATATATGATGCCATGAATCTCTTTTTCCCTAAAACTTGCTTTAAAATATACAGTTGTGGCCACAGATTATTCCACATGATGGAGCCTTGAACATATCTAAGTATAGCATCATTGACACATGTAATAGGAGAATCTCAAATCCTATAACTTACTGACCAGTACCCATAGTAAGTTAAGCTCTAATTATAGAAACATAACCATGAACAGGTCTTGTAGAACACTTATTTTGGAATTACCAAATTGGAATTAAGTTAAGCATACCTTCAGGGGGAAATCAGGCCCAGTTTGACTGTTGAACTCTCTCTTACGTTAGCAAGGACTAAGTCGTATGTTCTACACCAACTGCATGTGAACTATGTCGCTTCAGTCACGTTGGACTCTGTGCAACCCCATGGACTGTT
Source organism: Budorcas taxicolor (assembly GCF_023091745.1). Lineage (NCBI taxonomy): Eukaryota > Metazoa > Chordata > Mammalia > Artiodactyla > Bovidae > Budorcas > Budorcas taxicolor. Next base: position 6,848,604 of record NC_068922.1, read on the forward strand.
GCTGGCCAGGCTCCTCTGTCCATGGGGTTCTCCAGGCAAGAATACTGGAGTGGGTTGCCGGTCTTCCTCCAGGGAATCTTCCTGACCCAGGAATCGAACCCACGTCTCATGTCTCCTGCATTGGCAGGCGGGTTCTTTACCACTAGTGCCACCTGGGAAGCCCCATATCGAGTAATGGGGATGAATAGAGAAGAAAATATAGGTCCTTCCAGCAGAGAATTTAAAGTCTGGTATGCCAAAAAAGACTCATGAGTAAAACAAGTGATAAAAAGTGATGATGGGGAGGAAGTTGATATGGGAAACAGGAATCTGTGTCCTGCGCTTCTCTTAGGAAGTTAGGAAGGCATTATGCTGGGACTTAGTGGTGAGCAGGTATTTGCCTATTGAGCAAGGTGCAAAGGAAGACACTCTCTAAGAGGGCTGCAAGCAAGTCAGATTCGTTTGGAGTTTGTGTTTTGTGCCAGGCACTGTACAACAGTCTGGAAACATAAGAATAACTAAGGCAGATAATGGTTTTGGAGAGCTAACCACGAAAGAAGCAATTGCGGTGGAATTTCATAAGAGGTACCACTGAGGTCAGTAGATGACATCAGGGAGGCAAAGAATAGAAGCATTTAACCTGGGCTTGGTGTTCAGTGAAGCCTGCTGGGGGGAAGAGAAACTTAAATTCAGTCTCTAGAAGACTGAAGAGTAAGTAATAAGGCAACGAGTGCAGCAAGATGAGCTGGAAGGAGTCTTCAAGGAAAGGAAACATGGTGTGAAGTGGCCCAGAGATAAGAGAAAACATTGAACATTTAAGGACCCAAGGAATTCTAATGATCAGAATTGTTGTGAGTGGGATTATGTGGGGAGAAAGATTGCTAGAGAGGCAAGCAGAGACCTTACTATAAGGGGTTTTATAAGCCATAGACATTTGTTATAAGAACAATGGGAAGGCATTGAAGGATTTCAGGCAGAGGAATGCAGATTAGCAGATTAGAAAGATCATGTTCACTGCAATGTAAAAAATGGATTGCAGGAGGACAATGCAGGGACCAAAAAGAGAAAAAACAATCCAATTAAGAGGCTGAGGCAGAAGTCCAGGTTGATAAAAAATCTAGATGATACCTTGGGCTGGGCCCAGGTTAGTGATAGCTCATGACAGGCCAAGAGATGCTTAAGGGTTGGAATCAGGACTACCCCACCAGAAAAACAGAATGAAATCATTCCATTTGCAGTAGCAAGGATGGACCTAAAATCTACCATAGTAAGTGAAGTAAGCTGGACAAATATCATAAGGTACGCTTCCCTGGTGGCTCAGAGGTTAAAGCGTTTACCTCTAATACGGGAGACTTGGGTTTGATCCCTGGGTCGGGAAGATGCCCTGGAGAAGGAAATGGCAACCCACTCCAGTATTCTTGCCTGGAGAAGCCCATGGATGGAGGAGCCTGGTGGGCTACAGTCCATGGGGTCGCAAAGAGTTGGACATGACTGAGTGACTTAACTAACTAATGGAGAATCTAAGCAAATAATACAAATGAACTGATTTACAAACAGAAATAGACTCACAGACATAAAAAACAAATTTATGGTTACCAAAGGGGAAATGGAGAGTGGAGGGATAACAGAGGAGTTTGGGATTATCAGATATACACTATTGCATATAAACTAGGTAAATGACAAGGACCTACTCCATAGCACAGGGAAGTATTAATACAGTCAACATCTTGTAATAATCTATAATGGAAAAAATCTGAAAAAGAATATTGATCTAATTAGATAGATAGATCTGTATCTATTCTGTATAACTGGATTACTTTGCTATCAACCTGAAACTAACACAACATTGTAAATCAACCGTACTTCAATTAAAAAAAAAAAAAGATAGAGTTAGGGATGATTGATTTGACTTGGGGAATTACAGAGATGTACAAATCAAAGCCCACACTTGGTCTACGACTTGGGCAACTGGATATAAAGAAAGCAGTATCACATATTGAGATGGGGAATTGAGAAGGAATATGGAGTTGGAGGGGAAGGTGATCAATTCACTTTGAAACAAGCTGAGTTGAAAGAATTGACAGCTAGATAGAGAGGTCTAGACCTCAGAGAAAAGTCTGAGATGGATATTGTAGCATCTTCAGTATATCTGGAGCATATTAAATTAATCAAAACCATAGAAGTGGATGTGATCTCCCAGGGAAGGTCTGCGGAAGAGAAAAAGACAAAGGGTGTGAAGAGGACAGAGAACTTTAGAGAATGTTATAAGTGGCAGAGATGGAATTCCAACTCAAGACTAGAAGCAATGCGACAATAAAAATCCTTATAATAGTCTAGGAAGGAGATAATATGTGCTTGAGTTGAGGAAGAGGCAGATGGAATGAAGAAAAGGAAGCTGGTTATAAAGATATTTAGGAGGTATAATCAACAAGTCTTGGTTGCTGAGTATATGGAAAATAAGACAGAGGAGGAAACCAGGATAATCTCAAGTTTCTTCTTTGGTCAGCTACGAGAATGGCAGTGGCACACTCGTCACCTGAGGACTGAGCTAGTAATACAAAGTGAAAACATTTAAAAAAAAAAAAGCAAAATCTCTCTCCAAAAGAGCCCTAAAAAAATCTCAGACCCAGAGCACCTGCTATCTCAACAGAATTGATTAATAATCAAGACACTAAGGAGGAAAAAGGACAACCCAGACAGATACAGGGTTTCAATATTTTGCTTCAATTCTTCTTTTAACCCTTTAAAGGCAACTTTAGAGTTGAATTGCAATGTATTAAAGAGTCAGACAGGACTGAGCGACTTCCCTTTCACTTTTCACTTTCATGCATTGGAGAGGGAAATGGCAGCCCGCTCCAGTGTTCTTGCCTGGAGAATCCCAGGGATGCGGGAGCCTGGTGGGCTGCCGTCTATGAGGTCACACAGAGTCGGACACGACTGAAGCAACTTAGCAGCAGCAGCAGCAGCAGAGATCTCTAGCTATAGTACTTTCTCAGTAATGTCATGGCCCAACTTTGCTAAATCCAGAGTAGGATGTCAGAAAATATAATCAAAGGAATATCAAGCATTGTCAGGGATTTTAAAAACTGCAAGTACAGCTGCATGTCTCAATCCCTGTGGCCCCTGCTGGTAAAAGACTTATCAGTTGCGATACCATGTTTCCATTAGACCCAGGTAGTCCCAGAGCCCTACAAGTAAAGCCCAGATATTTCTGGTTCATCCCCAGAGATTTTTACTCCTGCATATAACAAAAACGGTTCAGCAAGTTGTAACTAGAAAATTTGGACATAAATCGCCAAATGTTTGCATGAATTAAACCTCGCTCTTTCTTATCCATACTTGGCATTCTGAAACAACAGCAAGATTGGCTCAGTGTGACTTTCTTCTGAGTGTTTTGAAGGATGGGGTTCATGAAGGTCACTGGGTGTGAGGCATGGTTTTGTCCAAAGCAAACAGACAGCCCAGTGCTGGGCTTCCTGTTTGGATCTGGGTGGGTCCAAAATGAGAGAGTTTCCCTGGGAACCCAACAGATTAGCCAGCAGCTTGTGGGGCGGGAACGCTTCAGCCCCTTCATTCTCTTCTCAGTTAACAACCAACATGATCTTTTTAAACCTAAGTCAGTTCACATGTCAAGGTGCTACAGAGCCGCCCTCTAGATGAGCTCTGTCCCTGTTCCGCAAGGACCTTCTTCCTCTTCCTCAAACACAGCCTCTCACACCTAACGCAAGGATTTCTCACTCGCCTTTCCCTCTGCTCAGAATGACCCTTCTTCCCTCAGATACCAGTACAGCTCACCCCCTCACTTTCTTCATTAAATCCATCTGGACATCACCAGCTTTAAAGCCAGGAGGAGTCACCAGCAGAGTTATCCCCAAACTCCCCAACCAGGCTTGGTTCCAAATACCTTCTGGCTGCTTCTCAAAAACAAATGCACCCTCACAAGAAAGGCATATTTTCCATGATTGCATCTAGCTTTGGGAAAAAACTCCAAAATCAAAGTTTGAGAAATAGTTTGTAAAATATGGCCATTAGTAAAATCAGATTATAACTACCCATGTTGAGTTTTCAGGTCAACATTTATTTTGTTACTGTTGTTTAGTTGTCTTGTTGTTGTTTAGTCTCTAGGTCCTGTCTGACTCTTTTACCACGCCCCCTCACCCCACCCACCCCACCCATGGACTGTAACCTGTCAGGCTCACCTGTCCACAGGATTTCCCAAGCAAGGATACTAGAGTGGGTTGCCATTTCCTTCTCCAGGGCATCTTCCCAAACCAGGGGTCAAACCTGCATCTCCTGCATTGGCAGATGGATTCTTTACCACTGAGCCACCTGGGAAGCCCCAACGTTTATTTGGATATATATAAATATCCAAATATCCAAACACCCACAGGCATGAAATTTCTGATGTGTCATTAAAATGTTAGTCAAATCATTTTGTTTTAGTTCTTGTACAATATAGACCTTACTGCCTCCCTTGGCAAGAAGGAATCTGCAATAGTAGGTTTTTAACAAGAATAGTAGCAAGGTTGGTGGATCTTGATAAAGTAGAGCTTTGCTAGCGCCTGTCAACTAGTACTAAGCCAATGTGTGGAATGAGTGGGTTATGACTAGCCTCTTCCTGTGTCTTTTTTCCCTTTCCTTTTTATTATGGGAATAGCTGCAAAAGCTATGTTCATCCTTCTTTTCTTTTTCATGCATTTAGTTACATATATGCTCATTTGCACTCACCCTCTCCCTTCCTTAAGGTATGTTCATAACATACATTTGTTGTGTGACTGTCTGTTTTATTTTTTCAAGAATTTATACACTGAAGATCTTTACAGATCCTCCAGAAGAGGATTACCTTCATTGTTTTTAATAGCCACATGATGGTATTGTATAGTAGGATTATATGATTATTTATTTTTATTCTCTTTTTTATTATTGGAAATAATGCTTCAATGAGCATCCTATGCATTTACTCAAGGATAAAGCATAGAAATGACTTTCTGGGCCCAAGAAATAAACATTTTAACTTCCAAAATATTGGCAAATTGCCTTTAAAAAATATTGCATAGCATGTCTCTAGTAGTATGTGAGAGTGCTTGCTTTCTTGTCAGCACTTGATACATTGATATTTTAAAAATATTTCTCATTTTTGCCAATTTGAAAAGGGAGGTTTTTTTATGTTCTTGTGTTTCTCTGCATTTCCTTGGTTATAATGAGACTGAGCTTTTCATATGATTATTTCTCATGTATGCTTACTCTTCTTGAATTTCCTGTTGATATCATTTGCTCATAATTTTATTAAATTATTTTTATTGATTGAGAGAAGCTCTTTCTATATATCCTTCATCAATAATTTGCCTCTTAAATCTGTTTTAGTTATTTTTTTCAATTTTGTTTCTAGGCTTTTAACTTTTTTTTAACTTTTTCTTTAACTTTTTTTAACTTTTTCTGTGGCTGTCATCTCTGGGGTCACACAGAGTTGGACACGACTGAAGCGACTTAGCAGCAGCAGCAGTGGCTTTTTAGCCACACATATATTTTTAATTTTTAAGCCGCATGTATCAAACACCTCCTTTATGTTTTCTTTGTTGTTGGTTTTGCTATTTTTTGCTGTCCTTTCTCTTTGTGAAGGGGGAGTAGTTTAGGAAGGATATTTTCATCTTGTAAGAAAGATAAAAAATTTTCCTATAATTTCATTCAGTACTTTTATAATTTGGAGAATTCATTTAATCTACAAACTCATCTAGGATTTAATTCCATGTGCTCTGTGAAGTAGAAGGACTATTTTTTTTATTGAAGTACAATTGTTTTATAGAGTTGTGCCAATCCCTACAATATAGCAAAGTGACTCAGCTATATAAATCAGTTCAGTTCAGTTCAGTCGCTCAGTCGTGTCCGACTCTTTGCAACCCCATGAATCACAGCACGCCAGGCCTCCCTGTCCATCACCAACTCCCAGAGTTCACTCAGACTCACATCCATCGAGTCCGTGATGCCATCCAGCCATCTCATCCTCTGCTGTCCCCTTCTCCTCCTGCCCCCAATCCCTCCCAGCATCGGTCTTTTCCAATGAGTCAACTCTTCGCATGAGGTGGCCAAAGTACTGGAGTCTCAGCTTTAGCATCATTCCCTCCAAAGAAATCCCAGGGCTGATCTCCTTCAGAATGGGCTGGTTGGATCTCTTTGAAGTCCAAGGGACTCTCAAGAGTCTTCTCTAACACCACAGTTCAAAAGCATCAATTCTTTGGCACTCAGCTTTCTTCACAGTCCAACTCTCACATCCATACATGACCACTGAAAAAACCATAGCCTTGACTAGACGGACCTTAGTCGGCAAAGTAATGTCTCTGCTTTTGAATATACTATCTAGGTTGCTCACAACTTTTCTTCCAAGGAGTAAGCGTCTTTTAATTTCATGGCTGCAGTCACCATCTGCAGTGATTTTGAAGCCCCAAGAAATAAAGTCTGACCGTGTTTCCACTGTTTCCCCATCTATTTCCCATGAAGTGATGGGACCAGATGCCATGATCTTCGTTTTCTGAATGTTGAGCTTTAAGCCAACTTTTTCACTCTCCTATATATATACAATCTTTCTTTAATCTTCTTCTCCGTTATGGTTTATCACAGAACATTGATAATAGTTCCCTGTGCTATACATCAGGACCTTGCTGTTTATTCATCCTAAATGTAATAGTTTGTATCTACCAATGCCAGTCTCTCTCCCGACAACCACAAGCCTGTTCTCTATGTCTGTGAGTCTGCTTCTATTTTACAGATAGGTTTGTTTGTTCCACGCTTTCGATTGCACATATAAGTGATATCATGGTATTTGTCTTTCTCTTTCTGATTGGCTTCACTTAGTATGATCATCTTTGGCTGCAGCCATGTTGCTGCAGACGGCATTGTTTTGTTCTTTCTTACGGTTGAGTAATATTTCATTGTGTGTACACGGATCACATGTTTATTCATTCATCTGTTGATGGACATTTAGATGGTTTCCATGTTCGGGCTATTGTGACTAGTGACTAGTACATGTATCTTTTATTTATTTTTTTTTACTGTGATTTTTATTTTTTATTTTTTTAATGTGTAAAATTATTGTTTTATTTTATTTTTATTTTTTAATTTAAATTTATTTAATTTAATTGGAGGCTAATTACTTTACAATATTGTATTGGTTTTGCCATACATCAACAAGAACATGTATCTTTTTGAATTGCAGTTTGTCTGGATATATTCCCAGGAGTGCGATTGCTGGATCATATGGTAATTCTGTTTTTAGTTTTCTGAGGCATCTCCATACTGTTTTCCACAATGGCTGTTCCGATGTATATTCTCACCAACGATGTAGGAGGATTCCCTTTTCTCTGCACCCTCTTTAGGATTTGTTATGTGTAGATCTTTTAATGATGGCTATTCTGACTGATGTGAGGTGGTACCTCATTGCAGTTTTGATGTTGAGCATCTTTTCACGTGCCTGTAGGCCATCTGTATTTCTCCTTTGGAGAAATGTTCACTAAGGTCTTCTGCCTGTTTTTCAATTTGGTTGTTTGTTTTGTTGTTGTTATTTAGTTGTGTGAGCTGTTTTTATCCTTTGGAGATTAAGCCCTTGTCTGTCACATCATTTGCGAATATTTTCTCCTGTGTCATAGGTTGCCTTTTCATTTAGCTATTGTTTTTTAATGGTTTCCTGTGCTGTGAAAAGCCTGTAAATTTAATTACATATCATTTGTTTATTTTTTTATTGCTATCGCCTTGGGAGACTGACCTAAGAAAACACTGGTATGATTTATGCCAAAGAACATTTTGCCTAGGCTCGCTTCTAGGAATTTCATGGTGTCGTGTCTTTGTTTAAGCCCTTTTGAATACAGTGTAAGGTATGCGCTAACATCAGTGCTTTACATGCAGCTGTCCACCTTTCCCGGCACCATTTGCTGAGAGACGTTTTCCCATTTTATATTCTGCTTTCTTTGTTGAAGGCTAATTGACTGTAGATGTGTGAGTTTATTTTCCGGCTCTCAATACCACCCTGTTTTGATTACTACGGTTTGTTGTATCTGAAGCCTAGAAGAGTTATGAGGGGGACTACTTTTTCAAGGGATTTTTAAATTGTCTCAGTATCAGTAATTGAATAGTTCAATTACTTTTTACCCACTGATATGAAATATCGGCCAACATGTTGATTTTTTAGGTAAATTTATAAGTTTTCAAGTAGTTTGTGAAAATTTTCTCTATATATACCTTAGAATTAGCTTTTTAGGTATTGAATTTTTAAGAAGGAACTCTTGCTGCTTTAATTGGTAATGTATTAAATCTATGTTTTGACTTTGGAAAATTTGACATCTTAATAAATAATATATTATTCTATTTAGTCTTCTCATTCAGAATGGTGGTATGTCTCTCCTTTTATTTAGATATTTATGTCCTCTAATAAAATTTTATTTCTTTTTAATTTATTTTTTATTTAATTTTTTTTAGGTTTTCTTATTCTAAAGTCATCATTTTCTCTTATTATTGTTATTTGAGTACAATTTTTTGGTGATGGTGCTATTTAAATAGTACTTTTCCCCCTATTTTCGATTCTAATTAGTTATTGATGGCATACGAGAAAGCTATTGCTATTTTTATATTTTAAGTTAAAAAACTCTCACCTTAATGAATTCTCTTTTTAGTTGTCACAGCTTCTCAGATAGTTGTGTTGGAATTTCATGAGTGTCATAAAAAACTATATATTGTCTTTTGATCTATTATAACAAACTTGTTAATTATGCTATTTTTTGTTTGTTTTTATTTTTTTAATTTACTTATTTTAATTGGAGGCTAATTACTTTACAATATTGTAGTGGTTTTTGCCATACACTGATATGAATCAGCCATGGGTGTACATGTGCTCCCCATCCTGACCCTCCCTCCCACCTCCCTCCCCATCCCATCCCTCCGGGTTGTCCCAGTGCACCGGCTTTGAGAGCCCTGTTTTGTGCATCAAACCTGGACTGGCGATCTGTTTCGCATATGGTAATATACACGTTTCAGTGCTATTCTCTCAAATCATCCCACCCTCGCCCTCTCCCACAGAGTCCAAAAGTCTGTTCTTTACATCTGTGTCTCTTCTGCTGTCTCGCATACAGGGTCATCATTGCCATCTTTCTAAATTCCATATGTATGTGTTAGTATACTGTATTGGTGCTTTTCTTTCTGACTTCCTTCACTCTGTATAATAGGCTTCAGTTTCATCCACCTCATTAGAACTGATTCAACTGCATTCTTTTTAATAGCTGAGTAATATTCCATTGTGTATATGTACCACAGCTTTCTTATCCTTTCGTCTGCCAATGGACATCTAGGTTGCTTCCATGTCCTGGCTACTGTAAACAGTGCTGTGATGAACATTGGGGTACATGTGTCTCTTTCAATTCTGGTTTCCTTGGTGTGTATGCCCAGCAGTGGGATTGCTGGGTCGTATGGCAGTTCTGTTTCCAGTTTTTTAAGGAATCTCCAACTGTTCTCCATAGCGGCTGTAGTAGTTTGCATTCCCACCAACAGTGTAAGAGGGTTCCCTATTCTCCACACCCTCTCCAGCATTTACTGTTTATAGACTTTTTATAGTTTGTTTATATTTATATTAATATAGTATAATTTTATTATTAAGTAACTTAAATAATATATATATTTATAGTCTATTGTTTATAAACTTTTTAGGAAAACTTTTTGCCCTCACCACAATCAATATTTGTGGGGTCTTAGTTTCCCTAACAGGGAGTGAACTTGGGCCATCAGGAATAAGACTATGGAGTCCTAACCGCTGGAGCACCAGATTTTCTTTTTTAAATATCTGCCTTTTTGTCATCTCACAGGGCTTTTAGATGTGTGGTAGAACACATCCAAGCACTGGATGTACCATATTTTTTCAACCTCTCTCTAATTTCTTAATAAGAAAAATCAGATTTCACCATTCTTACTTTGTGTTTCTCATACTTCAGTGAATTGTCTGTAATAAACTTACCCTTCCCAACAAAGAGGAAAAGATAAACATGTTTTAATTTTTTTTCTGAGTTCAACCCTGTTAAGAGAGACAACTGTTTCTCAAAAGGAAGTAATACAATAACATGAAATGTTAGGTGAAAACAGAAGTGTTACTGCCGGCACAAGTAAAAACTGTGTTTGATAATGACTTTTCCCTCTCTCTACAAATCCATAGTTCTATTTACTACTGAATGAGAAGGTAGTTAAACCCAAAATGAAGAAACATACTTCCAAATTTGGTAGTATTTTTTTCAATAAACCATGGATATGTTCACTTAGCCCTGCAGTGCGGTTTGTTGAAAAGAGCATTGGTACAAATCTCAATCAGTCCACTCAGATTTTCTGACTTTCTGTTGAATTGTCTATGAAAATAGGATAGATAAACCTGTAACACTTGAAAAATGATAAAGTACTCTACAAGGTTAATGGTGGAAAAAGAAAGAAGGTCATATTGCAGAAGAAACAAGGTCATTTTGTGGCTGTATTATTATCAGGGTTTCTCCACCCTCCTACAAGGCTTCCCTGGTGACTCAGCGACACAGAATCTGACTGACAATGCAGGAAATGTGGGTTCTCTCCCTGGGTCAGCAAGATCCCCTGGAAAGGGAAATGGCAACCCACTTCAGCTGCTTCACCAGGAAATCCCATGGACAGAGGACCTGGTGGGCTACGGTCACTGGGATCACAAAGAGTCGGTCGCCAAGCTAGCAATTACACAGCAACGATGACCCTCCTGTACCCTACTCCAGAAAATGGCTGTGTCCTTGTGGCCGGGGGTTCACTCTCACATCCACCTTTTGTGTCAGGAAGAAAAATATAGTAAGTAGACCACATGACTCAGAGGATGAGATGGCTGGATGGCATCACCGACTCGATGGACGTGGGTCTGAGTGAACTCCGGGAGGTGGTGATGGACAGGGAGGCCTGGCGTGCTGCGATTCATGGGCTCGCAAAGAGCCAGACACGACTGAGCGACTGAACTGAACTGAACTGAGACCACGTGATGAGCTAAATATGCAGATAGATAAAGATACATCCTATTGCAGTACTTCGGCTTTCACAACAGCTAGTCCAGATTCATATTTTTATATAGTGACAATGCTGTGGGAGGCTTACCTGAGACTAGAGGACAATGACCTTTAGAAGGCACTCACTGCTCCTGAAGAAACCTCATAGTGCTCAAAGGAGTGGGGTGGGGCGAAAAAACACCCACACAGAGGCAGGAACCTTCATGGGTGCAGAGGAATAGGAGCTCTGTAACCAGAAGGCAGAACTTCTTCACTGGACCAACCAGATCTAGGTTTTGGGTTTTTTTTAATATCGAACATTGATTAATAATGTTGTGCTAGTTTCGGACGTACGCAAAAGTAATTCAGTTATACATTTATCTAATGTTTTTCAAATTCTTTCCCCATTTAGGTTTTTACAGAGTATCGAGCAGAGTTCCCTGTGCTATACAGCAGATCCCTGTTGGGGATCTATTTTTAATCTAGCAGTGTATACCTGTCAATCCCAAACTCCCTAACAATCCCTCCCCTACCCCCTACCTCCACCCCCAGCAACCATAAGTTTGTTCTCTATATCTGTGAGTCCATTTCTGTTTTGAAAATATGTTCATTTGTATCCTTTTGTAAAGATTGAACATACAAATAATATCATATGTTATCTGTCTTTCTCTGTCTAACTTACTTCACTCAGTATGATAATCTCCAGGTCCATCTTTGTGGTGGCAAATGGCATTACTCTTGCATTCTAAGGTTTCCAACCTCATTTTTCCCTCTCAGGAACAGGTAGATGACCGAGCCAGTGATTCAGATTTAAGTTAGCATTTATACCACCCACAAAAAATAGCTCTATGTGGTTAAAAATTGCCCTACCTCTTCAACAGAGAAGTTTCAAGTGCCTAATTTATAGAAATTTCTATTGAGTGTGGAGATTATTCCATAGCAGAAAGTCCTCTCTGACCCCACAAAGTTGGTTAGAACCCCCATGTCTTGCTTTCAGAGCTTTTATCTCAATAAAGAGCTAGCTGCCCATCTCTCCACAGGTTATTCTGGATCTCTGAGCCAGGAGCCAGAAGCTTGGGCAGGGTGGAGCGTGTTCACACCTCCCCTCAGGCCGCCTGGTGACACACCTTCATGAGACCTCAGTGACAGAAGCTGCAGACTTTTTTCTTAGGTCAGCGTCAAGTTCCACACAATGCACGCACCCTCCTCCATGGCATGGAGGATTGTTGGCCTTCGTATTATAGGTCACTTTTTGAAATTCTTATTTCATATTGGAGTGTAATTGACTAACATTGTGTTCGGTTCAGATGTACAGCAAAGTGGCTAAGTTACATATACACATGTGTCTGTTCTTTCTCAAATTCCTTTCCCATTTAGGTTACTAGAGAACACAGAGCAGAGCTCCCTGTGCTGTACAGTAAGTTCTTATTGGTGATCTGTTTGAAACGTAGCAGTGTGTACATGTCCAAAGTGACTGCTGGAAGACCAGATGGAGCGGAAGTTGACCAGAGTTCAAATTACTCATCTAATTGGGCCTAGTTTTCCTCCCAGGTCAAATGGGTATTTGAACTCCATGATTTCCATTGTTCTTTCTGCCCTGGTATCTTGAGCATCTTGTGGTTCCATGTTTGAAATCAATTTTATTTTAATTTTGTAGGCATACTATTTTGGTTCTTTTCTTTCTAAAATAAACTGTTTTCTTAAGCCAAAGTTTAACTCCTCCTCTAAACTAACTGCTAACTCTCTTTTGTGTCAGATTTCTCATGAAACCTAGAACTATAATTCCATTCAGAGTCCAGACATATTACTGCAGCAGACCTACTTCTCTCTTTTCTTTCTTTTTGTAGGGTAGGTTTAGATGACTTCATTTCAGATAAGAAATTAAAAATTAGAACTAGAAGGACACAAGCCATGTTTGGGAGTATAGAGTAACTGACAGATCAGTTAAAAAAAAAAAAAGGTCTGAGAAAAATGTATGCACTCAAAACAGAAATAGTTTGAAAAAGATTTTCCTAGAATTACAGAATCAATTTTTCTCTCAAATATATGTCCATTTCCATGTTAAATGTAAAAGTGTACAATTATCATAATCTATAGATTTAAATAATAGTAAAATCGGAGTTGGTGATGGACAAGCAGGCCTGGCATGCTGCAATTCATGGCGACAAAGAGTCGGACACGACTGAGTGACTGAACTGAACTGAACTGAAAATCTACCTAAGGGCATTTCACTATTTGAGAGAAAATATATTTGATATAAGAATTTCAACTTACAAATGTAATCAGTAGAGTGCCCAACCGTCATTCAAATTCACATGCAGTAGTCCTCAGGACTTTTTCTTATAGACAATCACAGTTTTCTCCAGATATGATGCCATTGTCACTAAAAACCAAAAAGTGAAATAACAGAAAAACACTGTGTTATGGATGCAGCCAGCAGCCATCAAAAGATGCAGATTCTATCTTTTTCCATCTGATTGGACCATCTCAAAAGATGAGAGGGCCAGATTAGTAGCATAAGAAGTCCTTTCGCAAAGCCTTTCCCCATCATCTTCCTTGTGCCTTTAGGATATAAGCTCCATTTCATAAGAGGAAGAAAGAATTCAAAGAAAATGAGAGGGGGAGTAGGGAAGCTCACTACTCCCAATCTTCAGTGGCTCTTTACTTCCCCCAGGGTAATGTCTGAGTTTCTCATGGGCACATGTGAGGCTCCCATGTTCTGCAGCCAGCAGATATGGCAGCCTCACCCACACTACAGCGAATGATAGGGAACTCAGGTGACAGGGTCAGACCATCAGAATCTTGGCTTTGACTCCAAGGGAAGTGGGAGCCATTATAAGCTCAGAACATAGAATGGCAGGGTCCACCATGTTTTATTCTTTCTCATTCTTCTCAAATATACCCTACACTTCCAGCAAAGAGACCTGACCATCTCCAAAGCCTCTCCTGCATAAAGCCATCTTGATTTCTCTGGCAAAACGTGATTCTGCCTCTGGATGAAATCTTACAAACACCGAAACTACTTGACTTTACCCAAGGTTTGCATTTTCTACCTTGTTCTAGCTTAGGAGTTAGATGACAAAGTCAAATATGTCTTGCTCTGAGCCTCACCTGGATTATAGGTCCCTCAGGCATGGATGACATTTGATACAGCAAAACAGTGCTGTTGCTTCAACATTGAGAGAAGCCAAATGCCTCCAGAAGCTCTCCAACTCAGTGTCTGTGCCCTTGGTCACCTACCAGCAGTTATGCCAATAGAGCCAACAATTCAAGTTCATCCACGTTTCTAAACACGTTATGAGTGGGGCTATTTGTGGTCAAAAAAGTTAAGACCAAATAATCATCCAACTGGTTCCTTTCCAATTAAACTGCTTTAGACATAAACACCTCTTGCTAATTTCGATGAAATTCACTGGGATTCATTGTCTCCAGCATTCTTTTGGAGACTTGTATTGCACTATCATTTTTGATACCTTTATTTGCCACAGGTTTTCCTTCTCCCACTAAAATGGAAGCTCCTTGGAGGTGAAGAACTCACAGAATTATTTGTGGACCCGGCCCATCCCCATACCCAAGACCCTTGCTCAAAATATTTGCAGATGGAATATTTTCATGGCTCCTCCACATCTTTCAGTTTTTATTTGTAACTGAACTATAAAAAGGGAGAGACCAAAGTAAACTTCTGCCTCTCTTATAATAGGATTTTGTGCCACTGTATCAAAACTTTGAGAATTTTTATACACGGAACCTTTATATGAGAATCAGAGACAACTGGAACCGGCCCATCTGCAGTGCCCCGGGAGCTGTGTTTGACGTGATGGAAAGGGTGACAGATGACTACAACTGGACATTTAGGTGAGGCAGCCACCTGGAAGGGCTTGAAAGAAAATGCTTTCAAGGAAATTCTAGCATGGGTGTCAGATTACAGATCTGAAAGAAAAACAGAGCAATGAAACAGCTGGTCTTCCATTATTCAGCCCTTCGCAAGCCCTCATGATGCCAGTGGAGGAAGCCACAGTAATTAAGTTGCCAAGGGCAGCTTATTTGTATTGCAATTAAGAGAAATCTGTGGCAGAAGGTGCAGGATACACAGAACCAGCCAGGAAGAGTCCTTTTCAGCTTTATTGATAAATTGTACCCTTCTAGTTCCAGCTGAAGGAGCCCGTGATGACCACGGCTCTTTCTCTTTAGACAGTCTTTGCTGCAATTTAAACCAGGGTGTCATGAAAGCAAGCACCCAGGAAAAATCAGAGCTGAGTAATGCTCTATAGCCTGGCTACCTTTTCCCAGTGCTCTGCCCAGATTCATGATGGAGTTACTCTCCTCCAAGGGCAAATCATTTTGTGGTGACAACAAGGCCGATCAAAAGGAAAATAGAAAAGATGTGATTTAGGCCAAGCCTAAGATCTCTTTCTAGTTGTATTTTATGGGACCCTAGTGTTCTTGCCTGGAGAATTCCAGGGACAGCGGAGCCTGGTGGGCTGCCATCTACGGGGTCGCACAGAATCGGACACAACTGAAGCAACTTAGCAGCAGCAGGATGCTATTGAATGAAAAAGTCCTTTGTGTTCACCTGACCTTCTCTCTGCAGGTTTACTGGAAGAATCATCAAAGATGTCATCAATATGGGGTCCTATAACTTCCTTGGCCTGGCAGCCAAGTATGATGAATCCATGAGGACAGTAAAGGAGGTTTTAGAGACATATGGCCTAGGCGTGGGCAGCACCAGACAGGAAATGGGTATGTACGTTCACTATTTTGAAATTTTTTCCCAGTTAGGCCTGATTCCTGTGGCTACTTCTCAAATCTAGGTCATATCTAGATTGTGTATCACAAAAAGCTATTTTAAAATACAAAAAGAAAAAGGTATATTATGGTCTCTCTGAAAATTTCAAACATTATGCTCATACTAGGCAGTTTATTAAGATTTTAATTCTCTAGAATAAATAAAAATGATTCTTTCCTAACCATGTGATCTGAAAAAAGCAGCTATCATACCTCTTCTATCTGGTCCTTTTCTGGGTCATTTTCTCCACTTTTCTTAAACAGCTTTGCTGTTTTTCACTCACTCAGTCATGTGCAACTCTTTGTAACCCCATGGACTGCAGCCTACCAGGCTTCCCTGTCCTTTGCCATCTCCCAGAGTTTGCTCAAACTCATGTCCATTGAGTCAATGATGCCAGCTTTATTAAACAGATTTACTGAGGTTTAATTATGCCTTGAGATATAATAGGAAATGGCTACCCACTCCAGTACTCTTGCCTGGAAAATGCCACGGACACAGGAGCCTGGTAGGCTACAGTCCATGGGATTGCAAACAGTTGTATGCAACTGAGCATCTTCATTTCTCATTGAGGTATGATTACTATTAAAAGAAAAACATTGTACTTAATATGTATAATTTAACGAGTTTGGACATATGCATATTCCTGTGAAACTGTCACCACAATCAAGGTAATAAATATATCCATTACCTGAGAAAGTGTCATATCACCATCCTTTTTGTGGTAAGAACACTTAGCATGAGATTAACTCTTTTTTTTCTATTTTTCCCCTAAATAAAATTTTATTTTTACTTATTGAAAGTTGACTTATAATATTATGTTAGTTTCAGGTGCACACCTAGCAATTTTATATTTTGAACTCTACTCTTTTAACAAGTGTTTCTAGAGCACAGTACAGGGTTGTTCTGGGCACTGTGTGGTAGCGAAGATTTCTAGAACTTATTCATCCTGCATCACAGAAGTGTCATACCCATTAAACAACAACTTCTCATTTGGATTTAGCTTTTTCTCCTACTTCTCTTGGTGATACCCACCACTTTTGTACTTGATTATTGCCTGTTTCTGCTCCTCCTGTGAAGGGAGGAATGGGTCTTCTTGACTGTTGTGTTGAATGAATGGATGGATGAATGATGAATAAATGAGAAAGGTGGAGCCAACAGGCTTTTTGTTTCGCTTTTAGCTGAAACAATTTTCTCTTAGAAGAGTACAATCTGAGAAGGGAACTTCTGCTCCCCGCACTTCTGGGAGAATGAGGGAGCAGCTTGTTCTTGTGGCTTGGCTTCACTGTTCCTGGCCCGGTGGCTTCTCCTATATGATCCCATTTATGCCTCCCCAAAACCTGTGCTGTAGAGGCAGTACAAGTGGTGTTATTTGCATCTTCCAGAGGAGGAAACTGAGGACCACATGACTAAGTGATGTGCCCGCAGTGGCAGCTGTGGTAACTCCTAGTCTTGCTCAGCTTTTCTACTAAACAGTTTTCCATCTGGGATAATAAACACAGGGCTCATCAGGTCAGCCTCTGGCCTAAGAATCAGATGTAAATCTACCAAAAATGGATTCACCATTCATGAAACATGCCACTCCTAGAGAACCAGTTGGCAGAAGGGCTTTAAAATCCTGTGATTAAAAAGACTGGTGCAATAAATCATAGTAATCCAAGTCTATCCCCCAACCAGTAATGCTGAAGACGTTGAAGTTGAATGGTTCTATGATGACCTATAAGACCTTCTAGAACTAATACCAAAAAAAAGATGTCATTTTCATCATAGAGGTGCTGATGCTGCTAAGTTGCTTCAGTCGTGTCCAACTCTGTGTGACCCCATAGATGGCAGCCCACCAGGCTCCCCCATCCCTGGGATTCTCCAGGCAAGAACACTGGAGTGGGTTACCATTTCCTTCTCCAATGCATGAAAGTGAAAAGTGAAATTGAAGTCGCTCAGTCGTATCGGACTCTTAGCGACCCCATGGACTGCAGCCCACCAGGCTCCTCCATCCATGGGATTTTCCAGGCAAGAGTACTGGAGTGGAGGGCCAATGCAAAAGTAGTACATCAAGAGATACCTGGATTAACAGGCAAATTTGGCATTGGAGTACAAAGCAAAGCAGGTCAAAGGCTAACAGATATTTGCCAAGAGAACTCACTGGTCATAGAAAACACCCTCTTCCAACAACACAAGAGAAGACTCTATACACAGACATCACCAGATGGTCAATGCTGAAATCATATTGATTATATTATTTGAAGCCAAAGATGGAGAAGCTCTAAACAGTCAGCAAAAACAAGACCAGGAGCTGACTGTGGCTTAGATCATAAACTCCTTATTGCCAAATTCAGACTTAAATTGAAGAAAATAGGGAAAACCACCAGATTATTCAAGTATGATCTAAATCAAATTCCTTATGATTATACAGTGGAAGTGGGAAATAGATTTAAGGGACTAGATCTGATAGACAGAGTGCCTGAAGAACTGTGGACACAGGTTTATGACATCGTACAGGAAACAGGGATCAAGACCATCCCCAAGAAAAAGAAATGCAAAAAGGCAAAATGGTTGTCTGAGGAGGCCTTACAAATAGCTGAGAAAAGAAAAGATGGGAAAAGGCAAAGGAGAAAAGGAAAGATATACCCATTTGAATGCAGAGTTCCAAAGAATAGCAAGGATAGAAATAAAGCCTTCCTCAGTGATCAGTGCAAAGAAATAGAGGGAAACGATAAAATGGGAAAGACTAGAGATATTGTCAAGAAAATTAGAGACACTAAGGGGACATTTCATGCAAAGATGGGCTCGATAAAAGACAGAAATGGTATGGACCTAACAGAAGCAGAAGATATTAAGAAGAGGTGGCAAGAACACAGAAGAACTATACAAAAAAGATCTTCATGACCCAGACAACCACAATGGTGTGATCACTCACCTAGAGCCAGACATCCTAGAATGTGAAGTCAAGCGGGCCTTAGGAAGCATCACTATGAACAAAGCTAGTGGAGGTGATGGAATTCCAGTTGAGCTATTTCAAATCCTGAAAGATGATGCTGTAAAAGTGCTGCACTCAATATGCCAGCAAATTTGGAAAACTCAGCCGTGGCCACAGGACTGGAAAAGGTCTGTTTTCACTCCAATCCCAAAGAAAGGTATTACCAAAGAATGTTCAGACTACTGCACGATTGCACTCATCTTACATGCCAGCAAAGTAATGCTCATAATTCTCCAAGCTAGGCTTCAACAGTAAGTGAACCTTGAATTTCCAGATGTTCAAGCTGTATTTTAAAAAGGCAGAGGAACCAGAGATCAAATTGCCAATGTCCATTGGATCACTGAAAAAGCAAGAGAGTTCCAGAAAAACATCCACTTCTGCATTATCAACTACACCAAAGTCTTTGGGTGGATCACAATAAACTGTGGAAAATTCTGAGAGAGATGGGAATACCAGACCACCTGACCTGCCTCCTGAGAAATCTGTATGCAGGTCAAGAAGCAACAGTTAGAACCGGACATGGAATAACAGACTGGTTCCAAATAGGAAAAGGAGTACGTCAAGGCTGTATATTGTCACCATACTTATTTAACTTATATGCAGAGTATATCATGAGAAATGCTGGGCTGGATGAAGCATAAGCTGGAATCAAGATTTCTGGGAAAAATATCAATAACCTCAGATATGCAGAGGATACCACCCTTATGGCAGAAAGCAAAGAACTAAAGAGTCTCTTGATGAAAGTGAAAGAGGAGAGTGAAAAATTTGGCTTAAAGCTCAACATTCAGAAAATGAAGATCATGGCATCCGGTCCCATCACTTCATGGGAAATAGATGGGTTAACAGTGGAAACAGTGTCAGGCTTTATTTTTGGGGGCTCCAAAATCACTGCAGATGGTGACTGCAGCCATGAAATTAAAGATGCTTGCTCCTTGAAAGAAAAGCTATGACCAACCTAAGTAGCAGATTAAAAAACAGAGACATTACTTTGCTAACAAAGGTCCATCTAGTCAAAGCTTTGGTTTTTCCTGTGGTCATGTATGGATGTGAGAATTAAACTATAAAGAAAACTGAGCACTGAAGAACTGATGCTTTTGAACTGTGGTGTTGGAGAAGACTCTTGAGAGTCCCTTGGACTGCAAGGAGATCCAATCAGTCCATCCTGAAGGAAATCAGTCCTGAATATTCGTTGGAAGGACTGATGCTGAAGCTGAAACTTCAATACTTTGACCACCTGATGTGAAGAACTGACTCACTGGAAAAGACTCTGATGCTAGGAAAGATTGAAGGTGAGAGGAGAAGATGATGACAGAGGATGAGATGGTTGGATGGCATCACCAACTCGATGGACATGTGTTTGAGAAAGCTCCAGGAGTTGGTGATGGATAGGGAGGCCTGGCGTGCTGCAGTTTGTGGGATCACAAAAAGTCAGACACAACTGAGTGACTGAACTGAACTGTGCAATAAATCACCATTCAAATTGAACACATTTTCATCTACATACTCAGCATTTAACTAGAACTCCAGAGTCTACAAGTGGTTTTCCAGATTTCTTAGGAAAGACATGGTATCTTTTTTTTTTTAGTATTTATTTACTTGGTTACATCAGGTCTTAGTTGCAGCATGCAGGATCTTCGTCGTGTTCCATGGGATCTTTTGTTGTGACATACCGACTCTAGTTGTGGTGAGTGGACTCAGTAGTTGAGGCTCATGGGCTGAGTTGTTCCGTGGTATATGGGATCTTAGTTCCCTGACCGGGGATCAAACCAATAACCCTTGCATTGCAAGATGGATTTTTAACCATTGGACCACCAGGGAAGTCCCAACACTGCATCTTTATTTTGAGGCATGAGGGCTGGATAAATCAGCAGGGAGAGGAAGAAAAGTTCTCCTCCTTCAGAAGAGCTGAGTCGCCCACAAGCCTGGAAGGACACCCTGTCAAAAGAGACACAGAGTCAGAGACAGTAACAGACACTAGAACCTTAAGGAGACAGCCTGACACAGGATTCCAGTGAAGACAGATCCAGAATAAGGGTCCCTGACTCTGCAGATTCAACAAACTCAGAGAAACCAGACAGAGATGAGGAACCATGCCTGCACTGCCTACCGCCAACATGCTTTCCCACCTGCTCATCCTTCCGAATTGCTGGATTTTTAATGTTCACTTGCTTCCTCAAGCTCTCCAGCTTAAGCTCTCAGAAGAAAATTTTAACAACTTCCAAGTAAACAGAGAGAGAGAAAAACAAAAGCCACCTGCAGTAATTTTAGCAAATAGAAGAACTGAAAACAAGAATGTAAGCAGTCAAAAACTATATGACTAAACAGGGTACATACATTTGAAATTGTTTTGCAAGATAAATATTAACCTGAACATAGCGGGTATTATTTTAAGAAATACAAGTAGCTTTTTAAAAATGTGTACTATATAGACTTAACAAAATGTTAGCAGGGCCGACAGACTAACAATACTTTGGAAATATAGAGACTTAATTTTTACTAACTGAAATAGCTTCTTGAGGAACCCGAAATAAAAGTTTAGGGACATTTAGATTGAAGGCAAAAAGAGAAGCCGGCAAAGGATAAGATGGTCAGACAGCATCACCAACTCAATGAACATGAATTTGAGCAAACTCTGGGAGATAGTGAAGGACAAGGAAGCCTGGCATGCTGCAGTCCATGGGGTCGCAAAGAGTCAGACACAACTGAGTGACTGAACAACAGCAATCACTTAGAATTCTTCCTAGAACTTTTAAAAATAGTTTCCAACATTCAAAGGGAGAAAAAACACAAAAATCATAGTACAAAATAGAAAAATTCAACAAAAAAGAAATCAAAAGAAAATATTTAAAATGTAGTAAAAGGATAAAACATCACACATATTATGTTGACCAAAATATACACTTAGAACATATTTATTTACTGAAAGCAAAACACGGAGCCAAAAACTAAATTCAACTATGGGCTGTAATCAAAAACAAATACAACTAGATGAAAGTTATTCAAAAGGGTGAAAAAAACAGCAAGATTGGTCCCAACCAGACGCCTGGTTCCACCTCCCTGGTACAACCAACACTAAAAAAACACCCTCCGTGCCCAAGAGAGAGGTGGGTACCGTGGAAGGAGCAGTAAAAAGTGCCCAAGAGTAGGGTGTTTGCCAAATCTGCACCTAAAATTTTCAAACCAGGCCCGAAATAGAGCTGGAAATGACACATTTCCAGACAGATGCGTACAGATTCGCAAGTGATATTTTAAGATGGAAAATGCTGTGCTGCTGATTATTTTTCTGAACAACTAAAAGACAGCAGAACTTGGAGCTCAGGGAGGTTCTGACCCTCTCCTGGGTGGATTTAACATTTCACAGGCTGAGGGGAGTGGATGATTGTGATTTTTTAAATGTCCTAAACATGAGACAGAGTGAAATGGCAACTTGGAATCATCATTCAAGCGTTTAAACTCTCTGACCCATTTTCAATTCGTATCTTCTTTGCTAGTGTTGTTTTTGTTAGAATGCTCCCTGATCTGGGCTGTCTCCTTGAAACTGTGTGCCTTATGCAACGTTTTTGGTCACTGTAGTCTAGCTTTTTTTCCAACAATATTTTTAATCTGTTGTGAAAGATTGGACATTTTTGACTTTAGGTGTGTGACATTACTTTCTGAATTCGGGACTTCTGGAATGAACAGTCTATTAAGTGTCGAGACTGATACTCTTTTTAAGGTGGCTTGCCTTCAAATTTTTAGCTGGAAAGTCTGTAGATTAACTGTCTTTGCTGAAAAGTAGCTGGAATAACTACTGAAATTTTTTTAGAAACGGATTCTAAAACTACACAGTTATTTAGATTTTTAGCACGAGGATTAAGAATTGTGTAAAAAATGCTCATAATGTCTGAGTTGTAGCATCAAACAATCAGTAATATCTTCAGGAATTCCCTGGAGGTCTAGTGGTTAGGATTCAATGCCTTCATTGATGGGCCCAGGTTCAATACCTGGTCAGGGAAATAAGATCCTACAAGCTTCACAGCATGGCCTACAAAAATAAATAAATGAAAATGAAATGGAAAAAACCATCAGTATTATCTCTATTATGCAAAATATTTCTATATTTGATTTTTAAATTTCTTTCCTGAAAAGAACTATTTAACTTTGCTGTATGTGGAAGATGTTTGTTGAATATATTGATTTAACAATGAAAGACACTGATGCAGTCACCCTAAGGCAACGTATGTGCAGAATTGCTTGTTCTTCCTTCATAGGAATTAAGCTTCAAGAAAAGAATAAACTGAAACTTGAAAAATAAATAAATAAATGATCAAAGGTGTGGTACAAATGCAAACAGAAAGGAAAGCAGTTAAGGAAAGTTAAGATTAAAGCATGAATTATTAAACATCAGAAGAGATTCATCTCTTGAAAATTATGTAAAGAGCTTTCTTCATAATGCAGATCAATGCAGCTCCTAGAGACGGTGCATTAAGTAACACAGCAGAGGCATAGACGAGTCTTAATTTTTCTGTAGAAACTGAAAATTAGTAGGATAATGAATTATCCCAGGAGGTTTCAAAAATCACGTGTGTCAACTTAATGTGCCTGATTAAAAACAAAAGCAAGAAAAATAAAAAATGAAATAGTGATAGGAGACTAAAGTAACTTCCCGTCTTTGAAAAATGAAGAAGGCAAAAAAATAAAGACAAAGAAGACATTGATGATATAGTTATAGGGTTTAGTTTAATAATTATGTATCTAATGCTGACCTTAAAATGACCAATACAACATTATAAAGTAGTGTTCCTCCAATTAAAAAATAAATGTAATTTAAAAAGAGAACAAAAAGTAAATTTTTAGGAAAACTGTTTTGAAAAAAAGGAAATAGGGAAAGTTGTTAAAGGCTGCAGAACATGATGTTACATACTATAAAAATAAAACTCATGTTTCCTGAAAAAAAAAAAAAAACTATTACCAGTAGATGTAATCTTTTTAAATACTAACTTAATTTTCATAAAAATTTACTATATTTTATGAACAAAGCAAACCTCATTAAATTCCAAAAAATGAAATCTACATAGGTCACATTCTTGGACCACAGTGAAATAAAACTAAAAATTAGTACCAAAATTAGAAATGAAACCTTTTTAAAAATCACTTGAAAGTTTTAAAGCCCTCTCCTAAGTAACTCTTGGATCAACATGGAAATGAAGTCACAATGGCATCATATTTAGAAACTAACAATTATGAGAACATCATAGGATCCAACTAGTTGCATAACAGAGGAAAATATGTATTCTTACATTACTAAAGTAGTAAAACTGAAGGTAGTAAACTAACCAATCAAGTGAATGAGGGATAAGAGGAAAGCAAAAGTACTGAATTGTTAAAGATTCAAACAGAAAGATAAATTAGAGAAGCATAATTTCTGTTGGGCTGAGGCATCTATATTTTACTAAGTCACTAGAGGTGATTCTGATGACCACTCAGAGTCACCCACCACTAAGCCAGCATAACCCTGATCCCAAAACTTGACAAACAAATAAACATTTCATAAAAGGAAAATTATAAGGCAATATTATTTGAGAAAAAAATATATAAGAAATTAGCATTGCATATTCAAGAGCACAGTCAAATAACAGAATACCATGATCAAGCAGTTCTATTCAGGACTGTAAGGATCGTTAGCTCAGTAAGACCCTTTGTAACCTTGAAAGACCCAAGAAGAAAACACATGATTATTTTGATAGATGTCACTAAAGCCGTTATAAAATTTAGTATCCATTCCTTATAAAACTTTTAATAGGATAAAAATAGGAGATTCTTGAATGGAATTAAAAAAATATCTACTTCAAACAATAAGACAACACTTTGTGATGAAACTTCTGGTTACTAGCATTTTAATAACCTTTGGAAGTACTAGGTAGCATAATTATTCATTAACTTTTTATTCTTTATGTCAATAAATATCCACTGAATAACTACCGTGTGACAAAATAAGAAATATATGCGCAATTAAAGAAGAGGCGAACAGATGATCTGGTTGCTTCTTTCTCTAGTTTCTAAGCCTTGATTTTTGAGGAGTAAAGTGGCCCTCTGAAGGGGCTGTTCTCGAGACTATTGTAGAGACGAGGGATGGTCGGGCAGGAGGGCCGAGGCCTTAGTCTACCTTCCTCCATTTTACATAGTAAACTAACAAACATTTATTAGAAACAGCAAATATTTAATGAAGAATCCAATAAAGACCTAAATTCAAAAAAGACAATTTTTAAAATTCAATAAGTCCATGATCCACAATCAATAAGAGGACATACTGGGGAAAATAATATTACTAATAAATAGGAGGGAAAATAGCACAGACCTAGGGGATAAGCTTATTTTGAAAATGTTTAGAACCTATTTGAAGAAAACTATAGGATTTTTATAAAAGACCTAAAGGAATACTTGAAACAAACAGAGAGATATGAGTATCTTAGAAGGGAACATCTCATTCTTATAATTTGATCATCTCTTCCCTAATTGAAAAGGTAAATTAAACACAATCCCACGACATAAATAAAAAGAGCAGGCAGTGTGGGTCTAAACTAAAGCTCTAGAGACAGGCACAGTTTGGTCCACCCATTTGTATAAGAAAAAGAACAGTATTTCAAACCAGCTGGAAAAGGATCAGTTATGTCATAATTAATTTTGTGATAACTGGCTGATCATATAAAGAAATCATCCAGATTCCTGCCTCACACATAGTATCTTAGTAAGCTGCACTTCGCTAAATTGCTAATGTGTTTACAATTGTACGTAAAAACACAGTCAGCAGAAATAACTCTATAAATAAAACTGAAACTGAGTGAATGACTAAATGGATGAATGGATGAACAACTGAACAGAATAAAACTACTCAGACAATTCAGGTACAAAATGCACTGGTTTTGTGCTCCTTGGTAAGGACCCTGCTGGAAATGTCAGACTGCAGCACCCTTGATGTGAGCAATGCTTGTGTCTTAGTCCATGGGCTGATGTAACAAAATACCATGCACTGAGTGACTCATAAACAATGAGTGTATTCCTTACAGTTCTGGAAGCTGAAAGTCCAAGATCAGGGAGCCAGCGTGGCGGGTGGGGCCCTCTTCTGAGCTGCCGACACCTCCTTGTGTGTTTCCTCATGTGGCGGAAGGCGGGAGCTGGCTCTTTGGGGCCTCTTTTGCAAAGGCACAAATTCTACTCTATTTCCATCCTCGAAACCCCACCAAACCCCACCTCCAGATACGAACACTCAGGACATTAGGTTTTCACCGTATGGATTTTAGGGGAACACAAGCATTCAGACTCCAACAGCCACTTCACTAGCTTGTCACATATCAACCCTCAGCCCTGCAATCCATAATGACCTCTGGTCTTTCCGGCTGTGCTCACCTCACCTGGCAGAATGCCCGCGTATGTGGCAGGGATCCATTCTAAATGATGTCCAGGCTGCCTCTATGCAACACACTCTATTCAGGTCCGTAGTAGACAGGGACTCTTCCTGTTAAGAGAGACAAGTGGCTCCCAAGCCACCACTAGCCACAGCTATCCTTTGGATTTCACAAACCTGATTCAGACCGTAGTCTACTGTGTGCCTGTGCTTCAGGGAATCAGAAATAGCTTTCCCAGAAACATCAAGGCAAAGG